>NC_062276.1:28469393-29121936 GCF_916048215.2 Malus sylvestris
ACATTAACTTTGTGTGATCCATATACCTTGTTATAATGTTAAATAATGGTTCTTTTGCTTAACTCTGTTAAAATTTTTGTTCATTTTTTGTCCCTTTAAACACTTTATTTTGGATAGAAGGTCTAACTGAGTTAGCTAAGAGGACCATTGTTTTATATTATAACAAGTTCAGAGACTAATATTCATGACTTTTTAGTTCAGGAATCAAAGCTCTAATGAGCTGAAGTTCATGAATCATTGGTCAATTGTGCTAAAATTATCTCTTGTTTGATCATGGTCCCATGTTTTAAAATTCTTTTAATTGCGATGATCAAAGCCAAATTGAAGAAAGGAAAACTAGTGAACAAGGTTTGAAAACTTTGAGTTTTAACGATAAGAACAAAATAAAAGATAAAGTGAATAGTATCAGGATTGATTTTTTAGTGTAAAAATGTGGTTTTTCGTTAAAATGAACAGTACCGGAGTTTTTCTTTAAAATTCTCATTAAAGAATTTGTTAAAATACTTGTGTTCAAAAAATAGAAAAATAAAAAAATTGTTAAAATTCAAGGCCCAATACAGCAGCCCATTAACACGGTACAGTGCAGGCCATTTTTCATTTGTATAAAACAGCTGCAGAGGGAGTGAAAAGAGAAAGGAAAAGAAGTGTGAGGTTTTCTTGTTCAAGAGGAAAGCAGAAAGAGGAGAAGCCAAACTTCGACCATGGCACCTCAAGATCCAAACGCCCCAAGCGGCAGCGGCTCCGGCAAGCGCAGTGAGGATTCCGTTAAAGTCCCCGCAACAGATCCCAAGAAGAAAGATGATAAGAAGGATGAGGATTTGGTAAGCGATTCCAGGGGTTAGGGTTTCGTTCACTGCCTGTTTGGTTCTCCAGAAAATTTATTAAGCTGAAGTTCCTGCACCTTGTTCATGTCTATTTGTATCAAAGGCTAGAACTGTGGAATATAAAAATCGAGTTTTTTTTTACTGAATCAAGGTCGTGTTTTTATTTCTTTATTCTTAATTAGTTCATGAGTTGCGATGCGTTCGACTGTTGAATTGATTAACAACGATGTTTACGGTTTAGTATTCTATGAAAATTTGCTTCTTTAACTGAGCTGCATTGGATTCTCGTGCAGTCTGAGGAGGATTTGGAGTTGAAGAACCAATTAGAGTTGTACGTCGAGAGGGTTCAGGATACTGATCCTGGTGTGCAGAAAAATGCTCTGGAGAGTATGAGGTAGACCCTTTTTGCACCCTTAAAAGTTAGTAATTATTGATAATCAAGCTACATGGTTTGTAGTGTAATTAGCTTATAAAATACCCTTGCCTGTCTATGGCACTATGGGTAATCGAATTCTATGTCGCCTATTCTCTCCCTCTCCTGTAATCACTGTCTCTGTGAATTATATTCTATACTTTCTTTCAAGTTTCAATTTTTATTGAGCTGTTTTTAAGGGAATAGAAAAATGTGTAGAATAGAATATTTATGAAATTCTAAGTGAAATTTACTTGATATTCTCAAAAGGGAGCCAAGTATAAATGCAATATTTTCTTCTACAGTGAACTGAATTTCTTGATGCTTTATCTGCTATCTTTTAAGTTATAGCTACAGGGCCATTGAATGAAAGAAATGCGTCTTTGAGCCCTTTATATTTATGATTATTTGTTTTTATGGTAAAGAAACAAAGGTAAAGAGGGGTTGGCTTTGGGTTATTTCATTTTTCTTCCTAGTGAATCTGTAAAGAGGCATTGGTAGTCGGCAGTATATATTACACTATAAAGATCCAAAAGGTTCTTTGGTAGGAAATTGTTTTGTTGCTTGAATGCTGTTGAACCTAGACTCTCTAGAAACCGTAAATTTATGAAAATCAGAGTGGTTTTCTAACTCTGATCAACACCATTACGGCTGTGATGTGTGTGTATGATTATTATGTTATAAATGCAATTTACACCTGAGAGTCATCTGCAATCTTTGGTCAGTGTAGAAAGTGATTGATTTGTTATATTCATTGTTTTACTATTACATAGAAGTTACCATGCTTCTTACCCGGATTGGAACCGGTAATCTTTTCTTATATAGTTGTATCTCATATGGTGTGGCCTGACACAAAATTTCATCTCATAGGCAGGAAATCCGTACCTCAACTAGCTCCATGACTTCAGTTCCAAAGCCATTAAAGTATCTTCGCCCGCATTACGGAACTCTAAAAACTTACTATGAAACAATGGCAGAATCAGAGTTGAAGGTATACTCATCTATATCTCATAGAATATGTATAGTTCATGTATTTGTACCCCGCCAACAACTTTAATAGTTCACTGTAGTTTAATTAATCTACCTTCTCTTACTCGCAGAAATACCTAGCAGATATATTGTCCGTTTTGGCACTCACCATGGCAGCTGAGGGAGAACGGGTATGCTAGATTATTTTAAAATTTCTGTTCAATTATTCTCCTTGTTGGTTGGTTTAGGTTATTGTATTTATACTAGTATCCTTGCTCATTTTAGTTCTGGTTCACTTTCTTTGTGATATTCAAAACTATTGTATTCATCTTGTGTATATGCCCACCACTTACAGGAAAGCTTGAAGTACAGATTGTTGGGTTCAGAGGGTGATATTGGTTCATGGGGACACGAATATGTCAGGTCAGACCAATTTACTTTAGAACTTTCCAGTTGGAAATTTTGTGGTATTATAGTATCATAATTCCCAACCTATTTAGGCTTTTTTGGGGTTTTAAAGGTCCTTTGGAGTAATGTTTGAATGTGTGTTCAGAAGTGGCATACATAAAGATAAATTTGTTCACTAATGATTGACTTTCTTGTTTCTAATCAGGAACTTAGCTGGAGAAATTGCTCAGGAGTTTGCTAAGCGACAGGTTTGATATCTATTCTGTGCATATGAAATAGTAACATTTTTATTTGGAAAGTTACGTTAGGTTGTTCGGAGCATATTTTTACATTGTTCTCAATCATTTCTTTATTGTTTACTTGTGAAATTGAGATTAGCACACTCCTGATTAATATAGCTAGGGTCCAGGGATATGGTCATATGTTTCTGTTGATGTATATGACATGCTGTTGTGTTGGATTGTGTTCAATACCAGTATCCCATGTGTATATTAGTTCCTTAGCCATATCTTCCTTCACTTATCTATTCTTGGTATCCTTAAATTTGTTTCTGGAGATGTGTCAGTAAATAAGCGAGACGAGACAATGTTTCATGTCATTGTTTATGGTCTCCTTATAAAAATTTATTCTAAATTTTTACTTTTTTATACTTGTAACAGGGTGAAGAGGCCCCAATTGAAGAACTAATGGAACTAGTGCAGCAAATTGTTGCTTTTCACATGAAGGTAAGATTCGTAACATCTTTTCGCCTTGATTTTTTTTTCCTTCTAACTAGAGTAGACGATCAAGTTACACAAAATACTTGATAATTTAAAAATGCCTCGCTGAAGTTGGGTCCAAATCAGGCTCCGGTTCATTTGTGTTCTAAGTAGAGTTCTAGCTTGTATTATCTATCCCATTGCAAACAAAAGCTTGGAATTGTATACAAAAATGTTCCAAGAAGTACTTAAATGCAGCAATATTTAGTCATTCAGCTTGAAGCCTTCAAGTGGATTATAATACATTGTTCACAAAATTTCAAAAGCCAAACTGCTCTTGTTGATGCACTTCAAGCCATTTAATTCAATTGAAGGGGTAAATTTCCATCCGGAAGATAGACAGAAAATCCAAATTTGTAAACAGTAGACAATGTTCAATTGGGAGACTGTATTGGCTTTGCTTCTAATTATTTGTTCTGCATTGCAGCACAATGCTGAACCTGAAGCTGTCGACCTTTTAATGGAGGTAAAATTTATTAATTAATTCTTCAATATTCTTTGCCTGTGAAGCCTTCTTGTTCTATCCCTTTCTTCCTGGGCCTGATAGTTTGACCAATGGCCAGGTTGAAGACCTTGATCTGTTAATTGAGCATGTTGATAAAACAAATTTTAAGAGGACCTGTCTCTACCTCACCAGTTCAGCAAGGTAAGCAGATGAAGTTTAGAAATTTCTATTTGCATGTGACATTCTTATGGGGTAAAAGGTGGCATAGTTTCTCACGACTACTCAAAAGTCCGATTTAAGTTGATAACTGAATTTTTCTTTAAACAAGTTCATAACATCAGATGTGGAGGAAATATATGGAGGTATTCCTATGTATGCACCTACTACGGGCTGGTTTGGTATTGCTGTGCTTTGAAAAAAAAACTGCTTCTGCTGTGCTATGAGAATAAGCTCATTTTTGGTGCTTCACCTTTTCAGTTTTTTATCACCCAAAACTATGAAAATAAGCTGTTTTTAAATGTTTACCAAACACTTTTTTGAGCTCAGCTTTTTTTGATACTCATTTTTATAAAAGCACCTCAGTACCAAACCAGCACTACATATGACCATACCTGCCTAAGGACTTAGTTTTTCCAAATTCTTTGATTTTGCTTCTTTGGGGGATGATGTTAGAGCAACTACAAGACTTTTCAATACCAAGTGAACCTGCTTTCCAATTTGGATTGCATTCTAGTTAGTTTAGGGTTTTAGTTATTTTCTTCTTTCTTGTCTGAAATTTATTTTGTATTTAGTTTGGCAGATTGTATTTATTAGGCTTTTTAAGTGTTCAGGTAATTTTTGAAGCATTTCACAGGGGTAGGGTTGAATTGTTAGTTAAGCAAACAAGGACCAGGATGCTAGGCTTACTAACCCTAGTATAAATCTCTTTTAGGAGGCTCAATATGCATTTTACCCAGTTTACCTCAGAAAATTAGATTTAGAGTATATCTATGCCCTAGAACTGATCTATCAACTTTTGAAATTTGATCCCATTGCTTTTTCTCAATTGTTTCAACTTTCCTATTATTAATTGCCAGAAATTCCATTTCTAGTGCATTACCATAAAACGTTTTAAAGGTTTCAGTAGCAGAATTTGGCTGTAAAAAAATAATATGCCATGTTTTTTTTCCTTATAGTCACAGAATATCGTGCACCAGATGCTTTTATAGACTCGTGAGACTCTTCATTTCTTATTTTTTGTATATCATATATTAAGTTGCTGCCAGGTGCCATTGTATTATTTGTTCTTTCATTCTCCTTGACTCTTCTCCCCAGTGCTGACTTTTTTCTACTTATTTTACATATTGCAGATACCTTCCTGGACCAGATGATGTTGTAGTTCTGGATATTGCATACACAATATATATGAAATTTGAAGAATATCCAAATGCACTTCAGATTGCACTGTTCCTTGATAACATGCAGGTTTGTGCCATGCAACAGTTTTGATATTTCTTGAAACATGTATTTGTATATATTGTTTGAAACATGTATTTATAACTATAGTTGAGTATGCAACTGTTCATTTTCTTTAGTGTCTGAGAGAAGATTATTTCTCTGTGAAATGAGAAGTTTGCAGTATGTATATGTTGTATATGTCATTACCTGTATCTGGTCTTTACATATTTCTAATGATTTGGTACTAACAATCATGATTGTATGTATGCAGAATATAAAGAATGTCTTTACATCATGTGATGATCTGCTTCGTAAAAAGCAATTTTGCTACATCCTTGCTCGACATGTAAGTGTTTAATTTTTGTTTTTTTTCATTTCCTTCTTTATATGAAGGAATGCATGCTTATGTTCCTTGTCAAAACATGTTGTAATCTATGTTCTGAAATAGAGTTATATTCTCTTCTCATGATACACTCATGGTGAGATTTTAACTTGATTCCTTGACAGGGAGAGTGAACTGTGATGGGTTTGTTCTGGGTGGGGTAGTGTATCCTCTTGTTCCTTGTTCTTTCTCTCTCTTTGGCTTTTTATTATAAGATAAGTGGGTGCATGTAGTTAGGTGTCATTGCTTAAGTGATATCAATTAGCCTTGGAAGTATTTTGTGCATTTTTCCTGAAAGGTAACATTGCACAGTAATGTCGTATGGTATATTTTTTATGCTTGTTTACTTAAATATAATAATTTTAATCGCATTTATATTTCATGCAGGGTATTAGTTTTGAGCTTGATGATGAGATGGTTGCGGAGGATGATGACAGGGAAGTATTGCAGGACATTATCAACAATACTAAGCTAAGTGAAGGTTATCTTACTCTTGCTCGTGATATTGAGGTCATGGAGGCCAAAACTCCAGAGGATATCTACAAGGTTTGAACTGATTATTTGTAATGCTTGATCTACACTGATATGCATGTCTACAATGTCTGTGGGATGTGTAATGAGAGAAAATAAATGCAATATAATTGTGTTTTGTTCATTGCAGTTGTGTAATTTATATTATCCTTCTTATCCCTTCTCTGATAATTATATCGTCTTGGAATTTTCATTTAGGCACACTTACTTGATGGCCGTGCAAGTGCTGGTGCTAGTGTTGATTCAGCAAGACAGAACTTGGCTGCAACATTTGTTAACGCTTTTGTAAATGCTGGATTTGGTCAGGTAAAATTTTTTACACTTGATGTATCTGTTAAAAAGTTGACGATTTTTGGAGTTGATTGACATGCATTCTTTGATGCTTCTTTTTGGTGCAGGATAAGTTGATGACAGTCCCATCAGATGCCTCAAGTGGAGGCTCTTCAGGAAACTGGCTTTTCAAGAATAAAGAGCATGGGAAGACAAGTGCTGCAGCAAGTCTGGTATGCATGACTATATTACCTTGCTCATTTTATCATCTTATTTTTAACTTCATTTTACAATCTTCTTTGTTATTCTTCGTGACAGGGTATGATTTTATTGTGGGATGTTGACTCTGGACTTGCCCAAATTGACAAGTACTTCCACAGCAACGATACCCATGTTATCGCTGGTGCATTATTAGGGGTTGGGATTGTTAATTGTGGTATCAAGAATGATTGTGATCCTGTGCGTACCTCTATCTTTCATCTACAGAATATAACATTTGAAATGTATCTCTGAATCTTAATTCCTTTTACAGGCGCTGGCACTTCTCGGCGAGTACATTGATAGAGAGGATCCATCTATCCGGATTGGTGCTATAATGGGCCTTGGGATTGCATATGCTGGTTCTCAGAACGAGCAGGTAAAGTGTCTTGGCTTTTTCTTGTTGATATATCTGGCAGGCAACAGAAAATTTTCCATTTACTATGGACCTACTCTATGTATCATTCTTGGCTCAAGAATCACATGAGAAGAGTTGGTCAAACCTTCTTTAATCACTACTGCCCTTGCCCTTGGATGTGCTGATGCAGGAGTTTGTTAGTTTGGTTAGAGTCTGGATTGATCTGTTATACGTTAATTTCCATTTAAAGCTAACTTATCCTTCTTTTTTCAGATACGTAGTAAGCTGACTCCTATACTTAATGATGCAAAAGCCCCCCTTGACGTGGTCGCATTTACTGCAATCTCATTGGGGTTGGTATACGTTGGTTCCTGCAATGAAGAGGTTGCTCAGGCAATCATATTTGCACTAATGGACCGAAGTGACTCCGAGTTGGGGGAGCCCCTTGCTCGGTTGATTCCCCTCAGCCTTGGACTTCTGTACCTTGGGAAGCAGGTAAAATCCTGCTGAACTTACTGGAATTCATTGTTTATTCTTTCTACTTTATACAAAATCATGTGCTTTTCTTTCCTGCATGATTTTTGTTTCGTTTGATGTTTGTTGTGCAGTTTAAGCTTGTTGGTTAATGTCATTGTGCCCAAAGAGGCTCATTACAATGTTGAACTCAATAGTTCACAATTCTAATGGTTTTTGGAATTTACTTTCTCACAGGAAAGTGTGGAGGCCACTGCCGAAGTTTCAAAGACATTTAATGAAAAAATAAGAAAGCATTGTGATATGACTTTGCTTTCTTGTGCTTATGCAGGAACAGGCAATGTTCTTAAGGTAATATTTTAGAGAACTATTATTTGCACTCCAAAAACCTAATTGTGTCCTTATAAGAGTATTTTTCTTATTAAATATAGAAGGTTTGGAGTGCACGGTTAGAATTTTGGAGTGTCAATAACACCTCCCATATTTTAACGCTACTAAAATATCATTTGAATTCTGTCACGTTTATGAAGTTGGGAACTCTTTTCTCATGCAGGTCCAAAACCTTCTCGGTCATTGTTCACAACATCTTGATAAGAATGAAACTCACCAGGGACCCGCAGTTCTTGGAATTGCTATGATATCAATGGCTGAAGAATTGGGAGTTGAAATGGCGATTCGTTCATTAGAGCATCTTTTACAGTACGGAGAACAAAATATACGTCGGGCAGTTCCATTGGCACTTGGTCTCCTTTGCATATCAAATCCAAAGGTATTAATCTGGTTACGTCCATTGTGACAGTTATAAAGCCTTTAAAAGTAAAACTTTTACTTCCAATGCTAGCTCAGCTGCCCTTGAAATCTAACCATTCATGTATTGAGAGTTGGAATAGACATGGAGCAGTGATTTTTGAAATACTTATCTTGACTAGTGATTTTATATTGGGAAGTTAGGCTACTTGGGTTATATTTGCCTTTCTTACTGTTTATTTCCTCCAGGTCAACGTTATGGACACATTAAGCAGGCTTAGCCACGATACGGATTCAGAAGTAGCAATGGTAACATATTACATCATTCAATATCTCCATTGTTGGCATATTTTTCATAGTAAGTGTCTAATATTCCATTTGGATTCTTCAGGCTGCAGTGATTTCCTTAGGTTTGCTAGGTGCGGGAACCAACAACGCTAGAATAGCTGGCATGCTTCGCAATCTTTCAAGTTATTACTACAAAGATGCCAGCCTTCTTTTCTGTGTAATACATCTCGAGTCCTATCTTTATGTTCCTTCATTTTCCTTTTGAGTTTTCCAGCCTGCGGTTATATATATCTTCGGCTACTGTCTGCAGGTGCGAATTGCTCAAGGTCTTGTTCATTTAGGAAAGGGTTTGTTAACTCTGAATCCATACCATTCTGATCGCTTCTTGCTATCACCGTGAGTAACCTTGTTTGCAAATACACCCTTGTCATTACTACCGACAGAATGGCTCTCGGTGGCTTAGTCTAACATGTATAAATTATCTTTCTACTTACAGAACGGCACTTGCTGGAATCGTTACCGTGCTGCATGCATGTCTTGATATGAAAGCCATCATTCTGGGGAAATATCATTACATTCTCTACTTTATTACTTTGGCAATGCAGGTTGGTGTTTGAACACTTTCTTCTTTATACGTTGCTTTCCCCGGTAATTAGATTTGGTCTTTCTCACTATTGGTAATTGTTTTTCTTGTGCTAGCCGAGAATGTTGTTGACTGTGGACGAGAATCTCAAACCGCTGTCAGTCCCTGTTCGAGTGGGACAAGCTGTTGATGTGGTTGGCCAGGCTGGTCGTCCCAAAACGATCACGGGTTTCCAGACCCACTCAACACCGGTTCTTCTTGCTGCGGGTGATAGAGCGGAGCTGGCTACTGAAAAGTAGGAATTTTTCCCTGTGGAGCTTGTGTTTCACTGACTTGCTGTTTTACCGCTATGACACGCTAACAATTGTTTATTTGTTACAGGTATATCCCCCTGTCTCCCATCTTGGAAGGGTTCGTTATCCTGAAAGAGAATCCAGACTACAGAGAAGATAACTAGTTAAGTCCGGTTCGCCCAACAAATGTCTGGAGAGTTTGTATCTTTTGATGAATGCCATATTTTTCTTGGAAGCATGTTTTTAGCAACTGCATTCAGTGACTGTTGATTGTGTAACATGACTCTGTATTACTTTAGTTTTAATTATTCGTATACCCTTTTCGCTGTATCTGTGAACTCTTCAAATTTGTGAAATCTCCCTTTTGAAACGATGGAGACAATCGTGAAGAATTTCACTTTGTTTACTAAGTTTTCGACAAAATATGTTAGTATGAAGTTGAGCTCAACCAAAGAAAGTCTCGGAACCGGAACCCAAACCCAAACCCAAGTCAACTCGTTTCACATTGGGTTTGGTTGGGTTCATATTATTTTTGCAACCTAATGAAACCCGATCTCAAGTTGTACAGTTAGAGTTGGGTTGACCTTTCAGAGCGGTTATAAGCGACATACTGTAAATTTTGTTGAAATTTATCTATGTAGGTTCGAATCCTGCCTCTCCCACTTGTTTGTTAAGAAAAATGGCTCGAGTCAATGTCCGACTACCAGGCTCCACAGGCCACGGCATTGAAGTTCCACTCTTAATAGGAGGAGGCCATAACCTCATTTCTCAATGGGAAAACCAGATTAAGATTTGAGCATTAGTTTTGTACAAGTTAATTTCTCTCTTAGCGAAAGTGATTTATTGATGTCCTTGAACGTAAAAAGAACATCGTCGAACCCCTTATATCTTGGTGTTCTCGTGTTCGCTCTCCGGCACACACTCCACATCCCGGGATGGATACCCGTTCGACGACATCCCTTACATGTTCACTGGCGACCAAAACCCGCTGATCTACGATTGACTACCAACCTTCTCCGGTAAACTTTGCTCAAACCGGAAGGATCTATCAAGAAAGATCTTTCACTGACTTGGAATAATAAATCATTCGAGAATCGAGACTAGATATCGCAAACTAGCAATAGCAGCCAAAGTAACAGGTACATGAAATAATAATCATTTGAGGCTACATATCGAAAAAAACTGTAGCTTTTCAGAATGACTAGTAAAATGTTCATTCTCAATCTCCTTATCTCGAGCGTAATCGAATCCATGCAAATACTAACATATACGTAATTGATTCCTCTCCTGTGCAGGACTAAGTGCAAAAACTAGGCCTTCAAGAAATTAAATCTACAAAAGATGATCATGTCTTCAAGTTGTCTGGGGCAGAATTAAGTTAACATTCCGATTTGGACACCGTTGAATTCTATCTGCCGTAAAGTGTCAGTCCACTGATCAATCCCCGGCTGTGGATTCTGATTAAGCTTGCCGCTTTTGCTCATCTTCATCGTCATCTGAGTCACCACTCTCACGAAACCGTGGATTTTTCTCCTGTTGCAGCAAATAAAAAATATATCAATTAAAACGCCCGTCCTTGTACTTTTTGGTTTCAATAGTGAATGTACAATTGCCCCCGCGATGGCATTCCAACGAAAGAGAGGAAACAGGAACATCAATACACATGTGAACTGGAACTCTTTCGGTCATAGAGACGATGTTACATTGCATGGCAAACAGGTTGGCAATTGCAAATACCATATAAAATAAGAGAATTCAAAACAAATTGGGACGTGAGTCGTTAGAAATTACTGGTCTAGATTCGTGATCGGAGTTCTTCTGCGATTCATAATCCGAGTTTCTCTTTGAGTCGTCATATGATTGGCGGTCATCATCTCGGTACCGCTTCCTAGGATAATCTGCTTTGGCGAAAAAGTATCAAATTAAATCAGTTGTTCAAAAGAGTGGTAAAACAAATACCGGCAGAAACGACTGCACAAATCTAGTACACCAATCATACAAATATTTTTAATAATAGATACCTCTACGAGGCCGATGAGTACCCCCATGATTCGGACCTCCACCATGTCTACCATCTGAACCATTTAAAACTCAAAAGCGTTAAAAGAGGAACTCTATCATGTTTATTAATACACTAGATTAAACTCTAACTTACACCACCATAGCAAACAGTTATGTATCTCAACAGGCTCGCTACTAAAAGTTTGTTGTCCCTTCAGATAATTGCATTCAATCCTGATGCAATGCGTGAAGTTACAGGTTCTATTTGCAGTCGTGACACACAGATCAGTAATTCTTCCACCCCACCCCACCCAAATTCCACCTCACTTCTGTTTTGCAATATGAATCCAATGTCTATAATTTCAAGCACTAAGTTTTCCTTTGAACCATACTTTTTGCTGGCTATTCAAATTTTCCAAATACGAGACACCAAAATGCTAGAGAAATGAGACATATTTCAATAATTGAGTGACTTTTCGATCATGTCTGCACTAGTGAATAGGTAATAATTGAGTGAATTTGGAGTCATTAAAGTGGCAATACCCAGATTATTCTAATCAGTAGTGGTTGGAGACAACTGGGGTGCGTTGCCTATTCCTATAGCTCACAACGCAATGATAAGTTGTTTGACCTAAAATGGCTTCTACAAGACATTTCAGCTTATAAAGCTAAGAAATTTCCCGTTAGGTTAGGTCCGCTCTCCATCTGGAGGATGCTTAGCTGCACCATTTCAGGTTAGGTCCTTTCCTAAGGATGCAGTTGTCAGTACGCATTACGCAGTGCACCTGCAATCAACCTACTCTAAAATCCTAATGCAATTATAAAAGCAAAGACAACCGCTCCAGCAAAATATCCTAATCCCTTGAACTATACATGCAGTTTAAAGCTAGAAATAGATCAAATAGTTTCAAGTAACTTACATTGAGGTGGCATGACTGGTGGGAAAGAGCCCAATGATCCAGTTCCATAATCAACAAGCGTTCTTTGAGCTTCCAACTCTTTTTGAACTAACTTACCATATCCACCTCTACGTATAGCATATTAAGGAAACAAAGGACAACGTTTTTTTCATCTCGTATTCGATAATGTAGACTAAATATCCATCACCTGCTTTAAATTTTGAAAGTGCTGTACTTTTTAAATAGAAAATGCTTCACAACCAGAAAGTGAACAGAAACGCCACAAGTCAAATAAAAAAAAGGGCACTCAGAGCAACTCAAACACATGAACCAGAATGATTTTGAAGTTAATAGCATAAATTAATTCTAAGCACATCATAAGAAAAGAAAAAGAGAAGTGGTTTACTCGGACTGAATGTCACATAAAATTTAAGCCGCAAAGACCTACACAGTTTATATCTTCTTTCTGCAACTCTAACAAAGTGGGATCAATAGATTAAACGGTTACTTGGGTGACAAATAAAAATATGTAGATAAGCTTTACAAAAAAATAAAATAAGAAAATAGCTGCTAGAGAATACATAAAGATAAAAAAAAAAACATATAGTAGAGGGGGAAAAGGTATATACTTGATGTCCATCCACAAAAGAATTGTGAAACCAAACAGTAATTACAATAGATATAGCTACAACGGGAGATAGGTTGACCGAGTTAAAATGTTCTAATTTGGAAAAGTTAAGACGACATGAGTCCATAAATTTACGGCAGCATAGTAGTGCCATAAAGTACCCATTGATGAACTAATATCCATCGCATTCATAATCTAAAATTAAGTAGGTACAGGGGCACAGGAAAGCACAATCTACAAGAATTTATCCACCCAGTAAATAGTCTCTAAGTAGAATATATAGCCCTTCACAGTTTTAAAGCATATACAACATGCTCTACCTACCACTCCTTACAATTCTTAAGTTTGTGAAACAGAAACCATGATAGAAAAATAACTTGAATAGAAATTGAATGCAAAGGGAAACGTGTATATAAATTTAGCATGGACAATCTAACTAGATTTGCTAGAAAAATAAAAACTTGGCACCATTTTTAATCTCAGAGGAATGAGCAACACTATGATCTATAAACCATACTAAAGAAAGCTTTTCCAGACATTCCAAACTAATCAAAAGGATATCAGGATCATAATCAGTACGATACTCATCGCGCACCTGCAAAACAGAGAAGATAAAATCAAAACAATCAGAATGGTACATTTTTCCCATGACAAGAAGGCGGAGTAATAAACCTGTCCACCACTTCGCCCACGACCCCATTGCCTTCCCTCTTGAAATCCCCAATCAAAATCCACACGAATAGGGCGATCATCAAGAATAGTCCCGCTAATATACTTTACAGCATCCTCAGTATCCTCTCGAGAATAGTATCTGTTAATAAATGCATACGGATTAAGCATCTAACTCTCAGAAAGGGGGAAAATGTGCCTTTTACTAATTCTCAACATACAGGACCAAGTTACATGCTACACATATCTTGACAAAGACTGCTAAGAAATGATAAACTTCTGAAGCATCACACAATCAATTTAAATCATAACATATGACGAGCTTCTAATGATAAAACAAAAGATCAGACAATTTGGGGCAGGTACAATGTGCACTTCGACAAAATATGATGGTTGACACTTGCTAGCCATAGTTTAAGCAACAACAGGAATGGGGGTGGGAGTACCGCCTCTCTTTACCACAACCTCAGGTAACTGACGCCAATCAGTTAATTTGAAATTGTCTCTTAATAACCCCTAAACTTTTTCCTTACAAGACATTAACAATATGAAGAAGAAGGAATGAAGTCTTACAGGACAAAACAAAAACCACAAGGCGTTTTCGTGTTCTTATCCAAGCCCATAATTATCTTCTTGATTTCCCCAGCGCGAGAGAAGAGCTCGTAAACTTGCTCTTCTGTCGTATAGAAGGACATATTTCCAATGTAAACCGTTGTCGATGCCAAGAGCGCTTGTTCAAATTCCTCCTGTGACCCCGGAAACCTTCTATCCCGGTACTGGGAAAGCTTTGATTGGTCCTAATGACAAAACAAAAAGACGCTAAACGCTGAACAACAAGTTCAAAAAAAAAAACGCGTGAAACAGCCTAGGACACAATGTGGCAAACGCTATCTAATAAAAGCGCCAAATTTAAAGTCACCCGAATGGGATGGAGCAATTTATTTACCTTAAACAACGAAGCCATGGCGGTCTGTAACCGAGGGCAAACCAGTGAGGTAAAATTTGAAGAACAAGTTGCGGAGTTTTATCAAATCTGTAAAACAAGTTGATTGAAGCAATTTCAAAGCATAATACTTTAGGTCGGAGCATTAAATACTAAAATTGGAGGTAGAAAGAAAGAAGAATATGAATTACAAAGCTCAGTCCAATACAATGCAGACTCAGAAATTCAGAATTACAAAGCTCACTCCAAAATTGCATTAAATACTAGACACAGTGGTAGATTTAAGAACAATCTCAATTCCCAGGTGGAGGGAAAGAGAGAGGAGAGAGGGAGTACCCAGGAAGAGGAAGGGGGAGCTTTGGCCTCGCTAGCTCGGGAGAGTTGAGGAGTGTAGACGGAGGAGGACTCGAGGTCGAGGAGGAGGAGGACGACGAGGTGGATTCCCAAGTCCCTTCTTTCAACTTGATTTAGAGCTTCGGGTGGATTCCCAAGTTCCGGACCGGGTCTGGGTCGGCAGCTTCTTTATCATTTCCCTCATTATATTTTGATTTTTCTCTTTTTGGACTTCACCTAAATATGAATACAAAAATATAAACAAAAGAGAAGTGTTAACACTGTTGATTTGGTTTTTGATTTTACAAACGTAGCGGTAGTATATTAAATTATTAGTTGTTAAATTAGGAAGACCGATGTAGATCGAACTTGCACCAAGTACATAAAAATATAAGTGAATTTTCTCTAATTTTATAAAATTTTCACTTTTTGATTTTTATTTTTTTAAATAAAAATAATTACTCGGTATCAAAGTTCTAAAAGACGCTAGTAGGACAGCAGGCTGGAGCCTAGGGCCTAGGCGGCCAGACGAGGTCTAGACGGATTTAAGTAGATCCATTATATTTCGTGTAAATAAGTATCAATTTATACTTAAAATATATATAATTTCATCGTAAACTACAAAATAGAATGACATATGTATTATGAAGTATACATAATGAAAACATGGGGAACAAACATATAATGTGTGTGCATTTAAGTATTTAACAAGTCTCTTACAATTTATTAAAAAAATAAAATGTAAATTGAAGTTATCTATTTTCTGTCTAAATGAGTTGCAATTTAGACGGTTTTCTTAATTTTCAAACGCCTAGGTATTAATCAAAACGGTGGCCAGCCACCTAGTGTATAGGCAAGAATTTTTAGAACAGTGCTCGGTATTTATCTCAAAATTACTGAATAAAATTCAGATTTTTCCAAAGAAGTGAACATTAAAGATCAAAAGCCAAAAACTCAAAATTGAAAAACATCAAACGAATCCCAAAAACGATGTCGTCCGCTACCAAAAAGAAAGAAAAAAGAAAAGAAAAATTGATGGCCTCGTCTTCGCCTTCCGCGTCGACTAACCATGGCGGTGCTCCTCAGTCTGTCTGTGTAACTAGAGCTTCGACGACAGGGTTGTGGTCGTCATTCTGGGCTTGCTTCCACTCCACTTGGAGAAAGCTGACCCAAATAATTTGAAGGGGAACTCGTCACGTTGAAGCAAATTGCAGAGCTAGAGCAGGGAACAAACAACGCCGTTTGGGTGTGTTTGGCTTATCAGTGTTTTTGTCTCTTTTTTCTTATTAGTTTTGGAATTGATCTATAATTCTTGCTTAGGTAATTTATCTTACTTAATTTCAAGTTTCATTTGTACCTTAATTTCATTTTAGATTGGGGATTTTCAAGTTGGAGGGTTAAGTTTTAGGGTTAGGAACTTAGGAATCGGGGTTTAATTTGTTTTAGGGGTGAAATCAAGTTTTGCATTAGGACCTTTGCATAATCCCTTCTCAAAAGTTAATTGCATAATCCTTTCCTTCAATACAAACACATGTTTTAGAGCTTTTACAGTACCAGTCGAGGCGGCACCAGTTAATTGGGTGGTAATGAATTTTTGGTAGGTTTGATTGGCAGATGTGGGACATGAGAATGTTAGACCACCATCCCAGTGGCGATGGTATTAGCCCAAGAATTCGAACTTTGATATGGTGAAAAGCAAACAGGTTGCGATGCAAAGAGAGTAGTGAGAGAACCTTGTGAAAAAAATAGCAACATAAAAGATGGAGAAATGAACTTATGACGTAATGTTTTTCGAGGGTATTCTTATTTAGGACGATCTGTGTCACGTTTGGTTGTCTGGTTTATAGCTGTGGCATCTTAAAATTTTGGGGAGTAAAGATCAGCTTGGCAGCTGAGTATTTGAGTAATGCATTTTATCTTTTACAATCGAAAATGTATGCTAGGTCCAACAGTTTAGCATTTTTCATAGGAACTATGCCATGGAGATGGAGCTTCATAAATTATACGTGTTCCTATATGACTATCGGTATTCTCTTACTGGAAGTGGGATAAATTAATTTGTTGATTTGTTTCTTTTACATTGGCAGGTGTTGCATCTGTAGAAAGTGTACTCAATTTGCTCAGCTGGCTGATAATTTTATTCATTACCCAACTGGTAGGAAGGTAGATTTATCTTTGTAAGGACTAAGGATGATTTTTTCAGCACAAAGTCGCTCTTGCTCGTCCTTGCGTTGTTTCCAGTTATTCTCCTCTCATGGTAGTTTCCATTCAGTTCAAATCCGTCGTTCCTGCTCTTCATTCCCCAACCTTAATGACCCAAATGGAGACACAAAGGACGCTAATGATGCTGAGTTGATATCGAAAATCCTTGTCCACCACCATAATCCCTTCCACGCTATGGAGTCCTCTCTCCAACTCCACGGTATTACTCTCTCCTCCCAACTCGTCCACCACACCCTCCTCCGTCTCACCAATAATTCCAAGATTGCCCTTGCCTTCTTCCACTATGCCAAGTCCCTCCCCAACCCTCCTCTCACCACTGCCTCCTTCAACCTGCTCATTGACATCCTTGCCAAGGTCCGTCAGTATGACGTCGCTTGGCAGCTCATTGTTGAAATGGACAACTTCAACCTCACTCCCACTGCCACCACATTTCTTACCCTAATTCGCCGATTGATCTCCTCTGGCCTCACCCGCCAAGCCATTCGGGCCTTTGACGACATTGAAACCTTCGTCCAAACCAAGCCCAGTAGCCAAGATTTTTGCTTTTTGCTTGATACCCTTTGCAAATACGGTCATGTTAAGGTTGCAACAGAAGTTTTTAACAAAAAGAAGCATGAGTTTGTCCCTGATGTCAAAATGTACACTGTTTTGATCTATGGGTGGTGTAAGATTGGTCGTTTCGATATGGCAGAGAGATTCTTGAGGGATATGATTGAGCATAGTATTGAGCCCAATGTCGTTACATATAATGTCTTCCTGAATGGTATTTGTAGGCGTGCGAGTTTGCACCCTCAGGAAAGGTTTGAGAAGACGATAAGGAATGCAGAGAAGGTGTTTGAGGAAATGTGGAATAGAGGGATTGAGCCCGATGTCACTAGTTTTTCGATTGTGCTTCATGTTTATAGCCGGGCACATAAGCCCGAGTTGTCGCTTGATAAGCTGAAGCTGATGAGGGAGAGAGGGATATTCCCCACAGTGGAAACTTACACTTCAGTTGTAAAGTGTCTTTGCTCGTGCGGGAGACTTGAGGATGCAGAGGAGTTGCTTGGTGAGATGGTGAGAAGTGGGGTTAGTCCATGTGCAGCTACGTATAATTGTTTCTTCAAAGAGTACAGGGGGAGAAAGAACGGGGAAGGTGCTTTGAAGTTGTACAGGAAGATGAAGGAGGATGGTTTCTGCGTGCCCAGTATGCACACTTATAACATATTGGTGGGAATGCTTTTGGAATTGAATCGAATGGAGATTGTGAAAGAAATATGGAATGATATGAAAGAGAGTGGGGTGGGACCAGATTTGGATTCGTATACTATGTTGATTCATGGGTTATGTGCAAAACAGAAGTGGAGGGAGGCTTGTCAGTTCTTTGTGGAGATGATAGAGAAGGGTCTTCTTCCTCAGAAGATTACTTTTGAGACACTCTACAAAGGGTTGATACAATCTGATATGTTGAGAACTTGGCGAAGATTGAAGAAGAAACTCGATGAAGAGTCTATTTCGTTTGGATCAGAGTTCCAAAAGTATCACCTTAAGCCATTTAGGAGATGATATTCCATCTGCAGGCAACTGTAGGATGCATGCAGTGAGCATCTGCATTTTGTTTTCAAGAGATATTGCTGTGCCTTTGGCAGAGAGTCACATTCAACCTCAATCATTTCGTGTCTTTCATTCCAAGCATTGATTAATTCTCTATAATGATGCAGTAAATGAGATGCTTGCAGTTTCTTGTATTTCTACTTGGCCTTACAGATTAACTTTCTGGGATCTGCGCAACCCTCTGAACCGATCCTGGCAGAGTTTCTTGGCTTGACTACCTCTCAAGATGTGTGGCGGGCTCTCAAGAAAAAAAATTTCATCCGCAGATTATGACTCGGGCACTCCATCTCAAACTTCAACTTCAAACCATCGACATGGGCAACTCTAGCATCTGTGATTACCTTGACAAGATCAAAACACTTGCAGATCCCCTCGCAGCCATTCAGAATCGTGTCTCGGATTCTGAGCTTGTTCGCTTCACTCTCGCCGGTTTGGGTGATGGTTATGAATCTTTTACGAGGTTCATCCCTACACGATCAGTCCTTCCAACGTTTGATCAACTTCACGCACTCTTACTGAACCAAGAATATCGACTTCATCAGCTTCACTCTCAGGCTCAAACTGCGCCTCGAGGAAATTGTGGTCTTGGAATTTTTCGTGGTTGTGGACCTTGTGGTTGTTCCTGTCTATTTTGGTGCATGCTGAAGAAGGATAGATAACAATGTACTCATACAAACAAAGCTTCTTATTTGAATAAAATGATGAGTTCTTTTGTACTTAACACCGGTTTATTGTTTACTTAATTTCTTTTCATACTTAATGGGAAAAAATGCATCTTAATCCCAATTCGTCCTTTATTTTGTTTTTCTAAACCCTAAGGCCCTAATCTGCCCTCATAACGGTGACCATAATCGGAACTGCCTAATCCGGCCTTACAATGGTGACCATAATCAAAACTAATGATGTGAGCATTTCTGCTCGTCAATCGAGGCTCAGTCTTATCAACGACGACAGAATGATTGGTGGACGACATCATAATCAGAATCGTTCATTCTCTTTATCATCATCTAAAGATCATACCTGCAAAAAATTATTCAGTTTAAGATCGTTTAGTTATCCGTATGTGTAAAATGAACCAACCGTTTGAGTAATAGGTAGTTTCCTCATAATAAACCGTTCATTTTTGTGTGATTCATATGAATTGTTAAAAATTTCACGGTGAACCGTCCATTAAATGTAATATTTTTACATCTATCATCGTTGACCGTATAGGTATTTTATTGACCTACTTAAAATTCTGATATAATAAGGTCGAAGTCCCTTCCTCCGCTTTTGAAAGACGCCTCCAGCTGCTTCTGCTGCTGCTTCTTCTTTCTCCAGCGGCACATAGAAATCACCAAGTAACCATGGCGGACGAAGATTACAATGATATGGACATCGGGTACGAGGATGAGCCGGTAGAGCCAGAGATTGAGGTAACGATCTTACTTTAATTTTGTCTCTTGCTTCTTTCAATTTTATGATGATTGCTGTTAAAATCTCTGATTAACAAATTGACTGGATTCATAGTTTGTATTTTATTGAAAAAATTAAAGAAATAAATTTGAAGTTGCGATATAGTAATACAGTCTAGTGGTATTTAGGGTTTAGGGTCCTAGGTTTTAGGTTTGAATCTCATGGATTGTGAATTCGATACCAATTTATTTCCCACTTTTAGTGTAAATATCGTTGCATAAAAAATAAATTTGAAGAAGAATAATTGGATAATGGACAGGAAGGCGCAGAGGAGGTAGAGGATGCGGAGAATGCTAACGATGATCTTCCAGGCGATGCCATTGAAGTTGATGACAAAGAAGAAGAAGCACCGGTGGAACGACCGCGAAGAACATCCAAATTTATGACCAAATATGAACGTGCTAGAATATTGGGTACTCGTGCTGTGCAGATCAGGTATATTTCTATTCAGTTTCAATTTTGAATCTTTGTTGTTGATTGATTTGAATTGGAAATTGATTGAGATTGTATGGTTTGGATGAGCAGCATGAATGCCCCTGTGATGGTTGAGTTGCAGGGTGAGACTGACCCGCTTGAGGTAACATTTTCCTGCACCTATATTTTATGCTCGGATACTGGAATCAATCGATGCCTAGAAAGTAGAACTGTTACCATGTTAACCTGCTGCTTCACTTTGCGTTCACAAAACAAGTGCTTGTGTATTGGATAGAACAGTTACCATGTTAACCTGCTCTATTACATGCACAGAACAAGTGCTTGCATATTGGATTTTTGTTCCGCTATTGTTTTCTTCCACATTCCTCTAAAACAACTAGTTTTTATAAATTAAGAGTTAAAATCGAAGAACGGCCAAACCTTATAGTATCTTATTGTACCATGTGCCATTGTCTGACTAACGGAAAATGGCCAGAAATTGTGTGTTGTTGTGACTTGTGACAATGTGCATGTTATCTTGATATAGCATCTAATTGCACTTTACTTTGATGTTCAGTTTTTCTCTTTCTACTTTTGGCTTTCTTTGCTTCTACAGAAAACTGATCCCTGTCTTTCTGGATAATATTAGGATACCATCCTCCGTATATCATGTTGAGAATGATTTTCCATAGAACATGAGAAAACATATTAGTTATTTCTTTAAGCGGAAAAAGAAATTATGTTATCTAATCTGACTTGTGAGAGCTCCAATTGTTTAGTAATGTAATGATACAATACATAGGGTTCCCTTACACTACACTGGTATGACCTCGTATGTTATGATGGTGTAGATTGCTATGAAGGAGCTTCGTGAGCGGAAGGTGCCCTTCACCATTCGCCGCTACCTGCCTGATGGAAGGTGCGGTTTTGATTTTAGTTTATCTTCATTCTAAGCATTGTATTTTTGCTTTCGCATGTGTTTTAGAAACGTTTTAATCGGGTCTGAAAATTTTCAGTTACGAAGATTGGGGAGTAGATGAGTTGATTGTGGAAGACTCGTGGAAGAGGCAGGTGGGAGGTGAATGATCATCATCTATGCATGAAAAATGGTTTCCGATGTCGGTATTTTATCTATAAATTTCCCGTGAAGATCTGCTTCTGTTGACTTGTAACATTTTACCTATAAACTTACATGCTACGAGACCTTTTCTATCTGTCATTTGTAAATGTTTTGATGTACTGTTGAGGACATAGAAATTTAAGTATGTTTTAAGGAAGTTGAGGACATTCTTCTTTTAAAGATTATCCATGCCAGATCGGCTGAATCGAGATGCCAAATCATGAATTAGTAACTGCATCCAATCTCTAAAAAATCCCAATTGTTTCGAACTCTCTTTTTGGAATGGAATTTTTATAGAATCCCCATGAATAGGATCAAACCTTATTCAATGGTATTTACATGAAATTCCTCTTTCTTATTCTTAAACAAGTCCCCAAGAGGGCTTAGTTGATCCACGATTTATATTTCGTCCTTCGTTTCTTTTTTGTTTCTGAACAACTCTCATTTACCGTTAAAATTAACACAGAAATTTGACATGATTTGAGCAAAGTAAACAAAAAAAATAGTCGGACTGGACTTGGCAAGATGTACCCGACCCTTAAACACGATCACAAAACCGTCGAAAATTACGGTTTTAGGTCATACCTGATCGAGTCGGGTTGATAATGGTTGGATCCGTTAATTAACCTTGGACAATACCAATTTATCTCTACGCTTTGTAATTGTTTGTGCTAATGTTTAGGTTTCTTAATTATTGCTTCTTCCTCTCGCTATTGATTTTGAGTGAATTACACAATCTAACAAATTAAACTTCTATATGGCCACCACAACCACAAACATGTAAATGCCACTAATACCTATCTGTTGTTAACTACATTGCAAAGATGAAGGATTTGTACAGAGAAAGAGGAAGAAGGCAAAGAGAAACAAGAGAGAGAGAGAGAGAGAGAGTTTAGAGAGAATAGGAATTGTATTGATTGAATGAATATTTACAACTATGAGACAACAGTTTATATAGCCACATTCTCAACTGTCTAACTAACTATTGTTGAGCTAGAATGATATATTCAACATCCCCCCTCAATCTCAACTGGGATCCCCAGGTTGAGATTGAATGAATGCTGCAGAACAATGAAATCCTTCTTGTCGATGTACTCCTAGCTCTGCTCCCATCATCAATTAATCCTCCATGGCTGCAAGCATTGAAAAATTACTCAAGAGCAGTGTTATTTCATACTCATCAATCAACTTCCCAAAGAATTTCAGCCCCTCAAACTAATTCACCGCTGTAGCTACCAATACCCTTTCAACCAACTGGTTCAGGTTTACATCTGTCAGATCATATCCAACTGTGGCAGCAGATAGTTCCACAACAGTCGTGGCAGCAGCAAGGATATATCCCAAAACTTGTCCAATCTCCACTTCTATGGTGAAATCACATCCATCTAGTCTTCAACATAATCAACAATCTCCCATTCATCAGTCAACACAATCTATGCTTCAACAGCATCCACAGTCATCAAACAACAAGCTTTACAATCACAGAAATCAAGAAACACAACCCTCTTCGGCAATCGGCCTTTAATGAAGAAAGGGAACAAGAACTGCACTCCGGCAATCGGCCTTAATGGAGTTGCACACAATAACGACAAACAAAAACTATTCAAGAACGTTACTCCAGCTATCGGCCTTTAAGGAGTAACACACAATATCTGAAACATAACTTTTCACTCCGGCTATCGGCCTTGTGGAGGAAACAAACAACTTACACACACTTCTGGCTATCGGCCTTTCTGAAGTGGGTCATAAAAGGGAAATGGCTATCGGCCTCTCTATCCCAACAAACACCTCATTTATCTACAATTTTCATGATTTCAACACTTATGGCTATTGGCCTCTAACAATTATGCAATTTGAAGCAAAGAACTTTGACTGCGACATTCCATCAAACACATAGAGTGCAAGATAAATGAACCTGACATTCTGCGAACCTTGAATCTGTACCCCAACTAGAGAAGATATGAACGAAGATATTCACCTCTGTTTCGATCAGAAATCAAACATTTTCTTACTGAAACATTTAATCAAATAGATTATGTGCACTGTGAAAACCAGAAATCAAGAACCTGATAAGAACTTCAATCTTGAACAACAACTAGACTCCAAGAACTTCAATAACCATACCCAAATAATAATCGACACAACAAACTTTTACCGGCTACCACACTGGTCATTGCTAAAGAGAAAAGACAACATAATGTCATCGTAAAGGAGCAAGATCACGTCAAGTCTAAGGAAGGGCAACCATGCATTTCTTAATCATCCTCATGACCAAGACAACATTTTTGACTTCGCTAAATATATAAATCAATTAAGAAGCTCCCAATGGCCTGCAAATTAAACCAATATTAATAACTAAGTGTAATAAATCAATTGCTCCCGGTTGTTGTTCAATCCATTTCAAAACAAGAATTTTTTATCATTATGATTTGATCAATCATTTTTCTACAGTTAAGGTGAAGAACTAAATCAAGGATAAAAAATTTGTGTGTTTTCTAAGTATGGGATATTTCAGACTTTTTAACTATTAGATCTTAATATTTGTATTATTAATTGAAGATGTAACAGTTAAAAACATAGAATATTTGGTACTTCCGATTTTCATAGAAAATTTCAAACCAAAATCCTCTTTCTTTATCAAAGTACTTTTTAGAAACTCAAAATTCTATTTATCGTTAATTCAATCACCGTTAACACTTTTTTCATTTTCTTACCGATGAATACAACAGAATTTTACGGGGTAATTTTCTTGGATTACTTCTTTTGAAATATATACATATACAATCCTTGTTCAATACGGGGTAATTTTCTTGTATTACTTCTAAAAAAGGATTCCTAGTATTTAAAGTATCTTACATTCTTTTTTCCCTAACATTGACTCACGATTAACAAATACATCCAACATGTGTTGCAAGCGGTTTGATAGGAACAGAAAAATGGAATCAAACATAGTATGTTTTGTACTTTTGTGCCAAGGAGGAATCACACCTTTTGTATGTGTCACGAACGAATTAATTATTGAATTCATGTGGCAAGTGCTAGAACGACGTAGTCAAAATAATTTCGAGAAGACAGATTTATTTTATAGGTAATGCTACACAAATGATATAATATGTGGTTAATATGAATGAGCACGTTTATTAATGTTTAAATTATAATTCAATCATCATTTTTCATGTCATTTAGTTTATAAAATTTGGTCTACGAATGAAGTCTTCCTAAAATTATTTTTTTTATACAACATTATTTATATTAAAATATTATAAAAATAAATTGATATTAAATTTGCAGCATAAGATATTTAAATTTAACATGTTTCATTTACAAATAGGGGTGTGCTATACATACATCCCTTTTTACTTCTTACCCACCCCTTTATTAATTCATGTCCGTTGATCATCTTCAATTCATCCGATCCGACGGTCGAAAACTAAAAAAGCGTGAAAGAAATACAAAATAATGGGTAGATATCACACTCCCATAAATAAATAACAGACATTGAGTACATACCTCAAATTCACAAACCCCCACCAACCATTAACGATCGAAATGGTGGAGAAAGAGTCGAAGAAGAAGTGGAATTTTGAGGGGAATTTCCATGGAGAGCAAAAAACGGTATCACCACCAATCACAGTTCGAGGAATCCTGTACATGATAATGCGAAGTCTCAACAAAGATGACGACAGACCAATCATTCCTCTTGGTCACGGTGACCCCTCCGCCTTCCCATGCTTCCGAACTAGTGCTGCAGCTGAAGACGCCGTCGTCGACGCCCTTCGCTCCGCCCGCTATAACTCTTACTCTCCCACCGTTGGTATTCTACCGGCAAGAAGGTATATACACAAGTCAACTTTGATAACAATTTCTGCAACCTAATTTTTTTTTTTTTGTTTAAAGTTCTAATTCTATGAAGCTTTGTTGCGTCTAGATTAAGCCTGTCAAACTGGTCGTGTTTGCCATTTTTGTTTTATATCGATATCTCAATATATCGTGTTGAGTTAAACTCGTTATTTTAATGATTCTTAATAAGTTATCCGATATTGACGATTCGTGTTGTTTCTTGTCGGATTAACGGGTCATACAAGAAATTATCATACCTAATTCCTAGATCTGTCAAACGAATATTGGGGGTCTCATCGACACTGTTGGCTTAGACGCTTGGCGATTGGCTATTGTGTGTTTGAAAATTAATCAAAATTAATCAAATTTAGGCGCTTGTCGGGTTAACAGTTTGAACTTTTGAGTCCAATAGTTGTTTAACCGTGTAATTTAATCAAATTTAGTACCGGCGATGATTTTATAAAAAGTGGGTATAAAAAAAAGTTAAGCTCAAAAAGGTGTTTGGTAAACACTTAAAAACAACTTATTTTCATAGTTTTAGGTGAAAAAACAGCTAAAAAGGTGAAACAGCAAAAATGAGCTTATTCTCACAGCACAGCAGAAACAATTTTTTTTCAAAGCACAATAATACCAAACCAGCATTCGCAACATATTTTGTGTTTGAAACCTCAAATCTTAACTTGATTCCCACATGAAGGTTTACGCTGCACCTGAGGGAGAGTGATACCTTGATATGTATTGATGATCTCTGATTTGGCCTAATTACAAGTAGTTACATAATTTATACGTATTTCGTTCTGTCACGTATACATGATGTGTTTATTTATACACTTGTTCAAGTAACATTTCAAATTAATTAGTACGTACTCTAGTTACTAAATTGATGCCGGAAATGCAACGTTCAGGGCCATTGCTGGTTACCTCTCCCATGACCTCCCGTACAACCTATCACCGGACGATGTTTATCTTACAGTTGGATGTTCAAATGCGATTGAAGTCATCATAGAAGCTCTTGCACGTCCGGGTGCCAACATTTTGGTTCCGAGGCCAGGCTTCCCTTACTATGATGTTCGGGCGGCCTGTTCCAATCTCGAAGTCCGTCATTATGATCTCCTTCCGGACAAGGGCTGGGAGGTTGATCTCGAAGCTGTTGAAGCACTTTCGGATGAAAATACTGTTGCCATGGTGATCATCAATCCTGGCAATCCTTGTGGAAATGTACACTCACCTCAACACTTGGAGAAGGTTGGTTAATTGCTCTAACGTGAACTACTACTTGTTCAGTTTTTCTTGCTAATCTAAGGATTCTAGTCCTAATGTGTGTATACATCAAGGTAATTCGTGCGTGTTGTGTTTCTTATACCACATCTCTAGTTATAAGGTTCAGGCTCCCGACAAATACACCAGTGAGACGGTTCATAATGTGGTTTGAAATAAAGATTTTAACTAAAAGATAATTACTAGTTTTGATTTTGGTGGAGTTCTAGATTGCGGAGAAAGCGAGGAAGCTTGGGATTCTGGTAATTGCTGATGAAGTTTATGAGCAGATTACTTTTGGAAGTACCAAGTTTGTGCCAATGGCGGCATTTGCAGCTACTGTGCCAGTTATTACGCTTGGTTCTATATCGAAGAGATGGACCGTACCTGGTTGGCGACTTGGTTGGCTTGTCACCTGTGATCCCACTGCCGCTCTTAAAAATTCTGGGGTCTCTCTCTCTCTCTCTCTCTGTATATATACCTCTGTGTGTGTGTGTGTGTGTATCATGTTGTTGGAATATATATCCCGTAATTAATCAAATCTCTGTTTTTGCTTTGTTCTTGACCTCAGCTAAATGAGCGCATAACGGCGTGTCTTGAAGTTACAACTGATCCCGCAACCTTCGTCCAGGTTTTGTAAATCAAGTTGCTCTTTTTTTGCTTGCTTGGTTATTTACAGTTTATGAGCCGAATAACCAAAGCTCAAGATCGGATCATTTTTCTAACAAGCGTAGTATCTTGTTAAACCGAGCTCAAACTGTATTGTGCCGGTTTAAGGCCGTAGAGAAAGACTGCATAACCCTTGGAGACCACTATATAATGTGATTTATTATGCATGCAGGCAGCAGTTCCTCAAATTCTAGAGAAGACCAAAGAGGAGTTCTATTCAAACATAATTGCGATTTTAAGACGTTGCGCGGACATATGTTTTGATAGACTTCAGGAAATCCCCTGCATTACTTGCCCAAGCAAACCAGAGGGTTCCATGTTTCTAATGGTAAGGGCATTACACAAATATGTGCGCGCGAGCGTGAGCGCTCACGCGTGTGTTTTTATGCCTGTGATTCGTAAAAGATGTGAAATTTTGTGATGCAGGTGAAGCTAAACCTCGAATTATTGGATGACATTGGTGATGATATGGAGTTTTGCATTAAACTTGCCGAAGAGGAATCTGTTGTCGTTTTACCTGGTAAGAATCAAAACTCACTAGCATACATCAAAATCGAACACCGGATTTCAATCTCTCTTACCTGCAACAACACACCAAATCGAAGAATGTCAAAACACATCATTTCAGCACTTGATCAAACAGTCAGAGATCAACTACAAGGACTCAAATTTGAATCATATGTTGAAGATTGCACATAAACTTCGCTGTAATTCCTCGCGGTTAACATTATTTGCAGGGGTGGCTGTGGGAATGAAGAACTGGTTGCGCGTAACCTTCGCTTGCGATCATTCATGTCTCGAAGATGGCCTTGGCCGGATGAAAGCCTTCTGCCAACGGCATGCCAAGAAACATTAGTTAACTTGTTGATGACGGTGATCAACAACTTCTCGTTGGATCCCATGCTCCGTTCGAAACTTCAAATGCTGGCTCTACCTTGAATAAATGAAGATCGATAGTTCCGAAAATTTATCTATTAGCCAGTCGTGTAATACGTATAAACAAAATAAAATCGAGGGTGGTCGGAGATCAGTAACTTCGCGTTCGATCTGCCTCTCTCATTGCTCCATTCATCTCTAGAAGATTAAAAAACATGTACTATTGATAAATTATGCAACTTAAATCTAAATTATTTGTACGGCATATTCAATGGATTTAGAGAATTTATCATATAAAGCCAAAATTTACCCTTCGATTTCAAAAATGTTTAGTTTTTATAAAAACTATGGATTATAATAAAAAAATGTACTTGAATAAACTTAAATGCTTAAAAAATTAGAACCAAATTACACTACACCAAAAATTCTTGAAATTCCCATACTATTTGGTTGTCACCGGAAAAAAAACTAACTTTACCGCTGAAAAGTAAGTTTCAACAACAACACCATGGAAACATGGACGGAGGGAGGTAAGGCTTAGTGGGGGCACATGTCCCCTCTCATCCTTATTATTTATTTTTTTTATATTACAAATTATTCAATTAATCATTCTTATTTTTTTTGTTTTACATATTATTCAATTAATCATATTAAAATAGTGAAAATCCTCTTTTAGTTTTTAAATGCCCCTCCGTTTTGTATATTTTTATCACGTACTAATGTCTAAACCTTGTTGAGTTGCATGTATTTGGTTAATTAGTACAAATGAGCATTGGATTGTCAACAATTAAAGATAAAATTAGACAATAGAGTAATAAAATTAGGCATTTTGTAATTAATTTTTTCAGCATTTGTAAAAGAACTCGCTTTATTTGTCCAAAAAAGGAGGTCAAATTTTTTAAGATGCATTCTCTTAGTTAAATTTCTGGCTTCGTCCTACATAGAAATATCTAAAATACTAACAATAGTAACCCTGCCTCTTTCATGGGTTGTAATTCCAACCTTGCTATATGAGTTATCATTGATGCGGGTTTGCGTGATTTTCTTTCCCACCAAAGCTGAAGCAAATTCTTGGAATCCAGTTGCCGACAATTTTTCCGGTGATAAGCCATAGAATTCAGTTGCTCTGCATGCGGTATGGGTGGGTATTGGATCAAAGGGAGCTTTATTTCTTTGCTAGGCTTAAAAAAATATATATATGATCAGAATTAATAGGTTCATATACACCGGTAACAATTTTTACCCAATGAATCCAGATCCATTCATCAGCCTGCAAAAGTTTCATACTTTGTTGTTGGTGAATGAATCAGCACAATTTCATACTTTTGTCTCAAGAGGGTTTAGACTTTAAGGTTTATATTGTTTTTTTATTTTACTGGGTATTTGAGTTTTTTTTTTAGTGTAGATTTGGCTAAATTAGAAATTATTTATAAAAACTGATATTTATGAAATTGAGTATCAAATTTTGGCTATTTATGATAAATACTCATGGATTTAAAGAAGTATGGCTCATTCACTTGTAAGGGAGATGTCTTAGGTTCGATTCTCGTCAAATGCGAATTTGAACTAAATTATTGTTAACCCATTTTGAAGCTCACCATCTCCCTCTTAGTGTAGATAATATCGTTTGTTAAAAAAAAAAAGTAAGGCTCATTCATAACTGCTTCTTTAAAAACACTTTTACATGACTAGTTTGGAGTTGTGTTTTTTTCAAGCTACTTAATAAAAGCAGATGAGTGTTTGGTATACTATAGTGTTAAAAGTGCTTTTAGCAAAAAACAAATGGTGATAAGATTGTCAAAATGAAAGTTTCATTAATATGGTATTGTTCACATGCCTCCAATAAAAAATAATTTTTTTTTTTTTTAGAAGAATGTGTAGAGCTACCTCTGCTTTCTATTTTGGACCCATAATTTTTGTTCAGTTACCAAACACAATTAAGACCCTAACCTTTTTATGAAGCTGCTTTAAAAAAATTAAGCAACACCAAATCAGCCTTAGAAGGACTTCTAGAGTAAAAGAACTTCTATTAGAAGCGCATTGAATTTTTTAATAAAAAATCAAGTGTTTCTTCCAGAAAACACTTTTCAAGTGATATTTTTAACAAGCACTTCTATTTTTTTTTCTGCCAAACATGATCTGAAGCATTTTTAGTTATGAAGCACTTTCAAACATGTATAAGTATATAATGAATTAATATTGAATAAAATATATGTTATAGAGAAAATAATCGCAAGTCACAAACAGAACACTCATTTCTAAATTCACATTTTGATTTCAGCCCCTAATCAACCTAGTTGTTAGAATAAAACCTTATATATTTAAATAGTTTGATCAAAGTCCCTAGCATCATTTAAGAGATTTAACTCATGCATTTATGCATTCAATATCCCACAAATTATGAAATTTAAACAAATCCAAATAATATTATTACAAATATAACAATTACTTAAAAATCAATAATAGAGTAATTTGCTCTTCACATAGTTCTAGCAAAAAAAAAAAATGTACCCACGTATTATTAATATAGCGCAAGTAATAACTATTGATATATTTTAAAACATAAAATAAACACATATAATTAGCATGGTTATGTTCATAAAAAAAATACTGGTACAAATTAAATTAAAAATATGGGTACATATTAAAATTCAAAACTATGGGTACAAATTAAATTGAAAATATGGGTACATATTAAAATTCAAAATTATGGGTACAAATTAAAACTAAAAAGAATATTGATATAAATTAAAAAATGGATACAAATTATAAATAGAAATATATGAAAAAAAAATACTAAAAAGTTTGTATTTGAAATGATTAATAAAATTTTTTAAATTGACATATAATGACTTGTAAATAATTTAATATTCAAATAATGACATGAAGAAAAGTCAAGGAACCTCAATCAAAAATGAAAAAGAAATAAGATTTTAATTAATGAGAAGAAGAAATAAAAGATAACAACGTAATTTATTTTTTATTTTATTTATAAAATGTAACATTTGGAGATCGTATGTGAAAGTTGCCGATTAGCATCTGAGCACCATACACTTGGTTTGACAGTGAATATAAAAGAAGACATGTTAGAGCTTCTTGGCATGCCTTTGGTGGAAGGCTTTTATCCTCTTAAATCCATCTTCAAGTACTGAAAGCTCCACAGCAAAAGTAATGCGGACCCAATCTTTCAGTCCAACCGTGACCCCTGAAAACCATGGGTTTTGATTCATGACTAATATTAATTTCATTTATCGTGGACTTACATGCCGCCATTGGTATACGAGGATTAGATTGGAATAGATAAGTTATTAAGGTATGCCAACTTGAAGGTAAGAGATGGATTAGAACGGAGATGTGTTTTTCATTCTAATCCTCTTCTAATTCTCTCGAAATGTAAAATCATTCTCTTCTACATTCAATATACCTTGAATTTAAAGGGTTATCCATTCCAATCGAACCCTTTATACCAAACGAGGCCACAATTATATTGATTGTAAAACGATTATTTTCTAGAGAAATTGTTAATTGCAAATTAAAACATCAATATACAGTTTGTTATGTTGTTAGATTGCGAATATTATGGTGTGTAAGGTCTTCAATTATATTTACCTGGAAGAACAATCACCGACTCCTCTTTGGCCAACTTAAGACAAAACTGTATATCATCATCAATGTCTTCAAGTGCTGATAGATTTAGCTTTACCTGTTAATTACGATTAAGAATAATTACCACTGGTTTTAGCTAATGCATGTTTGGATTAACAAGTTTAATCTCGCACAAAACAAAGGCTTTAGATAATCCTTACCAATACAACCATAGATCCTTGTGGTTTGTTTGGGCAAGTAAGGCATGGAATTTCCTTCACCATTTCGTATAAAAGATCTGCGGCTTCTCTCAAAAGGCCAATTATGTTAGAGAAAAACACATCTTTTGTTCTCTCAAACATTTGAGGTATAGCTCCCTGAAAATGATAATCAATAGTTAATAAAAATATTACACTTAATATGAACGATGATTTTCCAATGCAATCAAGTTGAAACATAATAAATTTGCGTTGACAGTGTAATATGAGGTCCACAACGTAAACAACAGCCTTGCTACAATAATAAAATGTCATTAGGCGTAAGTTTAGACCGTAAACTTTGACTATAGTAGTACTTTACTTTTCCTGTAACTCAAACGTTGAATGTTAATGTCATGTCATAATCGTTGAGCATGAAGATAGACAGTTTAAAAGTGAATAACAATGATGAGTGATTCTATGACGTCCACTAATAATTTTATTAAAACAAAGAGTACAAATACATTTTTATGCGTAAGTAACCTAAAATTTCCCAAAATTATCTAAAGAAAAAGTTTGAAGCTATGTAAGTATTTATGCAAACATGCATGCGTACATACGGATGTATTATGTATAAATGTATGCATGCATGCATGTATATAGGTACCTGAATGAATGTTGCTGGGTCAGTAGTGATGTCGAGATAGTTGTTAAGTGTCTCCACAATCTGCAATTGAAAACATCAATACCACATACCTATTTAGTTTAGAAATATGACAAATAAGAACAGTTTTTTTATCACGGATTCCGTTCTACTGTAACAAAAACGATCTCTTATATATTTCATTGTTTTCCCCTTTTTGCTATGGTAAAACGAGATCCGCGCTGAAAACGAGCTCGTATATATATACTTATATATGCGTCAATGAAGCTACTTTACCGCTCACAGAAATAACAGCATAAGAAAAATATAGGTGAAAGCAAAAATATATAAACACAGACAAAACACCAGTTTGAGTACCCCAGTTTTTTCAAAGATGCCATTGGGATCATTTTTGACAATCCAGCCAAGTTTCCAACCAGGAACAATCCATGTCTTTGATACAGAGCCAAGCGTAATAACTGGTACGATGGAACTAAACTTTCCCATAGGTACAAAAGGGTTGCTGCCGAAAGCTAGATGCCCGTAAACTTCATCCGAAATTACGAAGATACCAAGTTTGTTTGCTGTTTCTGCAATCTATTAATTTTGACAAGCACAATGTTCATTAGAACTTAGTACAAATTCGTTTCGATTAAACACTCCATCGAAAAGAAGACGTCAATCTGAGCCCTACAACTCATGCTAATTGGCCAAATGATCGGTAAGTAGTTTAAATATGTCGTCAAACAAATGCTTATGTTGTTCAATTGTGACGTTCCAATCAAGTCGGTCAATGGTCTATAGCAACATATATAAAGCAGTATGACAAGACAACATTTTCCATAGATTAAAATTGATCGAGCAAGTTATATATGTGCACGTATACCTTTTTCAAATGCTGAGAAGTGAAGACATTTCCACAGGGATTGCTAGGATTGATGATAACCATAGCGGCAGTGTTGTGATCTGCAAGAGATTCAACAGAATCAAGATCCACCTCCCAGCCCTTTTCAGGAAGAAGATCGAAATGGCGTACTTCGAGGTGGTCAAACGCTGCGCGAGCTTCGTACTGAGGGTAACCAGGCCTTGGAAGAAGAATGTTGGCACCAGGACGTGCAAGAACAGATACTATGATTTCAATGGCTTGGGTACAACCAGCAGTGAGATATACATCATTCGCCGATAACTTGTTTGGTTGGTCACGAGAGAGATATTCTGCAATAGCCCTTTTGAGCGGGAATTACAAAAATTTCATTAGATTTTTTATTCAACAAGAAGATTCAAAAAGAACCACCACATACTGAAACAGAATGTCAAATATACGAAGTGTTTGGTTCGGTACATGTTCGCGATACTAAAAATATTTTCTACACTACTAATATTATCAAAATTAATAAGGGATCGTTTAATAACATTACAATTCTGTATTTTAATTTCATTTTTCATAACATTCAAAAAAAGTATACGTGAAAAAACGAGGAATGGAGAGAGATGAAAGGAGGTGGTGAGACAGAAGTGGGAGTGCTACTTTGGATGTGCTTTTAAAATGACTGAAAACGTTTTTAGAAAAAATATTTTTGGGTTCCAAAAACAGTTTAAATGCTTTCTACAAGAAGCATCAGTTATATGCTTCTTCCAGGAAGCAGTTTAAGTGTTTTTCATTTACTAACATTTTTACTAAGGATTGTTTCCAAAAATATTTTCACCAAAAACTCTTTCAATCATTTTAAAAACATATCCAAACGATTATATGAAAACATTAATGTCAAATTGCAACATTGTTTGTCCAAGTGGCCGTCTCCAGATTTTGTTTCATTCTTATACTTTTGATTTTGTTTGCGATGTTTAGGGCTCATTTGATAAGTACTTTGATTTTGGAACTAATCATTTGTAAAACTGCAAGTTGATTTTAGAAAAGCACTTATGTTTTTAAAAACGATTTCAGTCATTTTAAAACATTTTCCGAACAAACTCTTATTCAAATCCCAAATTTCCACCCCTCCAAAATTCAAAATGTTCAGCTCCACGGTATGACCCGAGATCTTGACCTTACATCATTAGGTATTCAGTCGATAATAAGATGTCATATGTTGAAAAATTAACATAAATCACTATTTTATTGGAAATTTTTACGAAAAACTTTCAGTATTGTTCACTTTAATGAAAAATTATATTTTTACACTAAAAAATTCAATCATAGTACTATTCACTTCACTTTTTATTTTGTTTTTATTGTTAAAACTCAAAATTTTCAAGTTTTATTAATTAGTTTTCCTTATGTTATTAAAACGAAGCACGGCATCAATTGTAAACCCCTTTCACGAAACTTTGGAGTTGAAGTGATGAAATGCAAAGTAGTACACGGGTCTCGTCTCCACCTTTGTCGTGAACATAGGTACAATTTAAAATGTACAACAAATCAAAATTCAATTTGATGGTGTCAAGTCATATATAAACTGTCATGTTCGATGTATTTTGTTACTATATGTGGGGTCACCACTCACGAGTGGCTGTCCCTGTCGTACTCCTATGTAATATGATTCCACATGTGACCTCCGGAGTGTGACAAAACATGCAAGTGGCTCATTGTTTGTTTTATTTATGATATTATTATTATTATATTGATATCACGTTCAAACTTTTGACCGTAAACATTGATATCACTTAATGTATTAAACTCATGAATAATATGGGTGCTATTCACATCCTAAATTACTTCTCACACATCCTTATTAATTTTTATTCGTTGATCTTCTTCAATTCATTCTATCCGACGATCGAAAATTAAAAGGATATGTGAGAAGTAAAATTGAATGTTTGGATATAACACCCCGAATAACATATTGATATTATATTTAAATTTTGTTGTCAAAATTATGATTCTTATACGAGTTTAATATATTAGTGTTGACCCTAGAAACTACAAAGCCTACGTGGCGCGCAGGCCGAGTAATTAATAAGCTAACTACGTCCTTCGGTGAATGCGGGGCGTGCCAACTCGTCGGCCGAGCTCGGCCGAGGAGTAAATTTGTTGATGTTGCGTTGGGTGCGCGGCTGACTTCTGCGTCTTGCGATTGCGGCCGAGAAAGGAACACGTCTCGGCCTCTTGGGCTCTCGAACCTGAAGACAAGGTTACTATTCTTACGAAGTTCAATATCAAATTCGGCTTTCAATGTGCCGAATGTAATAACTGTAACACCCCACTTTGCCGAGAAGGCTGATGAGATGACCTCGACCAATAAAGGTTCAGAAACCCTTCTCGACCGAGACTTGGATAGGTAATCAACCGTTCTCGCCGCAGTGCTATTGATGCCAATGGAAGATACTGCAAGACCGATCGATTCTACGGTGACAGAGCTATCTATGCCGACTTAAGATATCACCGGTTGCTTCCACAGTGCTGTTGATGCCAACGGAAGATGTGTCAGCGAAAAAGGAAAAAGAAAAATCACAAGTTGTGAGAGTTTGCGCAGGGCAATTTTGTATTGATTTGCAGGGGGCTCTTTCCGTTGCTGAATGTCTTGTATTTATAGTAGCAGAACGCTAGGATTGTCGTCGTGAGTTACGAAAAATAATGGGAATATTCTGCATGATCCCGTAACCTTAGAAACCAACCGAGACTAAACTTCTCGAATTATCCCAAATGGATCATGTGGCCTTGATGATTCCCTTATTTCCATGTTTATCTAAAGTAACCTTTCATCCAAATGGTTGGCCCTCCAAGATCAAAGCCTCATTTTGACTTTTCAAACTCTGTCAAAAGTCTAGCCTATCTAGACTTCTTGCCTTATCATAACTCTCCCAACATCAGTAGCATTTATCCCACGCATGCATGCCTTATCATCTGGTACCTTAAAGACCATCTTCCATGGCATCCAAGACTTGCACGGCACCAATCAATCACCCATTTAATTTGCACGCAGACCGTTGCTTAACCAGATATTGCACCCCATTTATCTTATAAAAACAATTCTTTACTAAAAGATAATTATTATAATAAAACCATAATAATATCTTTTAATAACAAAATTATCTTCATCTTTCCATCCAACGGTGTAAAGTTATGTTCACTCAACGGCCTTGATTGCACGGACCGACGATGTAAATTCGGTCCAAACATTGCCCCCCAATTTCCTTGAGCTTCGGCCTGTAAACCGAATGGTTAAGGAAATTAACTGGTTCATAGCCAACATCTCGTCGTATTGCCCAAACAAATTGTGTTCCTCGGCATTAAAGTCACCTTTGTTCTGTCAATATCATAAAGCAGGGCCGAGGCCGAGAAGAATTGGGGTCGAGCAAGGCTGAGGCCGAGAGAAATTGGGGCCGAGGTCAATAAAAATCTCCAGGCCTGCCTATACATACATGTAAACCAAACTGCCTGATGTGATTTGTCCGCCATGCAATCGGTATATAACATATATATATATATATATATATATATACCTGCCTAATGTGACGTTGCTAGATATATATCTATATATATATCCCAATGTCAGCACCCATGTGATACTGCCATATATATATATTCACCAAATTCTGCCGAAAGTGTCTGTAACCATCAGGTCTAGGGTTTAGGCTTAAAGCCTTCCCTCAACTGATTTGACCTTTCAAAGCCCCACACTTATATATATATATATATATATATATATATATATATATATTTCAATGACGTGCATACATCAAGATGAGAAGCCTCCATTTCTTCAGGTCTGTATTGAGTAGTCGTTTCACCGAGCAGCTCCTCTATAGCTCGATCATTCTCGGCAAGATTAAAAATAATTTTAACCGCCGATTAATTACCTCATGGAAACATCCAGCCACGCGAATGCCTACCACCTAGCACGGGTGGCTTTCGACTCGACGAACACACCACTGCAATTTCTCTCGGCTGAGACTATTGAACAAGAAGTACCCCAAAACGTCGCATGCATGCCAATTCACATGCACTGCTTTTTCACCGAATGCACTGCCAAATATATCTTATACCTCGAAAATTGCCATCAAATCTCTGCTTGTCTCATGTGGTGGGATGTTGTTGATGGGTACGTTCTGACAAACATATATATATATATATATATATATATATATATATATATATATATAAAACCGCACATTTTGTCTTTTCCGCATGCCATCTCTCTTTCTGACTTGGTGACTAAAGATGGTTGAAGAAACATGTGGTCGAGGACAGCTATGGTCGAGGACAAGAACTGCTGAATGGCCGAGAATAAGTAACTATTTAAATTCACTCATTCTCGATGAGATTAAAATAATTTTAATCGCCGAAACCTTCGAACTGTACCACAAAATGTCCCCTTTATTTTCTTAAGCATCGGCTGATCAGCCGAATTGTTAAGAAAATAATTTTTATTTTTATTTTGTAGTAAAAGAAAACAAAAGTGGCCCTACTATAAGTGGAGGAGGCAAACAATGTTTTATTCCAAGCCGAAGGCTTTTTGTATCAAAACTTTCACTTTGAATTTTTGCAAGGCCGAATAAAATACTATCTCCAAATATGTTTGACTTGACGAAAGATTTTTTATCGGCTGCCGAATGCGCTGAACAATTATTATGCCCCCCAGGCATAATTTTGGCTTTTAATTCAAATAACTTAGCCGAACAGGATTTCTCCATATCGGCTTTATTGCCAATAATCACATCAATTGGCGTAGTTTCTCGGGCTAGGCCAATATCTCGGCCTCGTTCGTCACTGGAGCATTCTTTTGACGAATCTTTTTCCAAGTCAATTTTTGTATATAGCTTAGGGACTTGAATTTTTTCTTCTAGGCCTACTATATTTTCAGTCTCTACCGAAACAACAAGTGGCCTTTGTTCTTCGGCCAAATTATCAATTTTCTTAGGCCGAATATTGGTTGTGGCCGGAGTGGAGATTTGCCCCCCGACCTTTTGCCTTTCAGAAATTCTTCTCAAACTCTCGAGAAGTTGTTTTTGCTCCTTTAATAGGCGATAACACTCATCCCTTGAAGCCGGATCGAGATAGATCATGTGAACTTCGTAGTTTAGCACTGGGTCCCACTAGGCGTGCCAAAATGTTGACCCTAGAAACTACAAAGCCTACGTGGCGCGCAGGCCGAGTAATTAATAAGCTAACTACGTCCTTCGGTGAATGCGGGGCGTGCCAACTCGTCGGCCGAGCTCGGCCGAGGAGTAAATTTGTTGATGTTGCGTTGGGTGCACGGCTGACTTCTGCGTCTTGCGATTGCGGCCGAGAAAGGAACACGTCTCGGCCTCTTGGGCTCTCGAACCTGAAGACAAGGTTACTATTCTTACGAAGTTCAATATCAAATTCGGCTTTCAATGTGCCGAATGTAATAACTGTAACACCCCACTTTGCCGAGAAGGCTGATGAGATGACCTCGACCAATAAGGGTTCAGAAACCCTTCTCGATCGAGACTTGGATAGGTAATCAACCTTTCTCGCCGCAGTGCTGTTGATGCCAACGGAAGATACTGCAAGACCGATCGATTCTACGGTGACAGAGCTATCTATGCCGACTTAAGATATCACCGGTTGCTTCCACAGTGCTGTTGATGCCAACGGAAGATGTGTCAGCGAAAAAGGAAAAAGAAAAATCACAAGTTGTGAGAGTTTGCGCAGGGCAATTTTGTATTGATTTGCAGAGGGCTCTTTCCGTTGCTGAATGTCTTGTATTTATAGTAGCAGAACGCTAGGATTGTCGTCGTGAGTTACGAAAAATAATGGGAATATTCTGCATGATCCCGTAACCTTAGAAACCAACCGAGACTAAACTTCTCGAATTATCCCAAATGGATCATGTGGCCTTGATGATTCCCTTATTTCCATGTTTATCTAAAGTAACCTTTCGTCCAAATGGTTGGCCCTCCAAGATCAAAGCCTCATTTTGACTTTTCAAACTCTGTCAAAAGTCTAGCCTATCTAGACTTCTTGCCTTATCATAACTCTCCCAACATCAGTAGCATTTATCCCACGCATGCATGCCTTATCATCTGGTACCTTAAAGACCATCTTCCATGGCATCCAAGACTTGCACGGCACCAATCAATCACCCATTTAATTTGCACGCAGACCGTTGCTTAACCAGATATTGCACCCCATTTATCTTATAAAAACAATTCTTTACTAAAAGATAATTATTATAATAAAACCATAATAATATCTTTTAATAACAAAATTATCTTCATCTTTCCATCCAACGGTGTAAAGTTATGTTCACTCAACGGCCTTGATTGCACGGACCGACGATGTAAATTCGGGTCCAAACAATTAGTATCACACTTATATTTTTAGGCTTAGTGTGCAAGTAAGTTCTATAAAAATGAAACTATTATATACATAGGATGAAAATTCTCTCTCTTTTCTTTTTCCCTCAATTTTTCCTTCTCATCGTCTCACGGTTATTTTTTCTCTTTCCTTTCTCTAAAAAGATGAAAAAACAAAATGAAATCTTGAACGTTAAAAAATGAGAGATAACAAAAGGAAATAAGAAAAAAAAAGGAAAGAGAATCCTTATATATTAGCAATTAGCACCAAATCACCAACTACTTGTAAATATAAAACTGGAGTCTCCTAAACAAGCCAAATAGCAAACAGACCCCCCCCCCCCCCCCCCCCCCCCCCCTTTTTTATGTATTTTTCTAATGCAGATATTTTTTCTGATTTTCTGTGTTTACAAGTAAAGTTTGTAAACATGGAAATGGTGACATTGAATTTCTTAATATTGGCTAGAAATACATGCAAATATGAGAAAGGAAATTAAAATAAAAGCAAAACGAACGGAAGAAAATGAAGCAGCAAATTAAACTTCCAGTAAGACTAAACTAAACAAGTGCATACAAACATACCTTCTTGCCGGAATAACACCGCCGGTAGGACAGTAAGAGTTGAACTGGAAGGAATGGAGGGCATCTGCGACGGCGTCAACAGCCGCCGGAGTGGTCCAAAACGATCGGAATTCAGTGGGGTCCCCGCGGCCAAGCATAATGGTGGGCCGTTGATCATCACCAGCTGGGTTCCTGAGATTTTTCATTAACATCGTGAGAGCTCCTCGGACGGAGATCGACGCCGTGTTCAGTTCTTCGTTCCCTCGGAACTGCCATTTCTTCTGCCAACCATTCTCCATACCCTCCATCTCCATGCCCTAGCTAACTTTTATGTTGGTAGCTGTTGGGCTTATAGCTCTGTAAGTGAAGGATGATAACACTCTACAACTCTCCACTATATACAATTCTCCATCTCCATTACTCTCCTTTAGAGAAAGTCTTAGGTCTAGCATCCGGACATGCGTGTCCGTGCGAATGTTAGACACAAAATCCTCTCATGGCCCACCACCACTTCTTTCTTCGAAATGCATCACTACCTCATGTAATGATTATATCTAGGTCCGTCACACAAGAATTTCTCGACCTAAAAATTTAACACGTGTATAAAATAACTATGGTTAATCTTCCACGTAACAAGTCCCTTCGTAGTAGTTTCCAAAAAAAAAAAAAGTCCCCTTGTAGCAGTAAATAACAAGTTTCTTGTGGTAGAGATTTCTTTTCAAGTGTCTTGGTATCCAAAAAAATATTTCGCGTATCATAATATAAGTGGAGGAATACGAAAAAATATATATTTCTCTTCCACTTGTATTAATGCATGTGAAGTATTGTTTGAATACCCGGTACTTGAAAAAATCTCCTTATGGTGACCTAGTTCGAGCTATGCTTAGTTTTCAGTACCCTCACTTCTCTTTTGCTGATCCCTCATTCCAATTGTTCCCCCGAAAAGGCATTCTATAATTTTTTTTTTAATTTCCCTAACTTTATTTATGTTGCCGATTTGAAGGACTTCGGTGCGATCTGATCATATGTTTTTGGCCAATTAGTCTGATGATGAAGGGTCATTGGGAATTGAAACTTCACCAAATTCTCCTTTTGTTCTACAGTTTCTTCAGTGGCGGCGGGGCTTCGATTCGTGGTAACAGTTATGTTTTAGGGTTTTGGTTGTCTTGGGTGTGTGGGCTCGGATGTAGGTTATACTAGATACTGGCGTCATGGATTTTTTTAGTTGTTAGTTTAGTCTTTTGAGTTGTTTTTACAATTATGTTGAAATTCGTGTCTAATACAAATTTTTTTATGCACTTTCAAAATTAATTTTATGTATATTGTTGTTTCATAAAAAACAAAACAATCTTCCTTATTAATTTGAATCTTTATGAGAGATAATACAATAAAATCAGAGAATTGTTATTAGCATTCTACAAATCTCATTTTACACTCTTTGCAAGTGTTTTTTTCTTTTTAACTATAGAAAATTTAGAGTGCAAAATGAGATTTTTGAAGTGCCAATAACAATTCCTTAAATTCATTAGAATCGAAATGGAGAAAGCTTGATTCGAATCATATTACAGAAAGTTTTTGATACATTTTATTTATAAAGAATTATTACATAAAATAATTCACTTAAACTGCAAAACGTGAAATAGTAATACAACGTGACATGGTACTGATACAAAAAAGTGGCAAACAAAGACACGTTCATTTCCTCCCGTTGAAGGTCACGGCCCCACCATCCCCGCCGTTAAAATTCAAATGTCCCTAACGGCTACATTAGAGAGCTCAATCACCCCATTGCCATTTTCAAGAACCAAGAAGCAACCCAAACTCAAAACCCCGAAAAACCGAAAATCTTTTCCACAACCTCTTAATTAAACCTAGAAATCTTGCACTTGGAATTAAAACCCATAAATCCTTTGATCCCAAAACTGCTATCTTCCATTGAAACCCAATCTGATCTGATGGATTCAACGACATCAACGACAACACCGCCATATCTCCACCATTCCCGATCCGAGCCGCCGTCCCGGGCCAAGTCGGCCTCGCGCCTTGCTCACACCGGACATATCCCCCACCCCTCTCTCGGCCTCATAAAATCATCACCCAAGAGGACTTCATCCCCTTCCGCTCATTCCCGCAAATCTTCCGAATCGTTCCCTCTCCGCGAGCTACTGCTTCTTTCGTCTCCACCTGTCCAAAAAAGATCCAAGACTCGTCTCATGGATCGTCTTGAAATGGCTGATGACCCTACTGTCGAGGTTCCAGGGCCGCGCCGAGGAACACTCGGAGGTTGCGGAGGCGGTCAGAGACTGAGACTCGGGAAGAGAAAGATTCGGGCTTGGTGGAGGAGATGGCGAAGCCGAGGAAAAGGCGGTCCAAGAAGGAAAAGCCCGTCTTGGTTCCCTGTTTGCCCTCCCCAAGTTCGTCATCAAGTCCGTTCCAATTTGACATTGCTGTCTTTTCTTTTCGTTCTTTTGTCTTTTTAAATTCTTGGGTTCTTATGTTTTCGCTGTTTGGTTTTGCAGTCGATGATGAGTATCGGGGTAGCCTTGATCGAATTGGGCAGCTCATGAGTGATATGGTTATGTGGAGAGATGTTGCAAGGTCAAGCCTTTGGCTTGGTTTGGGGTCTATCTTCTTCCTTTCCTCTTGCTTTGCCAAAGGAATCAACTTTAGGTGGACTCTTACAACTACTCTCATTCACTTTCCCCCAATTTTTCCTATGTTAATTTTAGCCTATGAAAATCATCTCATTTTAACTAATTCAATTATTTCAGCATTTTCTCAGCGATTTCCCACATCGGACTTTTGTTTTTGGGTGCTTCATTTGTCTCGAATTCAATCTGCCAAAGGTACTAGTGGTTTCCCTTTCGGCCACTCTTTTCTTTGTTTTGGAGGGCTTCATTTGTCTCCAACGCTTCTATTTCAGATTATGATTTGCAGAAATAATATCGAAAAGAAGCGTGATTTTATCCTCAAAGAAGATGACATTCTTGGTGTGGCCAAACAGATACTTCCTGCTGTAAATCTTGCCTTATTAAAGATGAGAGCACCTTTCTCAGGAGAGCCATCCATGACCCTCAAGGTAATGAAAAACAAAACACTAAAGCAGTTTTTGGATTCGGAATTGCTTACTTTGAGCGATTAGTAAAGTTCAATTTTCGGGTTTTAGGTAGCACCATTCTTTCTTCTTGGAGCAGAGTATGGGCATATTATAACACTCTGGAGGCTCTGTGTGCTTGGTATGTCTATTGTTGATTATTTTCCGTTGCTCTACTTGTTCCGTGTTACCATAATCATGGTGCTAATTGTGTGAAATGATGGCTAGCTTTTTTTGTCAGCTTCACAATCCCAAAAGTATACTCATGCTACGCCAGTCAAATTAACCAAAAAGGTATCCATAATCCACCAGTCTACTTATCCACTTCAGTCTATCTTTATAACTGATGCGAAAATTAACTTAACACACAAATTAAACTCTCTTGTTGGTAATTGTAGTATGGATAAGTAGAGATCGTTCTAAACCGGGGATTAAGAGGTATTGCTAATCTACTCTAAACTAACTCAAAAACACAAAAATAAACTTAAAAACACTTAACTAGACTCTAATGACTCAAACAAACTTAAAAGACTCAAAACAGCTTAAAACAACTAAATAGACTCAAACTAGACACTAGGAATGACTTTGGACGAAAATTGATTTTAACTTGACTCAACACACTTAAAAACACAAACTAAGATAGATTCTAACCTAATTGACACTTAAAACAAGGGGGGGTTTGGTTTTGACAAATTTGAACTAAAACAAGATAGAAGCTAAACTAGATAAAGTTTGGTACGAATTCGGTGATTTGAATGGATGATGGGCTAGCTAGAGGGTTCTTCTTCACACATGACACACTTGTACATGGATCGATTTTCAATTGCTTTTCAATAAATTATGAAGCTCAACACCCCAGATTAACCGTGATGCACTAATTAACCCTCAGATTTTCCTTTACTCATTGAATTGGATGAATGCATGCGACAACCCAAATCATTCTCCAAAGGTCCCCTACATGAATGCATAATAGAGATACAATTAGAGATCATTACGTTCCATGAAAATCATAAGTGTTGACGAGACATTTATAACTATGAAAGCATGATACGTTTGACAAGAATTCAATTAACGCGATTGTGACTAGCAACCTTCACTACTTATGTACATAAATTTGTAACAATTAGATGAAACTCATTTATATTCTAGCATCAAATTCATGCATAAAAACTAAATATGCATCCTTAATCAAGATATAAAAATCAGTTTTGAAGAAAACAATTAATTGAATTGCATTCCCAACTTATCAAATCATAATCAATTCATATCTCAAAGATGTTCATGGCTTCGAACTTCCCTCTAGCTAAGTAGGGGTTTAGCTGCTCATAGTTACAGCAAAATCAGATAATAATAAAGTAGACATTGAAAACAAGAACAAAGTACACCTAAAACGCTCCAATCTTCAAGCTTGAAACATCAAAAACCCTTCTTCTTTCCCACCTTGCTGCGGCACTAGTGACTATGGATGTTTATGGTTGAATGAAGGGGTCAAAGATGTGTTAAGGTTGAATGGGGATGCGGCAAGGAAAGGAGAATGGCTGGAATTGTGTATGGGAGTGAATGGATGTGTAGAATGGTGAATGATGGATATAGGTGAGTTATGGTGAAGGGTGGATGGGTCTCCCCTAATGAGATACACGACAATGAGTACTTATAGGGAGAGGATGGATTAGGTGAGTTAGGTGAGTGCACATTCCATTCAATTTCTGGTAGGTCAGGTGAGTGCACCATCCATCAATTTAGGTGAGTGCACCATCCATTCAATTTCTGGTGGATTAGGTGAGTGCACCAACCATTCTTGCAACTTGCATTTGCTTCTCCAGATTTGTAGCATGTTCCTAGCCTCATTTAAGCACAAAAAACGTCCATCCAACTTGCTCCACATGCATGCACTCCAATTCAGCCTAAAATGCACCAAAATGCACTTTGTTGCCAACTTTGTCATTTGAACCTATAAACACACGAAAATAGCTTAAATCACAAGTAGAAACTAACTAAATAAATGCCAAGAAACAAGCTAACTAAGTTGCATATATATGCTCCTATCAAATTCCTCCACACTTAGCTTTTGCTAGTCCTCGAGCAAAATGAAACAAACAAAAGAAACAAAACACAATCTAGACCTTCCAACAATTGTCTTAGGGATTTCCAATGAACATGACATGCCAAAGATCACTACTCACATGAATTTTAGCAATTCTTACCCTCGAGCATACACTTAATCATAGTCACCATTCACTAGCTCGCATTTAATCAATTAAAACAACATTTTGAATGTAGTAACATGCCTTAGAGAATTCCCTCAATTCCTTACTAGATTCTCTCTTATTTTCACACAAGACTTTCTGACTACACTCTATATACTAAGTATATGTGAGAAGATTGATGTAAATATGAAAACTAGTACTCACATATGTTTATAACAAAGAAAGCAATTTCTGGAATTATTAATGCATGTATATATATATATGATCTCATGAACGGAATGCTACTGCTTAGAAGCGAGAGCCAGGGATTCCATATGCTCATACCAATTTTAAACTCCACAGATTGAAACTCATAACACCCAAGATAGAAGTCAAAGGGTTGTAACGGGGCTTAGATATTGGCTAACAAGGAAAGGTAAGGGTAGACAAACGTTCTTAAAGCAATAGTAAGCAAAGTAATGAAATTGACACTTAGAATTCACTTTTGAATGCAAAAATCCACATTAAACACAAATGGAAGGTTCACAAAACACTTATGGCCAGATTCAATCTTTTGGACCCTTTCTTCAACAACCAACACTTGTGAGCTCATTCTCACTTATTTAGAACTTTTTTCTTTCTTTCAAACCTGTGCCCTATTTCTTTGGCACACAAAACACACACTTTGAAAACCCTTCCCCCACACTTGTTTCTACAATAATGTCGCCCAAAAGGAATTCCTTCTAAGTTATGCTTCACTATACTTTAAGAACAAGGGTAAGGATAGTCTTATTCTAGGCTTGTTAGGGATAATGTGGTTAACAAAGAAAATAGGCTAAACAAGGCTCAAAAAGGTTAAACCTACAAAACAAATGCATGTGATGAAGGCTTTTTGGCTCTGGTGGTAACTACTAAACAACTTTACCTTGTTATGTGTTATGCATTCAATTTTAAGCTTTGAATGGAACGGGCATGAGTTCTAGTATTTGGAACTATAATGATGAAAACGCATTCTAAGTAGCAACCAAGCAAAGAATAATGAAACCATGCAACGACTTAGAAAACAAGAATGCACAGATTAATAACTCTCTAAATAACGTTTAGGTGTTAGTGTTTGTGTGTGTAGTTTTAGTATGTGTTTTAATGGAGGTTGTCTTCAAAGATAGAAAGAGTTTCCGAGAGAGAAGAAGCTGCAAAAATGTCTCTTCAAATTTCATTTTTTTTCATTTTCTGCATAATACAATCTAACCGTTTATGAGGAAGGGAAGGGAGATCCTTCACTCTTCAACATACAATGCAATCTTAGCCATTCATTGGTATCATCCTATGAGATGATGCCACTTGGCTTATTCTATTACTTAGGCTAGATACAAGATTGAAATGCCATGTGGACTATGATCCAAAGGCTCACATTCAAACTGAAACAACACATAGAAATATGATTCTTGCTGCCAAGCTTCAGCTAAAGGATTATACACCAACACTCCCTTCTAATCCTTTGGCTGATTTAACTCAAAGTAGCTCCCTTCGATACACAAATCGATCTTTAGGTAAGGCCTTAGTAAGTATATCTGCAATCTGCTCCTCTGTCCTGCAGTACACTAACTCAATCTCTTTGGCTTGAATTGCTTCTCGGATGAAGTGGAACTTCCTGTTGATGTGTCTTGTCTTTTGATGAAAGACTGGATTCTTTGCCATAGCAATGGCTGATGTATTATCACACAAGATCTGAGTTCCTTCCACTTGTTCTTCTCCAAAATCTTCTAGAACAAATCTCAGCCACTTTGCTTGTGATGTAGCCTCTGCTGCACTGACATATTCTGCTTCTGCAGTAGACAGTGCCACAGTGTTTTGTTTGATTGAAGCCCATGAGAACATACCCGATCCTAGTGTGAATGCATACCCTGAAGTACTTCTCATATCATCCTCACTTCCAGCCCAATCACTATCACAGTAGCCGATTAGGGTAGTAGCTTTTCCCCTTTCAAAGACAATACCAAAATCGATTGTTCCCTGGATGTATCTTAATACCCTCTTAGCTGTTCCCATATGTTTCTTAGTGGGATTATGCATAAATCTTGCCAACATACTTGCTGCAAACATCACATCAGGTCTAGTTGCAGTTAAATAGAGCAGACTTCCAACAAGCTGCCTATATTCTCCTTCATCCGCAAGTTCACTTCCATCAACTTTGCTCAACCTCTCATTCATTGCAAGTGGAGTAGCAACTGACTTGCATTCTTTCAGACCAAACTTCTCAATTAGTTTCTGTGCATATTTCTTTTGGTGTATAAAAATGTTGTTCTCAGATTGCAGCACACCCATTCCAAGAAAATGATGTAATAAGCCCAAGTCAGTCATCTCATAGTGTTTCATCATGTCATTTCTGAATTCTTCAAGCATTTGTGGACTGCTACCAGTATATACAATGTCATCTACATATAGAGAGACAATAATGATACCTGAGTCCTTACTTGTCCTAACATACAAAGTTGCTTCACTTGAACTCTTCTCAAACCCTGCATTATTGAAGTATGCATTAATCTCATCATACCAGGCTCTTGGTGCTTGTTTCAAGCCATATAGAGCCTTGTTCAACTTGTACACCTTTGTTTCTTCACTTTCCTTCACAAAACCTTGAGGTTGCTCAACATACACTTCTTCTTTCAGTACCCCATTGAGAAATGCAGACTTTACATCTAATTGATACAAGTTTCATTTCTTTTGTGCAGCAAGGGCAATTAAAGTTCTAATTGTATCCAACCTTGCCACAGGGGCAAAGGTTTCATTATAATCGATTCCGGGCTTTTGTGAATAGCCTTTAGCCACCAGCCGAGCTTTATTCTTCTGCACGGTGCCATCCAGATTAAGTTTGGTCTTATAAACCCATCTAACACCAATAATAGGCTTGTCATATGGTCTCTCAACAAGCTGCCATGTGTTGTTCTTCTCAATCATGTCCAATTCAGTTTTCATTGCACTCCTCCATGAATCATCTTTGGCTGCATCCTCATAGCTTTCTGGTTCAATAATGCACATGTTGCATTGAGTCATGATTTCATTGATACTTCTCCATTTCTTCGGTGTATCATCATAAGTTGGAGATCTCTCAAGCACATTCTCACTTTGAGAAACATTGTATTCTTCAAACTGAGAATTGTCATCAACTTCACAGATTTCATTAGCATTCTTATGTTCAGTGATAACTGGAAATGTCACTCCAGTATCTATATTGCAGTTCCAATCCCAAGATTTACTCTCATCAAATGTGACATCCCTTGAGAGAACAATCTTCCTTGAAATGGGATCAAACAACCTGTAGCCCTTCTCACTTGAACCATATCCTACAAAGATACACTTGTGACTGTTTTCTTCCAACTTACGTCGGAGATTGGAAGGGATATGCACATAGCACAGTGAGCCAAATATCTTCAAATAAGCTATTCCAGGTTTTCTGCCACTGTAAGCTTCAAATGGGGTTGACTTCTTCAAAGCTTTAGTAGGACACCTATTGATCAAATAGACTGCAGTATTCACTGCTTCTGCCCAAAATGCATATGGAAGTTTTTTTTCATGTAGCATTGACTTTGCCATCTCCACCACAGTCCTATTCTTTCTTTCGGACACTCCATTCTGTTGAGGAGTGTAGGCCATAGTCAATTGTCTCTGAATTCCTTGTCCATTACAGTATTTGTCAAACTCTGCAGAAAGGAATTCTCCCCCTCGATCACTCCTGAGACATTTAACCTTATATCCACATTGTAACTCAGTCATTGCCTTGAACTTTCTGAAACATTCAAACACATCAGACTTGTTTCTAAAAAAATACACCCATGACATCCTTGTGCAGTCATCTGTAAACAACAAGAAATATTTGTTTCCAGAATGAGACTCTACTTGCATTGGACCACAGAGATCAGTATGAATCAACTCTAGTGGATCTTTAGCTCTCCAAGTTGATTGGGAAGGGAATGAGTCTCTGTGTTGTTTACCCAACATGCAACCTTCACACACACTTTGGGACATTTCTAATTTAGGTAATCCATGCACCAACTCCTGTTCTTCAAGTACCTTGAGACTTCTCTCATTCAAATGACCCAACCTCTTATGCCATATTTGAGAACAATGAGTGATACCTGCCCTTAGTGCATACTGTGTTGCAGGCAACATTGTCAAAGGAAAACATCGATTGTTGGTCATATGTACCCTTACAACTAAGTTATCCAGTGACCATCCATAAAAAATATTCACTACATCACCTCCAAACAACAAATAATAACCATTTCCCATCATTTGCCCTACACTTAGAAGATTTTCCTCAAGTCCGGGAACAAGCATTACTTCTTGTATATGTTTTCTTCCCAATTTAGTTTCAATCACCAAAGTTCCCTTTCCTGCCACTTCACAGATTTCTCCAGTTCCCATCTTCACTTTGGATGTCAAACCTCTTTGAACATTGACCAATAATCTCTCATCTCCTGTCATGTGGTTACTACAACCATTATCAATGTACCATGAGTTATTGACTTTCACATCAGTCACTGCATTGCAGGCATAAAACAGTGATCATGTTTCTCCCATTTGCTTCACATAATTAACTTTCTGCACGCCCCTATTCTCATGACAATCTCTCATAGAATGACATGGCTTACCACAGCCTGTGCACTTTGGTTTACCTTCATACCAGCACTTCCCATAGTGCAACCTGTCACACCACTTACAATCACCCTGAGCATTGTTTTGCTTCTGGACATAATTAGGCCTATGATCCCAATTCCTTTGAATATTGTTCTGTCTCTGAGGATAATTTGGTTTGTGATCCCAATTCCTTTGAGTATTGCTCTGTCTCTAAGGATAATTTGGTTTGTGATCCCAATTCTTTCCCCTTGACTTCCAACCCTCTTGAGACCTTTGATTCCCAGAAAATCCACCACTTTTGACACCCTTAGATGCTATATTTAAACTTGCAAATGCCCTCTCAGTCGAAGACTCAATATGTAGATCAAGCCTCTGTTCAAATCCTTTCAGAGAAGCTACAACCTCTTGGACCTCAATAATTTCAAGATCTCTAGAATGCTCAATTACAGAACAAATTGCATCATATGTTTTCGGTAGACTAATAAGTAATTTCTGCACAATTCTCTCCCTAGATAGTTCTTCTCCATAACTTTTCATTTGGTTAATGATATCAAACAATCTAGAGAGATACACAGATAATGATTCACTGTCCTTCATACGAGTATATTCAAAATCTCTACGTAAACCTTGCAATTTTACATTTCTTACTTGTTTATCTCCTCAGAATTCACCCTTTAGAGCATCCCAAGCTCCTTTGGATGTCTCTTCATTCACGATTCTGGGAAAGATCTGATCCGATACAGCACCTTGTATCATTCCAAGCGCACGAGCATCCTTCATCAGGATCTCACTGAACGACACTCCATCCGGCGTCTCCTTCTTCGTCTCATCGACCACAGCTTTCTCAGACTTCGGATCTGGTGGTTCAAACCCATTTTCTACCAGCTCCCACAAACCATACGATTTCAGTATAGTTGTCATATGAATCCTCCAAAATTCATAGTTCTCTCCATTGAAGACCGGAGCTCTAAGCTCGACATTTCCGGACCCAGCCATATGAGACTTGGATACATGAAAGCACACTTTCCAGATTCGATTGAAGCTCAAAGATGTAGCTCAATCGCACAGATTTCACGCCCAGATTAGACGATGAAACCTGGCTCTGAGGCCATGTTAGTGTTTGTGTGTGTAGTTTTAGTATGTGTTTTAATGGAGGTTGTCTTCAAAGATAGAAAGAGTTTCCGAGAGAGAAGAAGCTGCAAAAATGTCTCTTCAAATTTCATTTTTTTTCATTTTCTGCATAATACAATCTAACCGTTTATGAGGAAGGGAAGGGAGATCCTTCACTCTTCAACATACAATGCAATCTTAGCCATTCATTGGTATCATCCTATGAGATGATGCCACTTGGCTTATTCTATTACTTAGGCTAGATACAAGATTGAAATGCCATGTGGACTATGATCCAAAGGCTCACATTCAAACTGAAACAACATATAGAAATATGATTCTTGCTGCCAAGCTTCAGCTAAAGGATTATACACCAACATTAGGCTCAAGTCTCACAGGGTTGTAGTGTTAGTTTGAGTTCATTCCTTCAAGCATGTTACAAAAACTTATACAAAAACTGATTTTTTTTCTTTATGATTACATGTGAATTCGTAAACATCAACTATAACCAAGTATTAGCCAAAGAGCATATCAAACATTCATCCATGTTTGTAACTTTCTTTAACAGTCATGCAATTAAAAACCAAATTCTCATCATTGTGTTGGAAGGTACCCTAAGACACAAACAAACACACAAAAACAACTCTTTTTGGGTTTTTCAAAACTTTTTCTATTTTTTTTTCAAAATTTTCAAATTTTCGTATTTTTCTTTCAAGACTCACTAAAACAGTTTAAAACACTCTAAAAACACTTAAAACCAGTGAGACACAACTCTAGTTATGCTAGTGGTAAAATACTACGAATTTGCAATAAAAACACTTGTTTACCCCTACACTTAACCCAAACATTGTCCTCAATGTTTCAAACATAAACTTACACTCAAACAGGCAAACAACACAACTAACAAACATGACAAGCATGGCAGAGTAAAAACAAGAAAGAGTTGAGTTTAGAAATGCAAATCTGGTTATGGAGGTAGATGATCTTTGGCTTCGGTAGTGAATGAATCGGCACGTATTTTGTCATGCTTGTTGACTTTCCACAACTTTGATCTTGAACTGGATTGGAGTTCTGAGCAAGGAAGAGGATAATTCCTTGGTGGTGGTGATTTGATAGCATTGTACGGTAAGGCTTTGCTTTTTGGCGACTGATGCGTCAATATGTTGCTAAAGCTTCTCGAGCTTTTGGATTCAACTCAGACTCGTTCTGCTGAGTTGATTGATTGTGCAGACTGCATTCTTCTCTGCTTGTTTCTTCTGCACGGCAAGCAGGCACAAGGTAGAGGTGATGGTATGTTTCTTTGTTCAATCTTTCCAAGTGCCGACCGATTTCTTTCTTTCTCCTTGTCCTGCAGGCGAGAGCAAGGTTAAAGGAAAACATGCCATGAGATATCTTTGCCTTCGACTCTTATGATATGAGGTACTTTTGCTTTTGAAGAAGTATATTTCCACATGTTTATTCTTGAACTGGGGCTGGGGAACTTCTTAGCAAGGAAGAGGAGACTTGATCTTGAAGGAAATCGGACCATGAGCAGTCTGACATGGCAAGTGATCCTTAGCTTAGTTGAGGATGAATCAGCATGTTGTCTCCACATACTTTAAGGTATCATTTTCATTTGCCTTATCTGTTGTCCAAGCAGATGTAGCATCTTCTTTGGAAGTACATCAAGAGTTGAAGATGAGTACTCGAGAGCAATGCTAGGTAAGCAATCAGGAAAGGGTTCCAGGACGTCGGTTCTAGATCAGAAGATTGATACCAAGTGCTGGTTGATTGCCCTCTTTTTCCTTTTCTCGTAGGTGAGAACAAAGTGACAGGGAGAAAGAATGATATGAGATACTTTTGCTTTCCACCTTTCTGATTTGAAATACTTTTGCTCTTGATGACTTGTTTGCAGAGGTACCCCAGGGAATGAGGAACACTGAGTAACTCAAGAGGCTTCGTTGGGAATACATTCTCGTAGATGAAGAAAGGTTGAGTAAGTCTGCCTTGCTATGGAGGGTGAAGGTTGACATTTATAGGAATTTCTTCATAATCGGTAGAGGTACTATTCTTTTACTCTTGTCGGCAACCGTTGGGTGATTGAATAGTAAGATTCACGGGCTTTTACTTTGTCAGAAATCTTTACCCGTAATTTCCGCAAAGCTGAGGTTGCGTGTAACAGGTGCTGATAAGTCTGGAAAAGTCGATCTTTTAAAATTTGGAGATCGGCCCGTGGTTTCTGAGCAAGCCCAGCTTTTAAGAAACCAGGCGCCTCTTCGATTTTTGAGCAAATGCCTCTTCGATTTCTGATTTTTATAAAGGCACGCATTACGTTCCAAAGCACACTTGAATTGCTGCCAATAGAAGCTCCATTCTAAGATCTTGATTTATCCGACCTCTTCTTTTTCTTCAACTCCTTCAGAAATGTGATGCCCATCTGACCGTCGTCTTAACTTGAATGTCGGGGAAGATATTGACATGTCTTCTCCAGACAACATTTGTCATCCGTCCTTCTTATCCCCCCAATGGTCATCTCTTTTTTTTCTTTAACTCATTCGGAAATGTGGTGCCCATCTGACTGTCGTCTTAACTTGAATGTCGGGGAAGATATTGACATGTCTTATCCAGACAACATTTGGCATCCGTCCTTCTTATCCCCCCAATGGTCCTCTTACAATTAGGGACTCTGTGATGAAGAATGATACAACCGCTTCGGTGGTGGCTAGAAATCTTCTCATTCCAAGAGACAGTAGGATACTTTCCAAGCGGTCCGACGAGCTGGCTATTCAGGACTCTCTGGCATTCAGCGTCCAATGTGCAGGCTCACTATCAAACATGGGCCAATGTCTTCTTGCTCGATCTCGTCAGGTTGAGTCTTTGATGGCTGAGATAGCTAGTCTTCGGCAAGAGATCAGAGGGCTCAGGCATGAGAATAAGGAGTTGCACATGCTCGCAACTAGTTACTCAACGAGTATGAAGAAGAAGCTTGACCAGCTGTAGGAGTCTGAAGTTCGAATTCAGAGTGATCATCAAAAGTTTGTGGCGTTACTCTAAAAGCAACTTTTTCCTTCATCATCTAGCATTTCACGAAGTGTTGTGGCTCCGGAAAATCAAACTCTGGCACTTCGTCTTTCTAGAGCTCCGTCAAGTGCTAAGGCACCACCTGACCAATGAAGGCTCCTTCTTGTTTGTTTGCACATTCTTGTAATAATAATAATTTTTTATTTTTTTACTTTTCTACCTAATGTTCATTTCCCACGAAAATCAATGTAAAAACAGCTTGTTTACCTGACAATGTTTCAAACATAAACCCATACATAAGCAACCAAACAAGCAACAAATAAACATGAAAGATAAGGGTAGCAAAGAGAATGGTTGAAAGAAAGTAAATCTGGATTTAGAGCCGATTCTAGGTGCTCTTTATTGGCATGTGTTGCCTCCCACGAAGTGTTTGCTTTAACGTCGTACAGCCGGACGAATACCATCTTTCTTTGGAGCCCACGACATGGAGGGGTAGTTCCTCCACCATATGTTCCTCAAACAGGTCGTAATAGCGCTTCAAACGATGCCTATTCACTTTGAATTCGTGGCCGGTTTTCAAGCTTTGGACTTGGACTGCACCATAAGGAAAAACATTAGTAACAACAAAAGGTCCAATCCACTTAGAACATAACTTACCGGGGAATAACCGAAGTCGAGAATCAAATAGGAGCACTTTCTACCCCTTGAAGAATGTCTTTGTACGAAGCATCTTATCATGATACGCCTTGGTCTTGTCCTTGTAAATGCGAGCATTCTCGTAAGCCTCGTGCCTAATCTCTTCGAGTGCATTCAATTGGAGCTTTCTATGCACCCCAGCTGCATCTATATCCATGTTGAAGGTCTTCACAGCCCAATGTGCCTTGTGTTCTAACTCTATAGGGAAATGACATGGCTTACCATAGATGAGCCGAAAATGTGACATGCCAAGGGAAGTTTTGTAGGCTGTACGATAAGCCCACAATGCATCCAACAAAATTAAGGTGAATCGTTTCCAACTTATTATGAATGTTTTAAAACTCTTGTAGCTTCATGTCCACAACACAAAATGAAGGATGAGCTACTCATTCAATACTTCTACGAATGACTCCTCCCCATTGAACACCAAATGCTAGATGCCTCAGTGGGTGGCGCGTTGGTAGATAAGACTCTGGTGGCTGCCAAGACTCTAATTGCAAATCGAGCCCATAATGCACAACAATATGAGGGTGTTGGACAAAGAAAAAGCCCACGGCAACATAGTGTGAATAAGGTAAGTGCAATTTCTAAAATTCAATCATAATTAGCTAATCTTACATCTCTTGTGTCTCAGGTTGTAATTGGGTCAAAAGCACAAGAAAATTAAGTTTGCACCGTGTGCTCCATCCAAGGGCATCTATTCGAGAAGTGCCCTTAGTTGATCGAGAATAGAGGATGGGAATCTGCCAATGCTATTGGATTCCAAGGTCAAAACCAAACCAAATACGATCCATACTCGAACACATACAACCTTGGATGGAGAGATCACCCTAATATGAAGTGGAGAGAGCCCCAACAACCTGTATAACAAGGGGGATTTCGACAGAACCCCCCTAGGTTTCCACGGCCATATCAACAAAATTAACCACCCCCGGCCCAATCTAGAACAGGTTCATCCATGGATAATGATCAACTTGTTCAATTATTAACCAATGTGGTGCAGGGCATGCAAAATCAAGCTAAAGAGGTGGAAGACTTGAAGAAACAAGTGGGACAAATGGCTGAATTCATGGGGCAATTCAGTAGAGAACAAGGTAAGTTACCTAGTTCAACAAATGTGAATCCGAATGGAGGATTCGAATCTGCCAAAGCCACCACTTTTCATCCTCTTTCTGGGGTAGATTTGGGAATGTCGGACTCAATTCCAACTTCTTTTCCATTACGCAAAATGATGGCTTTGGCAGATTCAAATCCTCCCTTTGGATTCACATTTGTTGAACTAGGTAACTTACCTTGTTCTCTACTGAATTGCCCCAGGTAACTTACCTTGTTCTCTACTGAATTGCCCCATGAATTCAGCCATTTGTCCCACTTGTTTCTTCAAGTCTTCCACCTCTTTGGCTTGATTTTGCATGCCCTGCGCCACATTGGTTAATAATTGAACAAGTCGATAATTATCCATGGACGAACCTGTTCTAGATTGGGTCGGGGGTGGTTGATTTTGTTGATATGGTCGTGGAAACCTAGGGTAGTTTTGCCGAAATCCCCCTTGTTGTGCAGGTTGTTGGGGCTCTCTCCACTTCATATTAGGGTGATCTCTCCATCCGGGGTTGTATGTGTTCGAGTATGGATCGTATTTGGTTTGGTTTTGGCCTTGGAATCCAATAGCATTGGTAGATTCCCATCCTCCATTCTTGATCAACTGAGGGCACTTCTCGGATAGATGCCCTTGGATTGAGCACACGGTGTAAACCTAATTTCTTGTGCTTTTGACCCAATTACAACCTGAGACACAAGAGAGGTAAGATTTGCTAATTGTGATTGAATTTTAGAAATTGCACTCATTCACACTATGTTGTCGTGGGCCTTCTCTTTATCCAACACATTCATATTGTTATGCATTATGGGCTCGATTTGCAATTAGAGTCTTGGCAGCCACCAGAGTCTTGTCTATCAACGCGCCACCCGCTGAGGCATTTAGCATTTGGCGTTCAATGGGGAGGAGTCATTCGTAGAAGTATTGAATGAGCAGCTCCTCCTTCATTTGGTGCTGTAGACATAAAGCTACAAGAGTTTTAAAATGTTCATAATAAGTTGGAAACGATTCACCTTGATTTTGTTGGATGCATTGTGGGCTCATCGTACAGCCTACAAAACTCCCCTTGGCATGTCACCTTTTCGGCTCATCTATGGTAAGCCATGTCATTTCCCCGTAGAGTTAAAACACAAGGCACATTGGGCTGTGAAGACCTTCAACATGGATATAAATGCACGAGGCTTACGAGAATGCTTGCATTTACAAGGACAAGACCAAGGTGTGTCATGATAAGATGCTTCGTACAAAGACATTCTTCAAGGGGCAGAAAGTGCTCCTCTTTGATTCTCAACTTCGGTTATTCCCCGGTAAGTTACCTTCTAAGTGGATTGGACCTTTTGTTGTTACTAATGTTTTTCCTTATGGTGCAGTCCAAGTCCAAAGCTTGAAAACCGACCACGAATTTAAGGTGAATGGGCATCGTTTGAAGCCCTATTACGACCTGTTTGAGGAGCATATGGTGGAGGAACTACCCCTCCATGCCGTGGGCTCCAAGGAGGCTTAAAGGATGGTATTCATCCGGCTGTACAATGTTAAAGCAAGCGCTTCGTGGGAGGCACCCCATGCCAATAAAGAGCACCTAGAATCGGCTCTAAATCCAGATTTGCTTTCTTTCAACCTTTTTCTTTGCTGCCTTTATCTTTCCATGTTTATTTGTTGCTTGTTTGGTTGCTTATGTGTGTGTTTATGTTTGAAACATTGTCAGGTAAACAAGCTGTTTTCACATTGATTTTCGTGGGAAAGGAACATTAGGTAGAAAAGTAAAAAAATAAAAAAATAAAAATAAAAATAATTATTACAAGAATGTGCAAACAAACAGGAATGAGCCTTCATTGGTCAGGTGGTGCCTCAGCACTCGACGGAGCTCTAGAAAGACGAAGCACCAGAGTTTGATTTTCCGAAGCTTCAACACTTGGTGAAATGTCAGATGACGAAGGTAAAAGTTGGCTCTGGAGTATCGCCACAAACCTTTGATGATCACTCTGAATCCGAACTTCAGAATCCTGCAGCTGATCAAGCTTCCTCTTCATACTCGTTGAGTAACTAGTTGCGAGCATGTGCAACTCCTTATTCTCGTACCTGAGCCCTCTGATCTCTTGCCAAAGACTAGCCACTTCAGCTATCAAAGACTCAATCTGACGAGATCGAGCAAGAAGGCGTTGGCCCATGTTTAATACTGAGCCTGCACATTGGACGCTAAAGGCCAGAGAGTCCTAAACAGCCAGCTCGTCGGATCCTTAGAAAGTATCTTACTGTCTCTTAGAGTGGGAAGATTTCTAGCCACCACCGAAGCGGTTGTATCGTTCTTCATCACAGAGTCCCTAATTGTAAGAGGACTATTGGGGGATAAGAAAGACGGATGCCAAATGTTGTCTGGAGAAGACATGTCAATATCTTCCCCGACATTCAAGTTAAGATAACGATCATATGGGCACGACATTCCGAAAGAGTTAAAGAAAAAGAATAGGTCGGATAAATCAAGATCTTAGAAGGGAGCTTCTACATGCGGTAATTCAAGTGTGCTTTGGAATGTAATGCGTGCCACTATAAAAATCAGAAATTGAAGAGGCGCCTGCTCAGAAATCGAAAAGGCATCTGCTTAGAAATCGAAGAGGCGCCTGCTTTCTCAAAAGCTGGGCTTGCTCAGAAACCACAGGCCGATCTCCAAATTTCAAAAGATCGACTTTTCTAGACTTGTCAGCACCTGTTACACCCAACCTCAGCTTTGCGGAAATTACGGGCAAAGATTTCTGACAAAGTAGAAAGCGCGTGAATCTTACTATTCAATCACCCAACGGTTGCCGACAAGAGTAAAAGAATAGTACCTCTACCGGTTATGAAGAAATTCCTATAAATGTCAACTTCACCCTCCATAGCAAGACATACTTACTCAACCTTTCTTCATCTCCGAGAATGCATTCCCAACGAAGCCTCTCGAGTTACTCAGTGTTCCTCATTCCCTGGGGTATCTTTGCAAACAAGTCATCAAGAACAAAAGTATTTCATATCATGAAGGTTGAAAGCAAAAGTATCTCATATCATGCTTTCTCCTTGTCATTTTCCTTGTCTTTGTTCTCACCTGCGAGATAAGGAGAAAGAGGGCAATCAGCCAGCACTTGGTATCAATCTTCTGATCTGGAACTGACTGCCTGGAACCTCTTCCTGATAGCTTACCTAGCATTGCTCTCGAGTACTCATCTTCAATTGCTGATGTACTTCCGAAGAAGATGTCACATTTGCTTGGAGAACAGATAAGGTAAGTGAAAATGATACCTTGAAGCATGTGGAGACAACGTGTTGATTCATCCTCAACTAAGCTAAGGATCACTTGCCATGTCAGACTACTCATGGTCCGATTTCCTTCAAGATCAAGTATCCTCTTCCTTGCTAAGAAGCTCTCCAGCCCAATTCAAGAATAAACATGTGGAAAGATACTTCTTCAAAAGCAAAAGTACCTCATATCATCAGAGTCGAAGGCAAAAATATCTCATGGCATGCTTTTCATTTACCCTTGCTCTTGCCTGCGGGACAAGGAGAAAGAAAAATATAGGTCGGCACTTGGAAAGATTGAACAAAGAAACAGACCATCACCTCTACCTCGTGCCTGCTTGCCGTGCAGAAGAAACAAGCAGAGAAGAATGCAGCCTGCACAATCAATCAACCCAGCAGAATGAGTCTGAGTTGAATCCAAGAGCTCGAGAAACTTCAACAACATATTAACGCATCAGTCGTAAAAAAACAAAGCCTCGCCGTACAATGCCATCAAATCACCATCACCAAGGAATTCTCCTCTTCCTTGCTCAGAACTCCAATCCAGTTCAAGATCAAAGTTGTGGAAAGTCAACAAGCATGACAAAATACGTGCCGAATCATTCACTACTGAAGCCAAAGATCATTTACCTCTATAACCAGATTTGCGTTTCTAAACTCGACTCTTTCTTGTTTTTACTTTGCCATGCTTGTCATGTTTGTTAGTTGTGTTGTTTGCTTGTTTGCGTGTAAGTCTATGTTTGAAACATTGAGGACAATGTTTGGGTTAAGTGTGGGGAAGGGGTAAACAAGTGTTTTTATTGCAAATTCGTAGGATTTTACCACCTAGCATAACTAGAGTTGTGTCTCACTGGTTTTAAGTGTTTTTAGAGTGTTTTGAACTGTTTTAGTGAGTCTTGAAAGAAAAATACGAAAATTTGAAAATTTTGAAAACAAAAAATAGAAAAAGTTTTGAAAAACCCAAAAAGAGTTGTTTTTGCGTGTTTGTTTGTGTCTTAGGGTGCCTTCCAACACAATGATGAGAATTTGGTTTTTAATTGCATGACTGTTAAAGAAAGTTACAAGCATGGATGCAAGTTTGATATGCTCTTTGGCTAATACTTGGTTATAATTGATGTTTACGAATTCACATGTAATCATAAAGAAAGAAAAAAATCAGTTTTTGTAACATGCTTGAAGGAAGGAACTCAAACTAACGATACAACCTTGTGAGACTTGAGCCTAAACGTTATTTGGAGAGTTATTAATATGTGCATTCTTGTTTTCTAAGTCGTTGCATGATCTCATTATTTTTTGCTTGGTTGTTACTTAGAATGCGTTTTCATCATTAGAGTTCCAAATACTAGAACTCATGCCCATTCCATTCAAAGCTTAAAATTGAATGCATAACACATAACAAGGTGAAGTTGTTTAGTAGTTACCACCAGAGCCAAAAAGCCTTCATCTCATGCATTTGTTTTTGTAGGTTTAGTCTCTTTGAGCCTTGTTTAGCCTATTTTCTTTGTTAACCACATTATCCCTACCAAGCCTAGAATAAGACTATCCTTACCCTTGTTCTTAAAGTATAATGAAGCATAACTTAGAAGGAATTCATTTTGGGCAACATTATTGCATAAGCAAGTGTGGGGGAAGGGTTTTCAAAGTGTGTGTTTTGTGTGCCACAGAAATAGGGCACGGGTTTGAAAGAAAGAATAAGAGTTCTAAATAAGTGAGAATGAGCTCACAAGTGTTGGTTGTTGAAGAAAGGGTCCAAAAGATTGAATCTGGCCCTAAGTGTGTATACATGCATTAATAATTCCAGAAATAGCTTTCTTTGTTATAAACGTATGTGAGTACTAGTTTTCATGTTTACATCAATCTTCTCACATATACTTAGTATAGGGAGTGTAGTCAGAAAGTCTTGTGTGAAAATAAGAGAGAATCCGGTAAGGAATTGAGGGAATTCTCTAAGGCATGTTACTACATTCAAAATGTTGTTTTAATTGATTAAATGCGAGCTAGTGAATGGTGACTATGATTAAGTGTATGCTCGAGGGTAAGAATTGCTAAAATTCATGTGAGTAGTGATCTTTGACATGTCATGTTCTTTGGAAATCCCTAAGACAATTGTTGGAAGGTCTAGATTGTGTTTTGTTTCTTTTGTTTGTTTCATTTTGCTCGAGGACTAGCAAAAGTTAAGTGTGGAGGAATTTGATAGGAGCATATTTCTGTGACTTAGTTAGCTTATTTCTTGGCATTTATTTAGTTAGTTTCTACTTATTATAGTGATTTAAGCTATTTTCGTGTGTTTATAGGTTCAAATGACAAAGTTGGCAAGAAAGTGTATTTTGGTGCATTTTGGGCTTAATTGGAGTGCATGCATGTGGAGCAAGTTGGATGGACGTTTTTGGTGCTTAAATGAGGCTAGGAACATGCTAAAAATCTGGAGAAACAAATGCAAGTTGCAAGAATGGTGGTGCACTCACCTAATCCACCAGAAATTGAATGGATGGTGCACTCACCTAAATTGATGGATGGTGCATTCACCTAACCTACTAGAAATTGAATGGAATGTGCACTCACCTAACTCACTTAATCCATCATCTCCCTATAAATACCCATTGCCATGCATCTCATTAGGGGAGACCCATCAACTCTTCACCATAACTCACCTATATCCATCATTCACCATTCTACACATCCATTCACTCCCAGACACAATTCCAACCAGTCTCCTTTTCTTGCCGCAGCCCCATTCAACGTTAACACATCTCTTACCCCTTCATTCAGCCATAAACATCCATAGTCACTTGTGCCGCAGCAAGGCGGGAAAGAAGAAGGGCTATTGATGTTTCAAGCTTGAGGATTGGAGCGTTTTAGGTGTACTTCATTCTTGTTTTCAATGTCTACTCTATTATTCTCTGATTTTGCTGTAACTATGATCGGCTAAACCCCTGCTTAGCTAGAGGGAAGTTCGAAGCTATGAACATCCTTGAGATATGAATTGATTTCTTCAAATTGTGATTTGATAAGTTGTGAATGCAATTCAATTAACTGTTTTCTTAAAAACTGATTTTTATATGTTGATTAATGATGCATACTTAGTTTTCATGCATGAATTTGATGCTAGAATATAAATGAGTTTCACCTAATCGTTACAAATTTAGATTAATGAGTAGTGAAGGTTGCTAGTCACAATCGCGTTAATTGAATTCTTGTCAAACGTATCATGCATTCATAGTTACAAATGTCTCGTTAACACTTATGATTTTCATAGAACGTAATGATCTCTGTTTGTATATCTATTATGCATTCATGTAGGGGACATTTGGAGAATGATTTGGGTTGTCGCATGCATTCATCCAATTCAATGAGTAAAGGAAAATCTGAGGGTTAATTAGTGCATCACGGTTAATCTGGGGTGTTGAGCTTTATAATTTATTGAAAAGCAATTGGAAATCGATTCATGTTCAAATGTGACATGTGTGAAGAATAGACCTCTAGCTAATCCATCAACCATCTTATTTCTCAAAATTCGTTTTACAATCTGTTTAGTTTTACAATTTGTTTGTATGTTTCAAATTCGTCAAAACCAAAACCACCCTTTACTTTGTTGAGTCATATTAGTTAGAAACTGTTTTAGTTTGTGTTTTGAGTCAAGGTAAAACCAATTTTCGTCCAAATTCACTCTTAGTGTCTGTTTTAAGTCAATTAGCTTGTTTTGTGCTGTTTTGAGTCATTTGAGTTGTTTTAGTGTATTAGAGTCTAGTTTTACTTTCTTTGAGTCTAGTTTAGTGTTCCAAATTTAGTTTTACGTTTTCAAGTCAATTTCAAGTGTTTTAGCAATCCCTCCTAATCCCCGGTCCAGAACGATCTCTACTACATCTTTAGTACAATCGTAAACAAGAGAGTTTAATTTGTGTGTTAAGTTAATTTTCGCATCAATCGTTCTGGACCGGGGATTAAGAGGGATTGCTAAAACACTTGAAATTGACTTGAAAATGTAAAACTAAGTTTGGAACACTAAACTAGACTTAAAGAATGTAAAACTAGACTCTAATACACTAAAACAACTCAAATGACTCAAAACAGCACAAAACAAGCTAATTGACTCAAAACAGACACTAAGAGTGAATTTGGACGAAAATTGGTTTTATCTTGACTCAAAACACTTACAAAAACACAAACTAAAACAGTTTCTAACTAATATGACTCAACAAAGTAAATGGGGGTTTTGGTTTTGACGAATTTGAAACAAACAAACAAATTGTAAAACTAAACAGATTGTAAAACGAATTTTGGGAAATAAGATGGTTGATGGATTAGCTAGAGGTCCATTCTTCACACATGACACACTTGAACATGAATCGATTTCCAATTGCTTTTCAATAAATTATGAAGCTCAACACCCCAGATTAACCGTGATGCACTAATTAACCCTCAGATTTTCCTTTACTCATTGAATTGGATGAATGCATGCGACAACCCAAATCATTCTCTAAATGTCCCCTACATGAATGCATAATAGAGAAACAAACAGAGATCATTACATTCTATGAAAACCATAAGTGTTGACGAGACTTTTGTAACTATGAATGCATAATACGTTTGACAAGAATTCAATTAACGCGATTGTGACTAGCAACCTTCACTACTCATTAATCTAAATTTGTAACGATTAGGTGAAACTCATTTATATTCTAGCATCAAATTCATGCATAAAAACTAAGTATGCATCCTTAATCAACATATAAAAATCAGTTTTTAAGAAAACAGTTAATTGAATTGCATTCATAACTTATCAAATCACAATTGGAAGAAATCAATTCATATCTCAAGGATGTTCATAGCTTCAAACTTCCCTCTAGCTAAGTAGGGGTTTAGCCGCTCATAGTTACAGCAAAATCATAGAATAATAGACATTGAAAACAAGAATGAAGTACACCTAAAACGCTCCAATCTTCAAGCTTGAAACGTCAAAAGCCCTTCTTCTTCCCCACCTTGCTGCGACACAAGTGACTATGGATGTTTATGGCTGAATGAAGGGGTAAGAGATGTGTTAAGGTTGAATGGGGCTGGGACAAGAAAATGAGAATGGCTGGAATTATGTTAGGTGAGTGCACCAACCATTCTTGCAACTTGCATTTGTTTCTCCAGATTTGTAGCATGTTCCTAGCCTCATTTAAGCACCAAAAACGTTCATCTAACTTGCTCCACATGCATGCACTCCAATTTAGCCCAAATGCACCAAAATGCACTTTCTTGCCAACTTTGTCATTTAAACCTATAAACACAAACATATAAACACACGAAAATAGCTTAAATCACTATAATAAGTAGAAACTAACTAAATAAATGCCAAGAAACGACGTCTGTTTCGATAAATTGAACCAGAGAGGGAACCTTTTAGTAAATGTAAATATTTCCCACACAGTTGAAGTTAGCGTGACACATATGTCACAGCCCCCTCTTCTTCATCGACCCAAGTTTCCAGCGAAAACCAAATGGCCGTTGAACGAAGTTGAAATCATGCAGGGGTATGTCAACAAATAGTCAAATTCTCCATGGTCTTTTGACATAAACCAGAAAAAGAAAAAGCAAAGAAAATATTTCCGTCTATTACTTAGAGCATCTCCAGTGGAGTCCCTAAATGGAGTCCTTACCACCCTCTACCACCGTGTCTTTAAATTTAAGTACTTTGTGGCTTCCAGTGGGCGGAGCTATAGTCCCTATAGTAGAGGAATTGGCCGAAATATTGAAAATTTTCCTCACAATTGAGGACTATATATAGGGACAACTTTGAGTGGGGATGGAGGTCCACTCACGTTAAAGGTTGTGTGCTTCTTCCAAATATTGGGTTTGAATGATGTTGTAGCTCATCCACTTGCTCTAGCAGCGCGGGTGGATGCTAGTCGCCAGACAGCTGCTGACGTAACTACAGGCTGAGTCCCACATATTTCTTTTTCTATTAGGTATCGTTTGATATGCAGACGGAACATGACGGAACAAAATGGGACAGGACGAGAACGGACAAGACGGAACGGAACAGAGAGGAAGCAAAGATGCCCTCGGATGGAAACAAGGAGGAAGAAGAAGGAGACAGAGATGTTATAATTTTGTGTTCCACAGATGTGGAACGAGTCGTTCCAGAGGGTGAGGTGGAACAAAAATTCACCCAAAATTCGTCTTGTGGAACAACGTGTTCCACCCGTTTTAGACGCACCAAACATGGAGCAGAACACCTCGTCCCACTCGGTTCCGTCCCGTTTCATGTACCAAACGGTACCTTATAGATAAACGGTCTAGATTTAATTTAGAGTTTTTTATTATATAGTCCTCAAATTTAGGATTTATACTGTAAAGACTTTTTCATTGGAGATAATATTCTTTTAAGGACTTAAAGATTCTCTTTAGTCCCTAAACAAGTCTTCAAAAGAGGTGGTGGCCGGTGGGAGCCATTGGAGATGCTCTTAGAGGAGAAATGCAGACTGGATGGATGATTGATTCCAAAGCTAATTAGTTAAGCAAATGGGAAGAAACTAGCTGGTGGAAACTTAACTAAATCATTGCTAATCTTCCATCAATAACAACACTTCCATAAATCCATCGATGTCGTTCTTTATCCTCTCTGATTTTCTTCCTTCAAACTATATATATAATCCAATCCATATTCCATATACTTCCAAAACCTTCATATGCATCACCTTCAAATATACTAAATGATTGACATGATCACTTGAGGAGGATCTTCGTAGAATTAACTTAAAGCTCGTCGTACTACCTGGTAAGCCGATGAAGAAGATATTTATGGCTCAAGAATAAAATGGATCCAAATTCTACAGAACCAAGTTCGAAAAGATTGAGAAAAATCAGTTATTCACAACCACTGATGAAGGATTGCTCTTGAAAAGTTAAGGATGTAAATGTAAACGAAAAGGTACCAGACAAATACCTTGAAAAGTGTTCCTTACACCATCCCTGCAGAAAATGGAGGGAAAAGTTTAAATGCACTGAAGATGTCATATGGTAATTTTATTATATCCAAATCAGTGATAAAAAAGAAGAAGAATTAAGATAGCTAGACCATATGTATGTATGTATATATATAGACATATAAATAACCTTAATATTAATTAGTTAATAAGAACTTACTTGATTGCCTCTTTGAAGGTAATACATGTGGAGATAGTATTAGTAGTAATCAACTTGCTGGGTGTCATTTAGGGCTTCCTTACACCGTTATTTGCTACTCGACTCAATACCATACTACGCACAATTTGACCACTAAAGTTTGTACCACTTAAACCTAATAAGTGACGGAAGCATGTAGTCTAGATTTATCTTTCGTTTTGCCATCGATCTTCTCATTAAGTCATTCAGACACGTATCAACTTTTGAATTGTTGTTAATTTGTGACTTACACGCTTTAGATTTAGGCCATACAAGCTTTATTTTGGGTGCCATATCTTGAATATAGCTTTTACAAAATCTCCAAAACTTAAATTTATTCAAAATATGGTGAACCCTCAATTTAACCACTTACCCTAATTTTTCTGATTTTTTTTTTAAATCCCAATTTGAGCATAGAGATGGTGCAAATAGAGATGACTATTCTTGCCCAGAAAGGAATCGCCTCGATATAAAGTTTACAATGACATTCATTTTGGGGGGAAGAAGATGATCACAGTGTGAAGAAATGTAAAGCAAACAGATTTTGGTAGAGTGAATTACGCGGACGTAATGTTCTAGTGTAATTTTTGAATTAATTCAACTTTTTTTTTTGGATGTACTCGTCATAATATGGGACGTACGCGTGTTAAATTAGGGATAATCCTCTACCATGAGCATGTGACACTTAGTTTAATCAAGCGTTGTGCTACTAGGCGAAGCTTGGAGTGCCGCATACTAGATGGCAAGAATCCAGTAGCTGCATCACTAGCTTGCGCTCTGATCTGAGTAGCATGGGACACGTGAAATCCCGTGTGATTCAGCAAGGACCACCTCGCAAAGCTAAATACAATTGGGTGACCGATAGTTAAGCAGTACTGTGAGAAAAGGGTGAAAAGAACCCCCACCGGAAAATGATAGAATATAAAACCGTAGGCTCTCAAGCAGTAGGAGAGCGCATGGTTCTGATTGAAGAAAGTAAACCCAGGACCTCATGATTCTAATGGGCTTTAATTAAAAAACCACTTAAGCCCATTTAATCCACAAGCATTTATTCCTAATGGAATAAACAACCCGAAGACGTAACCCGGGTTCGATTCCTGACAGCGGAAAGAACATTTTTCGTTTTGTGCTTTCTGTCGGCTTCGACCGAAAAAAAAAAAAAAAAAAAAAAAAAAAGTCCCAGCAGCAGAAGTAAAAGAAATACAGAGAGGGAGTCAGTGTGTGATCTGAAGACGAACAAGTCTCTGTTGGATTTGGGTGCTCTAGCTTTCTGAATTCTGAATTCGCTAAGATTTTCTTGTCTTCGATGCTGATCTGTGTTGAATGGTAGTTGGGTAGAGATGCCTGACCGATTCACAGTAGCTGAATAACGCGCCAGAGGTTTTCTTTCTCTCTACATAATGCTGATTTCTCTGTGATGTTTGATTCCTTATTGTTCGTTTGCTGGGTTATTGGATTGGATTGCCATCTTAATTTCTGTAATTTAGTTTTTGCTTCGTTTGGAATTTACAAACTCTAACAGGGTTTGGGTTTTAGGGATGTCTTCCGTTTCCTTTGTGTTCAATTCGGTGAATTTCAAGTCAAATTTATGGGTTTCCTTCGAAGTTTCGGAAATTTCCTTCTCTTCGATGGTTCTTTGATTCGATAGGTTCATTTCTTTGGTGATGTTTAGCCGATTTCCAGAAATTTCGGCGACTTGTGGGTGAAAATCTGCCTTCATCTCCCTTTTCCAGGTCGCCCGCTAAATACCATTATTTTTTGTCTGTACTTAAAATGCTGAACACTATTACAGGTTAGCAGCTTTTAATGAAGTTTGTAGGATGAAACATCAGCATTGTGCGATTTTCAGTTTTCTTGGAAACCAAGCTAATGGCTAGGCCGCTAGAAAATGTTACCACACTAGGTTGCTTCAAAATCATGTCATGTTGGGATACTTTGTTTTGTGCCTTACTTTAGATTCGGCCACGGTATTTGTTTCTTGTACAATATATTTGATATTCTAGTTCATTGTCTGATTTATTAATCTATTTTTGCATTCAGTCGGTTGTGTCTTGTATGGAGGTTCTACATGCTGCCGAGAGTTGTGGGTAACTTGGAAAGAACATTTGAACCAAGTCATATTCTTGTAGTTCAACAATGAAGCGCTACATCTACATAAATGATGACGAGTCATCGCAGTATCTTTACTGTGACAATCGCATATCAAATAGAAAGTACACTCTGTTGAACTTTCTCCCAAAGAATTTATGGGAACAATTCAGGTGATTGAGGAATTGATACTTCTGATTTTATATTCGTTCAACTTCTGGTTGGGTATATGTTTAAACGTTTTAATTGGAATATGATGTCCTGGTGGACTTCAGTCAGTTCATTTCCATTGCATTGAGATTTAGACCAATAAAACCTCCACTCTATTAACATGCATACTCTCTCTCAATTTGTTGGAATCTAATGTATTTAAGTTTTTCTTGAATCCATCATAACATGCATGAAGATTATTGGGACAATTTGATGTTTCTTTTATTTATAAAAAAAAACATGATGTTTTTCTATTTTGCCACTGATAGTTTGTACTTTTGTGGTGCATGAATTAGTCTCATGTTATAGTCTTATAGAGACGCATAAATCTTTCTAATTTGTCGCCTTGGCTTAAATTGTTGTGGTTCAACAAACTGCTATTTCCTTACTATTTATTCTACTAATTTGTTTTGAATTGTCCTTATGTTTTGAACACTCCCTTATTTCCCCCACCCATTCTTTTCTCTAACAAATATTGTCTCCGTTTTCAGCCGCTTCATGAATCAGTACTTTCTGCTGATTGCTTGCCTTCAGCTATGGTCACTTATTACTCCAGTAAATCCTGCTAGTACATGGGGTCCACTTATCTTCATTTTTGCAGTCTCTGCTTCAAAAGAGGCATGGGATGATTACAACCGATATCTCTCAGACAAGAAGGCGAATGAGAAAGAAGTTTGGGTTGTTAGGCAGGGCATCAAGAAACATGTAATAGACCTTCTTCTTTTCTTTTTCTGTGGTTGATTTTGTTTACCTTTTGAAATTAAATAGAATAACAAAGTTAATTTACAGTTGTTGTCGATCAATAAAGTGGGGTTAACAGCTTGGCATCAATCAACTTTCTTTAATCTGCTTCATGCATTAGCTATTACTAAAAATTGGTTGGTTTGTTTATGAGGTTTGAATGAACATTTTCTTATAGCTAACTAGGTGGATGATTCTGACTTGAAAGGTTATTCAAAAATAAAAAAAATTCTGACTTAAGGGATGAGAGATAGAATCATGCCTGATAAAACTAGACAATAAGTACAATCACCGAAGGCATTCATGTGTGTATGGACATCCTGTTTATATGATTGACTAATTATGTGTATCTTTTTTTTTCTTTGGTTGAATATGTGCATCTAGAGGTCGCACTTGGTGTGATGGCAAGTGCCTTCGCCCATAAGCGGTAGGTCTCGGGTTCGAGACTTGGGAGCAGCCTCTCCATAAATAGGGGTAAGGCTAGCCGACATTCACCTCTCCCAGACCCTGCGTAAAGCGGGAGCCTTGTGCACTGGGTACGACGGTTGAATATGTGCATCTACATGCACTAAAACATGTGTACATGCTATATTGGGAGTCTTATGACATATGAGACCATTTAAACTGGTTCATGAACTTAATTGATTGATAGTCCAACTATAGCTCTCATGGACAATAAAAGGAAAAAAAGGGAAATTTACACTATTGCCACTATAAGAGAAGACATTGTTGCAATTTGCCACTTGCAATGATTGAACCCCTTTGCCACCCGGGTCAAATGTTTTTGTCCAAAAAGTTGCACAACCTATTTTGACATTGCACACTTATTTAAAGGGTCACATGCAAAGCAAGTGAAACTATTGGAGATGAAAATGGAGTGTGTTAGTAGTAGGTTGGACATTGCAACAAATTGACATGGCAATGTTACTCATCTTTTGTTTGGAGGTAGCAATTTGCAGCAGGGCTTATAGTCCAGGTGGTATTGGTACAATTTTCCTAAAAAAGAAAAAAATGAAGGAAAAAGAAATCAATTTCCACCCCATACCACCAAAGGGCTGTATTGTTTTGGGAGAAAAGAGAGTGCTAGTAAGATTGAAAGCTGTTGTATGGTGAGCACTTCTTTGTAACTTATGGATGGCGCTTTTATTCTTATTTTTTATATTACCTTCTGATGCCTGATCAAAGATTTTACAATTGGGATCAATCTATGGTGGGGATGTCCCTTTCATATAGGAATAATAACTCCAAGCTGATTCAGTTTAAGAGATTCATGCATATATTGCTTATCAAGTGTACTTACCAAACAAAAAGAAACAAGCATCCCCATTATGCTATAGAATATAACTAAATAGGATTTACATAAACTTATAAGAAGAAGGATTTACTTATGATAACTACATTTGTGTTATGTTCTTATAAAATAGATCTTTGGTTCTCAGTCTTGTCTGATGCAACGGCTTCTTGGATTAGACGTTGGCTTCTACTTTAGAATGGATCTTTGGTTCTCAGTCTTGTCTGATGCAACGGCTTCTTGGATTAGATGTTGTCATCTACTTTTCCTCAGGCTTTACTGGACTAACAGCTTGATATTTTTTGTGCATTGGTTTCCCTTACTCTTAGATTAAAGCACAAGATATTCATGTTGGTAACATCGTTTGGCTCAGAGAGAATGATGAGGTGCCATGTGATCTTGTTTTGATTGGCACCTCTGAAGCACAAGGCCTGTGCTATGTAGAGGTAATATTTCATTTTCTTGTTCGATTTTGATTCTGAATTGCTTTCTCTCTCTCTCTCTCTGCACACACGTGTGTGTGTGTAGAGAGATGATTTCCTGCACAGAGAATCTCTTATATATAATTATATAAAAATATTATATATGAATAAATATTTATGTGTGTGTGTGCATGCATGCACACAGGCATAGACTGAATCTGGATCCTGGATCCCACAATTTGGAAAAATGCAACCTGATCTTTGGTCCACGTTTAGAACATTTTCCTATATATATATATATGTATATGAAATTAAGTTAAATCCTATAGTAAAAATCCAAGTGGACACAATATTTCATAATTATACTAAACATTGAACGCATGAAAAACAAGATTGGAAGAAATTCAAAACGAGCTGATGTTGCACTCTATTTGTCTGGATTTTTCCTGAATAATGACTTAAGTCTAATTGTGGTAGCAACCCTACAATTTCAGTTATTAACTTGTTTTGATTTTCCTTTTCTTTGTTATGGGTATGATTTCCTTGAGAATTTGAAGGACCTAATAAGATGACATTTTTTTGCAGACTTCTGCCCTAGATGGCGAGATTGATCTGAAGACGAGGGTTATACCCCCAGCTTGCATGGGTATAGATCTTGAATTGTTGCACAAAATTAAGGCAAGATTTCTCATTGCTAAGCAGCGATAAAAAGTTCATCATTTCTTGCTAAGATTAGGAAAAGAAAAAATGTTCTGTTGGTATATCATATCATCTTTTATCAAATTTCTGATTATCGTTTTGTTAATATGTTTGATCTGCAGGGTTTAATTGAGTGCCCTAATCCCGATAAGGATATTAGAAGATTTGATGCAAATCTGCGGTTGTTTCCTCCATTCATTGATAATGACTTGTGCCCATTAACAATAAAAAACACACTACTTCAGTCTTGTTACTTGCGGAATACAGAGTGGGCCTGTGGAGTAGCAGTGTACACTGGCAAGTACTTATAAACAAAATGTCAAGTTGTAGCTAATCATAAACTAATTTGTTTTATATGTGTCCTTTGTCTGGGTTTTTTCTTGGTGTACATTTTACTCAAAATTGAGGGTGGTGAAGCCATTGAGATTTGACAAACATTTCGTTCAATCTTGACATTAAGTACATCATTTCTTGGTTTTGGTAACATTCATTCTTGGTGTTGATGTTCTATTATTAGGGCCATCATTTTTATTGGTTTCAAGTTTGCCTAATTTTTTGTAAGTTGGAACTGTAAAATAAAGAAAGGGATTCGGGTTGCATGTTGATCTTGTTGGATTTTAAGTTATTTAACAATTTATTGGGAGAGTTGTGAGCAGTATGCAATAGAGTTTGACCACATGAACTAGTTTTTCCACAATTATTATCATGAATATTTGAGTGGATTTTGAGAAAAGAGAAGAAATGATATAAATCTCGTTTTGTAACATTTTTAATAGTTCAAGATTTCTTTCCTGAAAACCAAATTCAATTTTTGTACTCTCTCTCTCTCTTGGGAGAAGTTTGGATCTATATTCTTGATGTAGGTAGGCTGTAGGTATGCCACAAGTTATATATGGTAATGTCTCTGATGATATTGTCATCAGTTAAAGTAATTGTTCATTTATGTCTCTTGTGTAATTCCTTTGTACTTTTTAGGCAATGAAACCAAGCTAGGTATGAGTAGGGGCATACCCGAGCCGAAGCTTACAGCTGTTGATGCCATGATTGACAAGTTGACTGGAGCTATATTTGTTTTCCAAATAGTGGTGGTGATGGTTCTAGGCGTTGCTGGTAATGTATGGAAGGATACAGAAGCAAGGAAGGTATGTTGAAGCATGAAAGCTTGCATTTTTCTTCAATTGTCCAAGTATTCAAACTATTTTTTATGCTGGAATTGTGTTTACATTTTTTCCTGAGGTGCATAATATCATGCGAATAAAGACTATAATGATAGTGAGGACTTTACGGCCACTGCAAGCAAATTAACTATAGGGATTATGGAAGTGGAGGACGTAGGATAAAGTTTGTTTCTGTGCATCATTGTCGGATTCATTTCATCAGAATTTTGGGAGGCACCATGATCTTGGGTGTGGTATCTTAAGATTAATAGCCCTTCTAGCTGTTTTGTTTTAGTTTTCAGATTAACTGAAACTGAATTTGGTGTTCTTAGAAGCTGTCAGGTTATGAATGCTTTTTTAATATACAATTCGATAGTGGGGGAGGGGAAAAATAGAACGCAGGACCTTGGGTGCATGGGTAAATGCTCATAACCACTTGTGCTACAAGCCTCTTGCCAAGTTATGGATGTTGTATGATTTCAGTTGACATCTTGTCCGCATTTTGCTGTACTTTCATCTTAGCTTTCAAATAAATATTTGTTTCTAATAAAAAACAAGTATTATGCATTTTTAAATATGAAAAATAACTTCAAAGTTGTGAAATATTTACTTATATGTGTGCATTGGTTTCTTAAGCTCATTTCTGTCTATTTGACACTACTCAGATGTTATTGGTTTTCTTGTGCTTATCTTAAAGCACATTGCTCTTCTCATACGTGTAATGTAAATGTACAGTTGTTTTAAAAAGTTTCTTTTGCCTTATTAATTATTGAATCTTATATCAAGCATAAGCCCAATTTCTTTTATTTTTTTGTTCTTTTTTCAGCAATGGTATGTTCTATATCCAGAGGAAGGTCCGTGGTACGAACTATTAGTAATCCCTCTTCGATTTGAACTACTTTGTTCCATCATGATACCCATATCAATTAAGGTAAGCTTGTGAATATTGTGCTGATTGTTTTTGTTGACTACAATGTCACCTTATGATTTTGCATGATTCTCATTCTTTGATATTCAATCAAGGCCTATTTTGGAAGATAACATTTTTTTTTTTTTAAATCTTGAGACTTTTTTTAAGATCTTCAGTTACTAAAACTCTGCTCTCTTATTGTTAAAAATGATTTTTATTTGGACTCAGATCCTTTCTGTGAGTCTGTGTCTGTTTCTGTTTCTCAACCTTAATTGTAACTAATTATCATTGTATTGATATAGTAAGAATGGTCTCCTCTCATGTTCGGAAATAAAGTCTTCAAAAGAGTAAATAAAGTACCATCATCTTCAAACATGTTATTGGGGAAGAGGAAATGTTTTTAGAAGAATTTATCAATTCCAACCCTTAATACAGAGTGAAGGAAGTAAATGATTTTATAAAGATATACTTTCTCTGCACTTATCCAGGGTGGTAATTGTTAAAAAATGATGAACTTTTTATTTTTGTTGGACAAACCGGGCAGAATTACAATTCGCATGCGCATCCCTGTTATGAAATTTGCAAAATCCAAATCCCACATATTACATTGGAAATGCCGATTTTCATCCTGCGTTGCATACAAGAATGGCTACTATGACACCCAGGATCAATTTCTTATCAAACAAATATTTATAGGAAAATGAAAACTAGAAAAACAGATTCAAATATAATACTATATACAGATATATATCTGAAGGTTATTTTGGGTTTGTTTGTCATTTTAAATATATGGAGATCAAATCATTTCAAAAAGTACATTTTGATCTAGGGTTTTGTATTTTATAATAATCTTAAGCATATCTGAACTGAAAAATATTATCAACTCTAGAGAACTGTAGCTGTTAGTTTGAATTTATTACGGAAAATTTTATTTAAAGAATTCCTGCATTAAGTTTGAATAAGAGGCGGGCAGCCTGTCATCTCTTAGTCAGGATGCATTAACCATAAAGGTGATCATGATACTTATCTTGGCAGCATTTAAATCTTTGTTCTTTATAGGAACTCCGGAATAGTCATAAATTTTTGCTGGTCAGTTTTGGGGGACTGCATTCTAACGTTTAAAATAATGAAATGCTTTTTATTGTCAAAGGTATCTCTCGACCTTGTGAAGGGCTTGTATGCGAAGTTTATTGATTGGGATAATGAAATGATTGACAGAGAAACGAGTACTCCAGCCCATGCAACAAAGTAAGTTGAAGTGGTATTGAAAGAAGCAAAGACATCCATTTCTTTCTTGAAAGAATCAATTTATATTGATTAGTGTATATAAGATGTGTGTGCTGTATGTGGCAGCACAGCAATAAGTGAAGACCTGGGACAAGTAGAGTACATTTTGACTGACAAAACCGGTACCTTAACCGAAAATAGAATGATATTTAGAAGATGCTGTATCAATGGAATTTTCTATGGCAATGAAAATGGGAATGCCTTGATAGGTTTGGTTCTAACTCTCTACTTATGCAACTTTCCTTGCTGTCCTGTCTATTTTATTTCACACCCAGTTTATTGTATTTTAAACCTCTACACTACACAGGAGATTAACAAAAAATAACTATGAGTAATACTTGGGCACCAACTAATAAATTGCAGAGATCAAGGTTAATGCAGGAATTCTCTACAAGTAATACTGTGACACCTAACTGGTCATACATAAATGAGGTTCAAAGTGGGCCCAAATACAATAAAATTCTGCCACATCAGTTGGGATTTAAAAGGTTGAGATAAATGTTGGTGCCTCTAGGATTATTGTATATAAATAAATCTTTCTTATTTCCGATCATGAGACGGCTAAGTGATTACATTTTCCTTTCAAATATGAGCCACTTGCATATGCCTTGACAGACGAATCAGCTGAATCAACGGGTTTTTCCTTGAAAGAACAAACTTTTTAAATTTATATATAAATTGTAAATGTGTTTCCGGGTATTCCTTTATCATTTCGTCCAAACGTAGAATTAGACGGCCTTCCTGAGCAGGCCTTTTATTTGGTAGGTAACATCGATGATGAAGTAATGGCAGGTGAATTAGTAGTATTTGAAGAGGGTACCATAGGCATTGAATGATATTCAAGAAAAGAGTATTCTAAAAGAATTCATAGACTTTAGAAAATTACAAAAACGAAACCATTCATTCTGAACTTCAGTTTCTGATGTATTTAATCCTTTGTAATGCAGATGAGGAGCTCATAAATGCTGTCACCGGTGGCTCTTCTGATGTTATACGTTTCCTTACAGTTATGGCAATATGTAATACAGTGGTACCTATTCAGAGGTAACCTTCCCATAATGTGTGGCCTTTGTGTTTGGAACAAAAGTATCAGATAATAATTTTTTATGTGCGTTAGCACCCTGTCAGAGTAAAAATCTTTCTTGTACATTTTTCTGTTGTTTGTAGCAAAAGTGGAAGTATCTTGTACAAGGCACAATCTCAAGATGAGGATGCTCTTGTTCATGCTGCTGCTCAGCTGCATATGGTTTTTGTCAATAAAAATTCAAATACTCTTGGTAAATTACTTTGGCTATAATAATAATAGATTGGTTCTAATTGTAGGAAAGATGATATATTTTCCACCAATAAATTGCAGAGATCAAGTTTAATGCTTCGACAATTCAATATGAAGCCTTGGAAATTCTGGAGTTCACTTCTGATAGGAAAAGAATGTCAGTAGTGGTGAAGGATTGCCAAAATGGCAGGATTATCCTTTTGTCAAAAGGAGCAGATGAAGCAATTCTCCCTTTGGCATGTGCTGGTATAGTTTTTTATTTTTATTGTGTTTATACTTTATAGTATGCATATATAAGAGAGCCCTGCTTACTGCTGCTACTTATTGCTTTTCCAGAAAGGGTGGCAATAGAAAAATAATGTATAGGATGCCATCCATGACTCAGATTTCAGATTTGGTGAAAACTGACAGTCATTCACATTAGGTGTTGATTCTTATAATTGGACTTGCCCTCTGCCAGAATGTATGTGGATTATATGTTTTCCTAGTGTCAGGGTTTCAGTTGTGGCTTTTGATTGTCTATTGTTAACTATAATGCGTAGAATAGTCTGCTATATGGTTAGTAAAGGGGAATGATATGTCTCAAGCCTATGCATCAATTTAAGTTGTTGCAAGTTTGTGGTGGGTAATGGGGAAATCAAGTGTTTCTCAACTGCCTCATTTTCCTTTTTTTTTTTTTTTTTTTCGTGAAGCTGTTTATGGGAATTTATGAGTTCTGGTTCATTCCAAATTGGTGTTCAAATAGTTGAGCATTCAGTTCAAGGCTTTGGGGAGAGAGAGGTAGTGGGGTGGTTTGCTGTTCGCAATCTTTGGATGAATTTGACCGAGGGAACGTGATAGTTCTGAGGATTACAATAGGGTAGGTGTGGAAGATGTTTGGGATCGTGTTAGATTTTCGTCAGCATTGTGGGCATTGGTTTTGGGGGGATTCCTTATTCGTCTTTACATTGGGTTTGCTAGCTGTGGTGACATGATATTGCTTTTAATTTGTTTATTTTGGTTTAGTTTTTCCTTGAATAATGTGTATTCTGTTGCTAGTTAGAATGTTTTTTTTCTTATTGAAAGTGGTCTGTAGTTCTTTACTCAAGTTTGTCTCTTCTTAATAATGGAAAGAGAATAGTCTTACTTTGGCATCTACTTGAAATTTTTCTGTTAATGAATGCGTATACCAGTTACATTGGCTTTCAATAATCCCAATTATATGCCTCAGGACAGCAAACAAGGACATTTGTTGAAGCTGTTGACCAATATGCTCAATTAGGACTACGTACTCTATGTCTAGCTTGGCGTGAACTAAAAGAAGAAGAATATCAAGAATGGTCTTTGATGTTCAAAGAGGCTAGCAGCACATTAGTTGACAGGGAGGTAAAGTAAATATCGTATATGTTTTCCTAACAGTATTTGCTTAGATATACTTTTGTCCATTACATTTGTAATTGGTAGGTACTTACACTGATACACAGACATGGAAATTATTTGCATCTATATATTTGATTTTTTAACTCAACTATTTTTGCAGTGGAGAATTGCTGAGGTCTGTCAAAGATTAGAGCATGACTTTGAAATTCTTGGAGTTACTGCAATAGAGGATCGCCTACAGGTGAATGTCTCCATAGAACTGTGAAAATTATTTATTAGATGTGGGTTTGCTTAAATTTCTGCTGATTGTCTATAGTGTTGAATTCCTGGTAGTTTCTGGATACCTAACTTGTCATGTTGTCGGTATATAAATTTCAGGATGGTGTACCAGAGACAATTGAGACTTTGAGAAAAGCTGGCATAAATTTTTGGATGCTGACTGGAGACAAGCAGAATACTGCGATACAGATTGCGCTTTCATGCAATTTCATTTCCCCTGGTAGTTGCAATATCTCTTGGATCAGTTTTTGTATATGTTTGTGTGCACTTTGTCCATTTTAGTGACATACATGTTGTGACAAACCTGTCTATGAATGAGTAAGGCTTTTTTACCTGATTTGAAGCAGTAAGAGAGAGTTGTATAACACTATAACTATCTTGTTATGATGCTTTGCCTGTGACTCATATTTTAATCTCTCAATTATTTTTGCATCTACTTTGTCACGTGGACAAGAATATTTTTGCACGCTTAATAAGGTTCTCTTTTTGTATGTCTATACCCTATAAATAGTTAAATACTGAATGTACTTAATTGATGAAACTGAGGTTGTCACTGACAAGAAAATACCTTATGCATGAGTTCTTAAAGATTTTTGCTTGCATGATTATTTTTATACTGATTTAGTTTCAAATTTGCCTTATTTTTGTCAACTTTGTTTAAGGTGAACGGAATTGATGCTGTTCTGCTCAATTTGAACGAATATATATACATACACACATTTTTAATTAGTTGGTTTATGTTGTACTTAGTGGATCTATATTTAATTTAAATTGGACTTGGATTATATTGCTTCTTAAAACTTTGCTTGGAATGAATCAATACCCAAGCTTCTCAAGAAATTTTGTTTTGTGTTTTTCCATATTCTTTCCACTATTAATCTTTGCTTCTTCATCCTCTCTCTCACTTAATCAATCAATCAACCAATCACTGGACAGAGCCGAAAGGTCAGCTTTTGTTAATTGATGGCAAAACTGAAGATGAAGTGCGTAGAAGTTTAGAGAGAGTTTTACTTACAATGAGGATAACGACTTCAGAACCTAAGGTACAGCTTTTACACTTAACCATTACAAACTCAAATTTATTTATGGATTCCCCTGCCTTTTTGTGAATTTCTAAAGCTATTTTATTTCTATAATATTGATAAAAAGTTTGTGGTCATATGAAATATAATTGAGCATGGAGTTTTTCTCTGTGTTTTAGGGTCTGCTGGACTGCCTGTCCATGTTTCTTGTAGTTCCTTCTGTGGTTTCTTAATAAAATTTGTGTTTCTCCCGGGAAAAAAAAAATACTTGAACTGGATTTGGATCTAATAATTTATTTGAAAATTGTATGATTCTGTTTTTCAAAGACATTGTTATGTATTCTCAAAAGTGTTTTGTTTCCCGTTTCTTTGGCTGGCTGGGGACAGAAATGAGGTAGTCTATGAGAAAATCGAAATCCTGAGTATGTAATTAGTTTTACCACGCTAGATTTGTTGTGATTATTCTGCTTTTCTACAGTGACAGGTAGTTTAGGTGATTGAATAGGAAACTTTCTTTTTTATCATTTTAACTTCAGTAAAATACCTGCATTACATTGGGCGCGCGCACACACACACACATATATATATATTGTCAGACTGAATCTGGTCCTTTGAACTGCTGACTGTTGCCTGAATGTCTCCTCGAGATTCAGTCTGATAGCATAAACTTCGACTCTCTCTCTCTCTCTCTCTCTCTCTCTCTCACTGTGCACTGATAATTCTTGATAAAGGAGGAGGGGGAGGGCGTCAGGTAGTCGACAGCCGGCACTCCACAGTTACGTCGAATCCTTATGACAATGAATCCAGAACGAAATTGCACTAAAGCTAGGACGTCACCTGTAAGTGGCGCGCTGTGTGGCCCGAGCACAGTGATAAGTGAGCAAGGGTCGCTGTATCTCCATCGGCACCCGGATGCAGTGTTAAATGAGCAAGGGGGCCATAGAAACTTCTTTTCGAACGACTCCACTCAAAGTTGTTTGGGAGCATATGCTCCTATCAACTTTACACAGGACACACAAAAGAAGTACTTTGATCCTATTAGACGGGGGATGGTGAAGAAGCTAGGACAGAAGGGTAGAGTTCAAGAGATTAGAATGCGTTTAGGAACGTGGAATATAGGAACCTTAACGGTAAAGTCTATGGAAGTAGTGGAAGTTATGGTGAGGAGAAGGATAAATATTATGTGCCTACAAGAAACTAAGTGGGTTGGTCTTAAGGCAAAGGATCTAGAAAACTCAGGGTTTAAGCTTTGGTATTCGGGCACAAATAGAACGAGAAACGGTGTTGGCATCATTGTGGATAAGACCTTGACACAAGATGTTGTAGATGTCAAGAGGGTAGGAGATAGAATCATGGCAATCAAGATTGTAATAGGACAAGAACTCATCAATGTGATTAGTGCGTACGCACCTCAAGTAGGGTTGGATACGAGTTTGAAGGAGAAATTTTGGGAAGACCTTGGAGACTTGGTGCAAGGAATTGCCCAGACGGAGAAGTTATTTATAGGAGGAGATTTAAATGGACACGTGGGCAGGGAGACAGGCAACTATGGAGGTTTTCATGGTGGCCATGGTTTTGGGGAGAGAAATGAGGATGGGGAAGCTATCTTGGATTTTGCAATGGCATATGATCTCTTCTTAGCCAACACCTTCTTTAAGAAGAGAGAAGAACATGTGATCACCTACAAGAGTGGGTCGTCAAAAACACAAATAGATTTTCTTCTAATGAGGAAAGGGGATCGTATAACTTGTAAGGATTGCAAAGTTATACCGGGGGAGAGCTTGGCTAATCTACATCGCTTTTTGGTGATGGATGTACATATCAAAAGAGTGAGAAAAAAGGACAAGACTTGGAAGTGCCCAAAGACTAGATGGTAGAATCTAAAAGGAGAAAAACAAGTCATTTTCAAAGAGCAAGTAATCACCCAGTGTGTGTGGGATAGAGAGGGGGAAGCTAGCCAAATGTGGGATTCCATGGCTAGCTGTATCCGAAAAGTAGTAAAAGAGGTATTAGGAGAGTCCAAGGGCTTTGCTCCACACCAAAAGGAATCTTGGTGGTGGAATGAGGAGGTACAAACAAAGGTGAAGGCTAAGAAGGAATGTTGTAAAGCCTTATACAAGGATAGGACCGATGAAAATGGTGAAAGGTATAGAAGAGCGAAGCAAGAGGCGAAGAAAGCTGTGAGAGAAGCTAAGTTAGCGGCTTATGACGATATGTATAAGCGACTAGATACCAAAGAATGAGAGTTGGATATCTATAAACTAGCTAGAGCAAGGGAAAAGAAGACAAGGGACCTAAACCAAGTGAGGTGCATCAAGGATGAGGATGGAAAGGTTCTTGCTACAGAGAACGCGGTCAAAGACAGATGGAGAGGTTATTTTCATAATCTTTTCAATGAAGGACATGAAAGGAGTACTCCTTTAGGGGAGTTGAGTAACTCAGAAGAGTGTAGAAACTACTCATTTTATCGTCGAATCAGGAAGGAAGAAGTGGTTGTAGCTTTGAAGAAGATGAAGCATAGAAAAGCAGTGGGCCTAGACGATATACCGATTGAAGTGTGGAAAGCCTTGGGAGAGACAGGTATAGCATGGCTCACTGACCTTTTCAATAGGATTTTGAAAACGAAGAAGATGCAAAACGAGTGGCGAAAGAGCACCTTAGTGCCTATTTACAAGAATAAGGGCGACGTACAAAATTGCATGAACTATAGGGGTATTAAGCTAATGAGTCATACAATGAAGCTCTGGGAGAGAGTCATTGAGCATAGATTGAGGCAAGAGACACGGGTTTTGGACAACCAATTCGGGTTCATGCCAGGGCGCTCAACCATGGAGGCAATCTATCTCTTACGAAGATTGATGGAAAGATATAGAGATGGGAAAAAGGATTTACACATGGTCTTTATAGATTTGGAAAAAGCGTATGATAGGGTCCCAAGAGACATTCTTTGGAGGATTTTAGAGAAGAAAGGAGTACGAGTAGCATATATCCAAGCTATAAAGGATATGTATGAAGGAGCAAAGACTGCTGTAAGAACTCATGAAGGACAAACCGAAAGCTTCCCCATAACTGTAGGATTACATCAAGGCTCATCCTTAAGTCCTTACCTTTTTGCGTTGGTAATGGATGAGTTAACAGGACATATTCAAGATGATATTCCTTGGTGTATGCTTTTCGCAGACGATATAGTGTTGATAGATGAAACTCAGGAAGGTGTAAATGCGAAGCTTAACCTTTGGAGAGAAGTGTTGGAATCTAAAGGTCTTCGCTTAAGCCGATCAAAGACAGAATATATGGAGTGCAAGTTCAGTGCAAATGGAGTCCAAAATGAGTTAGGGGTGAGGATCGGAGATCAGGAAATACCAAAGAGCGACCGTTTTCGCTACCTAGGATCTATCTTACAAAAGAACGGAGAATTAGATGGAGATCTCAACCATAGAATACAAGCTGGATGGATGAAGTGGAAGAGTGCATCTGGCGTGTTGTGTGATCGTCGTATGCCACTGAAGCTTAAGGGAAAATTTTATAGGACGGCAATAAGGCCGGCGATGCTGTATGGCACAGAATGTTGGGCGGTGAAGCACCAACACGTACACAAAATGGGTGTAGCGGAGATGAGGATGCTTCGTTGGATGTGTGGGCACACGAGAAAGGATAAGATTAGGAATGAGGATATCCGAGGTAAAGTAGGAGTAGCCGAAATTGAAGGAAAACTGAGAGAAAATCGGTTACGGTGGTTTGGACATGTGCAAAGAAGGCCTACTGACGCTCCGGTTAGAAGATGCGACTACAGGACAGAGGTTCAGGGCCGAAGGGGTAGAGGAAGACCTAGGAAAACTTTGGAAGAGACTCTAAGAAAAGACTGAGTACTTGGATCTAACGGAGGACATGACACAGGATCGAGCACAATGGCGTTCTAAGATTCATATAGCCGACCTGACTTAGTGACTTGGATTTTTCAAGTCTCCAATCGAGAAGTTTTCCCCACCCGGGAAATTAAGGGAACACTACCTCAACCTACATGCTCCACTCACAAAGCTTCAACATACAAGCTTCAACAAAAGAAAAATTCAAAGAACTTAGTGAAGAAGGCTTTGGTGTATTTAACACAATACGTTGAAATGAAACAAAGTTTATTTATTGATATCTCTAAGAAGTTACAAATATGTACATATACACGAGTCAAAATAAACAAACAAGAGGGAGCCTTCACAAAGGTTGCTTAGGAGAAGTCTCAGCAGTCGGCAGAGCCCCAGAAAGAGAAGGCACCGGAGGGGGATCATTCGGAGCCTCAGTACTGGACAGCACCCTAGAAGGAGGAGGCATCGGAGGTTGATCATTTGGAGCTTCATTACGCGGTACAACCCCAGAAGACGAAGGCAATAAATGCCTTTGGAACAAACCCACAAACCTCTGATGATCATGTAAAATCTGACCATCAGATTCCTTCATCTGGTCAAGCTTCCTCTTCATGTTTGTAGCATAGTCATGAGCGAGCCGGTGCAACTGTTTATTCTCATGTTTGAGCCCTCTAATCTCCTGTTTGAGACTCATCACTTCAGCCGCCAATGATTCAACTTGGCGGGTTCGAGCAAATAGGCGTTGGGCCATATTAGACACAGAACCTGCGCACTGAACACTGAGAGCCAGAGAATCCTTAACAGCCAACTCATCAGACCGTTTGGAAAGTAGTCTGTTATCTTTGGGAGTGAGAAGGTTCCTGGCCACCACCGCAGCGGTCATATCATTCTTCATCACGGAATCCCCAACGGTAGAGGACCAGTAGGGGATACGAAGGATGGGCGCCATATGTTGTCTGGAGAAGGCGTGGCTGCCTCTTCAACAAGGTTCAAGTCAAAATGACGGTCGGAGGGGCCAGACATTTTCAAAGGTGTTGAAGAGAAAAGAAGTCGGACAAATCAAGATCTTAGAAATGCAAGAAGGGAGCTTCTATTGGTGGAGATTCAAGTGTGCTTTGGAACTTAATACCAGCCTCTATAAAAATCCGCACTCGATGGAGCTTCAGAAATTGAAGAGGCGCCTGCTCAGAAATCGAAAAGGCGTTTGCTTTCTCAAAAGCTGGGCTGTTCAGAGACCACGAGGGCCGATCTCAGGAATCGAAGAGGCGTTTGCTTTCTCAAAAGCTGGGCTGCTCAAAGACCACGAAGGTCGATCGCAGAAATCGAAAAGGCGCTTGCTTTCTCAAAAGCTGGGCTGCTCAGAGACCACGAGGGCCGATCTCAGAAATCGAAGAGGCACCTGCTTTTTCAACCTTGTCAGCACCTGTCACATGCACACTCAACTTTGCAGAAATTACGGGCATTCTGTCGAAGATTTCTAGTGAAGTAGAAAGCACGTGAATGTTACTGTTCAATCATTCACTTTCCACACGCAACATCAGCTCACGGGTACCACAGATAACTTTGCCAAAAATCTCTGACAAAGTTTAGACACGTGAAGCTTGCAGCTCCCATTACATCGCTATGACCAAGAAGGGTAAAAGAATAGCAAAGAAACAGCACTAACAAAGTTTAGACACATAAATTTTGAAGGTCTAGCTACCATATTATTACCCACAAGGGTAAAGGAACAGGACCATTGCTGGATAATTGGAAAGTCCCTATGGGTCAACCTCTGTGCTCCGTGGCAAGGTAGACTAGCAAACAGGCCTAACCTTTACTCACATTCGAGAAAACACTCCCAACAAGATTGCTTGCTTCAAGATCGAAGAGGCACCGTCCTCCGAATCTCGAGAGCCAGACTCCCAACACGATTACTTTCTCAAAAAGCGACGAGACACCGCTCTCCGAATCTCGAGAGCCAGACTCCTAGCAGGATTGCTTTCTCAAAAATCGAAGAGGCACCGTTCTCCGAATCTCGAGACAGATCCCCGACAGGATTGCTTGTTCGAAAACCAAAGAGGCACCGCTTTCTCAACTTCGAGAGCCCCTTAGATAAAGCTTGTCTGTAATCCTCACACCGCTTTCTCAACTTCGAGAGCCAGATCTCCTTGGATAAAGCTTGTCTATAATCTTCACACGTAACATCAGCTTTCCAGATACCACAGACCACTTTTTCAAAGTGCTCTGACAGAGTTAAAACACGTGAAGCTGGCAGCTCCCACTATCGTGCTATGACCAAGCAGGGTAAAAGAATAGTATTACTCCTTGTTAAGGAGACTCCTATATATGTCGACCTCCATCCTCAACGAACAGGCAGACCTGCAAAAATGTTCAACCCTTCCTCATATCTGAGAGGGCACTCCCAACGAAGCCTCTCGAAATACTCAGCTTTCTTTCCCCCCGAGAATACCTCTGCAAACAAGCTACACTAGAGCAAGAATATCTCATATCATCAGGGTTAAAAGCAAGAGTATCCCATATCATGTTTTTTTCCTGTATTTTCCTTTGGCCTTGTTCTTACCTGCAAGACAAGGAGAAAGAGAGCAATCAGTCAGCACTTGGAATCAAGCTTCCAGTCCGGAACTGACTGCCTGGAACCCCATTGCTCTCGAGTACTCATCTTCAACATCTTATGCTTCCCGAGAAGATACCACATCTGCCTGAGGAACAAATAGGGCAAGTGAGAAGGATACAAGGAAGCATGTGGAGACAAGCGCAACAGAACACGTGCCGATACATCCACTACTTTGTCAACAGCAAAAGTATCCCATATCAGCAGGGTCGAACGTACTCTAGATTTGATGGACTTGTTTTGACCCTCAAATTCTTCAGTCGGCCTTATACTCTGGTGGAAACAAGAAAACCCTCCAGCCCAGTTCAAGAATAAGCCTGTGGAAAGTTACTTCTTCAAAAGCAAAAGTATCTCATATCACCTTTTCTCCTTTTCTTCTCTTTATCCTTCATGCTACCTGCAAGATAAGGAGAAGGATAACAATCAGCCGGAACTCGAAATCAAAACTTCTGATCTGGGACTGATTGCTTGGAGCTCTAATTGCTTACCTTGCCTGTCACCTCTTTCAGCAGATCCCCTAGCTCGGCGACTTGGGGGACTCCTACTACATGGTTTGTATCGCGCTTGACCAAGCCTGAAACTACAAGTAAGCGTCAAGTGAAATTGATACATTACCTTGTGCATCTCCACCAGTTAAAGATACCACCCCTGGAGGGAGGAAGAGTACTTCCAAAGAAGATGCCACATCTACCTATGAGACAGATAAGACAAGTGAAGACGATACCACACTTCGGTACTTAAAAGTTTCGTGATTACGAGATCATTCTTCCACAATATTTCCTAATGTCATTTGTACCAAATCATTCACTTGTACTCACTAAAGGAGAGCTTGAACCTATATACTGTGTAAACCCTTCACAATTAATGAGAACTCCTTTACTCCGTGGACGTAGCCAATCTGGGTGAACCACGTACATCTTGTGTTTGCTTCCTGTCTCTATCCACACTAATGACCGGAGCAATCTAGCGAAGATCACAAACTTAATATTTAAGATGATATTCTTTGGTGTATGCTTTTCGCAAACGATATAGTGTTGATAGATGAAACGCAGGAAGGGGTAAACGCGAAGCTTAACCTTTGGAGAGAAGTGTTGGAATCTAAAGGTCCTCACCTAAGCCGATCAAAGACAGAATATATGGAGTGCAAGTTCAGTGCAAACGGAGGCCAAAATGAGTTAGGGGTGAGGATCGGAGATCAAGAAATACCAAAGAGCGACCGTTTTCGCTACCTAGGATCTATCTTGCAAAAGAACGGAGAATTTGATGGAGATCTCACCCATAGAATACAAGCTGGATGGATGAAGTGGAAGAGTGCATCCGGCGTGTTGTGTGACCGTCGTAGGCCACTGAAGCTCAAGGGAAAATTTTATAGGACGGCAATAAGGCCGGCAATGCTGTATGGCATAGAATGTTGGGCGGTGAAGCATCAACACGTAGGTGTAGTGGAGATGAGGATGCTTCGTTGGATGTGTGGGCACAGGAGAAAGGATAAGATTAGGAATGAGGATATCCGAGATAAAGTAGGAGTAGCCGAAATTGAAGGAAAGAGGAGAGAAAATCGGTTACGGTGGTTTGGACATATGCAAAGAAGGCCTACTGACGCTCCGGTTCGAAGATGTGACCATGGGACAGAGGTTTAGGGCCGAAGGGGTAGAGGAAGACCTAGGAAAACTTTGGAAGAGACCCTAAGAAAAGACTTAGAGTACTTGGATCTAACGGAGGACATGACACAAAACCGAGCGCAATGGCGTTCTAGGATTCATATAGCCGACCCCACTTAGTGGGAAAAGGCTTTGTTGTTGTTGTTGTTGTTGTTGTTGTAGTCTCCCACGTGTAAATTTGTAATTCTTTATATTTTTGTAATTCTTTATAATTTCCCTCAACAGGATGTGGCATTTGCCATCGATGGCTGGTCTCTTGAAATTGCACTCAAGCATTATCGGAAAGCTTTTACTGAATTAGCAATACTGTCAAGGACTGCTATATGTTGTCGTGTGACGCCATCACAAAAAGCTCAGGTGTTCTTTAGATTTATTTTTATAAATAATTTCAGTTTTCTTGTATCAATCTTTTTTCTTCAAGCTTGATCCCTCTAATTGCAGAATTTCAGGTGTGTTAATTAGTTTTGTTTTTCTTAGATAGCTATGTGCCTTTTCCTCAGTTATGACAGGGAAGGCTCCCATGCAAGAAAAATATGCAATAAGACCTGGATTATCAATACCCTCGATAGCTTACGAGTTAACTTATGCCCATCCCTGGCTGGATACAGTTTTCTTTCTAACTCTCCAGTGTATCCAAGAGAATGCATTGAATAACTGCTGTGAAAAAAAAAAGGGAAATGGTAAATGTTACTTGACCTTGGAGATATATTTCTTCCATGGAACCTCTTTAGCTATGTTAAATGGATGAAAACTTAGCCTCGGTGAGTATTCAATATGGATACAGCCTCCATACATGGCCTATCCATATCAGATACTCACGGCATACTGTGGAAGAAGATGAGGTCCTGTGACCTAACCGTAAAACATCAGCTAATGGCCTCCCCTTAGTGAAACTAACCATTTCACTAACAAATGACTGGAAAGTGCAACCCTCTCTTAACAATGATTTCCCAACATCCTTGGTGGCACTTATCACTTAGGCTATATGGAATATATAGGCCACTAAAGTACTCGATGTTAAGTAATATAAACCATAATAGTACTGAAATATTCCAAGAAAATATAATCTATTTAGAGTTGATATGAAATGATATCCATTATTTATTATTCCTGCATCCTTGACATACCTGTATCCTAATTTTTGGAGATATTCTGTATCACCATGTCATACTGTGTCTCTTATTGCGTACCACGGATCTGTGCAACATTGCTTTTTTGAAAAATCATTTATCTCATGTGAGCCTCCTTCAGTTCCCTTGTGAAACTTTCGGTACTCAATTTGCCATACACATTAATGTTTACGGCAATTCACATGGAGTCGTCAAATGATACTAGTCTTGGATAGGAACCTGTAATACGCTAAAATGTTGATCTTTACCTTTGTCGACACTGCACTGTTTATTAGGGAGAATGACAAGTCATCCATTTCAGTTACTGTAAAATAGTTAGTTATATCTAAATGTGCTTAGCTGTGCTAATGATTGTAATTAGTTAGGGCTGTTATAAGGTTAGGCAGTTAAGGGGTATTGTTGTAAATAGCCAAAGGCTATATATACATACATCACCACAGTGTACAATTGTTCAGTCAAGTCAATACAATAAGAAAACTTACAGAGGAAGTTTTCTGCTTCTATATGGTATCACACCATTTTGCTTAACAGCATTGATTCCTTCTTCCGCTCAAATCAATCGATCGATCGATCGATTCTTGCTTGATTCTTGATCGATTCCTCCTTCTCAAATTCTTCTTCGATCTTTCTTTCTAATGAACAAAGTCCTGTTCTAGGAAGCTAGTACTCTAACTTATACTAAATGGAAACGAGCTAGCCCAAAGTCTGTCATTCCTACCTTTTACTTCACCTCATGTCAGTTTTTTGGGTACATTAGCTTATCCAATTTTCATTATATTAGCTAGTGAAATTAACTCTATCTGCATGTGCTTCCAAATGCTCTATATGCTTGATATAATAACAACCATAGGTGATAGCCTATACATCCTTCTAACTAATGTTTAAAGTTGCTGCGAATTAACTGTACGCATCCATTTCTTTAAATGGTCTGAAGAGGCATCTGGATTATGCTGGTTACATACATTTCTATTTGGTAGAGATGCTAACTAAACAGAGATTCTTTTAAACTATCAATGTATCTCTGCATTTGTAGAGGCTGTGTATTTAATATGAAGCAGTACGTGTCATTTGAGTAATTCATGTTCTTTAATCATATGATGCCACTCCCTGGTATATGATATATATCTGGGCGATTTTGTGTAGTGGTGTAGGATATATTGGAAGACAATTTGATTTATGTGATGCTTATATATTGCAGCTTGTGGAGATTTTAAAATCATGTGACTATAGAACATTGGCTATTGGGGATGGTGGAAATGATGTGAGGATGATACAACAAGCAGACATTGGGGTTGGCATCAGTGGTAGAGAAGGACTGCAAGCAGCCAGAGCAGCTGATTATAGTATTGGGAGTAAGTTCATGACAGCTGCGTGTGTGTGGGTGTCGGTGCATGTGTTTTCTGCAGACTAAAAATCATCAGATGTACTTTGGTCTGCTTATATTGCTAGAATATGGTTTAGGTTATTAAGTTTGGCCAACTTTTGCGTGATGTTAAATATTTATGTACTTAGAAATAACTCCTCCAAACCCTCTTGTCCTGTATTAAATGTTGGGATGTTCAGGGTGTTTTCTTGAAAGTCCTTTTCTGTTTCCATTTTTGAAAATTCAAACCTCTTTCTTTCTGGTCCTTGGAAGTTAATATGGAAAGTGAGGCTGCCCACCAAGTTGAGTTTTTTTTTTTTTGCTGTCTGAACTTTTTCTAGTGGAGTTGAGAAAAGAGTTGCCTCTCTTTGGTACTGTGCTGTCTTGTTAATTGGGGTTGCATGGGATGAAAACAGAAAAATCATCAAGGGTATCTCTGTGGGACAGGAAGAGATTTCTGGCTTTCCTTTTGGCTTCCTTGACTAAGCATTTTAAGGACGTTCCTTTTAGTTTGGTTCATTTGGATTGTTCTGCCGTTTTAGACTGTGGTTTAGCTTGCATCAATTTGGTGTGCAATTCTCTTTTCATCTTCAATAAATTTTTTTTTCTTACAAAAGAAATACAAGGCACATGCCTGGTTAATTCTAGAATGAGCATAACCTACGAAGGAGATTATATTTTTGTCCATTAGTGCCTTTATTAATGTTGTAATTGTAATTATGTTTCTTGTCTCAATACATATGTATGTATGTATTTGCAAGTCCCTGACTATATGACTGCTGCTCCTGGCTTGCAGGGTTTCGGTTTCTGAAAAGATTAATACTTGTGCATGGGCGTTACTCGTACAATCGTACAACATTTTTGTCCCAGTACTCCTTTTATAAATCCCTGGTGATATGTTTCATCCAAATTTTGTGAGTTTCCATGGACACTGTTTCTCATTTTATAGCTGATTCTCAATTCCAGCTCGTTCTGATAGCATTTGTTGTTTGATCTTTCCTGGATACCTTTTCTTCGTCATCAGCATCATCACTATTATCTTTTATACTGACATTGGAACACTGCCAGTTTCTCTTTTGTTTCAGGTGTTTCTGGAACCAGTCTTTTCAATTCTGTTAGCTTGATGGCTTATAATGTTTTCTACACCAGTATTCCTGTTCTAGTCAGTGTTCTTGACAAAGATCTCAGTGAGGATACTGTGATGCAGCATCCACAAATTTTATTTTACTGCCAAGCGGGGAGGTATGGTTTTTAAGCTGCATTATCCTTGTTCTGTTTATAATTCATATTTGCAAGACCTTTTTCACTTGACAGTGCAGCAGGCCATCTGCTCTCTGAGATTAGTTATACTTTCTATTTGTCATTATAGTGAACTTTCTGATGTTCTTGAAACAGGCTTCTGAACCCTAGCACATTTGCTGGATGGTTTGGGCGATCCCTTTTCCATGTGAGTGCTCATCCATTGAAATCACTTTAGTAATCGCAATTAAGAACCCATTTGGGATTGCTTCTCTATAAAGCATTTCTTCTCATAAGCGGTTTAGCTAGAAGTGCCTATTTTTAGAAACCCTGAGAAATTTTATTGAAAATCCAAGTGCTGGCTTAAACTTTCTTCGTGTTACTTCTCTCCATCGATTCTGATACCGGGTGTGGCTTTCAGGCAATTATTGTGTTTGTGATTAGCATACATGCCTATGCCTATGAAAAAAGTGAAATGGAGGAGATTTCAATGGTAGCTCTCTCCGGATGTATTTGGTTGCAAGCTTTTGTCATGGCATTAGAGACAAAGTAAGTGTTATCATGGCTGGCGTTCATGTAGCTCTAACTTGTTTCCAAGTAATTACTTTAGATAAAAATATACGCATCCTTCTTAATCAAGGTGTGACTTGCTTGGTAATTACTAGATATTTGTTCAAGTCATCTCTTGTTAATAAAAGTAAATCTAAAACTTCTGACAAAAAATGATTTTGATTTTTTTTTCCTGACTACCTGATTTTGTTTGATTTGTACAGTTCCTTTACACTATTGCAACATCTTGCTATATGGGGCAATTTAGCTGCCTTCTATATCATCAACTGGATCTTCAGTGCCATTCCAACATCGGGAATGTATACAATAATGTTTCGCTTGTGTAGACAGCCATCTTATTGGATGACAATATTGGTAAGTTTCCGTTCTCCGTTCTTTACAGTTATTTGTTCCGTGTGGCTTCCTTTTAAATATCATCACCATTGGTTTCTCAGATGTAAGTCATGTTGGATAGGTGTTTCCAGCAAAGGCACCGCTATGAACCACCAAGTGGTTTGTAGAACAGTACACTGTTGTATTAGTTTAGTGGTTTCTCTTTGGTAAATTGATGGCAAGGACCTTCTTTAGGATGATACAGAACCACCGAACAGTATACAGAGAGATGAAACACACGTCGCTCAATAACCTTTGTATTATCCAACGGATGACTTGACTTGATTTTGATCTATCGATTGTTCTTCTATGAATCAAGAATGGCGGGCCAGGTCACTTGCTGGTCTAAAAGCCCCTGCGCTTGATGCTACCTGTGGTTCATCCTTACTATGTAAAACTGATGGAAACTTTTCGTGCATTGCAGCTCATAGTTGCAGCAGGGATGGGTCCGATTCTAGCTCTGAAGTACTTCAGGTATACGTACAGGCCAAGCAAAATCAATATGCTACAGCAGGCAGAACGATTGGGTGGTCCTATCCTGTCTCTTGGGAGCATTGAGCCACAACCCAGAACCATAGAGAAAGATGTTCCTCCGTTATCGATAACTCAACCCAAGAACAGAAATCCAATTTTCGAACCTCTACTATCAGATACACCAAATTCAACTAGAAGGTCTTTCGGCTCAGGTGCACCTTTCGATTTCTTTCAGTCGCAGTCCAGATTGTCAACGTCTAATTACACAAGAAATTGTAAGGACAACTGATTTGTACAATTCTTTAGCACCGTTTGATCAACACAACTCATTACTCGTGCCGTGGTTAAACTGTACTGTCAATTTTGTTGTCAATCAAGCATTGTATGTAGCAGGTATAGGCAGTCAGTACATATTCTTCAAATTCAAAGAGTAACATTTCCTTTTTGTTATGTTACTTGAGCTAGGATTGTTTTGTTTTAACTTTTTTGGCGAGGTAAACGCGTGCCTAAGTACGTATCAATAGTGGTTTTATGTTGTATTTGAAGGATATAACAATGTTGTTTCAGGCTGAAGTTATGGCTCTTCGAGAGACTTTACATTGTGCTATACAGATTCCGTCGAAACTCACTACTATGGGAAACTTCTTCCGTAAATTATGAATTATACATTTGATCATATTTATCGAGAAGCAACTATGGAGACGGATAGATTTGCTTGTTTAGAAACAGTGGAAACGGTCCGGGCCAGGGTTCCATGTCTCCAAATTTTTGGACCCGTCCCGACCTGCTAATTTTGTGGACCTGTCCTGAACAGCCTTGATTCGTCCCAACCTACGGTTTCAGGACCTATTCGCCCACCCCCTACTGTTTAGTAACTACAATATTCACTTATTTGTTATAATAATTTTCCAAAAGTTATCTTACCTAGGTTAATTTTGATTTGTCTAGTTTTAGAATCCAACAATGATCATTTTGTAGTGTTTTTTCAGTTTGAAAAATAAAATAAATTGCAAAATGCAATAGATGAGTTCACAAGTTTGATGTGTCTAATTTTGTTTGCACGAACGTCAGAAAGATTATTGACCATAAAGGAATTGGATCCCCTCCTGAGCAAATGGTGGGATACTCATGACCACACAATACGGACAGTTGGATTTTGATCTACCGGTTATAATTATTATAAATTTTGGAGAAATTCTCTATTTGTAGTTGTTGAATCAAAATTCAACAATCCGTGTTGTCTGGTCATGAGGATCCCTATTATTTTCTCAGGAGGGGATCCACTTCGGACCTTAAAAGTTTGTGTCTGTCTGTGCAGAGACGTTGATCGATGAAACATTACACGGTGGCTAAATACGTAAAATGAACCGATTTACAGGTGTCAGCCATACCTACAACCTAATAAACTCTGTCACGAGCATTACTCATGAGCATAGCATGGGCCTTCTGTCCCTAAACCCAACAGTTTTTTAATTTACACAAAAATAAAATAAAATAGAGATTGGGACGTTCAGGCACGAAAAAGACTTATATGAAATAAGTTTATTACGTAGCGTTAACTTTAGTTTAATAATATAGTGTTATGCGTAAATTTAAATATTAGTTCATTAATATAGTGTTATGGATAAAATTTACGTTATGAGACTAAAGCGCCACAATGACGACGTATTTGTTTCATGTTGCTCTTCGACAGTAGATACTGTTATTGGATTTTAAAACCCAGTAATAATAGTCAATTTGTTTCATGTAAGGGCTTATTTGTAAGTGTATTAAAAATGACGAAAATCATTTGTAATGAAAATATTTTTGAAACTAATCATTAATAAAAATTCAAGTAAATCTTGAAAAATCATTTCAAATTTTTCGTGCAAGAAACACATATACGATGCTTACGAAGTAGCCCTAAATTGCTCTCCCAAACCAGATATGGTCATTGGATTTTAGCATGGGCTGCTCCCCCACCCCATTTATTATTTTAAGTCGTCTCTGACAAATCATGACCAAATTCGCTAGGGACCATCGCATTTGCACTGCACCTGGCCAGTATCCAGCAACAAACAAACCCTACCCGTCCAGCACAGTAATATGTCTTTTCCATTTATTTTCTTTTTCTTTTTCTTTTTTCTTTTAGTACAGAGCAGAGAAAAGTTGCACGCATATTCCAAGTTCCAAAGTCCAAACAGAAGGTCATGGGTGATTTCCCTACCACCCCAGCTGTTCTTCAGATAAGTAAACCTGCTAGGAAACAAGTATTACATCCTTCCATCCATCATTCCCTCACTCACACTACTATTACTATTACTTTTATGAACAATGTTACTAAGATTTTCATGACGATTTAGTAATGGACTTCCTTGCTACTCACATTCATGGATAATGATGCGGTATACGGTATACTGAAGATAGTTTCTATGATAAAAAAATTGAACTCTTGTGATGAAGTTCGTTGTTTTTAATCTTATTTAACAAGTTTTTCAGCAATGTTGCTCTAGAAACTTACTATCTCAATCTAACCAACAGCAAGCTTGAATTTCAACAATCCTATATGACAGCAACAGTGAATCAAAGTCTTCGAGCGCGGATTCGATAAATTTGTCATTTTTATTTCATTATTAAACAAAACTTGATTTGATAAATAGATTAATTGAATTTAAATCTTTTATTTATTAGATTAGAATCAAAGTCTTCCAAGCAATAGTTGGCCGCTTCACAACTGGTAGTGGCAGCGGAGGAAGCTTCGTTGGTGAGTGTGGAGCCATGGTTAATGGGGTTAACAGAGAATTAACGAAAATTTTGTTTTTTTGACTCTAATCTTAATAGACTTCGCTACAATCATTTAAGTCCTTTCGTCTCACCCAAAAAAAAAAATTGTTAAATTTGTTTTACTTTCCATTTGTTAATTATTTTCTTATTTAGTGTGTAAATAGTGGTATAATTCAAAATTTGTCAAACAGTTGTAAAAGATGAATAATATTTAAGTGGAGTATTTGTAGAAGGGATCATGTGTTCAAACGACTTTTGTTTTTAAAATGGTATAATACTATAATCGAACGATGAGCTTCAGTTGATGGATCCTTAAATGTTTATTTAAATGACACTCTTGTAAGCCACTACACGTTTTATTAATCCAACCATCAATATTTTAGGTCTTCTTTTGATGATCATTTTCGACAAAAATCACCCAAATAAAACGTAACATGATGGTACATTAAATGGTGGTCATCTTAGTGTTTCTGTAAAGCATCACAAATATTTTCCTCATCAATAATTGGATGTCTTAATGAAAAAGAATTTGCCTTTTTTAAAATTTTTTAAGTATGATTTTGTTTTTCCTTTTAATGATGATCTATGCGTGGTGACAAAATATAGACGGTTTGAATTAAAAAAAAAAGTTACGTAGTGAGCTCCACAAGATGTCTCAAATTAGTTTATCTGAAGGTCCCAAATTAGGAGGAGATTGAGTTAATATTAACTTGTCACTTAGGAATGATATATGGAAGTCGTTGGTAATGGTACGAGTAGTACGTACTTTTGCATCAAAGGGACAGGGTCTATGCCTCGTGTTGTGCATGCGACCTCAACCAAAAATAGTTGACGAATAAATCAAGGTGTCTGTGGTATTGGATTTGGAGCAAGGAAGAAAAAATCGATAATATCGGGGAAATATCGCCGATATTATCGTTTTTTTAGAGATCCGAAATTTTTTTAACTATCCAAATAATTTTCGTCAAAATATCGCGATATTATCGAAAATATCGATAATATCGCGATATTTTTAAAATTATCGATAATATCGTAATATAATATTCAAAAATATTTTAAAATGTTGAAAATATCAACATATACTACACTTGATCAAAGCCCCAAAAGGCTAACCAAGACCTGATTTTCTTACCGAGTGAATGTGCCTTTTATAGGCATTCTTGGCATGCTCACTGCCCTCGCTGGGCGATGTGGGACTGACCAAGGAAAAAAAATAGGAATTTCGGCCGAAAATTCATACCCACTTTAAACGGCCATAACTTTGTCAAAACTCAACCAAATCAAGCAAGACAAAAACGAAAGTTGTAGCCCGCGAAGAGACGAAGAGAATGGTACCTCACACAACATCTGAATCGTCGTTGTTTGTCCGGAAAATGCCTCTAAAGTCACTAAGGTCGCCTGAAACTGGTAAGATTCAAATGAGTATAACTTTTTCAATACTCAACGAAATTGAGTGAAACAAAAATGAAAGTTGTACTACTCGACGAGACGAAGAGATTGATACCTTGCACGCCGGCCAATTCGCCGTGGTTTGGCCGGAAATTGCCTCGAAAGCTACTGAGATCGCCGGAAACTGGGTAAGATTCAAATGAGTATAACTTTTTCAATACGCAACGAAATTGAGTGAAACAAAAAGGAAAGTTGTAGCCCTCGAAGAGACGAAGAGAATAGTACCTCACACGACGTCTGACTCGTTGTGGTTTGGCCAGAAATTGCCTCGAAAGCCACTGAGGTCGCCGAAAACTGGGTAAGATTCAAATGAGTATAACTTTTTCAATACTCAACGAAATTAAGTGAAACAAAAAGGAAAGTTGTACTACTCGACGAGACGAAGAGATTGATACCTTGCACGCCGGCCAACTCGCCGTGGTTTGGCCGGAAAACCAAAACGTATTGCCTCAAGGGCTGGTACATGTGAACTTGTGACTCTAACTAGGTAAGAGCCAAATCTAATTTGGGGCCTTCTATCCTATATTTGTGGACAACCATCAAATGCTAAAGATTAAACAAACATAATATGTTCTACTGCTTAGCAAAAAAAGCTACAAACCCTTTGCTTATCAGCAAAAAAAGACAAGTCCTTGCACTAGATATACTTTCAAATTACGTTGAGTAGCAACCTGATATATGTATTCGGACGAATTATAAAACAATTGACACACTCCTGACTTCCAAAATTCAATTCTTTTACTTTATATAAACTTGAAAAAACATAATCGGCATCCAAATTAAAGTTTAGTTTTATTCAATGTATTGATTTTCAATCGTTAATTGATATACTATAATTTGGAACTTCAATGCCTAGACGCATGCTTATGTGTAAGAAATTTAAAATGTCAAATTCGGCACATTAGTCTTCATCATTTTATTCACTTCCCTTTTTTTTTTTTAATATCCTAAATAAAACCTCCAAATATTATACTAATTCATTATATATAAATGATTATGGTGTGTTTAGACTTCTTTCATTAATTACTACATATTTTCTACACTCACAATGTTTGTCAGCTCGATATATAATCAACTTGATAATGTTAAATCCATCATGCAATGCATTTCCTTCCAATTTTTTGTGATAAACTAATAGATAATTGACTAAATAAACATCCTACAAAGTTTCAATAAAAATTTCCAAGTTTTTCTTACAATTTCCGTGGTTTCCATGTAATTTTTATCGATATCGATATTTTACCGATATTTCCATCGATATTTCCGTGTTTTCGGACTACCGATATTTCCGATATTACCGATATTTTCTTCCTTGATTTGGAGTAATCCTGATCAGAATTGGATTCCCTTACTTGTACCATTTTCTCAGCGTATACACTTCAACCTAATCTCCAGGAAAACGAACACTGCTGCATGCATGGCTTCCATGTAGCTAATCAAGATTTGCTTTGACACCTATTAGGCCGTCAATTTCTTACACCAACACGTTAATCTGACACGAAATGACACGAATGGTTTAATCTGTTAACGAATCAAATCATCAATTAAAAATTTGTTAAACCATCGGACAGTTATTGGATCCCCAATAAGATATCGTTTACTAAATCTAAACATTAAAGATGACAATTTCTTGCATGACCCCACTAAGAACTCGATAGGATATCGTTTACTAGATCTAAACATTAAACATGACAAATAAGATATCGTTTACTAGATCTAAACATTAAACATGACAATTTCTTGCATGACCCCGCTAAGAACCCGATAAGATATCGTGTACTAGATATAAACATTAAGCATGACAATTTTTTGCATGACCCGTTAACGATCTTAGCTGATAAGATATCGTTTACTAGATCTAAATATTAAGCATGACAATTTTTTGCATGATCCGTTAACGAATTAGATCGTTATTTAGTTGTCAGTTAAAAATTCGTTAAGATAAGAAGTTTGATACTACACGACACGAACTGTTAAGATAACAAGCATGACACAAATACAACCCGATTGTTGGGCCTACGAACAATGCACAAAAAGTTCTCACGGAAAAGTAATTATCTTAAACACGAATGATTTTCGAACCCTATTTTATCTTGGCTGATTAGGTTTGACACGCAATTGTGAATTGTAGGCAGAAAATTAAAGAAACCAAATGTTAAAAAAAAAAAAAAAAAAAGACGAAATAAAAACTGCATTGATTGATAATTCCTCTCCAAAACAGTTAAACATCAACAACATCAACTCAGCTGATTCACTTGGCCTCCCACTTCAGAAAAGAAAAAACATCACCAAGAAAGACATTAACAACAACGAATACTTTGAAACAAATAAACAGAAAATAATGACAACAATTAACAATGTACGCTCAATCCACGTATGCATACGGCGTACGTACGTACGTTTGCTGAAGCATGCAATATATTCAGTTGGCTTGAGAATGGGATGGATATAGATACGATCATCATCCATCCATCATTTATTAATTTTGGATCTCCTCCGTCCGTCCTTTGACATCACACGATGATGATCATCTAGCTTCCAAATCATGGCAGTCAAACTGTAACAAAAGTCCTTTACATCAAGAGGTCGTTAACCCAGCCAAGATCCGGATCCGAGTCACCGGCTGATGCAAACCCTCCTCCGTTAACAATCTCCTTTTTATTAATGTGCGTATTGGTATCACGATCAAATCCCAATAAGCTTCCATTTGTCGGTGAGCAATTTTCATCCCCACCGAAAAAATTGATTCCACGTCCTCCACCTCCAAATGGTCGCCTTGTTGGGCTCGGAGTGGATGGCGAAAGAATAAACTGTTGTTGCGGCTGCAGATCGTCATCAGCAGAAGCATAATTCATGTTCATATCGAATGAAACGTCGACCCACCTCTTCGGAGAAGCAGCAGCGCCAGCAGCTGCAGCTTCATTGAATTTCATGGCTTCCATGGAGCTCATGAGCTCAGCAACCACTTCTTTGGAGGTCATCAACCCACCTGTGCTTGCATGCACCTGATCCAAACCCCCCAACCCTAGCCCACCACAGCGAGACATAACTGGTGAACTATGAAAACCGCTCACCGACGAGCAGTTACCTGCTGGCGACACAGGCGGCGACAAATGATGAGACATACCGGCCAACAGAGTCGAAGTTGGAGATGACGTCGCCGCTGCTGGATGACAGAACAAGCAGCAGTACTGTTTGTTGTTCGAACAGGACCGCGGAGACCCCACCGATAAATGGTTGTTCAGGTGGAACAACTTCTTAGAACTAGCCGTGGGAGAGAGCACCTGATCCGCCGGCAAAATCCTAAGCTGACGTGGCGTGTGCGCAAAGAAGCACACCTTCCTCTTGCAGTTCTTCCCGTCTTTGCAAGCCTCAGTTCTGTACCTCGCCGGATGCAGCCAGCACTCAAATACTCCGTGCGCAAACTCACAGCTGTCACCGCGGCTGCATGATCCGCGGCGATAGTCCGCGCACACAGTGCCCGAGTAGTGGTGGCGACGCGGGTCCCGCCTGCGAGCCTTCTCTCCGGGATGGGCAAAAGGGCAGTCGGTCCAGTCGTGGCTACGGCTGCGGGTGCAGCGCCGGACCTTAAACTCAAACATGCGGAAGTGGTCGGAAGAGTAGGGATCGACCTCGTCGTCGTCAGAGTCATCGGAGCCGGTGTTGTAGGGGAGGAATTTGCGGAGGAGGGCCTCGTCGGCAGATGAGAAGCTCGGGGATCCGTAGTCAGCTGAGGCGTACACGTCAGAAGAGGGAAATTCTTGGGGGCTGCGGCGGGTGAGGAGCTTCCTCGGTGGGATGTCAATGTTGGTGTCTCTGAGGAGGGTTTTCTTGGATGATAGGAGTTGGTGGGAGGGGTGGAACTTGTGCTGCTCGGCGCAAACACTACTCATTTCTAATTGATCTGATGAATGCAAATAACAATAATAATATCAAAATATACCAGATAATTGCCTAGCCAGAGAGAGATGGTGGTGTTGATGAGAGGGGAACAAGGGGGTGGATTATATAGGTGGTTGAGGGAGACAAGTTTAGTGAGAGAGAGAGAGAGTGGGGGATGATCGATGACGAGACGGAGAAAGGGGTATGGGCAGAAAGATGCGTGGCTGCATAGCATTAGGGACGAACATGCAAAAGGGTTATGTGGCAGCTTCACAGTTCACTTGGCACGCAATAGCATTGTGCTATGTGTTTGCTTATTGGAGCATCTCCGTTTTCTCACAGCAAGTTTTTGGATTTGGGTTCGGAAGCCAACACCTATATTCCTATTTCATTACATGCACACAAAAACATGTTAAAATTGTATATTTAAATGGCAATCAACTTAGTATTACAGTTTAATAATTTTTTTTTAATTTATAAGTGATAGGTTTTAGGTTTCATTCTCATCAAAGACGAATTTGAATCATATTATTGTTACCTATTGTGAGGCTTAATCTACTCCCCACCTGATCATATCGGAAAAAAAAAAAGAAAAAAAAAAGGGGCTCATGAATTTAAAAATACGAACAAGGGATGAGCATATGATCTACTTCCTCAACGTATAGTTGATTCAAGAGTAATGCTATTCATACCATGTTTTTATATCACATTTCTATACCACCTTAGGTGGCATCTGATGTAGACATCCACATCATTTGAAAAATTTGCAAAACCTAAAGAAAGGAAGGAGTAAGACTTCAGAAATTGGCATGAGTTCTAGCATTTGGAACTAAATGATGAAACGCCTTCTAAGTAGTAACCAAGCAAAGAATAATGAGATCATGCAATGACTTCAGAAAACAACAATGCACAGATTTTAACTCTCCAAATAAACGTTTAGGCTCAAGTCTCACAAGGTTGTAGCGTTTGTTTGAGTTCCTTCCTTCAAGCATGTTACAAAAACTAATTTTGTTTCTTTATGATTACATGTGAATTCATAAGTTATAACCACAACCAAGCATAAACAAAGAGTAAATCAAACTTTTATCCATGTTTATAACTCTCTTTAACAATCATGCAATTACAAACCGAATCCTCATCATTGTGTTGGAAGGTACCCTAAGACACAAACAAACACACAAAAACAACTATTTTTGAGTTTTTCAAAACCATTTTTTCAAATTTTTATGGAATTTTCGGATTTTTAAGTCGAAACACACAAAAACACTCTAAAACAGCTTAAAAACACTTAAAACAGCAAGAAACAACATTGTAAGTTATGAGTGATAAAACCCTACGAATTTGCATCAAAACACTTTGGTTACCCCCCCCCCACACTTAAATCGAACATTGTCCACAATGTTTCAAGCATAAACTAACACACATAACACGTAAACAAACAAACAGCAACTAACATAACAAACATGGCAAAAACGAAATAAACAACAAAGAGAAGGGTTTAGGAACGCAAATCTGGAATTGGAGTGCTAGCATTTGGAACTAAATTATCATTTAATTAACTAGTTTTTATTAATTATTAGTTTATTAAATAATGAACTAAATTTAAAAATCTGATTAATTCAAATGATGTGACTGTCCACATCAAATGTCATCATGGTATGAAAATATAGTACAAAAACATGGTATGAATATCATTACTCATTTTTTACAAAATTTTAATGAGGAATCTATTTAGGGATAATATTGTAAATGACCCAGTGAAGTGTCGTCTCTCTTATGCATATGAATTGTATATATATTTAAGATGTAATCTTATTTTCTTTAATGAATGAAAGCATATTTTCCTAATATGGTATTACCCGCTTGTGTCTACCAACCCAATCTAAACACGCTTCCTTCCTTCTCTCGTTTTGAACCTTCATCCTTCTTGATTGGATCTTCGATCATTTACCTCTCTTTGCAAACCCTAAATCTTGACAATGACAACCTCTGCTTCTCCTTCGTCTGACTATGCATCTCAAATTCATTCTTCTCCACTCACGAATCCAAACCCTAATACCTCAACTACTACGATTTCATCACAAAGCAGAAGAAGAACAAAATTAGGATAAGTCCGAATATTTTCCCAATATTTCCTATGTATTAGACTAACACACGAAGTAAAAAATTAGGATAAATCCGAATTCAATCCTAAAACTGCTTAGTTACAAGAGGAAAAATTTACTAAAAATGCTATTAGACTAATAAATAGTTGGAATATCGTACTAATAAAGAAAAATAAATGACAATTTGCTCTATTAATCAAACCAATCTTGTGGATGAAATGCCCAACACTAGGCCCAATTAGGACAATGAATACAGCCCAAGCCCAAGTTAGTTCATTTAAACAAGAAACCCGCAAAAAATAAATTTAAATAAATAGTAGCAAAACCAAAACAACGATAGACATTGCACTGCCATTTGCTAAAACGGAAAGGACGATGTTCAAGTCGAGGCTGCAGGAGCTCTGCCAGCAGAGGAAATGGCGGTTGCCGGAGTACAACACCACCAAGGTTGGCCTCGACCACATCCCTTGCTTCTCCGCCACCGTTACAATCAATGGCTTCGACTTCCACACAGTGGATACCTTTAGATCCTCCAAAGAAGCCCAAAACGACGCCGCTAAACACGCCTTCGACCACTTCTCTGATCATCCGCAACCCAAACCCAGGAATCCCATTCCCGTCCCTTCCTCTTTCCCTCAACCTTGTCTTCCCTCTTCCTCCTCCACTTCCTTTTGCTCAGGTAATCGCTAGATCTGAAGACGATGCCGTTGATATTACTGCATATGGAAGGAAGTTTTTTTATTTACTGGTATTTCAGTTTTCCTTAATTTTCTAGGGTTTTTTATTTTTTATTTCTATACCCGCCGAAATTCAGAATTTTTGTGAATGTTGATTAACTATGTTAGTTACTGTTACATCCTGGCCAGGCCCACAACATCTCGGACTCTATTTCATCGTAATACAATATTGTCCGTTTTTAGCTCTGATCATGCTCTCACAATTTTGTTTTTAAAAACTCACACGAAAACTTCTCTCAGCATGTCGTTCATCTTGGATTGCTCTCGTATGAACTCGCTTAACTTCTGTGTTTCGATAAAATTCGAAGTCAGTTAGCTTCCAAAAGAACTCTTCGCATAACTTCAGTGCTCCGATGAAATCTTAAGTCAGTTAGCTTCCAAAAAAATTTGTGCTAGGGAGAGATAAGAATATACATATAAGGTTTACATAATCTTCTTTCCTAAATGAGCGATGTTACAATCCATCCTTAGGGGTTTGACGTCCTCGTCGGTACAATTCCGGTCAAGAATTAGCTCTGATATCAAATTGTCACATCTGGTCCGGGTCCTCATCATATCCTGGACTCAACTTTACAGTAGCACGACACACTTCTGATCAGGAATTGGTTCTGATATCAAATTGTCACATCCTGGCCCGACCCTCATCACATCCGGGCTCGACTTCACCGTAGTATGATATTGTTCGCTTTGGGCTTTAATCATGCCCTCACGGTTTTGTTTCTGGAAACTCACATGAGAGAATTTCCCAGTAGGTCACCTATTATGGGATTGCTCTTGAACTCTCTTAACATCGGAGTTCTTATGAAACCCGAAGCCAGTGAGCTCCCAAAAGGTCTTGTTCTAGGAAGAAATGAGAATTACATGATCTTTTCTCCTAGACGATTTGGGATGTTATAGTTACATTTGTGTTTAATTATCTAGGATATAATTGACATCTCTTACGAAATTCAGAACTTGTGTGAATGTTGATCAAGTATGTTAGTTACCATTTGAGTATAATTATCCTGGAGATAATTTATGTCTCTTTCGAAATTCGGAACTTGTGTGAATGTTGATTAACTATGTTAGTTACCATTTTTGTTTAATTATCTAGGAGATAAGTTATGCCTCATTCGAAATTCGAAACTTGTGTTACCATTTGTGTTTCGTTATCTCAGAGATAATTTATGTCTTATTCAAAAATTCGGAACTTGTGTTACCATTTGTGTTTAATTATCTTGGAGATAATTTATGTCTCATTCGAAATTCGGAACTTGTGTGAATGCTGATTAACTATGTTAATTACCATTTCTGCCTGATTATCTAGGAGATAATTTATGTCGTTCGAAATTGAGTTCAATGTATTACTTTGTTTTCACATATGGGTTCTGTTATTCCAGCACTTCCTTCGACCGCAGCCGCTGATTCCAGTACTACACATGAAGCACCACAAATAGTGCAACTGAAGATTCAAGAAACGCACCAGATTCCTCAGCTGCCACTTCAGTTTAGTGGTAACAAATCAGGAGCCACTCCTCAGGCGAATGCCACCTTGTTGAGTAAGATGTGTATATTCTCTGGTGATTGGCAATGAGCCTTAATGTTTTATGATCGTTTCACCGAACCTTGACATTTTGAAGATTATTTCACAAACAAAAAAAAATATATCTTGCAGCAGCTTTGCTTTGAACTTAATTTTTGCTGGCAACTGAGCCTATAAATAACATTTTTCATCTCAATGTTGGAGCTAGCTTGCTAAAAACTGTTGAAATCTAAACTCTAACTTAAAATAGATATGCAAAACAGAAAGAAGACAAGTATATAATACCTTCAATTCTTTAGCATCTGTGAATTGTCTGAACCTTGTCTTGATTACTTTAAGTCAATTTACAACTTATACTCTTCTAATATGGGGTGTAGATATACAACATTTTCACAAGAATCAACTGCAAACTTATGCACAAAAGAGAAATCTGCTTCCACCTGTGTACTCTTGTGAGCGGGAAGGTCCACCTCATAACAGTCGTTTCAAGTGTAGAGTAACTATTGGTGGACAGACATATGAGGGTCAAGAGTTTCTTCCCACACTGAAGGATGCTGAACATGCAGCTGCAAAAGCTGCTTTAACGTCCATTCTTCCAAATGGAGTTCAAGAGGTGGAAAATTTTCTACGTGTTTTTTGTTAAATGTGATTGTTTCGAGCATCTCTAAATACCTCTTTTGTCTTTGTTTGTTTTTCTCTTTTTCTTTCCATAGGATGATTCTGGTTTATTCAAAAACCTTTTACAAGAATTGATTCAAAAGGAAGGTTTTTCTATACCAGTCTATAGCTCAAGGATGTCTGGTGAACCTCATGTGCCAGTTTTTGTTTCGTCAGTGGAGATAGAAGGAGAAACTTTTATGGGTCAAGAAGCAAGAAGCAAAAAGCAGGCAGAGTTGAGTGCAGCAAAGGTCGCTTACCATACCTTGAGAGAGCGTAAGTGTATTACTAGTTGCAAATTAGTGTCAACCACTGTTTATATTCTTTTTAATTTATTACGATGTTTCTCTATGGAAGTTTAAGTGCTTAAGATAGTTATGTTTCTTTTATTCTTTTATTTATTAAAGATGTGTTTGTATTTTCAATGCATTTGTTACATCAAATTTCATAAATATGTTACCTATAGTTCTTATGGATTTTTTTTTTCAATTTCATAGCTCTAAGTAACTGTCCTATGAAATAGTCTGTTTTACAAGATGTGCTTTGCAAGACCTTTTCCATTAAAAATAATATCAGATGATATGGGAAAGCAAAAGATGAATAGATCTATTGAATGCTTCACAACATTTTGAACCGTCGTCTTCAGGTAAATCAAGTCAGCTACCTTTGGTCCCATCCTGCGCTCGGGAAGGGCAAGAAGCTTCCGAGATCTTATCTTCAAGTTTCCAGTCAAACCCAGCTGCTGAACTACATCCACAAGCCAGGCCTAACACACATGAGAACAGTGGTATTGTTTTCCCCAAAAACTCAGTCTTTTATATACCCTACTGCTATATTGTTGTTGCTTTCATATGTTTCAGAATGTCTTTGTCAGGACAAAATACGTACATCAAATTAGAGTATGCTGGTTAGCTATGAAAGTCTGATTAAACAGCTCTGTGTTTTTTTAACTAAGCTGCCAACTCTCTGAAAGGAGCTTTGGTTTTAAGGAGAGTAACAACAACCATTCTCTTTATGCCACAAATTGAATTTGGGTTGGACAGCTCAAATTCTATTTAATTGTGAAAATATTAATAGTTACCTTATGCTTAAAAAATAAATAAAATCACAACCAAGAACCAGATCCTTGAACCCATTCAGAACCCAGTAGGTTTTGTTGATGGATGATATGGCATGCGGAAAAAGGGATTGAAGCTCAAGTTGGTGTGATGACAGTCCTCTGTTCGTGAAGGCAGAGAACTTTCAGGCGTCTTTTACTATTCACATAAGGTTATAAGGCATGTTATATTTCTAGCCGCATGATTCCACTAAAACGGATCGGACGGCTGATAGTGAAGGTAGAGAATTCATGGTCTTGCATATATGTGAATACTTCACAATTGCTGCACCCTGAGAGAGCATATATTAGAAAGCTAATAAAAGTAAAATCGTTCAGAGAAGCAAATTCCATTTGGAGTTCATAACGTGTGTGATTTATGGCAAGGGTTTTTCCTGCATACATTAGTTAACATGTACCTGAAAGCTACTACGGAAACACTACAAATGCACTACAAAGACATTGAACGAAGGACTTTCAAAATGGAAGTGTCATTCAAGAGTTCTCTCAAATGTAATGTATCTAGTCATTTTGAAGTTCCTCTATCAAATCTTTGTAGTGCATTCTTAATGAATTTAGCCTAAGTTCCTTGGACCTTAAGTCCCTCATCCAAACATAGGTAAAGAAACGTAACCTACCTAGAAACTAGAATTGAAAGATACTACTAGAGTAGAACCTTCTTCACCACATGAAAAGTGACATCTCAATCTGTAATTTAGATGTCGGGTGAAGTACATACCCTCTGTTGACTTTGTCGTTGACTACTTCTCACTAATGATTCAGTTTAGTAATACAAACAATCGTGCTTACAATTCTGATTGACACAAGGACAGTAAAAAAAAAAGTAAAGAAAACGAACCCAAACCCCAAGTATCAGAGAAATTCATGGCATCACAGGCTTAACTCAGAATTTAAATAGGGTATGAACCATGAAGACGGATGAGAGATGTTGATATTCAAACATCCTCCTCTCTGTTTCTTAAATTATTGTATAACTATATCTTCTTATACTACATAAATATCACAATCTTACAAGTAATTGATGTTTTCATATCATTGGGCTTATCTTCTTTGATTACAGTAATTGCAGAAGGAAAACGTCAACGCTTGATCACTGTATCTTCAGGACCCTGCACTCCTACATCAGTAGGTGGGGAAGGATCTTCCTCTGATGTTGTACATGGCCGTGCGCAGGAGACGAACCACGGACCTAGCCCTGTGTCCCAAAATGGCTCCGCTAATTGCGTTATGGACTCTTCTCTTGGGCCACCAGCTAAAAGGAGTGCGTACAACAAGGTCTCTGTTTATTCACGCAAGTTAAATATTGAATATCCTGAAGGAACCACTATGTTGCCCATGAGCAATGAAAAGTGGGTTGTTTGCTCACACACATGAAGGGAGAGGTTCATTTAGGCTTTACTAAGACCTGATTCAACTAGGTGAGACCCATATGCTATGCTTTCAAAGTTAAGTGCTTATAATGTGAAGTTATGTGCTTATAATATGTTACGTTTCTCCGTGTATGAACCCTACTTGACACTCTTTTTCTATATACAATAGCTGTTGCCTTTCTTGACTCGTGCATAAATGTGCTTTTTTCTGTCTACGATGCATTTCTTTAGTATTAAAATCGAGTTATGTTTGTGCTTTGGGTAAATGTGCTTCCTGTTGAAGTTGCATTTCCTTTAAACTTTTTGTGTGAATGCACCATAAGAAAATCGTTTTTGCTTGTCTGATGAAAGCTGGAGATGAGATATTGGAGGAAATTAAATTCATTTTGCTAAAAGAGGCAAATGAAGTTAATTTCCTCCATTTTCTTCATTGATTTTGTTGAAATTTGGATATAAACTATACTGCAGCAAAAACTGGAGGTAAGATATTGGAGGAAATTAAACCCGTTCGCTAAGCGGAGTGAAGTGACGGGGATTAATTTCCTCCAACTCTCACATACAGCCTCTCCTAATGTGCTTGATTCAGAGCACACACAGTGACTTGCTCATTTTATAGCAGGAAAACTTCCTCCTAATCTTCAAGATGGATAAAGTTTAGTAAGTGTGAAGGGGCAAAAGTACAACAGTTGTTGTTGACTGCGTACCCAGCACAAAAGCATGTTCTTCTATAATCTCCATTTCTTTCTTTCTGTGTTTTCTTTTTCTTTTCTAAAAAAATGAAAGCATAAGATTTTATGTTCCGAGTATACAGAAAATTGGAGCGTAGGGTCAGCATAAAACCCAGTAAGAAAATTCAGGCAATTGCCCAACTCATACCACACACTAGCACAGAAACTGGACTCGTGCGATGCCTGTGCAGATCCAAAAAACTTGCAGAAAACACGGCTACATAAGCCGAAAGGTGATGCGCCATCGATTGCGCGATAAAAAAATTATAATTAACAAGCTAATTAAACTGGGATTAATTGTATATGATCATATGATGCTTTAGTATTTAGGACATGATGTAGATATAAAAACACAAATAAAGCTCTGGTTTTAGTAATCTAAGTAAGAAACGGCACGTCGTTCAGTTTGTTTGTTGATTGCTAGTTAACAAATGACTATATATCATGCTTCATGAATGATTTGAATATAAGGAAATTTAACGAAAAGTTCTCGGTACTGTTCATTTTAACGAAAAATCATATTTTTACACTAAAAAATAAATCCTAATACTATTCACTTTATTTAGAGAATTATTCCTCCTAACACACCCGTAAACAAGGGTGGGTAGTTATCATTTCCTAAAAACTAGTGGGTAGTTATCATTTCCTAAAAACTATCTTCCTTTGCCAACCCTTGTATTGGAGAAAAACTTTTTCAAGACTTAACTTGAGATTAGATTATATCACTATCAACCACTTAAAATTTACCACATATTACTTAAGTTTTAAGCTTTTATTGCAGTGCTTTCTTCTGTAAAAGTGTGGTTGTCCAAAACCTGTCACATGAAAGACTTGGGAGATGCATCATACATACTTGGAATAAGGCTCTATCGTGATAGATCTAGGAGACTAATAGAATTGTCCCAATCCATGTATAAGATAAGGTGTTAAGTATAATTCTCCATTTCTTACCCAGCACAAAAGCATGTTCTATAATTCTCCATTTCTTTTCTTTATTTTTTTTTAACTTTCTAAAAGAATGAAAGCATAAGATTTTTTTAGGGAGTTTTAACGAAAAGCCCACGGTACTATTCACTTTAACGAAAAACCACATTTTTACACTAAAAAGTCAAACATAGTACCATTCATTTTACCCTTTATTTTGTCCTTATCATTAAAACTCAAAGTTTTTAAACCCTTTTCATTAGTTTTCCTATTTTTTTATCCTTTAAAAAATGGAGTTTTAATGAAACATTTCCAGTATTGTTCACTTTTAATGAAAAATAACATTTTTACTCTTCTCTTGTACTATTCACTACACATTTATTTGTCATTTTTCATTAAAACTAAAGTTTTTTTAGATTTTTCGTTAGTTTTCCTTTTAAAAAATGCATGAGTTACAATAAAAAAAGGGGTGTGATATCCACACACCTTTTTTTACTTCTCTCACACCTTTTTGGTTTTCGGCCGTCGGATCGAATGAATTAAAGAAAATCAACGGACAGAAATTAACAAGGGGTGTGAGAAGTAAAAAGGGGTGTGTGGATAGCACACCCCTAAAAAAAAAAGCATTATCCCACTAGCCGGCCGTATAAATTCTAAAACGTTACTATGTTAAGTTTTGCGTCACGTCTTCTGTTTGCGTCAAAAAAGCTTCCCACATGGATGGTATCATCTACAGCCTTCCGACATGCTTTTTATAATGCTCATGAAGGATTTTTCTAATCCCTTTCACTTTACATTTTAAGAAAACTAATGAAAAGAGCTTGAAAACTTTGAGTTTTAATGATAAGGACAAAATAAAGAGTAAAGTGAATAGTACCAGGATTGACTTTTTAGTGTAAAAATGTGGTTTTTCGTTAAAGTGAACAGTACCGGGAGCTTTTCGTTAAAGTTCCCTACATTTTATGGTCCATTTCTTTGTAGCTTGACGTGAATCCGTTGGCTTCAGTGTCAAAAGTTTATAGCCACCAAGCGGCCACTAATATGCATAGTCGATGTCCTTTATTAGTGGTTCTAATGTTCCATTGCACAATTACAACTCGGTGGCACAAAGGAAAGTAGACATCTAGTGCATTTTGGAATTGTTACTCAAAATTTTGAGATAGAACTTCTAGTCTTGTTTAATTAGGATATATAATTTGGACTTAATACTAAGGATTTATTTATTGTTAGAAATTGGGGGAAAATCATTGTTTTCAGGAGGAGGATTGTCTGCCCTCCAAGTTTCGGTGCCCTTCCATGCCCTCCTGTTTTGTGTGGTCACGGTTAAGTCACGTTAATATTTTATATTATTTTTTTATAAAGATAATAAAACAAAAATAAATAATAATATAAAATATTAACGTGGTTTAACCGTGACCACACAATCAGGAGGGCATGGGAGGGCACGGTAACTTGGAGGGCAGACAATCCTCCTCCTTGTTTTCACGCTAATAGCAAAATGACTGCTTCTGCAGCACCAACATTGCGTTAAATTTTTGTTTTCCAACTACCAAGTTTTAGGGGTCTTCAATGAATATGCATTCACTTCATTAATCTTCTATGTGTGCTTGAAATATAAGATGATACACTACATATTATAATATAAGTGAACGATATGATTGATATGTCTCAATTTTAGAGTATACTTTTATTGTACTTTCACTTATATTATGACGTATGTTGTACTACATTGTGTCCCGAATACAACAAGAAATATTTCCAAATGTAGGTGGCTGCTAATAATTGGTCAGCCCTTAGTACAACAGCTTTTATTTCCATTTATTATTATTTTATCTTTTGTATCCAATACATGCATGCTCCAAAAGAACTTGAACCCTTTTCGCCGAAATCCTTTGCATCTGTTCATGAAGTCTCAGTTGAGGCTGCAAAAAAAATAGTAACAGTTCAGTTCATTCTTAAAATGTGTATGTGAGAGAGAGAGAGAGAGAGAGAGTTACTTGGTGCAATCCATGCTATTAGAAATTTAGAAATAGGGAAACTAAGATGAGCATTGCATTTGATGGGAAGATAACTTAAATGTGTATGAGAGAGAGAGAGAGAGAGAGAGAGAGAGAGAGAGAGAGAGAGAGAGAGAGAGAGAGAGAGGGAGAGGGAGTTGCTTACTGCAATCCATGCTATTAGAAATAGGGAAACTTAGATGAGCATTGCATTTGATGGGAAGATAACTTAAAATGTGTATGAGAGAGAGAGAGAGAGAGAGAGAGAGAGAGAGAGAGAGAGAGTTACTTGGTGCAATCCATGCTATTAGAAATAGGGAAACTAAGATGAGCATTGCATTTGATGGGAAGATCTTGGATGAGGGACGCTACGAAACGAATTCGATACGCATCAGCCACGCCCTCAATGCATTCACATATACTTTGAGGTTCAGCCTCATCACTTTTGGCCATCGTGTTCAACGTCCGGACGGAGTTACAGCATTCGAGCGTAGGGTCAGCATAAAACCCAGTAAGAAAATTCAGGCAATTGCCCAACTCATACCACACACTAACACAGAAACTGGACGCGTGCGATGCCTTGGCAGATCCACAAACTAGCAGAAACATGGCTACATAAGCCAAAAGGCGAGGCGCCATCGACCGCGCGATAATAATTTGTAATTAACAAGCTAAGTATACTGGGATTAATTGTATATGATCATATGATGCTTTAGTATTAGGACATGATTTAGATATAAAAACACAAATAAAGCTTCATTGGCTTTAGTAATCTAAGTAAGAAACGGCACGTTGTTCAGTTAGTTTGTTGATTGCTAGTTAACAAATGACTATATCATGCTTCATGAATGATTTGAATATAATCTAATATAATTAATTTAGAGAATTTATTCCTCCTAACACACCCGTAAACAAGGGTGGGTAGTTATCATTTCCTAAAAACTATCTTCTTTTGCCAACCCTTATATTGGAGAAAAACTTTTTTAAGACTTAACTTGAGATTAGATTATATCACTATCAACCACTTAATTTTTACCACATATTACTTAAGCTTTAAGCTTTTATTGCAGTGCTTTCTTCTGTAAAAGTGTGGTTGTCCAAAACCTTCCATATGAAAGACTTGGGAGATGCATCATACATACTTGGAATAAAGCTCTATCATGACAGATCTAGGACTCTAATAGAATTGTCCCAATCCATGCATGTAGACAAGGTGTTAAGTATTTCCACATGGAGGAATCTAAGAAGGTTTATCTTCCTGTGAGATATGGAATTCACCTTTCTAAACCGATGGGACCTAAACTCCTGAGGACATGCAACAAATGTGTAGAATTCTTATGCTTTTGCAATAGGAAGTCTCATGTGTACCATGATATGGACAAGGTCAGATATTGCATATGTTGTGAGCATTCCTAATCGATATCAATCCAACCTAGGATCAAAACACTGAGCAGCTGACAGATGCATATTTCTAGTCGGAGGAAGTGCAACAAATGAGTAGAATTCTTAATGGTTATGCAATAGGAAGGCTATATATATGCAGATTTCTAGTCTGATATTGATAATAGGTGGGGCCATTAGTTGGAAGAGCAAGAAACAAGATGTCATTTCTATTAGCTATGTTCTTTCATTGGCTAAAACATAAGATGCTCTCATAGAAACAAAAGATGAATGTTGCTGCCACATCATCAATGTGGAATATTGAGGTTGTCCTTGCCCAACTTACTCATGACATTCAAAAACCAAAGACTAATATATTGCCACAACAAAAACAGTTTAAGGTAGGTAAAAGTTTAAGCATCTATTGATAAAATACATAAAGCTTTTTCCTTTTATTAACTTCAAGAAAGAGTGTTGATTTTTTTATTATTTCCCTTATGTCTTACTAGCTTTATACACCACCTGAATTTAATGTTCTCTTGCCCACATAGATACATAGAGAAGAATTCTCACAAAGACTATTAGGACATATATTATCTGATAAACTGATGTTTATCCTAATGGAAACTGTGGATATAGAAGGAACCTAATGATTGCAGTGGGATCTATGAGGGAACAACTTGTTTGACATTGTCACGCAAGGCAACTTGAGATTTATCAAGCGCAACGCTATAAAGGTGATGGAGATTCCATCAAAAGAAAGTGTTTTAGTGTTATCAGCGTCCAATGGCCATCCTCTTGTAAACTCAAACGTTAAATTAATTCTCACCAATTCTTATGGATTTTGATTTTGATTTCTATTTCTATTTAAATGGGTATAAAAATAATTATACATATTGAAGTTGGTTTGTGAGGTTAGTTTAGGTAGTAAATTTGAATTTAGATATTGACAGTTTAATTAATAATAATGAGTGTAAAATGAGGTTATATGAGCTAAATTTTCTCTTAATTTTTTTATGTTAAAAATTTGAGTTGAAAATTGTTATTTTACTTTATTATTTTGGTATTTACCCATACGCAAACGACGTCGTTCCTCCCCTAAAAGGCAAGCGAAATAGAGCCGTTAGAAACAGCACACTCCAGAGCAGTCACATTGGCTCTTGGCCCCCAAATTCAAAAAATCAGACCGTTAGAGGGATCCTTCCCCCCTAACGTTATACTCCTCTCCGCACCCACTCAGACACACTCCAACGCTCCCTCCTCTCTCCCTCCCTCCCTCCCTCCCTCTCATTTATTCATCATTTCTTCATTAATCGGCCAAATCTTTTCTAATTCCTCATCCTCCTCTGAATCCCCACATCCCAAACAAGTTTTCGAAATCGAGGAGAAGACCAAATGACCGATCAAGAACCCAACGCGCCGGCGGCGACGGCGATCATCGTCGATGAGACGTACGAGTTCTCGGCTCCACGCTTCTTCGACTTCACAAAGGACGAGAGCAACGACGATAGGCTCAAGGCCGAGCTCTGGTTCGACTGCGCTCTAGCCTATGCTCCTTCACGTACGTCGTCTTCCCTAATCCTTCTTATCTCTTCTCTCTCCCTCTTATTATCTGACATTTTTAATTTCAGTATTGGCCTTTCGCATTTTTGTGCTTTTCATATCTTTAGACCTGTATGTTTTTTGCGTCTTCTTTGTTAGGGTTTCTCTCAAATATTTGCTTTCGATTTTAGGGGTTTTTTCTTTTCTTCTCTTAATTGCGTTGATTTCTGCAACTCTATTGGATTTTTAGGGTTTTATTTTTCTTTTCGTGGTGAATTTTGCTCCAATTCCAAGCGTTTCTTGAAATCGAAATCGACTAGGAAGCGATTGCTGTCTGGAATCTGGATGCTTGCTTTATTTTGTGGTGTTTGATTATTGGAAAATATCATTAGGTTGTGTTTGTTTCCCAGAAGATTAAGGAGTAGGAATAACAATTCGGTTTCTTTTTGTTGAAAGCAGGAACTCCAAATTGTTGAAAGCAAGATGTTCTTTTATACTTTTTAGTCTTAGGCATTTAAAGTAGTTATTTGTTAAAGGGAATTAGATTTGAACTTTCCGGATTTTCGTTCTTTCTTTCCCAAATTTTCTGTAGAATTTGAATTAGGTTTGGTTTGACGTAGCAAGGGACATTCAATCTGTAGTTGTCCATTTATCACTGAAAGTGACTTTCATTTGTTCTTTTGCTTCTCTAGAATTGTAATGGGACTTGTATTTTTCTGTGCAGCCTTTATGCCTAAGATCAAGACTGGTAGATCCCTTACAATCGAGAGCATGTGTGACTTTAGTGAAGCAGAGAAAATGGAGAAGGTGGTGGTCTCATTCATTCTTTCTTGCCTTTAAAACTTAGACTTGTTTATGGCTCTCTAACTCCGTGGTTGTTTATGTTTTGCAGAACTTGGAATCATCATCTGACTTAAAAGCTGATGATAAGTTGTCTATGGAAACTAAGCCTCAATCAGAGATCATGCCTGCTGAAGCCTTAAAAGATGATGACAAATGTACCAGCGGAAATGGAAGGTTAGGGGGCGTTCCTCTTACTTAAAAGCTTTGTCTCAGATCTCTTGACTCGTACTAGTCGATTAGAATATAACGTTGAGCTCCAAGACCTGATTTAATACTTTCTGTTTTGCAGTGTTTTGGATACAAAATCTTCTATTAAGAAAACTGATTTAACCAGACATGATGACAAATGTACTAGTGGAAACGGAAGGTTAGGGGGCGGTCCTCTTAAGCTTTGTTTCAAGCCTCTTGACTCGTACTAGTCAATTAGAATATAATATTGAGCTCCACGTTTTCTCATTTATTACATTCTATTTTGCAGTGTTTTGGGTGCAGTGTCTTCTATTAAGAAAACTGATCTGACCAAGGGTAAGGAGAATAGTAAACCTATCATTCAAGATGAAAATGAAGCTTGCACTCCAAAACCACCCATGAGTTATTCCAAGAAGGGGGGAGGCCTTGCGAGTCATTCCAAGAAGCACCAAACAGCTAAAAAGATAGCGAGCATGGTTAGAAACCCCTCAGCACTGAGGCAAAAAAGTCACTTACAGTCATCCCAAACTAAAAGCATTAAACGAAATAGCGTGAAAAGGTTGGTGTATATACGTTTTTACCTCATGTATGTGTTGATTTATTCTAACAGTCATGACTGATTAGCTACATAACTTAAAACTCTAGAGAAACACATGTGAAGAATGCAACTGGAACTCCCAATTTAGGACAGGAAAATCAGGCGATAAAGCGGCAGAAATTGGACGAAGGAAGATCTAGACAGGTAAAGTTTACTCCTGTACTGTTTTATCAACTTGACTATTATTTCTAGACAACAACCCTAATTGTTTTCCTTTATGTCCCCTAAAATTACAGATTCTAAATCCCAAACCCCAAGCATATCCCCACAAGTCAAAACTGGGTCATGTAACTTTTTCAGCTCCTGTGCAAAAAGAGGACAGAAAACTTTATGTTAGGGAACCTGCAGCACCATTTGTTTCGACAGCCGAAATGATGAAAAGGTTCCAATCAAGTACCAGAGACTTGTCATTGCCGCATATTTCACATGTAAAGCATCTTATCTTCATCCGGCTCTTTAAGTTCTTTTTCATGTCTCATTTTATTTTTCATGTTAATGATGAAAGGTTGATGCTGTTTTTATTATTCAGATGAAACCCAAACTCACCTTGACGAGGCCTAAGGAGCCTGAATTTGAAACATCCCAGCGTGTTCGTTCAGTGAGAGTAAAGAGTACTGCTGAGCTTGAAGAAGAGATGATGGCTAAAATTCCGAAGTTTAAGGCTCGACCATTAAACAGAAAGGTAACTTGTAATTTTATACTCTTATTTCTGTTTCATTTGTGTTCTATATCAGTTGAGTTCATTGGATCTTTGTTGCTGATTATAGATTCTAGAAGCCTCATCATTGCCTGCAATACCAAGAAGTACACCCCAGCCACCGGAATTTCACGTAAGTTACTGTGGATTGGAGGTTGATAAATAGGACATTCAATGTTGCAGCGGTGATAATAAGTCTCTTGTGTCTAATTGTTGCAGGAATTCCATTTGGAGACAATGGCAAGGGCCAATCAGAGTGCAGAAACATCCTCAATAGCTTCAACCGAAGTGTCCCATCAGGTATAAGACAGAATCATATTTGCTATTTCCATTCTTTGTTCTTGCTAAGCCAGCTGAGGCATCTCATTGACATCTCTTTCTGCATTGTATGACAGAATAATCCATGGAAGCCTCGTTTGGGGTTTTTTCTTACGGAACCTAAAACCCCTGTGCTACAAACATCATTGAGGGCTCGTCCACCCAGGGTGAAAAGTTCGTTTGAAATTGAACAGGAAGAACTCGAAAGAATCCCAAAATTCAAGGCCAAGCCTCTGAATAAGAAGGTATATGTCAAGCCTTTCAATTTCGGTTTGAGATATTCATCTTGGAAACATTAGGTACTGAACTGATTTATCTAAATGTTCATTGTTCACAGATATTTGAAAGTAAAGGAGATATGGGGGTGTTCTGTAATGCCAAGAAACATGTGACCAAACCTCGGGAATTCCATTTTGCAACAAATGAAAGGATACCACCACAATCTTCGTCTATTGTTGATCTATTTGATAAAGTAAGTGAATTGGATGTTATCAATACTACTGCATAAGTAGCAGACAAAACATCTGTACAGCTTCTCTTATACATCTTTTATTTATTTTTCAGCTGTCGTTAAACTCAGAGCCTCACCAAAAACCAGTTCCAAGAAACACAACGCCAAACCCATTCCATCTCCACACAGAGGTATGATAATTCAATTCCAAAAGCATTAATAATTCAGTGATGCATGCCAGTCTGCTTGTAACCTGCTTATTGATTTTGTGTTTACGTAATGATCAGGAAAGAGGGGCCGAGAAAGAAAGGAAATTCATTACTGAAGTCTGGCACAAGCAATTGGAAGAAGAAAGAGCGAGGGTTCCCAAAGCTAACCCATATCCTTATACCACTGATTACCCTGTGGTACATATATTTATCAGTTTGTTTTTTGAGTTCAATTACATGCAATTGGAACAAAAATGGTGAAATGATGGTCCCCAAATCCTGTTGTTTTAAATGCAGATCCCACCCAAGCCAGAGCCCAAGCAGTGTACAAAACCGGAACCTTTCCAGCTGGAGAGTTTAGTGAGGCATGAGGAGGAATTGCAAAGGGAAATGGAAGAAAGACATCGGAAGGAGAAAGAAGAAGCTCAGATGAGAGTGTTCAAGGCACAGCCAATCTTGAAAGAGTAAGCAAACTACTTTATTCATGATTTTATTGTTTGTCTTAAAGAGATGAGGGACTGATAACCATTTGTTTTGTAATGCAGGGACCCAATTCCAGTTCCCGAAAAAGAACGCAAGCCTCTCACCCAAGTTCAAGAGTTCAATCTCCATGCTGATCATCGAGCTGTTGAAAGAGCAGAATTTGATCACAAAGTTAGGGAGAAAGAGATGATGTATAAGAGATATAGAGAAGAGAGCGAGGCAGCAAGAATGGTAAGCATCATGCTTTTTTATACGTACTTTTTGCTGCATAGTTTTTGGGAACTTGCATGATTTAAACTGACATATACCCCGAAACGTTGTCATCTGCAGGTGGAAGAAGAGAAGGCACTGAAACAACTCAGAAGGACATTGGTACCCCATGCAAGGCCAGTGCCCAATTTTGACCATCCTTTCCTTCCCCCAAAGTAAGGAATTGTAAATATTCCAAATTGCATTTTAATTGCTGCATTATTTCCATGACTGGTTGATTAAATGGTGTATTTCATGACATAATAGGTGTCCTAAGGAAGCAACAAAACCGAAATCACCATATCTACGTGTGCTCCAACGGAAAGAAAGGCGAAAAATGGTGATCAACTCTGCAGTTTCCAGCGCAGCGGCACAGATGCGATGATTGTTTCCCTTTCCCTATGCTGTGGTTTGTTCAAGAACTCTTGAACCCGTACAAGGGCCATTCGAGTACATGTAGTTATTGCTTTACTAGCAGCATGAATCTACCAATTCTTGTATCAATGTAATCCAATGTGTAATTCTTTCAATGTTACTTGTGTAATTTCTTTTACTGATCAATGTAAAACCTCAAAATTTCTCCACCTCCTTCATCAAAGATTTCTAGAATCAGAATCGGCGGCCGTCCCTTCGTTGTCTACTTCCTTTGATTGCTTCGTGTTTAGTTTTACTAACAACTTTGTTGCTTCAGAAGCTTCTTTGTGTTATTGCTGTTGAGGGTTCGATTTCGGTTTTGATGATCATGTTGTATCTCGGCTTCATTTCGCACGTCCAACCCAAATACGAAATTTTTTAGTCCTTGGGATGCCGGCAAAGTGCCAGCACATTACGTGTCATAATATAAGTGGTTGGATACTTGAAAAAAAAATTCAACCACTTGTATTATGACATTTAGTGTGCGGGAAGTGTTCTCGGCACACTGAAAATGACATAGACTTATGGCCGAATGGATTGAAGAGGAAATGGACGGTTGGAAGACAAAAGAACACAGTGAAAATTTGCAGAATTGGCCTCCGACTTAGATTTAGGCCCATGATACCTTTTCGGAATGCAAACAACACCATGGTTCAAAGTCACTACTTTTCCGTGACATAAGATGATATTTAGCCATCTGAAGCCATTTCAACCTCCAAACCGCAATTTTAGATTCTGTAATAAAAATCTGAGCTTTCAATTTCCGTCCAATAAATGTCATTAATTATGTTTTAATTTTCTAAACTTTTGAGTTGTCGAATGAAGTTGTAAATGACTTATTTAAGCCTTGGATGTTATCATTATAGTCAACTCATCAATTAATCAAATTATCTTTTGGAATTTCTATCAAACTGGTGGATTCACAACTTTGGTCTTGAAGGATTTACGTTTGTAATCCTTTTGCTTCGTGATGCGTCAGAAAAATTTCTCCTCAGGAACGAAACACGTTCATCCTGCTTCACCACCACCATTTCCGTGTTTCTGTTTCGCATTTGGAGCAGTTATCCGAGGAAGAAACAAGAGTCCAGGTTTTCATCAACCTCCGTCAACGTGGACCACAGAATTCTGCTTCACAGGAAGCCCTTAAAACTTGACCGGGCTTCTAAGAACTGTTAAATAAAGGATGGCTTAAAATAAATAACAATGCAAACAAGTGTTTTACGAAATCAAGAATACAACAAACAATGTCTCAACCGGGGATCAATGCATCCCGGTATCTATCTTCGACTGCATTTACAGTAACTCTCATGTCAACAGCGAATACAACAATTTTCTCGTCCGCATTCATTTGGCAGGTTCAAGATTTCATTCCTAACTAATCTCCTTCTGCCTGTATGCGAGAATCTGAAAAGAAGTAGAAGATAGTAATTTAGTACGATCATAAAGAATGATCGCCTGCCAGACAATCGTAATGGTATTTCATGTTGTCAGCTCGTAGATGGGACTGCATATTCATACACGAATAGCGTAATCAACAGTCTTCATTCACAGTTTTACAGCATAATACGCGATTCTCTAGCAAGAGAAAACTACTCATACCGTCATCACTAACAAACTAACGCAGTCAAGTAGTACTCCGCACAGTTCAAAACAGTCAAATATAATGCAAAAATGGATGTCGGAGTGTTCTTTGTGGTTAAATCTGAGAGGAAAATTCAACCAGCGAATTCATTTTGTTACTTGATCAAACGCGTACTATTGTAAAGTTTGACAAAATCTTGGGGATCTCTGTCATTCGCAACCAGTGCACACATTTTAGCTTGTAGATAGTGAAAAGTAGAGATCTTAAAAGAGCTTGTCTACTCACCAAATGGTCCCTGCTGGAAGTGCAATTGGCTCTGATCCTTCCCAAAGTTTCTTCTTCTTGCAGAATTTGGATTTCATAACTACATGGATCTGTTAGAAATCGCACAGAATCCGGATCATCAATTAAGGACACCAGGTTTAGGTTCAATTTCTTGTCATTGGAACTGGGAGGCCCTTTAACTGCCAATAATTCAACTTCCTCAGCCCTCAAAGGCGTCTGGTGAGATACATACTGTACAGAAAATATGCATGTAAAAATTACACAGGCACCGGAGATATTGTGTAATGTAGAACAAAACCAAAGAAAGAAGAGGGGTAAACTAACATTTCCGCATTGAACAAAAGATCCTACCAAATTTAAGGCTAGTCAGAGTTTCAAATGAATCAGGTCTATATTCTTTATCAATTGTATGCAAACTAATATTCTGGCACAAGATGAGGAAAAGAGGCATGACAAGCAAGTTTTACAGACGACGTTATAACTCTCATCCAAACAAGAATAAGAACAGATTATGCATACTACATACTCAAACGAAGTCTAACAAATGAAGTATACATCTTCAGAAGTTTAAGGTTAGTAATATCAGGAGAATAATCTTACTTCACACAGGTGCTTCACTGACAAACTTGGCCGACAAGAAAGGTGTGGCCGCTGTAAACTTGGTGCACAACTTGTATCCAAAGAAATAAGCATGAGATGAACATCTAACTGCAGAAAAGAATTATTTCATCAAAGCGGATACAAAACGACGAAAACAGAAAGCAATACCGTTTCTAATTTTGTCACTGTGGTGCTCAAAGAAGTATCTCATTTCATCTGCCCCCGAGAAACTAAAACTCAGCAAGAGTACTCCCTGAGTGGCACATGGAATTAATAGACTTACTAACGACCAAACAAATAGTCCAGCAGTGTTTCCCTATACCTCATCATTGTTTTCCTCTGAGCTCTGGAGATAATCAACCAACTTTGATATGCGAGTACTCTCAGAATTCTTGCTGTTGCGACCACTAGCAATGCCACGCCGTGTGTGACTCCGAGCACTACCCCGCCCCCAAACAAGCATTTCAGAGCTCCAGACAACACCAGGTGAAATTCTGCGGTTCTCTCGTTTCCCTTCTACATTATTTTCAGCGCATCCTCCACTTGAATTGGCCAGAGATGAAGTAGGCTGAGAGGATCCAAATCCTGCCCGTCTTCTCAGCTGTCTTGGCCTAAGTTCAGTACACCGGTCATCAGTGGAAGATGAATTGTTGCCCTTGGTATTATTGTCATTGTCATTATCATCCTCAGCGGCTCGAGAGTTCCGTTTCCTTAAAACAGAACTCTGATTATTGGGCCGCGGTCTCATAGGAATTGAATCTGATATATCTTTTCCAGATGTGCGTCTCTTAGTTAGAGCTTCTGATTGTTGTTCAAAAACTTTGGCAATTGATGCTTGGATCTGTATTAAGGCATTAATATGGCACCAGGAACAAAGTTGTCAGTAAGCACCTGTTTAGAGAACCAAAAACCAAAAAACAAACAACAATAAGAAAAATAAGGTAAGGTCATTTCGACTTTGCTCCATTTCCACTTTGCTCCATTTCCTTGTTCCTTGGCTTTCTTTGGGCGAGGGTTTGGCTTAATAGTTTGAAGAGAATTTCTCACTGATGAAACCACATACTATTTACAGGACTTGAGAACATATTTCTTGAGTAGTGGCATGTCCCAAGAAAGATTATACGCGGTACTTCATGATTGAAATTGTCAGCGAAGAAAACACCACCATCCAAATCTTAGGAAGAAATTTTTTAACCAAAAATGAAACTAACCTGCTCGTTTCGAGTCCTCTCCTCCTGATGGAAAGACAATTCCTGAAACCATGCTGCAAATTTAATTCTCCGTTTGCAAAAACATTATTAGACTAGAGTCATCTATATGAAGTCAAAAGTTCATTGTAACGACACTAATTTGAAGTATCCTCTCTATTTCTATATGAAGTCAAAAGTGCTACCAAACATAAAAAACAACAGCTAAATTTATACCTCCTCCTCATACTTCTCAATATCCGGATATAAAGCTGCTATTAGGGCATCACACTTTGGATCATCTCTCAATGAACGCCGACTTGCACAGTGTGCACGACAAGCAGGACACTCGTTGTTCCTGAGATTATATATCAAGCTAAATAAATAAACTTGATTGGTTCTCAACTCGTATTCTAATATATTTTTCATTCTATTAATCAGAAAATCAAATGCCACTGTTACAAAAAATAATAAAAAGTTAAGAGGGAAAGAGCTCAACATTACATACCCCAATCGCATTGACTTGTCGATACATTCCCTGCAAAACCTGTGTAGGCATCCCATTACAGTCCGTGTTTTCTTCATAATTCCTGTCAAGGAGAAGAAATTTATCAATGTTTGTTTACTAGATTGACACCCCATTATGGATAGCACAGAAGAGGAAATGTAAGCAAGCAACAGCAACAACAACAACAACAACAACAAAGCCTTTTCCCACTAAGTGGGGTCGGCCATGTGAATCCTAGAACGCCATTGCGCTCGGTTTTGTGTCATGTCCTCCGTTAGATCCAAGTACTCTAAGTCTTTTCTTAGGGTCTCTTCCAAAGTTTTCCTAGGTCTTCCTCTACCCCTTCGGCCCTGAACCTCTGTCCCGTAGTCACATCTTCGAACTGGAGCGTCAGTAGGCCTTCTTTGCACATGTCCAACCCACTCATTCCTAATCTTATCCTTTCTCGTGAGCCCACACCTCCAACGAAGCATCCTCATCTCCGCTACACCCATTTTGTGTACGTCTTGATGCTTCACCGCCCATTATTCTGTGTCATACAGCATCGCCGACCTTATTGCCGTCCTATAAAATTTTCCCTTGAGCTTCAGTGGCATACAACGGTCACATAACACGCCGGATGCACTCTTCCACTTCATCCATCCCGCTTGTATTCCATATATTCTGTCTTTGATCGGCTTAGGCGAAGACCTTTAGATTCCAACACTTCTCTCCAAAGGTTAAGCTTCGCATTTACCCCTTCCTGAGTTTCATCTATCAACCCTATATCGTCTGCGAAAAGCATACACCAAGGAATAACATCTTGAATATGTCCTGTTAACTCATCCATTACCAATGCAAAAAGGTAAAGACTTAAGGATTGTTGATGCACAAAATCAGTGAGGACTTTGGTACAACAGAAAGTATTAAGTTTGTGACCTTCGCTAGATTGCTCCGGTCATTAGTGTGGATAAGTATGTAAAAGGATAGAGACAGGAGAGCAAACACAAGATGTACGTGGTTCACCCAGATTGGCTACGTCCACGGAGTAGAGGAGTTCTCATTAATTGTGAAGGGTTTACACAAGTACATAGGTTTAAGCTCTCCTTTAGTGGGTACAAGTGAATGATTTAGTACAAATGGCATTAGGAAATATTTTGGGAGAATGATCTCCTTTTATAGAAGAGAGTTTCTAGCCTTGTTCTGACATTGACACGTGTCGTGTTGTGATTGGCTTCCGATGTTAACACGTGTCGTGTTGTGATTGGCTTCCGATGTTGACACGTGTCGCGCTATGATTGGCTTCTGATGTCGACACGTGTCGCTCTGTGATTGACCTCCTGGTTGAAAGGGAAGCTCCTCGGTTGGGGACTTGCAAGATCCAAGCCGCTGAGTAATCACAAAACTTCTAAGTACCGAAGTGTGGTATCGTCTTCACTTGCCTTATCTGTCTCATAGGTAGATGTGGCATCTTCTTTAGAAGTACTCTTCCTCCGTCCAGGGGTGGTATCTTTAACCGGTGGAGATGCACAAGGTAATGTATCAATTTCACTTGAAGCTTACTTGTAGTTTCAGGCTTGGTCAAGCGCGATACAAACCATGTAGTAGGAGTCCCCCAAGTCGTCGAGCTAGGGGATCTGCTGAAAGAGGTGACAGACAAGGTAAGCAATCAGAGCTCCAAGCAATCAGTCCCATATCATAAGTTTGATTTCGAGTTCTGGCTGATTGTTCTCATTCTCCTTATCTTACAGGCAGCATGAAAGATAAAGAGAAGAAAAGGAGAAGAGATGATATGAGATACTTTTGCTTTTGAATAAGTAACTTTCCACAAGCTTATTCTTGAACTAGGCTGGAGTAGGGGTGGGCACGGGCCGGGCCGGGTCCAAATTTAAAGGGACCGGACTGGACCCGTTTAAAAATCTAACGGGGCGGGGCAGGGCAGGTATAGGAATTCTAAGTTTTGGAACCAAACCTACCCGGCCCGTTTAAAACGGGCCGAGTCGGGGCGGGTCCACGGGTCCATTTACTTTTTTTTTTCCTTAATTTTTTTTGTTGTTGAATTTTCCTCTGAAATGCAGCAAAGAAAACCTTGATGAAAAACAAATCTGGGAAGTTCTTTCTGCAATAATCTAGAAGGCTATAGGCTTAAGAATGCACAACAACACTGCAGCAGCACATATTAGAGGAGTATTGAAGCACAGATTGTGGCTAGCAGCACATATTAGTATTATTATCCAAATCCAAAATATAGAACATTGTTGTAATCTATCCATGGTTCCTAACAGAGTGCAAATTATACTATAATTGGTAATTAACATTTAATAAAAATTGTAATCTTCCTCATTCCCTGTAGATGTTCAAGCACACTCAATGCATTCCTTTGCAGCTTAACTTCAACCCCATTTTTCAGAACCTTGTATTGCCAAAGATTAATGGTTTAAAATATAAATCCCTAAAATGGAGAATAGGATAACAATGAAAATCCATACATGAAACTCAAGTTTTGAAAGAATTTCGATAATAACAATAACAAGCCCTACATGCGTTGAGAAAGATTCCATCATGACACATGTAGTTAATTCTCAAAGCTTAGACTATGATCTAAATTACAAAATCGCAACCAAAACACAAAACCCAGAACAAAATGTCTGATATAAAATATATTCAAAATTATAGAAACCAAAATAGAACAGAATAAATTAAAATCCCTAAATCTAGAACAACCCTAATTCCTTAATTCCCTAAAGGCTAAAATTGAATACCTTGTGGCTTCGAAATGGACTGGTCGGAACTCAGGAGTCAGGAGACTCTGGACCGTGAGGTGGTGGCTGAAGTTGAGAGGAGCAGATGGTGGTCGTCGGAGACTCGGAGTCGAGAGGAGTAGATGGTAAGGATGAGAGTCTTCGAGTTTAAGAATCAACGAAGACGATATGGGAGAGAGAGAGATCGATAGGGAGGAACATCTCCAAGTTTAAGAATTGACGAAGAGGGTTAAGATTTGACGCAGAAGATTGAGGAGAATCGGAGAAACCGAGAGAGGTATTGTAGAGACCCTGTGTGTGTGTGTGAGAGAGAAGGAAGGAAAGTATGTGTATACGGTCTGGGTCGGGGGCCCGTGTATATTTAGAATTGGACCCGTCCCGCCCCGCCCCGATTCGTTTTGTGTTTCAAATATAGGGCCCCGCCCCGAACCTGCTCCAAACCCGCCCCGAACCGCCCCAGACCGCGGGTCCAGGCCCGTTTGCCCACCCCTAGGCTGAAGGGTTTTCTGGTTACCTCCAGAGTATAAGGCCGACTGAAGAATTTGAGGGTCAAAACAAGTCCATCAAATCTAGAGTACGTTCGACCCTGCTGATATGGGATACTTTTGCTGTTGACCAAGTAGTGGAAGTATCGGCACGTGTTCTGTTACGCTTGTCTCCACATGCTTCCTTGTATCCTTCTCACTTGCCCTATCTTTTCCTCAGGCAGATGTGATATCTTCTCTGGAAGCATAAGATGTTGAAGATGAGTACTCGAGAGCAATGCCAGGTAAGTAATCAGGTAAGGGGTTCCAGGCAGCCAGTTCTTAACTGGAAGCTTGATTCCAAGTGCTGACTGATTGCTCTCTTTCTCCTTGTCCTTCAGGTAAGAACAAGGCCAAAGGAAAAGACAGGGAAAAAACATGATATGAGATACTCTTGCTTTTAACCCTGATGATATGAGATATTCTTGCTCTTGTGTAGCTTGTTTGCAGATGTATTATCGGGGGGAAAGAAAGCTGAGTATTTCGAGAGGCTTCGTTGGGAGTGCCCTCACAGATATGAGGAAGGGTTGAGCATTTTTGCAGGTATGCCTGTCCGTTGAGGATGAAGGTCGACATATATAGGAGTCTCCCTAACAACAAGTAGTAATGCTATTCCTTTACCCTTCTTGGTTATAGCACTGTAGTGGGAGCTGCCAGCTTCACGTGTTTTAACTTTGTCAGAGCACTTTGAAAAAGTGATCTGTGGTATCTGGAAAGCTGATGTTGCGTGTGAAGATTACAGACAAGCTTTATCCAATGAGATCTGGCTTTCGAAGTTGAGAAAGCGATGCCTCTTCGATTTTCGAACAAGCGATCCTGTCGGGGATCTAGCTCTCGAGATTCGGAGAACGGTGCCTCTTCGATTTTTAAGAAAGCAATCCTGCCGGTGTCTCTTCGATTTTTGAGAAAGTAATCCTGTTGGGAGTCTGGCTCTCGAGATTCGGAGGGATGTGCCTCTTTGATTTTGGAGCAAGCAATCTTGTTAGGAGTGTTTTCTCGAATGTGAGTAAAGGTTGGGCATTTTTGCTAGTCTACCTTGCCACGGAGCACAGAGGTTGACACACAGGGACTTTCCTATTATCCAGCAGTGGTGTTGTTCCTTTACCCTTGTGGGTAATAATATGGTAGCTAAACCTTCAAAATTTATGTGTCTAAACTTTGTTAGTGTTGTTTTTTTGCTATTCTTTTACCCTTCTTGGTCATAGTGATGTAGTGGAAACTGCAAGCTTCACGTGTCTAAACTTTGTCAGAGATCTTTGGAAAAGTTATCTGTGGTACCCATGAGCTGATGTTGCGTGTGGAAAGTGGTTGATTGAACAGTAAGATTCACGTGCTTTCTACTTCACCAAAAATCTTCGACAGATTGCCCGTAATTTTCGCAAAGCTGAGTGTACATGTGACAGGTGCTGACAAGGCTGAGAAAGCAGGTGCCTCTTCGATTTCTGAGATCAGCCCTCGTGGTCTCTGAGCAGCCCAGCTTTTAAGAAAGCAAGCGCCTCTTCAATTTTTTAGATCGGCCCTCGTGGTCTTTGAGCAGCCCAGCTTTTGAGAAAGCAAACGCCTCTTCAATTTCTGAGCAGACGCCTCTTCGATTTCTGAAGCTCCGTCGAGTGCAGATTTTATAGAGGCTGGCATTAAGTTCCAAAGCACACTTGAATCTCCACCAACAGAAGCTCCATTCTTGCACTTCTAAGATCTTGATTTGTCCGACCTCTTCTCTCTTCAACACCTTTGAAAATGTCTGGCCCTTCCGACCGTCGTTTTGACTTGAACCTTGGTGAAGAGGCAGCCGCGCCTTCTCCAGACAACATATGGCGCCCATCCTTCTTATCCCCTACTGGTCCTCTTACCGTTGAGGATTCCATGATGAAGAATGATATAACCGCTGCGGTGGTGGCCAGGAACATTCTCACTCCAAAGATAATAGACTTCTTTCCAAACGGTCTAATGAGTTGGCTGTTAAGGATTCTCTGGCTCTCAATGTTTAGTGTGCAGGTTCTGTGTCGAATATGGCCCAACGCCTATTTGCTCGAACCTGCCAAGTTGAATCATTGGCGGCTGAAGTGATGAGTCTCAAGCAGGAGATTAGAGAGCTCAAGCATGAGAATAAACAGTTGCACATGCTCGCACATGACTATGCTACAAACATGAAGAGGAAGCTTGACCAGATGAAGGAATCTGATGGTCAGATTTTACTTGATCATTAGAGGTTTGTGGGTATGTTCCAAAGGCATTTATTGCCTTCGTCTTCCGAGTGATCACCCTCCGGTGCCTTCTCTTTCTAGGGCTCTACCGACTGCTGAGACTTCTCCTAAGCAACCTTTGTGAAGGTCTCCCCTTGTTTGTTTATTTTAACTCATGTATATGTACATATTTATAACTTATCGAAGATATCAATAAATAAGCTTTGCTTCATTTCAACGTATTGTGTTAAATACACCAAAGCCTTCTTCACTAAGTTCTTTGAATTTTTCTTTTGTTGAAGCTTTGTGAGTGAAGCATGTAGGTTGAGGTAGTGTTCCCTTAATTTCTCGAGTGAGGAAAACTTCTCAATTGGAGACTTGAAAAATCCAAGTCACTGAGTGGGGTCGGTTATATGAATCTTAGAACGTCATTGTGCTCATTCCTGTGTCATGTCCTCCGTTAGATCCAAGTACTCTAAGTCTTTTCTTAGAGTCTCTTCCAAAGTTTTCCTAGGTCTTCCTCTACCCCTTCGACCCTGAACCTCTATCTCGTAGTCGCATCTTCTAACCGGAGCGTCAGTAGGCCTTCTTTGCACATGTCCAAACCACTGTAACCGATTTTCTCTCAGCTTTCCTACAATTTTGGCTACTCCTACTTTACCTCAGATATCCTCATTCCTAATCTTATCCTTTCTTGTGTGCCCACACATCCAATGAAGCATCCTCATCTCCGCTACATCCATTTTGTGTACGTGTTGATGCTTCACTGCCCAACATTCTGTGCCATACAGCATCGCCGGCCTTATTGCCGTCTTATAAAATTTTCCCTTGAGTTTCAGTGGCATACGGCGGTCGCACAACACACCGGATGCACTCTTCCACTTCATCCATCCAGCTTGTATTCTATGGTTGAGATCTTGATCTAATTCTCTGTTCTTTTGCAAGATAGATCCTAGGTAGCGAAAGCAGTCGGTCTTTGGTATTTCCTGATCTCCGATCCTCACCCCTAACTCATTTTGGCCTCTATTTGCACTGAACTTGCACTCCATATGTTCTGTCTTTGATCGGCTTAGGCGAAGACCTTTAGATTCCAACACTTCTCTCCAAAAGTTAAGCTTCACATTTACCCCTTCCTGAGTTTCATCTATCAACACTATATCGTCTGCGAAAAGCATACACCAAGGAATATCATCTTGAATATGTCATGTTAACTCATCTATTACCAACGCAAAAAGGTAAGGACTTAAGGATGAGCCTTGATGTAATCCTACAGTTATGGGGAAGCTTTTGGTTTGTCCTTCATGAGTTCTTATGGCAATCTTTGCTCCTTCATACATATCCTTTATAGCTTGGATATATGCTACTCGTACTCCTTTCTTCTCCAAAATCCTCTAGAGAATGTCTCTTGGGAACCTATCATACGCTTTTTCCAAATCTATAAAGACCATGTGTAAATCATTTTTCCCCTCTCTATATCTTTCCATCAATCTTCGTAAGAGATAGATTGCCTCCATGGTTGAGCGCCCTGGCATGAACCCGAATTGGTTGTTCGAAACCCGTGTTTCTTGCCTCAATCTATGCTCAATGACTCTCTCCTAGAGCTTCATTGTATGACTCATTAGCTTAATACCCCTATAGTTCATGAAATTTTGTACGTCGCCCTTATTCTTGTAGATAAGCACCAAAGTGCTCTTTCGCCACTCATTTGGCATCTTTTTTGTTTTCAAAATCCTATTGAAAATGTCAGTGAGCCATGCTATACCTGTCTCTCCCAAGACTTTCCACACTTCGATCGGTATATCATCTGGGCACACTACTTTTCTATGTTTCATCTTCTTCAAAGCTACAACCACTTCTTCCTTCCTGATTCGACGATAAAAGGAGTAGTTTATACACTCTTCTGAGTTACTTAACTCCCCTAAAGAAGTACTCCTTTCATGTCCTTCATTGAAAAGATTATGAAAATAACCTCTCCATCTGTCTTTGACCGCGTTCTCTGTAGCAAGAACCTTTCCATCCTCATCCTTGCTGCACCTCACTTGGTTTAGGTCCATTGTCTTCTTTTCCCTTGCTCTAGCTAGTTTATAGATATTCAACTCTCCTTCTTTGGTATCTAGTCGCTTATACATATCGTCATACGCCACTAACTTAGCTTCTCTCACAGCTTTCATCGCCTCTTGCTTCGCTCTTCTATACCTTTCACCATTTTCATCGGTCCTATCCTTGCATAAGGCTTTACAACATTCCTTCTTAGCCTTCACCTTTGTTTGTACCTCCTCATTCCACCACCAAGATTCGTTTTGGTGTGGAGCAAAGCCCTTGGACTCTCCTAATACCTCTTTTGCTACTTTTCGGATACAACTAGCCATGGGATCCCACATTTGGCTAGCTTCCCCTTCTCTATCCCACACACACTGGGTGATTACTTTCTCTTTGAAAATGGCTTGTTTTTCTCCTTTTAGATTCCACCATCTAGTCCTTGGGCACTTCCAAGTCTTGTTCTTTTTTCTCACTCTTTTGATATGTACATCCATCACCAACAAGTGATGTTGATTAGACAAGCTCTCTCCCAGTATAACTTTGCAATCCTTACAAGCTATACGATCCCCTTTCCTCATTAGAAGAAAATCTATTTGTGTTTTTGACGACCCACTCTTGTAGGTGATCACATGTTCTTCTCTCTTCTTAAAGAAGGTGTTGGCTAAGAAAAGATCATACGCCATTGCAAAATCCAAGATAGCTTCCCCATCCTCGTTTCTCTCCCCAAAACCATGGCCACCATGAAAACCTCCATATTTGTCTGTCTCCTTGCCCACGTGTCCATTTAAATCTCCTCCTATAAATAATTTCTCCGTCTAAGCAATTCCTTGCACCAAGTCTCCAAGGTCTTCCCAAAATTTCTCCTTCGAACTCGTAACCAACCCTACTTGAGGTGCGTACGCACTAATCACATTGATGAGTCCTTGTCCTATTACAATCTTGATTGCCATGATTCTATCTCATACCCTCTTGACATCTACAACATCTTGTATCAAGGTCTTGTCCACGATGATGCCAACACCGTTTCTTGTTCTATTTGTGCCCGAATACCAGAGTTTAAACCCTGAGTTTTCTAGATCCTTTGCCTTAAGACCAACCCACTTAGTTTCTTGTAGGCACATAATATTTATCCTTCTCCTCACCATAACTTCCACTACTTCCATAGATTTTCCCGTTAGGGTTCCTATATTCCACGTTCCTAAACGCATTCTACTCTCTTGAACTCTACCCTTCTGTCCTAGCTTCTTCAACCTCCCCCGTCTAATAGGATCAAAGTACTTCTTTTGTGTGTCCTGTGTAAAGTTGATAAGAGCATATGCTCCCAAACAACTTTGAGTGGAGTCGTTCGAAAAGAAGTTTCTATGGCCCCCTTGCCCATTTAACACTGCATTTGGGTGCCGATGGAGATACAGCGACCCTTGCTCACTTATCACTGTGCTCAGGCCACACATCGCACCACTTACGGGTGACGCCCTAGCTTTAGCGCGATTTCGTTCTGGATTCATTTTCATAAGGATTCGACGTAAACTAGGAGTGCCGGCTGTCGACTACCTGACGCCCTCCCCCTCTTCCTTTATCTGGGCTTGGAACCGGCAATGTAAGATAAACTTACACAGGCGGAGTTAAATGTAAGCAAGCAACAAGAGAAGAAAATAGAAGTGGAATCACAGTTTTCTTCTTTAAAAGATCACGATAACATAGTAATTACCAGAACCACTACAAAAATAACACTTTTAGAGAAGTTGAGGTCGCTCGTATTGATCCTCTGGACATATTTCACAACAAATATTATTAGTGAAGATGCTGGGTAGGTGGAAAGTGAGGTCCAGAAAGCTTGGGAATAATCGAACTTGAATACCTTTACCACCTTTTCTTTGGAATGAATCAATAGTCATAGTTTCAAGGTTCTAATCAGCCAAGCAACGGCACAAGTATGTGTGTGCTTTCTACACACTTGAGCTCCCATTCTTCCACATCAATATATCTTTTATTATTTAGATCTTAGAAACTATTCATTACTTAATAGTTTTCCTACGAGTACGCTAAAGCTATCTTTATTTCTAAAATGTGGGACGTCACTGAGTACCGAAGGTTTCATAAACCAAGAAAAATGAGGTGTAATGTAAGGAGGCAGGTTTCCCATTATCTGTCAACGGCATGTCATTGCTAAACCATAGATCACCGAGGTTTTCTCACTTCTTCAACTCAATCACACCCTACTTAGCCTTCCCCTTGTTAACTTATAGGCTAAATCAAATACTGATAGTTGGTTTTGGTATTAGATAGCCCTTGTTTCCAGATCCAGATTACTCTTGGCCCGAAAATATCGTGGTTGACAAATTGAACGATATATGGAGCCAACCAAATTATTCAAATTGCAGTCCCTAAATAGTTTGCCCCAAAGGATACCACATTGCATTTTATAGAGTGAAGACAGTGGTGGAACTACAAAGGACACTATAACAATTGGCAGTTAACTACTTAATTATAGGCAACTCAATCTCTACATCACTGAGAATCCATGCCAAAAAATGCGGGCATGCAATGCAACAACAAGAACTGAAATGCATAGCAAAATTAGCAGTTAACCACCATTGAAATGAAAAGTGAATTAATAATTTTGTTATGTGTATATGTGTGTGTATTACATCGTAGTGCAATAAACCTTAAAACAAGCAACACTCATGTTTTCTGGGCAGAAGCAAAAGAGAAAAAGGATATGTGCACCACGAGGGGGAAATCTTCATCAGTTGAGTCCAGTGAGTGAACACATAGCAATTTTAAGTTTAAAGCATTGAATTTCATTCAAACTCAAAAGGTTGAGAAGCAGCATTTACCGAGACATATTGGACAGTGTACGTCTTTACGGAGTTCTTGCAGTTGTATGAATATCAATCTGCAAGGGCACAACAAGTACGTGGAATCGTTTCTCAAAAATATAGAGAAGGTACAAAATTTCAAAGCATATATAGCACTAGTTGGACGATACACAATAACAGTTTGCATTACTCGAAAATAGAAATTCGGAAAACTAGCCCCTGCCCTGTCGAATTTTAATATATCGACGTGTACAAGCACAAAACAAGGCTCAGATCCCAACATGCAACAATCACTGGACCATTATATTAAGCAGAACCACAACTTGGTAATAGCTAATTTGACAACCGACGACGATCCAACATTATCGAAACCAACTTCCATCTTTTACTATAGACGTCGAAAACCGATCATCATTCAACCCATGGAGCTTTCATAAACTGCTTGAAAATGGTGATAAAATCAACATGAATCTACAACTAGCTAGTACTATCCACATAAGATATTTAAGTACGACAGAAAATAAAGTAGATAGAGAGAGTACTCTGGAATCTCTTGAGAAGTTGAAGATGCACCTCCATCAGAATCTGAAGTGTAAAAAATAAAAAATAAAAAAACCAAGAAAACTTGTTAAGTTAGTCAATCGAGAACCAAAAGAGGACCCATATGAAGAAAACCATATAAAGAGCAGAGAATATGGGATGGGAGAGAGAGAGATGATACGTAACCGGCATCATCTTCTTCTTGTTCTACTGCTGCTTCTTCTTCTTCTTCCTCTTCTTGGTCTAGGAGTTGGTGTTCATCTTGCAGTCGAGATTGCTTGGGTCGTTGCCGTTGGTGGTGGCGATGTTCTACATCATCGCTGAGCTGCTCTGCTGTCGAACGCTTCTGTGAAGGCATTGATGTATTCTATTGCGTACAAAAAACAAAGAGAAAACACACACACACAGATCGATGGAAACACAGAGAGAGAGAGAGAGAGAGAGAGATCGGTCGGTGGCTGTGTCTGTTTTGTGAAAACGTTTCTCTCTCTGTATCTCACTGCCTGCCTAATAAGAAAGAAGAAGAAGAAGAAGAAGGCGACGAGGACTTATATGGAGAGATATTTACAATTACCCAATACACAAGCCGCTGGTCCAAGCATCATAATATAAGTGGAAAGAGCATATATTTTTTTCGTGTCTTTTTCATTTGATATTACAAGTGGGTATCGATTTGTGTACTAGGTACAGAAAAAAAATTCTCACTTGTATAGAATGCATTAACTGCTACCTTCATTGTTATTGTGACGTCCGTTTCATAAAACAGTAACATGTGTAAGTTTTTAGTACATGGTATTATAATATTTTATCAAGACGTTATATGATAGTAAACTCATTCTATGTAAATTGCTCTATTGAAGGCGATGTTGAGCTAGCAATAATGTGGTTCAAATTCGCGAGAATCGAACCTAAGACCTCTTACTTACAAGTGAAGATGAATACCACTAAACCATAGTACTAAGTGGCAAAACAAACAAATTGATAATTAAATAAATAAAACAACATATTATTAAAGTGTTCCCATGTTTCCCTTGCTTTGTGTATTGCTCTTTTTGGGAGAGATTTTTCAAAGTACGGTATTCAAACGATTCTTCATATGTTATTGTAAAACCCCGCCCCAAAAATTTCTATGTAATTATACAACATCCCTCAAAGTTAATGCAATTTGCATTTTGACCCCTTGGACACTAACCCTATTTGGATCCCTTTTGGGATTTCCTAACCCTTCTCCTCCTATCATTACTTGCCACGTGGCAAGTCCCCATATCTTTCTCTCTTCTTCCCCCTCCCGAGTCAGCTCTCTCTTCTCTCTATCTCTCTCTCACTTTCAATTCTCTCTCCCTCTCCTTCACTCTCTAACTCCCACACTCTCTCTGATCGCACCCACACACACCCAGGAGACACCTCGACGATGGTGCTAGACCACTACGACCCACAGGGACCTCCCTTCCCCTTCCCTAGTCTCGGTGGAGCTCGGCGAAGCTTAGAAGCCCAGGAAAAATCTCAGGCGTACTTGCGACCTTTTGAGCAAAATCCGGCCACTTCCCGGCCACCACTCATTGTGAAACAGGTACCAACTCCTTCCTTTCACCTCCACCTTTATTTTAACACCTAGATCGGACCCTAAGATGTTTGGTCACCGGCAACCGGAGCTGGGAAAGCTCCGGCGTTCATTTTCTGTCGAAACCAAACCCTTTGGGCCTTGCCAAAACCTGGGCTTTAGGTTTGTTACCCCTTAAGTCCAACCCAAAATCATTTTATTAATTTTCTTTTATTTTTTGTTAAAACCTAAAGGTTTTGGGCCAGGCTTTCAACCCAAGGCCCGTTAGGATAAAACCCAAACCCTTTTTCTTGTAAGCATTCGGGCCGTTTGTACCACGGGCCCTTGGCCTTGGGGCCGGGCCCTAAGCCCAATTCCTAAAGCTAAACCCAGCCAACCTAAAACCCTAACCGGCCTAACCCAAACCCTAGGACCCAACTCAGATCCAACCCTAAATCAGTCCGACCCAGTTTGACCCGTTAACCCTACTTGTTGACTTTGACCTTGACCGTTGACTTTTCGGGTTTTGTCCGAAACCCCTCCTAGGCTAATTTCGACGTCCTGGACCCATTTCTGACATTCGTTTTCCCGAATTAAATTGTTTGGGTATAGTTTTATTAATTGTACCCGTTATGTGCTTAGGTGCAATTAATAGCAACAATTTCGTCATTCATATTTCATACGGCTCTACGACAACGGAGTATTTGTGAGTGGACCCCTTCTAAAATGCATGTTTTATTAGTAGAAATGCATACATGAAAAGCACGATTTAATGATTACGTTTTATGAGTAAATTAGATTTACACTTGTGATATCATGCTTTACTTAGAATATTTTGGAATACCATATTTTCTATTGAACCTATGTTCTTTGTAGGACATCTGATGGATGACGATATACTATTTAGAACATGTTTTTACACACTTCTTTCTAGTACAAATGATGGATGACTTTATACTATGAAGATGTTGTTTTTGAGATATATGTACCTATGTTTGAAAAGATTATGTTCAATGGTTTTGTGCGTATCTAGTGGTCAAAGTTCTGCCTTCGGGCGAGATACTTATATTGTCTTCAGGCGAGCGTGTGTAGGGCACTGTTCTGTGCATATGGAAAATGATACTTATATTGCCTTCGGGCGAGCATGTGTAGGGCACTGTTTTTTTTTTTTTTTTTGGTAACTAGTGTAAGGCACTGTTCTGTGCAGAAGAGAGATACTGATAATGATACCACTAGTTAGCACACTATATACAAGATATGTTTTATGAAGGTTTTATGGCATGCTAGGGTTTTCAGAAAAATTACTACTTATTATGCTATTAGTTTTCATAAAACTTTGGGGGTTAGTATGTTGATAATTGTTTCAGTAGTGTGTGTGTGTGTGTATATATATATCAACTTGGTCCACTCATGTTTGTTTTGCGCCCCCTCATGACATAGGAACGAGGACTACGATCCGATGTACGAGGCATTCCCATACCAGTGACATTGTGCCATCTTCTCTGCTTGACTACTTTTGTAATAGCATCTTTCGCTTGTAACCTGATTTAGAATATGCTCGGAACATGCCATGCATTATCGTTGTGAATTCATTGTTGGCAGTTGAATATCATTTATGTCACATTCTTTTATCTTGCTACAATTTAGGTGCATGTTCTCAGCATTTGCTTTCATAAATGGCTTGTGACACACCCTGACCTGGAATGTCCACTTGGACTCCGAATCAGGTTATGATGGCCGACACCTGGAGGGTGACGAAGCCATAAAGTGTAGTGATGAGTACTAATTTAGTACGAACCTAGGAAAATGAAATTGAAAGCCAAAAACCACGTCCACGTCAGATTCCACTTTTGTCCAAAAAGGGTAAAATCGTCAACTCACACCAACGGAAAAGAAATCATAGTGAACAGTAGGGACGGGTCGTCACAGCTTGCGTCACCTTCAGGTGTCGGCCAGCACGTGACCATCCCGATGTCCGTGGGACATCGAAATCGGGGCGTGTCAATTACAATATAAGCGGAGAAAATAGAATGAAATTTGTAGTTATTTATATTAATGAGATTTAAAATAAAACTTCATAATTTATGAGATTAAAAATATTAAAGATAAATTATACTCTTCAATATATTGTGTGTATATATATACACACACATGGGTACGTTCATAAAAAACTAACCAAAAAATTATTGTACCAAACCATGAGTACATTTTTCCCAAAAAAAAGAAGGGGGTATTAGGTTTAATAACATTATTAAATTTCTTCTATTAAACTTGACATGGATACATTCTCAAATCAACGAAATAGAATAAGTTTAAAAATAGAATAGATAAAAGATTGAATGAATTTTATATAAAAAAAATGGGTACATTTTATATTAAAAAAAGGGTACATTTTTCATATAATATATTGATATATTTAAGAAGGGATAGGATCATGGGACAAATATTTTTACAAACATTTTTACACTTCTTTGTGGCCTTTAGATTTTACAATATCCAAGGTTTCTTATTTATTCATTAAGTGACTTGGATCCTTATGTGGATTTTAACTAATATTAAAAATAAAAATAAACTACTACTTATTATGCTGTTAGTTTTCATATAACTTTGGGGGTTAGTATGTTGATAACTATTTCAGTAGTGTGTGTGTGTGTGTATATATATATCAACTTGGTCCACTCATGTTTGTTTCACGCCCCCCCAGGACATAGGAACAAAGACTATGATCTGACGTACTAGGCATTCCCATACCAGTGACATTGTGCCATCTTCTCTGCTTGACTACTCTTGTAATAGCAACTTTCGCTCGTAATCTGATTTAGAATTCGAACCTCGTCGGTGACTAATCTAACATTTAACTTACTAACGCTATCGTTTCACTCAAAAAAAAAGGAAAAAAAAAAGAAAAAAAGAAAGAAAGGAGGTCTGAAACCTCTATCTCCGATCCCCAGGTCTGCAACTTCCATTTGGGCAAAACTTGTGATGGATATTCATGCCAATGAAGGAGTCTCAACTCATTAGGGAGATAATCAATTTCTCCAGATAGGCGCACATTACTATTTACAAAAAGTATTTGAAGATTTTTCATCTTTGAGAAGCTTTTAGCATTCAAACATATTTGATCTGGTTCGGAGCCTTTGGGGACCTGTAACTTGATGCCCTTAATTTTATTTGTTCCCTAGGATTAGAAAATATTAACATTAGCCAATGAAGTTCAAACAAAAAAAAGAAAGCTACTATTATTAGCACTCTAAAAAAATCATCTTGCACTTTCTTCCTATTGTAAAATATAAGAACATAGGTCTGGTTTTCTTTGTAGCCTTCAGACCTCCTTTCTTATTTTCACGATTAGGGTTTCTTCCCTTTTTTTTTATATATATTTTTTAATTTTCTTCTAGATTTTATATTTTTTCAATTTTATTTTTATTTTTAATATTAGTTAAAATCCACATAAGTATCCAAGTCACTTAATGAATAAATAAAAACCCTTGGATGTTATAAAATCTAAAGGCTCCAAAGAAGTGTAAAAATATTTGTCCCTTGATCCTATCCCATTTAAGAATGGGTACATATCAATTTTCTATAAAAAATTAATGGGTACAAGCTTATTCTAATTTTATTTTTTATATTTTGAAAATGTTTGAATTGAAAATTAATTAGGAGTTTTAAAATTCTAAATCAATTATTAATTTTTATTATAAAAATTATGTAACTTACATGTATTCGTTAATATATTAATGATAGAGACTTTGATCAAAATCTAAAACAAATAAGTTCTTAATCAATGAACATTAGAAACAAGGGAACATATACTAATTTTTCCGTTAGATAAACCTGTCAAAATCATTGCCGACATGAAAATACCACACAAAGTGAAAAAAATAATTTAAGTATTTAGGTTGAGCCTTATTCACCAAGAAAAAAAAAACCTTAAGGACATTATTCTGCAAAAATGCAAAAGACTCGATGACATTAAACCCCGAAATAGTGTCTTGAAGTAGACGTTCTCAGAAGTTGGCTGATGATAACCACTACTTGCTTGCTCCAGTAAATTACGACAAAAATGCGTATGGAGGGACTCTCGTACAATTAAGTTTTGGTCTTAGTGTCGTTATTGTCCCGTAGAAACTTGTCATGTGTTCAAAAAATGCACTTTCTATCCAATGAACAAATGACACATAGTGACATGAGATGATCTCTCATACCACTAACCTCGGTTTCACAATTTTTCCAACTTGGACATCAATGCCGACCCTCCGGATGTCCATGTCCGAGTCCAATTGTCCCACTTAAGCTTAAACCACCAAAATTGTCCCACTTAAAAAAACAGTTCCATCAACATTTGCTTAGTCAGATTACACAAAGCTTAAACCACCAAAATTGTCCCACTTGAAAAAACAAAAGAGAACATCTAGAGAAAACAACACTTAAAAGAACTCATTAGCAAGTTTGAAAAAAAAAAAAAAAAAAGAACTCATTAGCATGTTCCTTCCATTCCGATTACAGATTAATAAACGAACCATTAATGTTTTCTTGTGCGACCTCAAACATCAAAGTATTGAGGCTTTTTTATTCCCGTCCATTTGATGCAGTCTCTTTCCCCTTCCAGATAATTCCGCATACACAAGAAATATACCAAAGGATAAATCAGCCGAGTAGCAGCAATCCTAGCACAGTCCATGAAATTGATTCGTCTTACAAGCCAAATATCCAACATATATTATTATTATCATACATCTTTAAATTGACAGAAGAGAGGGAGCATGCTTGTTCTAAATCTTATTTGATTTGGAAGTGCTTGTGAGTGGACTGAGTCCTTGTACCAACATTGCGGCTTGAGCCTTCCACAGCATGAGACTCGGCTGGATTCTTCCTTCGTCGTTCATTGTGTCCTGACAAACGGCTACGACAGCTCCGTTTGGTGTCGTCAAATTCTGATAGCTCATGAAATCTGCAACACAACAACAACAACAACATTCTGCATCAGGATGCTTGTTTATTTATTATCTATGCAATGAGATCTAAGTCTTCGTCGATCGAGCAATTTTTGTTTATTTTTAGAGTAGCAATACATATCATCAAATTGAGGAATCTTCACCTACTGCTATACAAAACGTGTTATATAGAAATAGATGAAGCACAAACTTGTACCAGTAAACCGCTCTGACGGTGTTCTTGCTAGATATATACTTAAATAATTCAGCCTCATTACTAATTGGAAAGAGTAAATTAAGAACATTCACAGAACCATACAACTTTGAATTGTGAACTTAATATTGTCAGCGATCGATATAAGAAAACGAAGAAATGTAAAATAAAGAGTAGCAGTGTACATCAACCCCACACACACACACATATAGAAGAAACCAGTAACTACAAATTATGCAATTTCTGCAAAATCAATATATAAACTGAGCAACAATTACTATAAATTTTCATACACTCGGAAAAAAAAAATAGAAACCAGAGAATAAAAATGAAAATTGCAATACCTGCTGCATTGCTGGCAAAACCTTTGGTGGAGGCCAGAGACAAGCACAACCTGAGACTTGGAATGAAGGTCACAAACCTTATGCTTTCTGTGATATTTCTTTTCATCGCTCAGATCAGCTGTGCACCTGTCTGCCTGACACCGTCTCATTGCACCTCCTCCTCCTCCTGATGATGACGACAACGATCTCTTACCTTTCTTCATCCTGTCCACTTGCAGCTCATCATCAAATTCCTCCTCCTCCTTCTTCACCACCACCACCACATGCGGCTTCTCCTTCATCTGCTTGTCCGAGTCCAATTTACTCATCCCCTCCATCAATGGATTGACCCCAGATGATATTATTATTTGGTTTGGTTTGGGAGTAGGGATGTGGTGGAACAAGGGGAGGGGGAAGGAAGGAGAAGAGTAAAAAGTAGACGTGATGAAGGAGCAGGAGGAGTGGGAGAGTGAGTGAGTGAGTGAGGACCACAAGAATCTCCTCCATAATTCATTTTTCTGAGGAGTCTTGTTTGCTTCTTGTTCGTTGTTTAGCAGCTTCTACTTGTACAACAATAATGCATAGCATAGGCCATAGCATAGGCCATAGGGGTCAGAGACAACAGAGGGGAAGGGGTAATACCGAAGAAAAGTTAAAAATAAGCAAACCCAAAAGATTTGGGTTTCATTCTTCCATGTTTACAAATCAAAGCATGCCAAATATGCAGATTTTTTTTAATCAACGCCCGTAACCACTTAATAGCATCTCCAATATAAAATTTCGAAAGGTTGTTTAACCTATTCAGAATGGGACACTTAAACCTCTATACATTACATAGAGAACGAATTTTGATGTTTTTACTCACTTAACTACATACAAAAGTTCAAGGAAAAGCACCACAAATATCTCTTCATTTTCATTGAGAACCAAAAGCACCAAAAAATTCTTCATGATTTAATAAATAGAAATCAAAATCATCATCCATCCATCAAAAAGAGCTTGTGCCTTTAACGGTTTTAGCCAAAATAAAATGTAGTAGAAAGATAGGGTTTTAATTATTTGGTATAAGTTTATTGGTAAATTTTAGTTTATTTTGTACTTACTGGTAATTATATAAAAGGCGGATCCGTGACACAACTTTTTTTTACACAATTTTTTACGCACGTTTTTGTGGTCCCACTTTGTAACTTATTTCATCAATCTGAACCATTTTATCTTTTAGGTCCCTCAAAGATCATGTCTACCAAAAATCACCCAAATATGAATCCATATGATAGTGGATTAAGAGTTTAGATTTTTTTTTTTTTTTTTTTGTAGAACTGTATTCGTTCATTTTCTTCACTACAAATAAATGTCTTAATGATTTTGGATTTGTATAATTTTTTGCAAGGATAATATATGAATGGTATTCATATGATTGTTGGATTAAGAGTTGGTTTTTTTTTTTTGGTAAAATTGTATTTGTCTATTTTTTTCACTACAAATGAATATCTTAATAGTTTTGAATTTATACATGTTTTTGCAAGGATAATATATGAATGATATCCATATGACCGTTGAGTTAAGAGTTAAGAGTTTTTTTTTTTTGGTAGAACTATATTCGTTATTTTCTTCACTTGAAATGAATGTTTTAATGATTTGGATTTGTACTATTTTTTGCAAGGATGATATATGAATGATGTTATAAAAGATAGATGATTCGAATTGTTAAAATATATTATGAAGGGAGCCCACAAAAACGTGTGTGAAAAATTATGTAAAAAAGTGGCGCCACAGATCCGTCACCATTATACAATAAAGTAAAAAAAAAAGGATAATGTTAGGGAGACCAAAATTTTAAACTAAATAATGTGTCACCAATAAGAAATAAGTACGTTAATTGACATTTAGTTAATAATCCAATCATCAACAACTACATCATTTGATTTAAAAATTTTGGTTTCTCTAGCATTATAAAAAACGTAACTCACATTTAAATTTTAAGCTGGGTGTATTGCGAGGTTAGATTGGTTCAACTAAACTTTTCCAAAGAAAGGTAACAAATTACAAACCCTTCCTTCCAAATTCAAAAACACATTTCCGCGCTTCTTTTTCGTTCTCTGAATGCGAATGAATGATATCTCAATCAGCTTCGCTCTTCCAAATTTCCAATTCACGTTTCTTCTCATCTCATCTATCGTTTTGTGTACATAAGAAACACAGCAGAGGCCATGGACTCCGACACCACTCCTCTCCACGACCCTCTCTTGCCCTGGCTCTGGTACTCTCTCTCTCTCTCTCTCTCTTACCCTTCAATTTCTTCAAATTGTTACTGAAATTAGTTACCGAACCAGGTCCGTGAAGCAAGCCCTAGAAGATTTTCACTCCGGAAAGGATTCCGGGTTGGATCTCACCAAGCTTCTATCCGACTGCATCGCCACATTCAAGGACAATGCTCAGTACAGGGACGACATCAGATTTCTCAAGATTTGGTTCCTCTATGTATGTATTAATACACTCCCTCTCTAATTTCTGACCTTTTTTTCATACATTTTGCTTATGTATTTTTTATGGGTCAATTTATTTTTATTACTTTCAATTTTGGTTTTGTTTAGTTGCTTTGATTATGTTAATAAATATCAAATTTGGTACATTTTTTGGGTTAAAATTTTGAGGAGGTTGTTTAGTTTGTTTGTCAATGTGATTGATATGGAAAATTTAATTACTTGTCTTTGTGGATTTGCAGATGGATACCAGTGAAGATTTCGAAAGCGTTTTTCTGGAAATGTTGCACAGGGAGATTTGTGTTGGCCACTCTTTGCTTTATGTCTGGTACGCGATATTTCTCGAAGCCAAAGAGAAATTGTACGATGCACACATGGTTTATCAGATGGGTATTTCAAGGTCCGCCTCTGTCTCCCAACAGGATTTTGCGTCTGCGCGTGTCCCGAAATGGAGGTCTGCAGTTTTGTTGTTGAATATAATTATGCTTATGATGTTTCGTGTGGTGGTAGGAATGCTAAGCCAGTTGAGTGGGTGGAGAAGGCGCATGCCTTATTTCTTGCTCGGATGTATAGAATAGCTTCTTCAGCTCAGAAGGTAAGCGAACCTTGTTTCATGTACGTGTTTTACGTGTAGGCAATTGATATGTTTTACCTTCTCTTCTTCATTGCTCTATATTTTTTCACAACTATTGCTTGAAGTGTTTTGATTAGTTGCAAAGTAAATATGTTGTTGGATGTACGAAAATTGATCAATTTGCATTTCCGTCGTGCAGATTGGAAATGATGAAGCAGTTCCTTTTGGGAGCCTCATTAACCCATGGTCCAGCTCCACCATGAAAGACCTATTGAAGAAAGTTAATCGTCAACTTACAAAATATGATGTGAGATACTTTCTTCCTCATCAAGTCATCATTGGATAATCTCTAATGTTGTCGGATTAAGAGTTATTTTTTGGATTTTGCACACATGACTCAGGGATACCATTCTACTACTAAAGCTTACTCGGGAAAAGTGGCTTTGTCTTCTCTCAAGAACTCGTCCAGGAACAAAACTATTGAGATAGGTGATTCACATTACTGGTTCATTTTCTTTTCTATGTCACAATATATGAGTTTAGACATAAATTTTTACTTCTGAGTTCTAACTTCTTAGCTAAGTAAGATGGTTTTTCACTTTTCTTACGAAGTAGTTCAGGAATGCTAGGCTTCTAAACAAAAAACTCATAAGTATCTTGTGCTGAAACCCACTAATGCTTGGTTGAACTTGGATTTAGAAGAAGACATTTCTCAACGTAAATTGTTTAATGAGATTTTAGAGATGGATAGACATTTAGTCTTTTCTACTGTCTGTTTGCATTTTGCCTTCGATGTATAAGAAAGATGTTTATTCTCATTTTTCAATCTCATCAAGCACACATCCTTGAGCATCCGGTATCAGATAGAAATGATGTTGGAGGATATGTTATCATCTCTACGTTAGGGACCTGTGACTGTTATGGTTTTTGCCAATACCAACAAGCAGTTCTATTTATACACAACGCAACCTCAGTTAGCTGTAATCTCAACTGTTTGGAGTTTGCTTCATGGACCCTTACCGGATATGCAGTTCATATCCTGATCAAAAGTCTTCTCTCGAAGTTTTAATGCATCACTCATTTCTCTTTTATTTTAACTTTAATTATTTATATTCTCTATTTCACTCAAGAATTGGACTGTTACCAACTTCACTACTAGGTGTTACCACCTGAGCTAGGGCCAAGGGAGCTAGAATCTTCTTGGATATTCAGAACATTTAGTTCAATCAAATTAATTGAGTGTTTTGGTTTTTCAAATATTCTTCCATTTTATCTATTGATGCTCCATTTGAAGGTAGAAGGTTAACATTTGAAGGTAGAAGGTTAACGTATTATGTTCATTACCCATATCATGGTACTCATAGGTCGTACGAAGTACCAGATCACTGGTTGTGCAGGTCAGGGTGGCTTTGCTCAAGTATATAAAGCATATGTCAATTGTAATCCTGAAGATGTTGTTGCATTGAAGGTAAAATCTACCAGACGTCTACTCTCCTAATGATGACCAGTGTATTACCGGATAATTTCAGTTTTGGAAATCTGTGGCAGATACAAAAGCCTGCTTTCCCTTGGGAGTTCTATATGTATCGTCAACTTGATCAACGGATCTCAGACAAGGAAGTAAGCATTTTCTGATCCTCCAAGTTTTTTATTGGTAGTTGCTGGTTCTGTTTATTTTACAATTGATATGTTATTGTATCAGAGGTCAAGCTTTGGGTTTGCTCATAGAATGCATCTCTATCCCGACTGTAGCATTCTAGTCTCCGACTATCTTGCTAGTGGAACACTTCAGGTTAGTGAAACATACATCATTCCAATTTTCATGTCTGCCATACTCTTGTCATGCTTATTGTAACCTAAAGATCTTGTGCAGGATGCAATAAATTCATATGCCTTCAAAGGCAAGTCCATGGAAGAAGTGTTATGCATTTATTACACCATAGAAATGCTCTACATGCTAGAAACTCTGCATGGTGTTGGCATCATTCATGGAGATTTCAAGCCTGATAATTTGCTTATTCGTTATGCTAGGTAACAAACATTCTCCCTTGTAGATCTTGAGCGTTACGACAGCAGACTGGTACTTGAACATACAGAAAACTGGACCTTACTAATTATATTTTACTCACAATCTGATTTTCATCTCCCTTCGTTTGTCCCCTCTTAGAGGTCATTACTTACTAGCAGCATTGATTGTCATTCTTTCTTTTTCTAGTCTTATTCTTACTGCATACTCTGGTGATAGGACGTGTTTTTAGCTTAAGTTTCTATTAGTTAACCTATGCCTTGCGTGGGAGACAGTTTCTTATCTTCAATAGTAACATGGGACAATTTTATTTCTAGTTAGAACCGCTAGCTCGTACGTGCAACTTATTTTAAGAAGTCTAATAAAGAGAGGAAAAAAAATCCAACTTTCATGTAAGAGCTTGATTGTGTGTTATGAAGCTTACCCATTTGCATCATCAATTAATTTACCATTTGGCAGGAATGGCCTTACAAAAGCCGGATCTTGTGACAGAACTGACTTTACAGAAGAAGAATTTCGTGAGAGAAGTGGTCCGTGGCTTGATCAGGTTATTTGTGGTTGTAAAAGACTAGTATCAGATTGAAGACTAGTATTCAGCTTAGTTTTTTATGATTAATCTGGGGTTATCTTACAGGGTCTATGCCTTGTCGACTGGGGAAGAGGGATAGATCTGCATCTCTTTCCTGACACTGTGGACTTTACGGGAGATTGCCGGACTTCTGGATTTCGTTGTGTGGAAATGCAAGAGAATAGGCCATGGACATATCAAGTATAGTCCACGTTTTTTTTTCTATTCTAATTTCAGTCAACATTTTCTTATATCTAATTTGTGTAACTTCTTGTTACCAGGTAGACACATACGGACTCTGTGTTGTTGTCCACACGATGCTGCATAATTCTTACATGGAAATTGACAAGAAACCATCACCCGAAGGTGGTCACTTCTATCTGCCCAAGTCATCTTTTAAAAGGTACCTTTCTCTCAGTCCTGCATACATGACCACTTGTCCATCTTATCGATTTTTGTTTCGCTCCAAAACTTGATCGTTACTTTAGCAAAGGTTGCCTAAAAATGAGAGTCTTGCATTGGGTCGTAACATGAGCAATGCGAATGCAAACACATATCTTCCATCTCTTATCTTTACTTTCACCCTTTAGTTTACGTTTTGACGATTTTGATTTCAATTCTTGTCGTTCAAATGAGCTCAGATACTGGAATGTCGAACTCTGGAGGAACTTCTTTAAGAAACTGCTTAATAGTAGCCCCGGCTGTAACCACAAGAAGCTGTTGCAGGATCTGAGGGAGTCCTTCCAGGATTACTTGTGCTCGGAGCCTCAGCTTATAAGGAAACTAAGCGATTTACTGGTCAAGCAAAGGGCCTCACTGTGTTCTGCTTAATTACCCAATCAGTCCTCCTGGCTGAGCTCATCTCAGGGAGCATCTGTTAATTTAACTCCCAAACTTTGTCGGAAGATTCAGATGTATGTTGTCTCAAAGAAATGCGCTTGTTGTACATGTGTTTACCGGATTATGGAATCAAAAGTTGTCTCCAAATATTTTGCAAACGCCATACGATTTTGTCCAGGGAAACAAACTAACAAATCGTAAAAGCAAACTAATGCCAAAGCTAAAATGCAACAAGAAGGAAAAACAAGGCTGCGGAAAACTACACAAAGCAATGACTGATTAAAGCAACCTGCGCAGCGACAATCTGGTTAATGAAACAAAAACCAAAGGAAACCGTTAGGTTGTTTCACCGAAAACTTCCAGAGTAACTATACAAGTTTCTCTACTCCATCGGAACTTGATTGAACAACTTTTACATGATCCAGTATTAATTTACAATATCAAACTGTATGAAATGGGCTTGTCCCCTTATTCTTGGTTCTAGACCAATTGACATTCTTAATTTTATGATGATTATTACTAATTTAATTCATGTATAGGTAGGAGCTGCCGCACTAGGAGGCGAAGACAGAGGCGTTGCTGCTGGCACTGCGGCAATGCTTGGGGCGGAAGCAAATGCACCGCCACTGCCACAAGGATATTCGAAGCAATCAACAGGATGCTCGAGTATGGCATTACATTCTTTCTGGGTCCTCTGGTAAGGTTTCTCGGGGAAACAGTTACGGCGTTCATCAAAGGCAATGCCTTTCGATGTCAAATTCTGGCAGGTCCCCTCTTCCTCACAGAAATAGTTGTAAGAGAATGTGAAATTCGCCAAGTTTGGGAGACCACAAACTCCAGCGGGTACAATCCCGGTCAGCATATTGTGGGCCAAATTTAGTTGCTCCAAATGAGATAGCCCCGTCATGCTGTAAGGTATAGGACCAACAAGCTTGTTGTAGCTCACATCCAACACCCTCAGTTTGTACAGAAACCCAACTTCTTGGGGCAAACACCCTGACAAACTCGTGTTAATTAACAGCAGTTCCTCTAGAGTACCTGCGAAATTGACTATGCTTGGGGGAAGGCACCCGCCAAAGTTGTTATTAGCAAACACCACTACACTGGCTGAGCTTCCACCCAATGACGCTGGAATTACACTGGTTAAGCGGTTGTTATTAACAAATATGGCATCGAGTTTTTTCCTGAAAAGTTCTGGAGGTAATGGCCCTTCAAACTCGTTGTACCGAAGATCAAGATAGCCTAAGGTAGGAAGAGAGAGGACAACTGTGGGGAAAGGGCCTACAAATCTGTTGTTACTAAGATCAAGCTCGAAAAGGAGTGTAAGGTTGGCCATACTTTGAGGGAGGATGCCACAAAAGCGGTTGCTATTTAGATGGATAAGTGCAAGATCCGACAACAGGCCAAATTCCTCAGGGAGAAATCCGGCGATGTCCCTATGGTTAAGGTCGATGCCAGAAACAACTTGGATTTTGGGGTCATCAAGAGCTGGTGAACAATACACACCCATGTAGTTACAAACCGAAGGACCAACCCAATTGGTTGTGATGTTGTATGGATCAGAGTAAATTACGTGCTTCCATGCTTGGAGAGCAAGAAAAGCTTGGTAGAGTCTTGGGTTTGAATCATCGGATGTTGCTGCAGGATGTGGATGGTTGTGGTGCCCGCGGTGGCTATGATGGTGATGAGAGACATAGACGTGGCTGCTGCTGCGCTTTGCAGCAGCAGCCAGACTGAAATTGCTGAACAGACAAGATAGAACTAGAAGGAAAGTTAGGAGCAATGAAAATACATGGCAGGCAAAGGAAGAAAGTGAAAAGGAAGACATTCTTCACTCTATCCACACACCTCGGTGAGTTGGTTTGAGATCGATATGGTAGGACTTGTAGAAGTAGTAAAGAGCTTCTGTTTATATATACCTTCGGAGCTCTCCCTCCCCGCTCCCATTCAATTCAAGTAATAAGTAGCACACGCAGACATAATATCCTAGTCTCGTGTTTAATCATGTTCGTGTACATGTGACTCAATGTAGACAGATCGAACTGTTTCTCAGACAAGATGATAACACAGAAAGAAAATGTTACATGGTATCGACGTACAAGTTACAGCGACAGTTAACCATTACAATTGGCCCGAAAGATAAAGATGAATGCTTTTGTGTTTGACATATGAAAATATGATGGCAACACAGTTTGACAAAGTGGTGTTTATAAAATATAATGGCTGTAGGTAGAATAATTGATAAGGATTAAGGACCTAACTCCTCCTTCCTTCCATGTAACTTTCACAGTTGTTTCAAGTGGAGCTGGAGAAAGACAGCTTCAGACTCCCCCAAGACCTGGAGAGGGTGGATTTCTTCAAGCTCAAGGAAATGTTGTTGCAATCAAATTGCGGCCGCATCAAGTAGTTCAAGATATGAAGATCATACGTCCCTGTCTTCCTTGAATGTTTGTCTGCCTAAAAATGTATAGAGAGAGAGAGAGAGAGAGAGAGAGAGAGAGAGAGAGAGAGAGAGAGAGAGAGAGAGCAAGTCTTCAATTAAAGCATTGAATCTTAAGTCTGCACTGCATTATAGAAAACCAGCCATCTGTTAAGGTTGTCTAACCATAATTTGTTATATAGCTGGGCAGGAATTTGTAATATTAGCAATAAAAACCAAGACCCATTTGATAAGCACAGTACGGTTCTCCTAGAATCCGTGGTCCAAGAAAATTGTGGTCACTCAATATTCGATCTTAATCTAACGGTAAATGGTCATTTAATTTTTGTTGTAGTTGTACTTTTTCCTCCATCATTATGTTAAGATCGAAAGGTGGGGGACCCTCAGTCTCTTAAATCGTGGGGTCTAGGAGAATGGTACTCTTGATAAGCATTTTGTTGTTCATTTTTTGTGTAATTGGAGGGACTTGGATTGTCTGCCCTCCTCATTCCATACCCTCCTCATGCCCTTCTAATTCTGTGGTCACGATTAAGTTACGTCAACATTTTATATTTTCATTACTTTTTATCTTATTATTATTTCTATAAAAAATCAATATAAAATGTTGACGTGATTTAACTTTGACCACAAAATATAGGAGGGCATGGGATGGGGAGGGCAGACAATCCAAGTTTGCTTGGAGAATCCCTACCCAAGAACCAAGCCTACTAGCTTGAATGAGTTAGGCCAGACCGTCTGATCATGTATCTTACCCAACCAACCTCACAAAACAATGCAACACCATATACGAGCATCCCTACCCAAGAACCAAGCCTACTAGCTTGAATGAGTTAGGCCAGACCGTCTGATCACGTGTCTTACGCAACCAACCTCACAAAACAATGCAACACCGTATACAGGCATCCCTACCCAAGAACCGCGCCCACAAGAGAAGCAGCCTAAAAATAGCTAAACTCAACCTGAAAAATGGAACTATAAAAGTATGAAACAGAATCGGCCACAAAACAGGAGGCATAAAGGAACGCGAAACCACTACCTATTCTCAACAAAGGAACGATTAAAAACGTAAAAGCACTTATATTCAGAGCTCAATTACAGATAACAATCACCCAAAATTCAAATTTCTTCATCCTTGTAACTATACTTTCTAATAACAAATCCACAAACATTTGGAAACATAAAAGCACTTCCGTTCATCCAAATTCTTCAACTAGAGTCGGTGCTCACACAATAACTAATGATTTCGTCAACATAGCATATCATTAACCACCGCCGCCAGACCCATACTTTTTGCCAAGAAGTACGACTTGCAGCTTGTCATAGCCAGCAAGCACACCGGCACCTGCAACAGCACGCAATATGTTTGCTCCAGCACCCTTAAACAGCGACTTAGCACCTTCGTTTTTGATGATTTGCTTAAATGCATCAAAAGAGCTACTGTATTTCACAGCTTCTCCTGAGGTCATCATCATCCTTCTGCGCACTGTGTCCAAAGGGTAAGAAGATAATCCAGCACCGATCGTAATTCCCCATCCCAGCACGAAGCTAGCAAAGAAGCTATCCTGTAAATCACCATGTGAAAAACAGCAATGAACTTCAACATGCCTTTGATGTGTTAATATCCAGTGAACTAAGCACAGATTTACATATATCATTTTCCTATACATGCTTAAGGGGCACAGATTCAAATCCAATACCGTAGCAAAATAGGCCAAAAAGTAGCAACTTCACCTCCTCATACATATACAGAATAAACCAAAATTCCAACAGCCGCTGGAGCTAATTCCCAGTACATATTGATCCTTCACCGCTTCATTTTGGGCAAGGCAGGCAGTGGTCAAAGCAACTCTAGCCATGTTGAAAATGATTCAAGCAGCTAACTGCCTTTAATATTAATGTAAACACTGTCCCTTTACTACCCATCAATTTATAATGAAAAACAAGGGAAACATCAACAGTATAAGGGAATCACACAGCCGAAACTATCAAATAGCTCCCCACAAAAAAAATCCCTATAGGGAAAAAGATAAAAAGATTTAACATACCTGCAGGCCACCAGTTAGAACCACAGGTTTCAGAGAATCGTACATTCCAAAATAAAGCCCACGGTACACGATAATTCCAACAAGAGAGATGTTGAATCCTCGATATAACCCAGCAATGCCATCAGACTTGAGGGTTTTCTTGTAAACATCAACCAAACCATTAAACTGCCTTTCACCACCCTTCTTGGCAGCCTTAGCATCATTTGCCAAACGTGTTCTTGCAAAGTCCAGAGAATACACAAAAAGAAGAGATGAAGCACCAGCAGCACCACCTGATGCCAGGTTCCCAGCGAACCACTTCCAGTAGCCATCTTTATCCTTCTTGAAGTTGAAAAGCCTCTTGAAGTAATCCTTGAAAGCAAAGTTAAAGGCCTGAAACACAAGTTTAAACAACTTAGAATGTCAATTAAAGGGAAATGCTCAATGGAAACACAACAACACAGATATATGGGAGCATGAAGTAATACAGACAACATCGGATGACTAAAGATATGTAGATCTCATGTGAAAGAAAATTGACCTGGGTAGGGAAGTATCTGATAACATTGGCAGTGTTTCCTCTCCACAGAGAAAGGACACCTTCATCCTTAATTGTTCGGGCAAAGCAGTCAGTTATACCTTTGTATGGTTCAGAAAGTCGACCAGCCTTGATCATCTCATCCTGATTCTGTATCAGTAGTTTAACACGCTCAATAGGAGCAGCAGCAGTTTTGGAAACAGCAGCAGATACACCTCCCATGAGAAAATCGATAGCAAAACCAGCTGCACCTTTCTCTGCCGGGGCCTGCGCCATAACTGGGAACAAAGAAGAGACTTGTGCAAGGGCAGTGCTGTCAAAAGTTGGCAGCAGGGGGCTCTGCAAAGCTCCATTGGCGTAAGCACCATTCACCCCATAGTTTCTCGTGTGAATCTTGGGGGAAAGCCTACATATGAGGTAAGACTGCCCATGTATTTTCTGAAATACCGATGGATACGATGACCCATCATCCATGATTATAACTCAAGCCAGTGACCTGCACAAGAACAACATGATTTCAAATACAGGCATGCCAAATACATCTACAAGAGATGTCCGTATTGAGTATTCCGCAAATGATACACATGAAACCATGACACAGCAAAATGAAATAATATAATTCTTCGCACAAGCTTAACTAACGGATTTTTTTTTTCTCCATAAAATAGTCAGTTGTTGAAAATTATAAAGAATGTATCCTGAAAGCAGCGTAATACTATGCAGATCCAAGATTCTAACATCGGGTGGTCCTAATCAAGATACGTGCTAGTCAGGCAATAGGCTAGGGCATGTGCCTAGAGCCTAGATGGGTCCTAAAGAACTTAGCAAGATTTAAGTAAATTTATTAAATATCGTATAAATAAGTACCTATTTACACTTAAAAAAAACTATACTTGTATTGATAGTTTGGGTTTACTATTTTAATTAGGTTTATTACTTAACATATAACATACAAAAATATCATAATTTTGCTATAGTATTTTAGTGGTACGAGATGAAAAATTTTCAAATATTGTATGAATTTATAGTGAATTAAAAAAAAAAAACGGATGTCAACATATGGTATAAAAAGTAAAGAACTTTAACGAAAAGTTATGATACTGTTTATTTTAACAAAAAATTACATTTTTACACTAAAAATAAGAAAGCAGATCCCTTCCAATACCATACCCTTCCCATCCCCTCTTGTGTTATGCGGTCACGATTAAACCACGTCAACATTTTATATTAATTTTTTTTATAAAGATAATAAGACAAAAATCAATAGGAATATAAAATGTTAACGTGACTTAATCGTGACCGTACAAATAGAAAGATATGAGAAATGTATGGTTTTGGGAGGGCAGATAATTTGCCTCCAAAAATAAATCACAATACTATTTATTTTACCCTTTATTTTAATACACATCACTTTACTAATTAAAATGCTAGGTGGCACAATAACAATTTTAAAAAGCTGGGGGAGTTGGTCATGTGAGAAATGGAGAGAGAGTTTTTCTTCTTTGTTGGAACTTGGAACCAAGGTCCAGGAACAGCATAGCCATGGTGGTCTTCTCTGTGTTGTCTTCTTCTTGGTTCAAAGCTTTTGTTTCACAGCATCTGCCAGCCATGATTGTCTTCCCTCTTCCACCATCTACCCAGACCGGGTCCTCGGAGGTCCTCACAGACGCTTCTTCGGACTTCCAGTTGGTCCGAGATCACGGGGTCCATGAATGGGTCCGCCACTGACAACTACTAAATACTGGTATAGTCTACAATAATTTGAGCCAGATTACGTAATTAACCAAGAACTCAAGTGGAATTTCCAAAAAAGTTTGAACTTCAAAGTTTGGGCATCTCGGCAACCAAAATATTAGTGTGATCACAAACAAACAAGGAAATTAATTAATGATCAGAGTGTTAGAAATTCCATGCATTTTCGTAACAAATACAAAAATTAGAGGTGTTAACAACAATAACAGCAAAAACAACCACCGGATAAGATCGGCTGCCAAATTCAACCACAATCAACAAGTCAACACATTCCCTTAAACATCCGTAAAGGGTTGTTTGATTGGCGAGAAAAGTCGGGAAAATGAAGAGAGCACAATTCTCAACAGGATTTTCTCGGGAACCAAACAAAGCGGAAGAGAAAGAAAAAAACCATAACCTGAGAGATGATCGGCGAGGAGGAAGAGAGTGACAGTCGGTCAACGAAGAAGAGAGCGAGCGTCGAGCAACCGAGTGCTTCTCGTTCAACTAGGAAATGAAGGAGGTATATAAATGGGGCGACATCAGCAGACAGGGGACAATTAGGGTTATCTGGAATGACTGTTTTACCCTCACTCTGCCTTTAAATTATCGGCTTGGCCATTTTGGCGCCCTGTAAACGAGCAAACCAGAAGTCTAAGAACATACTAATTTAGTGCTGGTTTGGATGCGTAAGTTTTTTTGGTAAAAATATTTTTGAAATTAATCATTTTTAAAAATATAAGTAAATTATGGAAAAACACTTAAAGTGTTTCATTCTTGAAAGAAGCACATAACTGATGCTTCTTGTTGAAAGCACTTTAAGTGCTTTTGAAACCAAAAAATATTTTCTTTAAAATCACTTTTAATAATTTTGAAAACACATCAAAACTAGCCTTTATTATTTACCAAAAAAAACCCTACTGGTTTATTCTCTAATTTTGTTGTTTTCTCTATTGCACATGCAAAAGAGAGCATTTTCCTTTAGTTTTCTACTAGTCTCATGCCACACGTTCATGTGTGTGACAATTTTTTTATTTTATTTTTATATTTTACTTTTTATTTTTATTTAGTTTAAATTTTTTTAAAGTAAATTGTTTATTTTAGAATTCTAATTGAGGAGGGGTATTTTGGAGATCGTGAGAGCCTTACTGTTTTGACATTCTCCCTTCATATATTAGTATTACATATACAATCAGTTTTTTTAGCCAAAATAGTTCTTGCAATTTGCATAACTCTCCACTTTGGTTCTTAAAATTTAAAATCAATACAAGTGGTTTATGAGATTATCCACTATCAATCATTTTGGTCATTCCATGAATAATTATGTTAAATAAAAATAAAAATGACAAGTCATTTGGTATTACGGTCTAGTAGTATTTCTCTTCACTTGTAAGTGAAAGATCTTAGGTTCGATAGTCGCCAAGGCAAATTTGAACCACATTATTGCTAAACCATTGTGAGGCTAAATTCACCCCACTCTCTTAGTGTGGATAATATTGTTTGTTAAAAAAAAGATTAATTTTACCAAAAAAAAAAAGAAGAAGGATTAAAATGACAAAACTACCCTCAATTTAATAAACAATATGCCAAAATGATTTGACAAAAATTGAGGGTATTTTTGTCATTTTATCTTTATTTAATGGAGATTTTTCACGGAATGACCAAAATGATTGATGGTGGACAAACTCAAGGACCAATTCTATCGATTTCAAATCTCAATGATCAAAATGAGAAGTTATACAAATCTTAGGGATCAAAATAAAAAGATGCAAATCTTATGAACCATTTTGGATAAATAGCCTCATACTATATGATGTTGAAGAGTGGATATTAAAGCAAACACATTCCGGCAGATTCCCTGGTACCTTTCGGGCAGAGGTTCGAAACCAGTTAAGAGCACTTTGTGGCCAGAGGCAAGCCGAACCTCAGGGAAGATTAGACCCACCCTTCGTGTGTTGGGACACTTCATGGTCTTTACCAAAACACCAAACATATTCCCTCAAACGCCAGTCCTTTGGAATTACTGGGCAAAACGCTTTATGCAAGAGCAAATCTAATAGCCAGCCTTCCGAACTACGAGTGAGAAATACACGAGAGTAGCTAGTTACTTGGTTCGTGTGGTGCAAGTTCAAAAGAAGGATTTGATAAAACCCAACACGATTCACTAACAACATTGTCCCAACTTAACTACATATTACAAAGTGTAGAGTTCCATAAAAAACCTCGGTGATATTAAGAGTGAAACTCTGACATATAAGCTGTATATTATTTTGTTACATTTCCGCCGTGAGACTTTATTCTCCAATAGAATTCGTTATTGCAAGTCTACAAGATCCTACAACAATTGTTTACTACATTATACATTATACATTATACAACAATTGATGGACTTGGCAAGAATTTGCACCTAAAGAATTGCTTCCTACATACACATTACACATTATACAACAAAACCAAACAAAGCAAAAGTGAAAAATTAAAAATTGTTGGCTCGAGTAACAACTGATGCAGAATCTGTTACATTTTGGAAATGGAAACTGATTGATTATATGCCGTACCTCATCCTTCTTCCTTCGGAAGGTGCGCTCAACCTGAATATCGATTCAATGCCCAACCTGAAACGGAATACAGAATAACAGATTTTACATCTTATTTCGAAACTGGTGGAAGGAAATAGATAGTGAGAAGCCAAAACAAGAGAACACGAAGTTTTGCTAAAGTCAGAAAACCGATGTATAATATTCGAGCAAAGAGGATGAGTTGAACTGAAATATGATTCATCAAAATCAAATTTTAAAATGACATGTCTTCAATGTTGGATTTATTAAAATTTCGCGTAACTGGTTATTGATGAAGCTCATGGGAAAATCCAAGCAATTATTATTGTGCGAAGAATAAATCCAAAAAGGAAAACGTCAGAGAAAACAAAACTCAGAATATTTCTACTAAATTGCTTGCATCAACGACTTTACCAAAATTAGTGAGCTGGGCGATGTCAGTTGATCCTATACATGATATAGACAGACTGGAAGGATCAGGCTGGTGGCAGTGGACGCCGACAAGTTGGGCACTCCATCTTTACATCCATCCACCTTTGTAAACAACCCGAGTGAAAGCAATGATCACATGGTGTCACCTGCAAAGGAAATAGAACATTAAATCAAGCACCTAAGTTTGGGTACTTACATTACAATATAAAACATGCCGTCACAGTACCATGCGATCGTTTGAACGTTGTGTGAGATCAACTGCGGTCATGCAAATGACACAATCTGTGGTGCGATTCGTATTCTGATCAAGCCTTCTACAGTAGCTATATTTTTCAGGTAGAATCTGCAACCCATCAAACAGAAATGAGATATAAATATAATTACGCTTCCACAAAAAAAAACACTTGTTATACTAGCTGCACATAAACTACATTATTTTGATAATAAAGAAAGGAGCTCAAATTTTAACACAAAATTGGGGTGTGAAGCACGATATTGTTTACAGACCTTCAAGATGGGAATTTAAAAAGCATTTAGTTACAATCTTTTTTATGTGATCATAATATTAGTATTCTATATGAAAAGACGTTAGTTACTGTGCGATTGAAAGAAGCAATTTGTATGCTATTCCAATCGAATAAACCTGCTCCTTGCTTGGGGGAAATTCCACAAGAAGTTACCCGTATAATTAACATTCCTTCGTAATACAGCAATGATGGCTGTCTTGATGCGAGGTTGTTTGTGTGTCATTGTGCGTCAAAAGCGAATTGTCAAGGAAAAGAATTCCCAGGAAGATATAAATGACCAGAGTTAGATCGAACCTGACGAGGAATGAACCACCGCGAGCCAAGATAGTGCTGAAGAAGAAGAATGGACGCTTGCAGTCCAATAAATACACCCAAACAAATACACCAACTCTTGTCAGGCTCAATGCGCATGAAGTTGTTAGGGCAACCAAATATGTATAATGGGATTGCAAGCCGCGTAACAGTCATGCCCAAGATGTAATGAGGATGCAAAGGTTTTCTTGAATCACGAATGACATTGGTGATAATTTGAGGTATCCAAAAGGAGTACATAAGGAGAAGAATAGGTCTCAAGAAGTTATGGAACTCATACATGAGCAGAATGCCTCCCAAAAGAATCCCATCTGCAAATAAGTATACAGTTAGATAAAGCCTATAATTTGAAACAAAGACTCATAAGCTAGAATATTTTCAGTCAACAGTATAAACCTAAGAGGGAAATCAAAGAGCACACATCGTAGGTTGCAAAAGAAAGGACATAATTTCTTAATTATTTTCCTATATGATTTAATTTCCTGGTGTTATGGAATTAAGATTACTTTCCTATTTCTAGTAAATTTACGATTTTTTTTTTTTTGTAGGATTAGGTTATTATAAATAGGTGCGTTGTAATTCAATGTTGGGAGACTTAAATAATTTGATTAAACAAATCTTCTCCATGCGTATCTTCTTTTCTAGAGTTCTGTTCTAATGATGTGCTTCTAAATTCTCCTTGACCTATCTCTTTTGGTTTTTTAGATCCAAACCCTGATTTCTGGTTGCTTGTGCTACATCAATTGGTATCAAAGTCAATTAATGATGAACAAGTACTAGAATTTAGGGTTTGGAAGGGTTTCTAGAAGAACTAGAATTAGAGCTCAAGATAAGAGAATTAGGAGAATTTTAGAATTTTAAGACAGAGAAGAAACAGATAGGTCGAGGAGAGATCTAGAACAGAAGGGAAGATTAGGTTTAGAAGACAGAGGCAAGAGATAACTCAGGGAGATGATTTCGTTCATCAATCAAGTGTCTCAATGTTAAATCACAAAACACCTGTTCATAATAATCTAATCGTACAACGAACATGAAGAATCCTAAATCTACTAGAATAGGAAAGTAATCTTAATTCCATAACAATTATGAAATTCAACAATAGAGGAAAATAAATAAAAATATTCCAAATATATTATTCTGTATCAGATACATTGGATTTAAGGGGCTGTTTGTAGGTCTACAAAGTCATCCCACTCATTGTCTACGTTGCTTAATTGTTTCTTTCTATTAAACTAATCAAGTTCTATTTTCAGAACAACTAATCAATTTCTACCAAATTACATATTTCTTGAAACAAGAAGAGAACTAGTGACAACCCTCCCCAAATTATCCTCCAGTCTTTTTTGGATGCAACTTTTCTACCTTATTGCACTGGGTAAAACAAATAACTTACCAAATGGGCTTTAAAGTCAAAAGTTGATGAAATGGCATTCCACATACAAACAAAGAAGCATATATTCCAAATTAGTACTTACAGAAACGGCTATATAGAACTGAAAGCTCACGCCTCATCGTCTCCCAACCTTCCCCGCTATTTGTAGGCCTACTAGCTTTCCATATAGCAAGAAGATATCTCATCTCAAATATTGAGAAGACAACAAACTTGAAAAAAGCAGCAGTCGCAAAAGCATTAAACAAGGATTCTGTATGAACAAGAAACAAGGTTAAAATATATGGTTAATAAGGAGAAACAAGAGGTTAAAGCCTAAAAATACTGTTAATAAGCAAAAACTAACATGTGACAAACAAATGAGGTAATTATAGAGGACATGGGCACAATAATATTAAGCATGTGAAGAAAGATGCTCAAAAATAGGACATGTAATCTATAAACATAACAGACGATACACGTGTATCAGTCTGTAACAAACTCCATTTGGGGTCTTGAGAAAAAGATTTCTTATGTGGAAGCATGCACTTTGCAGTGACATTTTTGAAAAGCCCACCAGGTTTTATTTTCATCAGAAATCTATGTTCCAAAAAGCTGCTATAAGTTCGTGAAAACAATATTCAAAGTAGTTGTAATCAGTTTCTTATCTTAAATAACAGCATTTATCTCTATTTGCAGCTTTACAACAACAACAAAGCCTTATCCCACTAAGTGGGGTCGGTTATATGAGAGTTGCTCATTGTAATCTTAACCCCAATACTTCCTGATCACAATAATTTCAGCTTTAGTAGTGACTATACTTAATCACAACTGCTTCAGAGTAACACTCCTAAGATTGGAAACCTTTACAACAAGCAGGTAGTGAATCTCAACCAAACTTACCAACAAGTATTCCTGCAGTCAAATGTAGAAGGCAGAGATAAGCATCCATGATAGCCTGTTGGCCAATCATTAGAATCGAAACTTTGGCAGCCCCCTGAAAAGTGCACTTGTAAATACAAATGGCATGTATTGTTAAAATCCCTTTTTTTTTTTTGTATGTTCAGACAAAAGTTCTTACTGAATGAGTGTTGCTATGTTCCATTTGCCGAATTAAGAGGAGAACTTGGAGAAAAGAGACCTGAGGAAATACGTTAAGGAATATGCCTACACAAATATGGCATAAAACATTGAAATTAACCTGAAAGACAATGATAAATAAAGGATACAAAGGTGACCATCAAAGTATAGTTCACTGCTTTGTTGTAGTACACCTCCACATTGACAGAAGTAGCGTTTAATATCAAGGGAGAGAAGCAATCTCCATCATCATCCACTGAAGGACTCTCCATCAACGATTCTATATGGTATCGATCACGATCTCCATCTAATAAAGATTTGTAGAAATTTGAATGAGTCTTGGACTTTAGAAACAAACAAACAAACAAATAATTATGTCCATTCACAACCTAGACCAAAAGGTTTTGACCTCCCACATGCACAAGCCCCTCCATTCATTAAGTTTATCTATTTATTCAGTAAAAACTCACAAAAAGTAGGCACAATTAAAAACTAAAGATGCTACGAGCACGTTCAGTATTAAAGAAAATAAAAGATTATATGAAAGAAACGAATCATGACATGGGCAAGAATTACATGATGAAGATGGTACATTACATAAGCATTATGTCCACTTATGTGAAAATCATAGACTAACAATTAAAAGTGCTTCTGAATCATATCTTATCAGGAAAACTGTTGGCAAGAAATGTGAAACTAAGTTTAGAGATTCTGTCCAAAAAAAAAAGATTAGAGATTCTGTAGTTTCCAAGAAAAGGGATGGTGAGGCAGCAATTAAAAGGAAAGAAAGAATCCATACGCTGAGAAAACTCAAATACCATTATGGGTGGATGAGACACGTGAAACTTGGCCCGCGATTTCTACATTACAGTGTTTCTCCATTTCATAGATTGGAGCTGCAGTATGAGCAAAATAAAATTATCATAACATGAAAAAAGCAAGATGAAAATAATTCATAGTGAAGTAGGAGAAATTACAATGTTTTTTCCTCCATATCTTATCTCTAGGAGATTCTTGGAAAACCTGGGAAGAGAAAACTCCAAGCTGTTGCAAAGGTACCATGTAATGTGTGAGTACTTGAAACCTCTGTAATTGCATTTCACTTTCTAAATTAATGACTATTACAAGTACTAGCATCTTTCATATATTTTTGGCACTCCAGATTACAAAAATCAACATGACTAGCAGCACCGAGCAAACACCAAGGGATAATGCATATGATTACAGAAAGCAGAGTTATAAGGCTTCATAACAATGAATTGAACAAAAAATTACCATATGATAAGGATTTGACAATAAATATTCTTCTGCTTGGCTTGACTCTCCCTCTTTTCCACTGCAAAATGATAAGAGCACATATTTTGTTTTCCTTAAAGAGATGGAGCACATATCCATAACAGAAGATATTAAATGCAAGCGGGTGTAAACAATTAATCAATGAAATGGACGAAAAGCTTTCAATAACTGAACCAGGAAAAATTACCTGTTAGCTACCATTCGAAGTTGTCTAAACGGCCATATAAATACACCCTCCACCCTGATTTGAACACCACCAACATTGTGTTCATTGTCAAACACATCATGGAAAATAATTACCCCCTATTGTCAGCCAAATGAAGAAGTAGACTGTTATTTTAAAAAGAACAATAATAACTTGAAAAGTTAACACTAAAACAATTGAAAGAAATAGTTCTATAGTTATGTAGGCCATGAGAAGATAGAATATTTGAGCCTTTTGACTGCTCATTTCAAATATGACATTTTAAAGATGATCAGAGCCCATCACAAGGATATATATACAGATGCAGACCTTACTTTGATATGATGGTCATTACGGGTTCAAACTACTCACCTGTACGTAATGTACGCCAGTTATTTTTGTCGGCGTGCTAACCAATTCAATGATACTGTTGCCATGGGAATTCCTAAAATCCGGAAATCTGGAAGAGCTATTTGTTGAATCAGGAAACTTCCAAGTCCCTGCAACTCACATGTAAATATATTATGTCTAAGCAGGTCAAGAAAGCAAATTTTACAGGCTTAGTTTTATCCATTAATGTTTACAGTAAGGTTCTTGAATATATGCAGAAAACATTGATTCATGCCGGAGAAGACAGAAAGAAAGGAATCATGCATTTCAAAAGATTCGTTGCAGTTAATTATTTAGATAATTCATAATCTTAGACTGTATCTAATGAGACTATGTTGTATGGAATATGTCTTTGGGTTCCCTTTGGACGTCTGTATCTTCAGAATGTATGCATACAATCCAGAGGCTTATGCCAGTCATCATCCATTGGGATAGAGTTCATATTCAGGCTGTATTGTATGATTGGAATTCTACTGCTGTACACTAGGTTTTGTTGGTCTGCTGACATCTCCTTTGCTTAGCTATGCAGTCTTTGTTGGTTTGTTTAGCTAGTAAGCCTAGTATATTATACATAGATTAGCAGTCTTTGTTGGTTTGTTTAGCTAGTCAGCCTAGTTTTGTTGGTTTGTTTAGCTAGTCAGCCTAGTTTATTCTACATATATTTGTGGGAAAACATTTTCCCTGTATTGTCCTGTTCTTGTTTAATGAATTATGTTTCTTGAATTAAGAAAAATAGCATTGTTAAGATAAAGAATATATATTTTGCAACTTCTGCTTCTAACCCAATTACTTCAGCAATAAGCCTCATGATACAAAATTCTAATGAGAACAATAAGAATATCTTATGATCCAGTTAGCAATGAACAAACCTTGAACAAGTAATAGCGGCAATAATTAACATTATTCAAAGGTATGATAAGTTACAAACCTCTGTAAGTTCCTGTTATATTCCATGTAGAAAATGGTCCCAAATCAATTTCATCTTTTTTTACAAATAGCCACTGCAAAAAGAAAATTGAGGAATTTAAAAGGTTGGTTTGTTCAATTTCATACCATTCCAAAACAAATTTTGGTCATAAACCTACTTCCTCATAAAAAGTATATAGATATGTCAAACAAATTATATCAATGCCAAGTAATTGAAAAAAATTTACTGGTTAACAGCAAACGACGTTTTACTTTTATTTGGGGAGGGAATGGCGAGAGTCAAACTCTTGCAGTGTTGTGGGCATAAGCGTTCTTTTATCTAATTTATAAGCCGCCACATACAGATGCACTTAATGCAGCCCATAAAATGGGCACAACCAAGGAAATAACAAGCAGACAGAAATATTGCAGGACATGTAAGTCATTGCTCATATAGTTTAAGTGATCATATCAACATTCCAAGTGAAACACCACTATTGCGGTTCTCTAACTAAACTAACTCGGAACTAAAAATAACGATGGGCTGCAGAACTCAGTATCTACAACTAAATTAACTACGAACCATGACTTTTTGAAGCAGCTGGGTTCATAACAAAGGTTCACAACATGAATGTTTAAGTTTTCTAGCAAGTATAACACCAATATTGAGCTCTCCATTAACCTATCTCTAGAAACATGAACTTCGATTTTACATTTATCATTGCATCTACATCCTTCCCATGAGTTAATATAGCTAGTATAAATATTTACATACACACAAACACAAATAGCACTTGGCAGATCAAATTCACATTTCCAACTGAAATTCACAACCTTTAACCTAAAAACGTCATAAAGTTCAATCACAAACAACCAAATGCAACAAAACTAAGCATAGAAAGAAAAAAAACCCGAAATTTCGACTACCAACCTCATCGCCCCATGATCGAGCTCGTTCCCGCAAGGGTCGAAGACTGGCCACCGGCGGCAAAAGCACAAAAGCAACCCAAACCCAGAATACAACCCAGTACAGCTTGCTCCGCCGAGACCACAAACACCCCAAATTCCTCACGACCCCCGAACCAAACCCCATAAATCCCATCCCCGAAATTCAACTCCGAATTTCCACCGCCACCGCCAAGCCTCTGTGTTGGGAAAGAAATCGAAAAAACGAAGAGAAAAACAGGAAACCCATTGGAGTAAACAGCTTAAGAGAGGGGGGTTTTGCTTCAATTGGAGTCAAAGATTGGAGGAAGTTACCAGCCGATCAAATGGAGAAAGTGAAAGCACAACGACTAATTGACTTCTTAATTATTCTTAAGCAACAACAAAGAAAACTAATAACAAAGGAGTATCAAATTAGAATAAGTATTTAATTTGAATATATATTAAATAATATTAGTAATAATTATTGTGGGTTGGAGATTAAGAGGGTTGGTTCGAGAGCTTAAGAGGAAGACGAAGGCGTGGGAATGGTGGTTGACATGTCCACTGGTTTTTGTATTCTGGTATTTGGTAAATGGAGGTCAGAGTCGGGGAGGCTTGTTCGGGGGGCAAAGTAGGCGTACGCGCCTCAACGAACATGGGACTCGCCGCCCAAGTCAATGCGGCCTCGGTAAAATTGACGGACGGGTTAAATTGATAAAATTAAAAAATTATGTGGTATAATATGTGAAATTTAAAATTTCAAGACTTATTTTGTAAATGATTTCCAAATTTTAGAGTGTAAAATGTAATTAATACTAAATTTTTCATGACACACCCCAACCTAGATCGAGGCATGCTGGCCGTCACATGAGGGTGACATAGTCATGTGCACAGTGCGGAAGCAAAAGAGATATAAGGAAATACGAATGAATAAAAACCAAACTACTAAAAGTACTAGCTAAAATAAGGTGCTAGTGTAAGATTAAGTGTGAAATACACAATCAGAGCATAAATAGCCTAAGTGCAGTCAGGCAGGACAAGTACTAATTATACAACACCCAAAGGTGATCCTATATTTATGATGTTATGTCAGAACCACCGTCGAAATCCCCGTGAGCCACCAAAACACTTCTACCTAAAACCTAGAGGGGCGCAAAACAGAAAGTGTGAGTGGGCAAAAACAAAGCTTTTCAAAATCATTTCATTTCTCAAAAGTTCTAACCCCTCACTGTAAAACCTGTATAATCTCCCAGAAAATATAATATATGTTATATCAAAAATCATGCTTAAGATGAAATCCATAGAAATATATCATGCCAAAGCATCTCAATGAAATGCCATAAGTAATTCAGTTAAAATATATCAATGCCAAATATCATATTAGTCGGCTCCACCTAACGTGAGTCTATAGCTCATAATCAATTTCAACCATATCAAATCCTACAAACGAGTCGGAACCACCTAAAATGGTCTCTACGACAGGACTAGGTGTAAAATAAATATGCTAGTGCTACGATCACTTGAAGGCTGTGCGAATGATCGTAGGTCACCTACGAGTCGGAACCACATATAATGGTCTGTACAACAATCATGTGCATCTAACTTGGATCCAAGGTGAGCATATGGTGCGGGAAGTGAACATCACGTGAAGGACTATGCCTTAACTCTGGGCGAGAGCACTAACACCGGGGTGCAGGTTTATGAGCTTTCAATATATCACATCATATCTCGCATAACTGAAGCAATCTTATATCTTTGATTTATGAATTTACTTGGCACTTACCTGTGCGCCCGCAGCACCAATCATAAGTATATGCAACTACTAATGCATAAATAAAATAGGCAGATACTTTGCAAGGCATTTCAAAACTTATAATCATTCAAACTCATTTTCTAGGAAAAATCTCAAGTATATAGATATATATATGGAAAAACCAAAAGCCCACTCACTGATATGTCGAAGGGTCGTAGCCCCCGAGCCTCGATTGATGGCGCTCGTCCTCTGGATAGGTCTCCCCTACATGCGAAATAACTAAATAAACATTAATTAAAGCACATACACAAAACTAGGAAATAACTTCTCATACAATGCTCAAATGGGGTGTTTGAATATACCAACGTGATCTACTCAACACCACGAACATCCCCATATTTTTAAAAAAATTTCCTAAGCACTCACGCGCCGGCCAAGGCACGGCCAAACGCGCTGCCACGCTCAGGCACGTGCTTGGCATGAGGGACAAAATAGTTAACGTCGTTAGGGAATATTCCGTTAAAAACTAGAATATGCCGTTATATTTACCTGACGGCGTCAGAATATTCCGTCAACTTTGACGGAATATTCTCCTCCTTCTTCCTTAGATCGTCAGAGCCCCGTGCCGGTACCGTTGCTATCGCCGGAAACTGGAAAATTATTCAAACCTTCATATCTCTTTCATTTCTTAACTAAAACTCATGAAATTTGTCTCAAAATGAAGCTCATGATGCAAGGAACAAAACCTTACCAACTTTGAGCCCCAATACTCACTGAAACTCATCGGAGAAAGCATGATACTCCGGCCACTTCAATAACTCCTAGAACCCGAGTCTCCCGACGTCCAAAACACTCCAAAATTACTCCCCGAGCTTCATGAAGATGTCCCAAAGCTTCCTAGAACCTTAAAACTCCCTAAAAACTTCACGATCACGATCACATGAACAATGCACTAAATTGGGGTTTCTGGTTCTCGGATTTTCGAAGGTTTCGCATCCAACAAAAGGCATGGGTGAGCTCCTGGACTTACAAGGAACACAAAGACCACTTCCCCAGCTTCGATCCGTGACTGGAAGTGAAGGTTTGAAGGTTGTCCGTACGCTTGTATGGAAATGGCAGAAAATGCGAGAGGGAGGGAAAGAGAGAAAGAGTAAACGGGTTATTTTGGATGTGAGTGTGTGGTCCAGTTTTGGGCATCCAATCACAACAAACAAAAATCTCTTTCTCATTGGGTCCAAACACTTAGGAAAATTGGTCCACAACCAAAACCTAAACCACACAACACCACAAACGTTCAAGGGTAAATTCATCATTTCACACCATAGACAATAAAATTCGGGAAGGGTTGTCACATTTCATGTCAACTCATTATTTTAGTAAATAAACATTAAATAGATTTCTAATCTTGAGTTAAAACCTAAAATTTTTAACTTAAAAAATTTAGATTTTAATCGAGAAACAGTTTTTCCGCTCCAACCCTTGGGTTAAATTTTTAGCCCAATATTTAGGCTAATTTTTTTCTTAAAATGAACAAACGATATTATCTACACTAAAAGAGAGGGGATGAACTTAACCTCACAATAAGTTAGTAATAATGTGATTCAAATCCGTCTTTGGCGAAATATAAAATGAATAGATAGAATATGGAGATGCTAGGAAGTGGTTTAATTCTCAAATTAAGAAGGATTTGGATCCTCTCCCCTGGTTGACAACCTCCTCCTACTAGATAGGTGAGACTCCAATAGTGAAAATGACAAAAAGTAGTCATATTCTCAAATTAAGAAGGATTTGGATCCTCTCCCCTGGTTGACAACCTCCTCCTACTAGATAGGTGAGACTCCAATAGTGAAAATGACAAAAAGTAGTCATAAACGCGCCAGATAGGGGTCGAACCTATGACCTTCTGCTTAGGAAACAGACGCTCTATCCACTGAGCTACAGGCGCTTGATGTCATTGACGTGTGTTTGAACATATATTTCAAATCTCTGTTAGCTGTTTTCATTTCCCTGGCAACTTTTGGTTTGACCACGTTGCGAACTTGTACATTATACAGTCGTCACAGCTGACGGCGCAAGATGAAAAACGTGATTGAAATTCTGTGCTTCTTCTTCTCCATCTTCCCTTTCTCCAAAAGCTTCACTCGTTGACTTTTTGCTCATTTCCAATCTATATATAGTGCTTCTAATATTTTCATAACACAAAGAAAACCAAATCCCAGAAATAATCTCACACTTTTAAGTCCTCAAAAACCCTGGAAGTTTCAAACTTCCACTCCCAATGGAACCATTAAGATCTTATTCCTCTTCCTCTTCAGCCTCCTCCACCACCAAGTACTTGTCCCAAACCATCCAACCAACAAAGGGTTCAACTTCAAACTCAAAGCAGCTTCCCCATCACCAGTCATCACTCCACTCGGTTCAAAAATCTTCGTTGAAGCCATGGAAGAAGCCTGCGGTTGCACCACTCCCACCAACCAAACCAACCCCACCAAGAATCTACAAAGTTGACCCCATTAACTTCAGGGAGCTTGTCCAGCGCCTCACCTGCGCGCCGGAGTTTATGGAGACTCGGTCTCTCCAGAGCGTAGCGCCTCCACTGATCGATATCCGTGCGTCTTCTGTACCAAATCATGTCCATTCTTGTTCACCAGAAATTAGCTCACTATTTTCTGTTATGTACAAGGACTTGTCGGATACTTTGGAGCTGAGTCCGATGCCTCGCCATAAGAAGGTGCATGGTAGCACGGTGGACTCGAGCTATTAGAGACTGAATTTGCAGTCCCCGTCTTCCCATCATTGGTTTTCCTTGCATCTGCTCAGCCCAGGGACTGTGTCCAGTATCACCCTAGTATCTTTGCGATGAGGCTTAATGTCAACGTTTTAGGGACTGGGCGGCCTGTTCTAAATGGGTCAATAGTATCATAATTAACCACTTACTAGTCCAGCAAGTGTAGCGTTAAGGTTTAGATGCAATTAAAAAGTGAAATCACACAAGTTATATTTTTATTTTTGTAGGTTTTCAATGGACGTTTCACATTCTTTTACACTTAAAATTATTAACACTTGAATTGGGATCATTAATGGAAAACCCCGAAGTAGAGTCCCGAGTTAGGGACACCCGCAACCCCGAAGTCTGAGGTCTCAAGACGGGACACCCGAATGAAATAATAATTAAGGATTATTGGTAGGGGTGGTTCGGTATGGGATCCCATACCGAAACCCTTGTCTCAATTCCCAAACCGAAATTTTCAGGAATCCCAATTTCAATACCGATCCCAAACCAAATTTTCGGGAATCCCAATTTTTGGAAATCCCGAAATAGTTTCGGGATTTCGGGACAAATCGGGAATCCCGAAATGGTTTTGGGCTTTTGGGCTTTTGGACTAAAATTTGACATATTATGCTTTTGAGCTCAATTTGCCAATTTGTTTCTACTAATCTACCAATCAAATGGCAAGGCATGTTTGTACTAATTTGTGCACAAATTTGAGTCCGTGTACACCAGTAAGTAAAAATGGATTTAATAATGGATGGAAGGAAAAAGAAAGTCTGTGTACACCAGTAAGTACAATTGTAGCATAAAAAATAATACATCAGCTTAAATTTCTATATAGCACATGAATCTTTCATCTCAATGCATATATGAACCATCCAGATGAAGAATTATTAAGGAGGGGCAAGGTATCAAATAATCAAATAATCAAATTTATATTCAATGGTTGAGATTAAATCTCAATAGAATCTGACAACTATTAAAAATCTAAATATATATTTAAAAATTAAACAATATATATATATATAATTTTTTTTTGGTTCGGTTTGGGAATACCGAAATCTCAAAAACTTGAGACCGATTCCCATACCGAAATTTCGGGATCGGTTCGGTATTGGGTACCGAAATTTTCGGGAATTTCGGTTTGGGATTTTTTCGGTTTGGTTTCGAGAATTTTTTGGTTCGGTTTGGAATTTTTGGGATTTTTTTCCAACCCTAATTATTGATGTGGTGTTGTCTTCAAGTGGTCCACTAATGAGTGGTCTCAGGTAGGAGAGATTTTTCATTCCTGTCAATTTCCGTCTAATTCCCTCAAAATAAAAATCATTCATATTTAATCTCATTATATCTTGAATTTTATGAGTTACCGAATTCAATTCAATCCTAAAAAACTAAACAAGCTCTAAACAAAGGGCTTAAAAGAAGATAACAAGGTCTTTTGACTACAGAACAGTCCAAGTCGTGGCAAAAATATATCATACACGGTCTTTTGACCACAACTGCCACTACGAAAGTTTTTCGAAGGCCTGGCGGCTGCACAAGTGGAGGAGAGAACGTGGACTAGTCCGTGGCACATGCTCACAGAAAAGTAAATAATTATGCAGGACATCAATGTTGGCACGTGATGTGTGGCTGCCTGCGGTCCTCAAAAAAGCCATCAGAGTTGCATATTTCAGAGGTGGACTTCGCCAGTCAAAGAGAGAGATGAATAGGATTCCAAATATACATTTCTCTATTGGCGTATAACTAAAATATACATTTTCCGAAAATGTAAAATGAGATGTAAATGCGACGGTGGTTTTAGATGAATTTAAAAACACTTGAGAAGAAACTCAAACTTTCGGCAACTCAACCTACATGGGAAAGACAAAGGGTCTGAAAATGAATAAGATAAATCTGAAAGTCGGAGTTCATTTTCACACCCATGTTTTATTTTTGGTCCGGGTTGAATAATTCAAATGAAAACAACGGACAAAATATGTGTAGGATGAGAAAAAGAGTGAGTGCTTATCAATCCCATTCTATAGATAAGGGCACACAGATGAAACTGAATATGCGTCTCTGCATAATCTGAGAACATTATCCATCTATATATACGCAAAGAACAATACATCTTTCCAGTTTCCACAGCCAAAATTACAAATCTGAATTACTTTTAGCCGGGGAATTCTTCCAAGCGTTTATGGTAACCAGTAACAAGACTAATAGCACAAAAAGTAAAAAAACTATGAGCAGCCGAGCGGAAGTTCCTTGTTCTTCATGTTCCTTCTGAAGTTGAGGACAAATCGGCCAATATTATGGTCGTGCAGAGCTATTGGTCCCAGTAGTTTCTAAGTTGCGACATGTGGAGCAAAAGTTCATCCCTGCCCAAGCCAGTTACACTGCTAGTCATGATCCACGGAGGAGGTACGCGGTAGTTGTCTTTGATAAACTGTTGAAAATCCCTGAGGTTCTCATCTGCCCTTTTACCTTTGCCCGCCCTCATTTTGTCACACTTGGTGAAGACAAAAGTCATGGGTATCTAAAAGCAGAAAGAGCATACAAATTATGAGCAATTTATGAAGAGGTTAACATAAAGGTATTTCAAATTGGAGAGCAGTGTACATTGTTACGTCCAAGCCAATTAGCGCAGTCTAGGTCGATTTTCTGAGGTGGAACACTAGCATCAACAAGGAGTAGGACGGTAACAAGAGTATCTCTGCTCAAAAAGAAACCTTTTGTGAATGCAGACCAATCCATTCGAGCAGCATCTGGAGCTTTAGCAAACCTACCAACAAAGAAATCACTAGACATAAGAAAATGAAAAAGAGGAGGCGGCAAATGTATTTGATCAATTACTGTATATCGATACAGAAACTATAAAGAATACTGAAATAGCAGGATTAATTCCTTATTGTTCTGCATTAAATGTTTTACTTACGTATGAATTCAACAAACATTAGAAAAAAGCAATTAAAGGAATTTAGCAATCTCGTAAGCAAACAGCTGGTAACAGAACAGCAACCCATGTTAAAATCGAAAGTTTTAAACTTCAAAAGAACGACAACCAGAAAATGGAAAGGGCCACCTAACTATGCTCTTGACTGATTGTTCTGTGATAATCTCTACGTCACAAAATAAGGTCTCTTAGTCAATGTTAGCATGAAGTATGTCTAAATTTGTTAAATGAGGATAAAGATGAGTACATGCTCAACTATGTCCATGGAGTTCAGCTTATATAAAATTCAGCTTAAACTACAGGTTCATAAAAGTAACCATTTTTCAGTGTCAATGAGTGACATGATGGAAATTTAGTTGCTTAGATTAAAAACTATTAGGCCCATTAAGAATAATGTCATAGGACATAGATATTCAGTATTGTAATAACCTCAAGTCACCAAAGCCCTGACCCCGACAATCTGGGACTTGGGATACTACAGAGAGCTGGTTGGCAAGAGTGCTGTATTCATTACGAAGCCGCAGGCAGTGGAATACATGTCATACATTATGCATAACAGTTTGTAAGTGAAAACTTAGTTTCATATGTGTAGAGCGTCTTCCTATTCTAATTTGTATTTTTCATTACTTCACTGATACATATACTGACTTGCTTTGTCGGAAGAAACTCAAACCCAACTGATCCAGCACTAATTCCCATAAATTTTGAGATTTTCTTCAGCGATGCACAACTAGTTCCAAACAGTTGCAAATGGAGATAACATAACCTAGGAGATAAAAGGTCAAAAGCTGAAACTTTCTTTGCATACAAAAGAAGGAAGGGCCTTACCCATAACCAGGCAAATCCACAAAGTACCAACTTTTGTTGACCAAGAAATGATTGATGAGCTTAGTCTTCCCTGCACAAATTTCACAAAAATAAGCAAAACCCAGATACCAAATCACATTCAAACTTCAAAAAATTCAAAACCTTTAAGAAAATCAGAAACCTGGTTTCTTAGATGTAAGAGCAACATCCTTCTTGCGAACCAAGGAATTAATGAGTGAGGACTTGCCCACATTGGATCGACCCAGAATAGCGAATTCGGGTCGATCATGTTTTGGGCAATCCTTAGCTCTGGCACTGCTTTTCACGAACTCCACCTCCTTAATCTTGGCATCGCCGGCATAGGGTCCGAGCACGATGTTCGAACCGGGTAGGACCATATTTTCAGTCACCTCCTCGGCCGGGTCGACCCCAGGCGACATGAACAGGACGTTCTTGTCCAGGATTGTTGAGTTAGCCGTGGCTTTTGGAGCTAGGACATTGCGTTTTGGGTTTGGGTTTTGGCTCGGATGAGTTGGGTTTGAGAGGAGAGTTCGGAAGGAGAGGGTGGAAGGTCGGGTTTTGATAGGTGGGGAAGGAAGCGGTGATAAGAAGGAAGTGATTTGCAGGGTTAGGAGGCGGTTTCTGAGTAACATTGTATGGGTTCAAGAGAGGTTTTATTTTGTGAGGTTATAGAAAAGGCTATCTAATAAGGCTATTTTTGTGACAATGGAGGCTTGGATTTTTGCTATTACTGTTCAGTTCGGTTCTGTTTATCTTTCAATTCTTTTCGATTCGGTTTTGTTGGTTTGGTTTTTTTTACCTTAAATTTTTTTAAACCTGGAAATCTGGAAATTGGTACTCCAAGTCTTCAAACAATTGAAACTCCATCATTAATTGACCTGTAACAAATAAAATTAATGGGGTAGATGTCATACGATGCATCAAGGTTTATGAGCATTTGAGGAGAACGAGAATGATAGCCACTAAGAAATTACCCCAGACATAAGGCTCCAACCAATATGCTAATCATATCTTAATTCAAGTCTTTGGCCTTAGAGAAAACACATTAATCATAAAGAAAAACTTACTTGGGAAACTAGATGCAGAAACACCGACCCTAATGATTGTTCAGCTTTTCTATCAGCAGTCATCAAGGTAATGACAAAGTGAGGATGGTTTGCCAGGAGCCGAACAATCTTCCAGAACATTTAACAAACACCTTCCCTGCATCCCGTGTATCAGCCTTCAAATTGTTCACCACGTCCTGCAATTTCGAAACTTTAACAATAAACGTCAACTTCTACGATGAACAACACTCAACTCAACAAATCAAGGTTTCCAATTCACTGAAATTTTACAAAGCAGGGTTTAACTGGGTTTTTTTTCCCGCATTTTCTATAGAGATAAAACACAGCATGACAGTGTTTACAAAAAATCAAAAGCAAACTCGATAAAGCTTCAAACCTTCCTTCGACTAACTTTTTTCATTAATGAAGCATATAACGTTGAATTAGATGCCATTTCCTTCAACTAACTCTTTTCAATTCAATCGAATCAGTTCAATTCAACAATTATATAATCATTATTATTACATTGGAAATAAATTCATTGAATGCACACTTGTAAAATCATAAACTTGGTAAGCAATCTTGTAAAAAGGCAGAGTCGTTCATATCATAATCCATACAAAAAATTAATTGCTGAAACAGAAGCGTAAATTCGATCAAACAGGAGAGTGCTAACTGCAACAGCCCATCATTCAACTATCATATTTCAACATCAACAATGGTTACAATACTAGCTAAAGCTAAAACATGAACCTCCAGAAACTAAAAACAAAAATAAAAAGACATTCTTCATTATATTTCAATTTTATATTAAATTTGGGTAAAAAGTAGAGATTAATGCGTTGCCAAATGCATCCCTATTGAAACTTTACAGGCAAAGAGGATGAAAGGGAAAATATTGAGCTAAAGGGGAGACAGAGAAGGGTAAGCGCTGACCTTGATGGTGGTGAGCGCAGATATCAGAGAGGCGCACTGCAGTACCTGCTGCAAGTGAAGTGGATGAGGTCGACAGAAATGGATGGTTTTCAAGTTAAACCCTCTTCCTCTGGTTTCTGCTTCTGGATATATAGAGAGAGACCGCAAATTATAAAAACAGACGGGGATGTAACTATTTCGGGTTCTTTATTTTTTACTTTATTTTGTATTTATTTATTAATTTTTACTTTTTTAAAGGAAAATACTTGATCCCACCCGCATATTTCATTATTTGCAAATAACGTATTTTTACCGTAAAAATTTTATAACAAAAATCGTTCTTTTTTTTTAATTTTTATTAAAAATCATCAATGACACACCTCGACCGAGATCGAGGCATGCTGACCGTCACGTGAAAGTAACGTAGTCATGTGTACAGTGCGGAAACAATAAGGATAAGAAATATACGAATAAATAAAAACCGAAAGCTACTAAAGTGCACTAATAAACCGGAAGTGCTAAGAGTGAGATACAAGTGTAATTACTCCTAATTAGAGCATAGAAAATCTAGGTGCAGTCCAGTAGGACAAGTACTAATTATACAGTACCATAACATGTCCTACAATTATTTTAATATGTCAGAACCGCCGGAATCCTCGTACGCCACCAACAGCAGTCTACCTAAAACCTAGAGGGGTGCAAAACAGAAAACATGAGTGGGCAAAAACAAACGTTTTACAAAACCATTTCATTTCTCAAAAGTTCTAACCCCTCGCCGTAAAACATGTATAATTTTCCCAGAAATAGAATATAAGCATATGCATAAATGTATATATAAATATCTCAATTCAAATCATGCTTCACATAATCATATTCATAAATATGCCATGCCAAGATATAAACAGAATAAGTAGTTCAGGTGAGAATAAATTCATGGAAAATAACATATTAGCCGGAACCCCTGTAGAAGTCTGCACGGCTAAATTCATAGCTCATTAGTCAATCTAGCTGGAGTCACTACAATGACCTATACGACATTACACTGCACATAAGTCGAAACCACTAAAGAGGGGTCTGTACGACAAGACTGGGTGTAATATAATTATGCTCAATACTATTCTCTCATGATAGCTGTGCGATAAATCACTAGTCACTTACGAGTCGGAACCACCTATAATGGTCTGTACGACAAGATTGTGCACCTAAATTGGATGTGAGCATATGGTGCGGGAGGTGACATTATATACATGCATGTGCTATATCTCTGGCTAAATCACAATCACCCTAGGTGCAGGTTTATGAGCTCTATGCTTCTCAATTAATCACAACTGTTGTTCACATTCACAATTCATAAACTCACCTGGACTTACCTGAGTGTCTACAGCACCACAATTATATATTATGCATCAAATACTAATTCATGTACAGAATATAATTTATATGCATGGCATTCAAGGCATACTTCATTTAAACACATTTTTTCTGGGAAAATATCAAGTATATAAATATATACTGAAAACCAAAAGCCCACTCACTAGTATGTCGAAGGGTCATAGATCTCGAGTCGCCCTTGACTGCGCTCGTCCTCGGGATAAGTCTTCCCTATATGCGAAATAACTATAAAAACGTTAATTAAAGCACATAGACAAAACTAGCTAATAACTTCTCATACATTGCTCAAATAGGGTGTTTGAATATACCAATGTGATCTACATAACCTCACGAACATCCCCATATTTAATAATTTTTTATGACCCCACGCGCCCTCACGTGCCGGCCAAGGCACGGCAACACGCGCCGCCCACGCGCAGGGACCCTAACGGAATCCCTTAACCCCGTAGGAATATTTTGTTAAATAGTAATGGAATCCGTTAAACTAACCAACGCCGTTAGGAATATTCCGTCATCCTTTACCTTAGAACTCCGACGACCGTCACCGGCGCTGGAAAACTGGGAATTTTTCAAACTTCCATTTCTTGTCCATTTCTCAGTCAAATTTCATGAAACTTAAACCAATTTGAAGCTTGACACGAATAGAACACAACCATACCTTTTAAAAGCTTTAAAACCCACGGGATTCGCCAGAAAACTCCTCGATACTCCGGCCAAACCTGCAACTCGTCGAATCTCACTATTCCGACGTCCAAATTCTTCCAACGAACCACTCCTAGCCTCGTGAGGACCTCCTTAAGCTACCTTTAAGCTTGAAATCCCCAAAAACATGAGATTTTACGTTTGCATGAATACTACCTTAATCGGAGTTCGAGAGAAACTGGGGTTTTCGAAGGAGTTCTTACCTAAAAATGGTACCATTCAACTCGTATGAACATCAAGAACATGATGGTGTCCTTTAAAACCTCGATCTGTAACTTTCCATTCGTGTTGTTGTTGGTCCGTACGTGAGGAAAGGAGAGAGAGTGAGTCCGAATGAGAGAGAGCACGGGAGAGAAGAGAGAGGAAGAGTTTATGTGTGTGTGAGTGGTCCACGTGGTCACCAACCCAAAACCACAAAAACTAAGTGCTACTTTGGTCCAAAAATTAAGGAAAAACATAAGTTTGGACCACCCCTAACATGCATAACACACACCACGACACTCACGTTTAAGGGTGAAATAGTCAATTCACGTCATCGATAATTTATTTCGGGACGAGCTGTGACAATCAATGTATTGAATCTTCTAAATTTATGGAACAAATTAATTGTGTGAGTGCCAAATAATATATTCATGATAAATCGTCTATTTATTTTGATACATTTTGATGACTAAAATTCTTCGATTTGAATTGTAGCAATGACCAAGGACTAAAATGGGACAACACGTTATTAAGTTTGAGGACTAAAGAAACTAATATGAGAGTTCAGTGACTAAAATTAAACAGAGGGTTAAATTCAAGGACCATTGCTACAGTAAAGCCATGATTTTGTTTACAAGTTAATCATCTTTAAATAAAGATTAAGAAATTGAACTAATCTTTATACATCAAAATATACATTATTTGCAAGTGGTAGGATATGCATATTTACAATACAGAGGAAAGCAAGGATTATCCATTTTATGATTAAACCAATTGTAGCATATTAGCTAAATTTATCTTTTTATAGCTAGCTAGATGACTCAAATGTTAATTTGGACAGCCACCACTTCCAACAAGTTAAAACATTTTAATATTATTTTTTTTCCTAAACTTAACAACGGAAGCCATTTTTCTTCTCTTGAAGCCCACACAATGAAATTTATATTTTTTTAATGTTTAGTAAAATTTTTACTTTCTTTCTCCTCCTAGCTAATATAGATAGATACTATTTACAAAGTTAAGATAACTAGTCATTTAACTAGCCTGTTCGAGCTTTGTTTTTTTTTTTTTTTTTTGCCCCTTATGTTAGCCAAAAAGTCTCATTTAGTTAGGTTGTTGGAGACGCTCTAAGCCGTTGTTTTATGCTATATTGAGTAAAATACACATAAAGAAATAACATTATGCACGTATATTGACAATTTACCCGACTACGGCCCCATTTGGTATTATTTTTTTTCCACTAAAAACGCCTTCCTTTAAAGTTACGCAATACAAAAACAAGTTTGGTAAAAATAAAATATCCTACTTATTTTAAAAGCAATGACCTTAGACAACAACTTTTAAAAGTAGCATGTGGGTTACTTTTAAAAGCTGCTTTAATAAAAACGGAGTTGAATCTTTAATGAATATTTTTAATTTCTATAATACCCTTGTTAGTTTTTAAAATTCACATTGTTAACGTTCTATACTCACTTTCTTGGTGAATAAAGTGATTGACCGTCACTACCTGCTATCACAAACACTAACATTATACCACCACTGCCATTACCATCACCATTGTTACTGCTACCACCACCGTTAATACCACCGCCACCATCACCACCATAACCATAGTTGCTACAACTGTCAACCGTTACTACCGTCGCCCTACCACCATTGTTACCTCTACACCCCAATATTGGCACCACAACCATACCCCCACCATTGTCGCTACCATCACTACTGTTGCCACCACCACCACCGTCACCACCATTGCCCTTGCCATGCCACCACCCCCACTACCATGTCCATTTGTTTCATTGTACAAATTATATCACTTTTACATTAAATTTTAACAAATGCTTTTACACTGTTTTTTATACTCACATCGTTTTTAAAAATACAGTGTATCAAACACTCAACTATTTTATTTTACAGCTATTTATTCTTAAAACACAACATAAACATTTTTTTAAAAAGCGGATCAATCCCAAACTTGCCCTAGATATGGTGATTTTAGATATTAATTTAATTGGTATAGGAAATTTATGCAGATGCTTGAAATGATTTTAGCTTCAAACTTCTCATTTCAAACATACAAACCATTTCAGGCATCTGCACAATTTTTCCAAACCAATTTTGAATCAACTCCACCTCAATTCAAGTTGCACATTTTAAGTCTCTCTCTTACACTTCAGTCCACCCTTGCATAAACCCTAGTCGACTCTCACTGTTTATTAGAAAGATTTAGCATAAATTCAATCATGGACGACTTTCGAAATTTGAAAAAACATCGATCTATATTTTAATTAAGGACTTAATGCACAACATGTTATGGTTTTTTTCGCTACATTGTTAAGGATGAAAGAGAGGATTTTTTTTATTATAATTTTTGTTGTTTTTTATGTTGGCTCCCCTGTGTGCATTCATTAAGATTTTGATAATTTATTTTTATGAGTGACAGAGAATATGTTATTCTCAGGTCGGTCATAGGGCTTCCAATTGGTTTCCAGTACCACTGACCTGCTCCTGGATCATTCTTGTGGTCTATTGGGAATTATACAATGCACCTGGAAGTTGGGATCTTATCTGTAATCTCTTTAAGGTAAAGAAAACGCATTTACCATGTTTGACGACAGCATCCAATTGTCATTTCAAAACCCTAATACCAGCCGCAGCATGAGCCCCTGGATTTGAAATGCGCCCATCGTTTGCACCCTCCTCTCCACCTATAAAACTGACCACATTGACACCCTCATTACTCATTACTCATTAGGTTTTAGGGTTTCAGAAAGAGAGAGATGAAAGTTTGTGAGGCATCTGAAAGCCAAGATGAAGAGGATGACGGTGCTGGTAGGGTTTTAACATATCGCATCCATGATTTACCAGATCGGGTAGATTTCTATTTTATTAAAATTTGACCTTCATCTTAATTTTTGGACAAACCTTGGATAAATTAGCAAATTAGCCTTTGAGAATATATGATTCATATGTATCAATTAAAACTTTGATCAGCTGCATATGTTAATTTCATCTACGTGATTTTTTGGAATTACAGATGAAAATCTCGAAAAGCGTGGTCTGGTCAACAAACACCATTGTTTGGGGTCTCAGTTGAACCGCTGAACCACCATTCAGGAATCCGGTACCACAAAATCTCTTTTTCTGTTTGGGAGAATGGCACCGGTGACAAAGAGGCTCGAAGAGCGAAAGCCGTCAAGACTGAAGTGCAAGCGCATGCTCTGAATGGCGGACTGTGACTCAAGGAGACTCTTCTGAGTTCTGACCCAATCATCCGATAACAACAACAACGCATTCAAGAGACAATCTCAGTTAAAGAGAAAGATCAGAAGCAAACATCTCAAAAGGAGGACATTGTTTATATCTAGTTGTAAACATTGTTCAATTATAAATATAGGCTATAGTTTAGTTAAGATTGTAAACCTGATAATGGATCAATGAAGGGAAAATTTTCTCCATGCACATTGTTCTCTTTTTTATTTGAAAGTTTGAAGCAATTATGTACCTCTCATAGGATCTATCTATACCATTTCTCCTTTCTCGCAGAATAGACGGACTGAGAACAAACTTGACGAGTGAAAATCTGTTTGAACTTTGAACAAATTTCTGCTGTGGACTTAACAGAGAGAGCAAAGACTTCTTCATGGTAAGTAAGATGTCGCGTCTACTTTTAGTCGGTGTGTATTAATCCAAAATATACTTTGAATTATGACGGTTACCAGCTTGGTTAGTCTTAATCTGAACCAAGCTGTTGGTCCACAACTCTCAATTCATTTGCAAGTCCTATGTTATTTAGAAGTTTAAAGTAGAAAAGATACATACAAGACATATATAAGCCTTCTGTGTATTTTGGCATAACGTACCCTTCCTTCGTCTAACAGTAATAAATCAATGTCCTTGCTTGCCTGCCTAAGATTTTACTTGTCTATGGATGTCTAATTTTTATGTCATTTTATGTTACTAGGATGGTGTTTCATTGTTGGTCTGATTTCTTACGAGACATGCATAGCAATAGTGTTGCTTAAATATTCGCGGCCTGAGTGCTGTAATTAAAATACCATTTTGGTTTTAGTGTTTTAGTATCTCAAGTTTTTTTGTTTTCAATATTTGATACATCAAGTTTTATTATCCCAAAGTGTTACCTGAAATCAAAATTTTGAGACAGTTTCATACATCCATTAAGGTTGTTGTTAAGTCAACCGTTAACTGATGACGTAGCATTCAACTGACCACTAACTTGGTACCACGTGTCAATCTAGGCCCACTTTAATATTAAAAAATAAAAAATAAAAACTTTTTTTATCACATAAAAAACAGGGCAAAAGACTGTTTATTATCCTCAAGTTTATGGTTTTCAACATTTAGTACATCAATTTTTTTTCGTCTCAGAGTCATACCTAAAGTGTAAATTTTGGGACAGTCTCATACATCCGTTAGTCAAACAATTAGTTCTCCCATTAAGTGATGACGTGGCGCCTATGTGGACAATGACTGGGAGCCACGTGTCATTAAAAAATATTAAAAAAATTAATTAAATAATTAAAATTAAAAAAAAAATTAACAATCCGTTTTCCCCCTCTCCCCCATGCCCCCAACCCAAAGGAAGAAGAAGGAGAAAAAAAAAAAGAAAAAAAAAAAGCCGTTTGCAACCCAAAAAAAGGAGGAAGAAGAAGGAAGAGAGGAAGAAGAGAGTTTCAGGAGAGAAAGGGGAGAGTTTCGGCCAAGGGGAGGAGGAGAGAGAAATGAGGTGGCGAATGAGGGAGGAGGAAAGGAGAGAAAGGAGGGAGGGGAGAAGGAGGGGAACGGCCGGGTCTCTCCTTGACCCGCGACCCGACCCGCATCATTCTTTGTTTTCCGACAAATTTTCACCAATTTTTCCGGCAAATTGCACTACCTAACCACCTAGAATCAACTTCATGACCTTCCCTCTACCTATTACATCCCAAATTTGGAGAGATTTGGTGGTGAAAATGGAAGAAACCGTGAGGGGTGCGGCGAAGGTGGTGTGACGGCGATCCGCCATTTTTGAAGTAAATCTCGTCAACCACCACCACCATTAGACTCCCGTAGAACCCAGGAACAAAGCCCAAACAGTTGTGGAGGAGTTGGAACAAGTGGGTCGCGGGGGGGGGGGGGGGACGAATTCATCTTTGTCGATTCAGGTTTCTTCTTTTTCTTCTGTTTTTTTTTTCTTCTTCTTCTTCCTTCTTCTTCCTCTTCTGGGTTGGCAAACAATTTTTTTTTCTTTTTTTTTTCTCCTTCTTCTTCCTCTGGGTTGGGGGCGCGGGGGGAGAAGGGGAAAATGGCTGGTTTGTTTGTTTTTTTTTTTAATTTTTAAATTTAAAATTTAAAATATTTAATTAATTTTTTTAAATATTTTTAATGACACTTGGCACCCAGTTATTGTACACGTGTGCGCCACGTCATCACTTAACGAGAGACTTAACTTTGACTAACGAATGTATGAAACTGTCTCAAAATTTACACTTTAGGTATGACTTTGAGATGAAAAAAAATTGATATACTAAATGTTGAAAACCACGGAACATGTAAAATATTTAATTAATTTTTTTTAATATTTTAATGACACGTGGCACCCAGTTATTGTACACATGTGCGCCACGTCATCACTTAACGAGAGACTTAACTTTGACTAACGAATGTATGAAACTGTCTCAAAATTTACACTTTAGGTATGACTTTGAGATGAAAAAAAATTGATATACTAAGGGGGGTGTATTCAATTGAGAATGTGAAAGATTTTAATGGATTTATAAATCCATGGATTTTTATGGAGTTTAATTGATTTGTAGAGATTCCATATAAAATTTTGATTCAATTCCCTCGAAATCTCATGGGAAGAGGTGAGATTTGTGGATACTTAAAATACACTACGAAATCTCTCCAATTCCCTCTAATTCCTCAACTTTATCAAATTCTTTAAAATCAATTTCTAATTGAATACACCTGGAATGTTATAAACTTCTTTAAAATCTTAATTGAATACACCTGGATTTCTAAGGATTTTAATAAACTATTTTAAAATTCTAATTGAATACACCTAGAATTTCAGAGAATCACTTAAAATCCAGATTGAATATCCCTAGATTCATTAAAAGAATTAAAATCCCTTAAAATCCCAATTGAATACACCCTCCTAAATGTTGAAAACCACGTAACATGAGATAACAGTTTTTGCCCTAAAAAAAAAATTCCTTTATGTTACTTCGATCCGCCCCTCCTTCCCTCCCCAATCCCCTCCTCCCTTCTCTCCTCCGCACCCCACCCATCATCTTGAGCCATGGAGCTTCGAGCTAGACGGATCATCGTCTGTGCAAAACCCTACAAAATTACCTTCCCTTCTGTCTTTGTGGGGAAGACGGATCATCGATAACGAACCGCAAAAAAATGTAATCGCAATTGAGCCTTCCCCTTCGTCAAATCACCACCGCGAGCGTCCAATCAACCGGATCCACCTATCCTCGTCGCCGATGCTGACGGATCTGCGGTCACATTGGTTTTGGTCAGCGATTGAAATGGAGCCCGACCCGGGTTTGTACGGGTCCGCTGAAAGACATGGTTGAAGACAGAGGCGTTGGAGGGTGAGCTGCAGTTGATGAGGTAGTAGCCTCCTGTGAAGGAGGCTGAGGTGTGGAGGAGAGAGATGAGGGTTAGAGAGAAAAAATAGAGACCGAGATGGGTTCGTCCCCGTGAGCTCCCACCCAACTCAGGAATGGGCTCTGATTTTTGTATAAAAATCAAAGCTTTAATCGTTTTAGAAATTTCTGGGGAGCTTTTAGCACATTTATTGGTGTTGCGGAGGTGTTAGGAGATACAACTTGTGCATGTTTTGGAGGAGGAAGACGAGGAGGAAGAAGGGGTGGGGGAGGACTACGAAGAGGAAGTGGAATAAGAGAAGAGCTTGGTGGGTTCGTCAACAATGGCGGTGGTGCTGCCGCCGTTGTCCTCCAGGAAGAACAACAGAAGCAAACCCATTCCCCAAGACGGCTAGGGCGGGGAAAAAAACCCAGAAAGTCTCCTTCCAAATCCAAAGTTGTAGCTTTTAGGTTTTTAAATTTTTTAAATTTTATTATTTTTTATTTTTAATATCTATGGGTCCAGATTCACACGTGGCGCCCAATCAATGTCTAATTGGATGCTACATCACCAGTTAACGGTTAACTTAATAGCAACCTTAACGAATATATAAAACTGTCCTAAAATTTTGACTTCAAGTACCACTCTGAGATGAAAAAAACTTGATATACTAAATGTTGAAAATCGAGAAACTTGAAATTAGTAAACTGAGATTAAATGTATATTCATTTAGCCCTAGATGTATTTTCTTTTGCAACAAGAGTTATTAAATATTCTCCACCAAGTTATTGATCAATATGAGTTACATATATGAATATGCTTGACATGGTATGTGTAGCCAGTAGAGCCATCTTCTATTCCACCTTGAACAATGGTAAATTCACTAATTTATTGATCTGATGTTGATATTTATGCAAGTAAGTTGGAGACGTTTCTCATTGCGATTAGTTAGATGCATTTTGTTAAGCAATTGTTCTCATTGTATTTCTAGACGGTGATATATGATGATAATTGTGGCACAATATTCTTTTCGGAAGTTTATACCTTACGTCTTGCAACTCAGTCCACTGGTTAAAGGGAATTATAACAGGGAAGTGTTTTTTGCTCTTAGCTTCTGACCAAATCCTAAACTTGGGAGTTGTCTCTGCTACATAAAAGAAAGAATCACATCAGGGAATTTGCAAAACTGATAATGAATCAACAAAAGGAATTTTTTTTTCTTCATGCACTTTGTACGTCATTTTTGTTTGAAACAATCACTTACAGAGATTGTTGTTCCCACTCTTAAGATCTGTCTAACTCTTTCTCGTTTCTTCTAGTGTAGACCAACTTCGGACGAACTGAATAATTACAAATCTGAACCAATTATCTCCTGTTGGACTAAACAGACAGAAAGCCTCGGTCATTTTAAGGTCATTGTAAGTATAATGTAGCTTCTACTTTAATCGCTGTGTATTTATCCAAAGTGTACATGGAATTGTGACTGTTACCAGCTAGAATTTGGTCTTAATCTGAACCAAATGGATGATCGCTCAATCTCTCTATTCATTTGCAAGTCCTATGTGCTTTAGAACCTCAAAGTGTGGATGCAAAATCTGCCTAGGACTTGACTTGTATGGATGTCTTTCATTGTTGGTTTGATTTCTTAGGACAGCATTAAAATAGTCTTGTTTTAATATCAACAAGAGAAAGGAATTTAATGACTGCGTGCTGTAATTCCTGCATGACAATGCATTGAGCATTAGTGCAACCTGTATTTCCTTTTCCAGTAAGAGTTATTTAACATTTTCCATTAAGATTTGTTACATAATGTTTAAAAAAAAACTAGTATTGAGACTAGCCTAGGCGGTTTTTTAGACGGGGCTATCAAGAAAACACCTTTGCTGAGTGAAAGTATGCTATAGACTAGCTAAGCGTTTGAATTATTAAAAAGGTCGTACCCAGTGCACAAGGCTCCCGCTTTACGCAAGGTCGTACCCAGTGTCATGTTAATTTTATGTTTCCAACTACGTTCTATTAGTTTATTATGACTTTAATAATAGTCAAATATTTGATTGCTTGGCATGCCAGCTTGATTGTTCTACAAAAATATTATATATGTTATTATAATAAATTTAGATACTGTAAGATTATCGTCCAAATGAGACTATCCATGAAACATCTTGACTTCGCCTTCATCTTTTAAAATATTGGTTACATATTTTTTTCTTCGTACAAACGATATTCTACTATAGGTAGACTTTCCGTAATTTACTGATCATGATTTTGATTGCTCTGGAATATAATTTGGCTTTGCCGGGATGAATATGGTCATCTTGGTCAAATGACACGACGGAACATTTGTAAGTTTGAATCTTAGTTAATAAACATGTGGTTGAACATCAATATCAGCAGCCAAGTTTGAATACGATTTCTTTTTGGTCCAAATTCCTTTCACTGAGGAGCTCTTGAACAATTACTTATGGCCTGGGAGTTTAGGCATCGCAGATTATCGAGCACAAATATCCCGAGGAAATCGAATAACGATGTCAGAATACCTTCCTGAAGAAATTATAATCCAAATTCTTCTTAGGCTTCCCGTCAAACCTTTGATTCAGTTCACCTGTGTCTGCAGATCTTGGAACTCCATCATTAAACACACTAGCTTCATCAACAGACACCTCAACCTTAACCAAAACAAAACCAGCAATAATACCCCTTCCATCCTTCTCAGGCACTGCCCCCTCAAGGACCCCACAGTTGAGCAGTATTCTCTACATTTAGACAATGACTCCTTCCTGGAACACTCAAAGCCACAGCTTCCAGTTCAGAGCTTCAACGAGTGTTTCCGAGTTGTGGGCTCCTGCAACGGATTGCTTCTCCTCTCCGACGATTACCTTACAGAAACCAACTCTTTTATTCTATGGAACCCCTCAATAAGGAAGTTCGTCTCACTTGCAAAGCCTCATGCACCAACCTCCTCATGTTATTCTATTTGCGGGTTCGGCTTTGATTCGAAGAAAAATGACTACAAGGTAGTGAAACTGGTGTATCTCCCCCAAGATGATCAAGGCCAAGCTTGCCCTGAAATTGGGCTTTATTCACTAAATTCAGGGTCTTGGAAAACCATCACAGCAACTGCTCCTAATTACGTCATCGCTCAGACATTTTGGTCTCAAGTTTTTGTTCATGGAGCTGTGCATTGGATTGCGTCTCGTCGAAAAGAAAATGGACTCCGCAATGTGATTTTGTCATTGGATGTGAGTGATGAGACTTTTAAAGAGATTGAGTTGCCAGAAGATTTGGCTCGTGTGTTACCGACCAAGTACATGGCCATTTCAGCTGCTGGAAAGTCTATTGCCGTGAAGCACTATGATCAAAACATACATAGTATTTGGATCATGAGAGAGTACGGGGTGGTGGATTCATGGACAAAGAAATTCTCCATTGATACGCATGTCATCCCGAATTTCCGAGTTGTACAGATTATGGGGTGCAGGAAGAATGGCGAGTTTCTGTTAGAAATGTATGACCATGGAAGGAAGACTGGAGAGTTGGTCTCTCATGATCCTAGTAACAACAGAAATGAATTTCTAGGAATTCATACAGATCCAGGGTATTCATGTATTGAATATTACACGGAGAGCCTAGCTTTACTCGATAGAGCGAGCGACTTGATGCACGTTCCATGAAAGAGGAAGAAAGCGAAGAATCGTTGAGAAGTAGCTGGGTGCCATAGCTTTCATTTTTCGTTTCGTGATATGTTAAACTGTATAAATCCTTACTGAATTAGAGTATCCCTGTATGTGTTTGTCTCTCGATGATGAGATCGAGCTTCCATCTGTCTACATGTGAGTTCAAGAAGGGGGAAGAACAGGGAGAGTTATGTTTGTGCTTGCTTTGCTAATGTTTGTAGCCGCATGTATGTACGTCGATGCCGTAATACAGAAAATGAAGCAGCCTGCTAGTTCATCAGTAGTCTAGATTTTCAACTCGAAATTAGGCCAATCTATTTACACGCTGCGGCTACAATTGGTAGGAATTGCAGGAAATGCAGATAGAACTGCTGGCGATGTTACACCGGAGGTCGGTCGGTCGAGAGTGAACTCTCTGGCAGCACGATTCTTAAACGAAGGTCTGACACAATTGTCCAAGATACAAATGTTGAGCAATTTCCATCACCACCTCTAGGATATACAAAATTGTACAATGAGGGAGCCGAGCTGTTTTTGTTTCGCACAAACTAAACTTCGAAAATAATGTTTTCAAGCGTCTTCTTCTTTCTCTTCCTGAAGTCCCCGAGCACTCTCTCCCTCTCCATTGGTGTGGCAGACATTACCCACTTGCTAAATTCAAGCTCTCCCAAACCCATGAACTTAGAAAGGCGGCTGTACTGGATCCTTTTCTGATCCATGGGTGAAGGAAAATTTTCCTTCCCACCGATACCATCTAGTTTCTTCTTCCTCGAGACATGAATGCCTGGGTCCACGAGGCTACCATTCTGAGGGATGGTCATTTCTGTCGTCCCTTGAGTTCCAGGTCCATAATTCACAATGTCTTCATTACGATGTGCATACACGATACCTGAGGAGTAAAAGACACTTTCAGTCGCTACAGCCTACATCTACCCAACCAAATATCCTCAGAACAGGAAAATGACAAGAAAGCACAATGATATGAAAAATGCGAAAAAAGTGCAACGCAAGAACAAAAGTCCAATTTAAATATCAAACTTACCGACTTCTTTGAGCACAGGTTGACTTGTTAAACGCTTCACAGAATCACTGGTTGATCTGGCCTCAGACACTGATGAAGAGGTGACATCCACTTCTTTTAATGAAACATGATCGCTACCAACTTTGGTTGATTCTTGTTTTCTACTATACAATTCTTTTTGAGTTTGTTTCTCATTCAGCTCAAAGATTTCGCTGGTAAATAGCTTATCTGAAAGGTCACGAAATAAATTGCAGATTCCGAAAAGTTCCCCTTGAAATTCTTTGCAATCCTGAAAGTAAGCCAATGATACAAATATATTGTAATTGAATGCCAATAGAAAAGATCCAGAACTAACCAAAAGCAAAAAGAGATTGGTTTCTATACCTGGACACCTTCAAAATATCTTTTCTCCATTTTTCCAGAAACAGCAATGTTGGATAGCTGCTGTTTGTACACCTGACGTGAATAAACAAGCTCATCAAGGGAACCAGCAGAAAGAAAGCGGAAAACCACAACATGCCTCTTCTGTCCGAAACGAAATGACCGGTCCTGGGCCTGTAAGTCTTGTGCAGGGTTCCAACTTGGATCAAATATTACCACACGATTTGCGCTGACCAGATTCAACCCAAGCCCACCAGCTCGAGTTGATATAAGGAACACCTAAAGCAATAAATCTGTCAAACGGAAATTTAAACACAAACTTCTCTGGTCATATGAATTTGAAATATACCTGTTTGCTAGGACTTGAATTAAAGTCATCAACAAGAGCCTGACGCAAGTTGGTTGGTGTTGAACCATCAAGTCTTGAGAAGCAATAGCCTTTGCGTATGAGAAACTTTTCCAGTATGTCCAGCATCCTGGAAGAAGTAATTCTAGTTCAGGATAATAATTATCCAGATAGATAACCAAAAGAAGAAATGCAAGCATGGACTTTTGCCCAAGAAAATATTCATTAAAAGAACGTTGACTATATAATCCATTTATTTAAAAATAAGAATGCAGAAAATAGATCAGGTTAAACACTTTTTCTTTCTGAGAAAGAAAGACATGTACTGGACAATTCATTTACACGGAAAGCATCAATTAAAACATTGACAATTTGACCAACGTATTAAATACCCTAAACAATGCACAAAGTTCCTGTGTTAAACTGAAACTTTATAATTACTTAAACATCTTTAGACCCCAAAAGAAGACAATTATAATGAAAAAAGTAGAATAACAGAAAAAACAACTGTGCCTAACCAATAAGGTTCTCACGTCACCTGACAGAGTAACTGAACAAAAGAACTTTGTCACCCCGTGAAATCCATGAGAACAAGAACTTTTCAAGTGCTCGCATTTTGCCACAATGTTTAACATCACTCAGGCCCATAAAACTCTCATTTTGGGTGTTCCCTCCCACCAATTCAGCATCTTCGCCAAACACAGCGGTGGCAAACTCTGCATCTTTCTTTTGCTTATCTGGGTCATCCTTTGGATTAGGCTTAATCAGCTCCAAGTGATTACTTATCTGTAAAGCATAACACCACCATAAAACTAAGAAAGTAATGTGATAAACAGTCACAATGCATACGAACAAATCAATCCACGGTTCTCACCATAAAAGTAAAACATGCCCTATAAAATACAAAAATCCATTGCCCCTCTCACATTATCATTCTAACATATATCCTTTTTTTTTTCTTTTTTTTTTTAAAACTTTTCTAACATTTTCCACTTAAGCACTGTTTTCTAAAATTCTTAATGCTGATGTTAAGCACATGCAGGGCTCTATAACAGAGCAGTGTTGATTTAACAGCCACCAAAGAGATCATGTCTCAAGGTGCCACAAATTCAAGAGAAGCCAGCCTCATGTCTTATGTTTATCTTGTGTAAGTAAATGTGCGCCCTACACATGCTAGACACACAAGGTTCAATACTTTAAAACAAATAAGAACAAAGAAGGTTCAATAGCTTAAGAGAGGGTTTTGTTTATCAAGTGGAAACAGTACAAACAGTTAAACCAGAGGTCCGTCTAAAGAAAACTCGAGCAAAAAAAGAAAATAAACAGAAAAATTACATATGCACAGACAAGCATAAACAGAAAAGCCAATACCAAAAGCACCAGAGGAATTTAAAAAAATGCTACTTCCTAGTTCATTCAATAGGAAGAGAGTAATCTTACTAAACTATTTAGAAAGTAACAGAAATTTTTTGATCTTTTGTAGCCCTTCATAGTTATTACTTATTAGTTTAATTTCCTTCAACATCAAGTAATCCAGCAACAAACTATCCCCTACAATGTCATAGATTCCTAATGCACTTGAAACAACAGACAACCAGTCTATTTTTCCATTAAATGATTAATGAGAAACAGATCCTCAGAGGTATCTGAGACTTGAGACTTCCAAATAAAGTCAATGACCCTTTGTTATTGTATAGTAACGCACACAAAGTGAAAATACCGCAAACACACAGCACTGAAAAATATAATAACTTGGACGTTAAGTTGATTTTCAAGACAAATTATGCCCTTCTTTACAGCTATTTGTTTTCTCATTCATGTTATTCAATCTCTTATTGAAAAATACGCTTAGGAAAAAAAACTGAAACAATCCTGTGAGCGTTGCCTCTGCACCTTAAACTCATGCTCAGAAAACTATAACTTGAATAGTTACAACTTATAAAGGTGAAAAAACTTTTGAAAACCAAAGACTTTATTCCTAATAAAAAGAGAGTTAGGAGAAATAATCAGAGTACCAAGGGCTTAAAAACTAAAAATATCATTTACCTGTTGGAGCTTGACAAGGCAAGGAAGGACAATGCAGAAGGGGCATGAATCACAACCGTCGGGGTTCTCCTTGTGAAAGTATGGCCAAAGCTTTCCATGCGGGATAGTCCTTTTACAGCACTCAGCTTGAGTAAGAGGGCTTCCACAACTACATGGGTTGTCCTTATTTATTAGGCATTGGATATCCGGTAGCTGTAACATTCTCCTATACACCCGTTTTTGCAATTCACTCATAGCACAGAATATGACATTATCTTCCTTCCCCATCATAAGATGCCCAATAGTTTCCTCTTTCGTCCTTCTTAACATATATTTATGAAGAACTGCCACTAGGTGTTGTTTTCGCTTATCAGCAACACGAACAAATCTTTCAGGAGCAGTTGACCTTTGGCCATGCTTGAGGGGTTCATCATAAAACTCCCGAAAATGTTCACGTGTTCCCAAGGATCCAGGTGCAACCCAGTCAAAGAGGTTAAAAAGTTCCATGATTTTGTTCTGCATTATGGTTCCAGTGAGACCAATACGCTTTAAGGTTTTAAATTCTAAACATGCTATATAGAGCTTTGATTTTTCATTTTTAAGCCGATGTGCTTCATCAACAATCACGATCTCCCAATTCACCTCTGACAACTGGCTGCCACATATTCTGTATGTGTCAAAGCTTGTGATAAGTATCTCAACTTCATGTGATCCTAATTTATCATAAATCAAATCACGATTTGCACCGTGGTAAACAGCAACACTAAAGTTAGACCACTTAGAGAATTCATTCTCCCAATTGTGGATAACTGAAGTAGGACAAACTATGAGAACAGGGGCTCTTTCAGCTGTTTGGCATTTCTTCAGTACTGTGGAGTCGATGCAATCCCCATCTTTCCCAAACACAGCAGCCAAGAATGCAATTGTTTGGATGGTTTTTCCTAGTCCCCTGTTCAATGTGTAAGAGAAATCAAGAACTTGCTAACTAGGAACTTGAATGTACAAGTTGTGAGTTGCTAGAGATCAAACACAAATGCATATATGTGTTCATAGCTAATGTTATCCTTGCCAATCTATATTACGGTGGACTGTCTAGCAAAAGCAAAAACATCCTTAGAAAAAAAGAAGGCATTTTACCATATAAAATAACTGCAAAACACAAGGAAATGTTTTAATGGGCACTTTACAATACAGCAATGTAAGGAAATCAAAGAAACATTCACATTTCAAATGGGTAAAATCATCCCTATGATAATGGGCACTTTACAATACACCAACATAAGGAAATCAAAGAAACATTCACATTTCAAATGAGTAAAAATCATCCCTATGATAATGCACTGTCAAGATCTCGACCAAATAATTATAGTCCCAATCAATATGCTGTTCTCAAAAGTAACTACACATGCACTGGGCACACTGTCAAATTTACAACGGAAAGAGGAAAAAAAACTAATTTTTGGCATTTTCTTTCTCCATGTTAATATATACTTCCAAGGAGAGTGGCAGCTACCAACTGTTTTAAAGAGAAAAATTCCACTACGAAAATTTGTCCCAGAACCCCTTTCCAGGTTAGGTATATTCTTAAGTTAAAAGAAACTCATGTATCTTCGGTTCACAGTCTGAGTCTGAGAGAACGAGTGCTTCATCTACAGTTTGGAAAATGCATAGTCAAATCTGCTGGAGATATGCCCCCAAAACCAAACATTCATTTTTCACTAACCAATCACAACATTGAATGAAATGGATAATGCTCAAAATTAAATTACAATACAATTAAATAAAAAATAAAAAACAATGAAAATGCAAGAGTCCAGAGGACACAACTAAAAGTAAAAGGTCAGAACTTTAAGAACTATATAAGATGAAAGTTCATCACTACTACTTACATATCGTCACCAAGAATACCTCCATGATTTTTCTTGTACAGAGTATACAGAAACTTCACTCCCTCTCTCTGATGTTCAAGCAACCTGCAGTTAATGGATGCAGGAACCTGCAACGGGAAAACGAAGTGATATGGTAACTATACAAAAAGAGTCCAACAATTTTATATCTCATTCATGCAAACCATTCATATTGTAGAGACCCAAAAGCTATACTTATAGAACTTCAACTATTTCATGAATATAAAAACCAGTGATTTAGACGTTTCCTACAGATCCCCTTACAGACAAGAAAACTACACGATTGGAATACAGTAGTGTCAGGCAGTTAATGTTTCAACAAAGTGACCAACGTCGTTAGAATCCCATAAGATAACAAATCATACAGGAAAAGCCTAATTATTTCTTTTGCATTCCACCACACTTCATTATTGTTTTCCCTTCCATTTCATTCACTTTAAAACTTCCAAACCTTCCTTTAGCCGCCAACGCTAAATAATGACCTCACTGCTCTGTCTGTTGCACAACTTTGGAACTAAGAAGGAAATGGCCTAATAACAATTGCTCTTCGAATAAAAGCCGATGTTAGAATTTTCCTAATCACCAGTTAACAAAAATTCTCTTTGACCACTAATAGCCACCATAGGCTCAAGTAATTCGGCCAAATCAAATACATAATATCCAGGTTCATCAAGCACTTCCCTGGTCCTTGAAGTCATATTACTACTCGAACTTCCAATTATGAACCTAACTGTTACCATCACATATTTACTTAAGTTGTAAGGAGCAAACACTGACCGGAAACTTTTGTGTGGCGCGTGTGAATATATAACGATTGAATTGTGAACTTGTGAGACAATGCAAACAGAAAGAATGTACCTTTACGTTCCTTACACCAAGCAGATACATTTATGCAAACTAAACTAAATAATGATCATCGTAAATTGAAAACCAAAATTACCGCGAAAACACAACACATATGCATAAATTTGAAACAATTATGAAAGGGAAAACAAAGTTTAATAACCTGTACAACTGGAAATTCTCCCTCACAGGACAAGATCAGGGGCTCATATGGTCCTGTGTGATCAAATTCAAAGAAACCCACTTTAGGGCTCCCACAGGCCACTGATTCTGGGTCGTCTTCTTCTTCATCAACCTCATCCTCACTACCATTCTGGTCCTGGATTTGTTTGGTTTGAATTGGCGGCAGAGACAATGGGTCTTGCAGTCTCAGAAGCTGCTGAGACAGAGACGATTTGGCGGGACGTCTTGGGATTGTAGGTTCTTCTACGGGTTGGGAGATTGAGGACTGTGATTGGGTTGATGGGATTGTTAAGGATGATGAGTTTCTGCAGGGTTTAAGGGCTTCTTTGAAGGACTGGAGGGACATTGGATATTGGTAGGGGGAGAGAGAGAAACGGGAGACGAAGAGAGCAAAACGGCCAGAGAGAGAGAGACGGTGGGGTGGGGAAGGGAGAAACGGGTGGGGGCAGGGGAATTTTTTATTTTTTATTTTTTTCCCCTTTCAGAAAACGGACTGTTCACCCGATTCAATTCGAATCAGGATAAACCTAATTCCCAAATTGACCAAATCGCAATACTTCTGCTAAACTCCGAATTCAGATCCCTGCTCCACTCGCGATGAAGATGAAAGCCCTGGTTAACCAAAATTTGTAAATTACATCGAATTATACTCCTTTTTTAAGTTTATGATGACTATAATGAAAATTGATATGTTAGTACTAGTATATGCTTTAAGATGAAAATTTTAATTAAAATAGAAAATGTAATGTTAGAGATATTATATTTTCAAACTAAATAATGTGTTACCAAAAGAAATAAACACACTAATCAACGCTTAATTAATAATCCAATACTCAATTTTTATATCATTTAGTTTACAAAATTTTGTTTTAAAAATTTAGCCTCTTTAGTATTATCCAAATAAAAATGAGATTTGACACCATCTACACTTCCATGCTCATCTCCTTATCATTAATTCTGTTGCACTTTTTCGGCATTGTCACATTCCTCCTCTTTTAGGTCATTCATGTCTGCATCACTCCGTTTAGGCACTTGACCCATGTGGTCTCCGTGCTTGAGCCTGTCTATGGGTTCACCGTCATGAAGAGGAGGTATGAGTTGTTCAAGGAGAGGGTTGGGATTGCATTCGTGCTCGTTTTCGGGTATTTGACCATTTACGGAGTTGTTTGTTGCCATTTTCAGGTAGGCGGTGCACGACGGGGGGTTTTTTGTGAGGATTGTAGTTGCTAATTGTAAAGTTGGTTGGATTGTTGCATAGTGTGTTTTACTATGTCTACAAAGATAGAGATTAATTCTTCAAAATAATCAAAATTTAGAACTTGTTTGGATATGTTTTTAAAATAACTGAAAACATTTTTGATGAAAATATTTTTAGAACCAATCTTTAGTGTTTCGTGTCCTCAATCGTTGGATTATTATAATGGTTGAAATTTAGCAAAATGTGAGGCGAAGCCTAAATGTAAAGATTCAGATTCTTGGCATGCATATCAATACTGTTGATGCACAAAATCAGCGAAGACTTTGGTACAACAGAAAGTGTCAGGTTTTGTGACCTTCGCTTGGTTGCTTCGGTCACTAGTGAGGATAAGTACGTAAATGAATAGAGACAGAGAAGCAAACACAGGATGTACGTGGTTCACCCAGATTGGCTACGTCCACGGAGTAGAGGAGTTCTCATTAATTGTGAAGGGTTTACACAAATACATAGGTTCAAGCTCTGGTTTAGTGAGTTCTAGTGAATAGTTTAGTACAAAATGACATTAGAGATTGTTGTGGGAGAATGATCCCTATTTATAGAAGAGAGTTTCTAGTTTTGTTCTAATATTGACACATGTCGTGTTGTGATTGGCTTCTGATGTTGACACGTGTCGCATTGTGATTGGCCTTCTGGTTGAAGGGAAACTCTTCTGGGTCCTTGACGGTATAACGTTGACCGGTGCTCAGTAGTTTCGGGATTAGTCAAGTATGGTACAAACAGTGCTCCCCTAAGTTCCCGAGTGAGGGAAGCTCCTCGGTTGGGGACTTGCAAGATCCAAGCCGCTGAGTAATCACGAAACTTCTAAGTACCGAGGTGTGGTATCGTCTTCACTTGCCTTATCTTTCTCATAGGTAGATGTGGCATCTTCTCTGGAAGTACGCTTCCTCCATCCAGGGGTGGTATCTTTAACCGATGAAGATGCACAAGGTAATGTATCAATTTCACTTGAAGCTTACTTGTAGTTTCGGGCTTGGTCAAGTGCGATACAAACCTTATAGTAGGAGTCTCCCAAGTCGCCGAGCTAGGAGATCTGCCGAAAGAGGTGACAGACAAGGTAAGCAGTCAAACTTCCAAGTAAGCAACCCAGGATCAGAGGTTTGACTTCGGCTTCCGGTTGATTGTTCTCCTTCTCCTTGTCTCTCATTCAACTGCCAGGATAAGGAGAAGCAAATGGATAAGAGATGATATGAGATACTTTTGCTTTTGAAGAAGTAACTTTCCACAGGCTTATTCTTGAACTGTGCTGGAGGGTTTTCTGGTGCCCTTCAGAGTATAAGGCCGACTCAAGAATTTGAGGGTCAAAACAAGTCCATCAAATCTAGAGTACGTTCGACCTTGATGATATGGGATACTTTTGTTGTTGACGGAATAATGAATGTGGTATGGAAAGGTGTCGTGTTGTAGTGATCTGTTTCAGCTCATCGTTGAACCTTCTGCTTCAATCTTTTGCATGGCAGAAGTGGTGTGCAACCTTTGCATTTAAATGGTCCTTCAGAACATTCCTTCATAGTGACTCATCCACGCTTGGCAGCTTCAGTGTAAAGAGCCAATATCTGATCAACTGTCATGAGGTATTTGCCGGTGGAATTCGTGACCTTAACAGCAGTTGAGGATGAGTACTCGAGAGCAATGCTAAGTAAGCAACCAGGCAAAGGCTCCAGGCAGTCAGTTCCAAATTGGAGGTTTGATTTCAGGTTCCGACTGACTGCTCTCTTTCTCCTTGTCCTGCAGGTGTGGACAAGGACAAAGACAAAGACAGGGAGAAAGCATGATATGGGATACTCTTGCTTTCGACCCTGATGATATGAGATACTCTTGTTCTTGGTGTGGCTTATTTGCTGAGGTATTATCGGGGGGAAATAAAGCTGAGTATTTCGAGAGGTTATGTTGAGGGTGCCTTCTCGAATGCGAGAAAGGGTTGAGCATTTTTACAGGTTTGCCTGTCCGTTGAGGAGGGAGGTCAATGTATATAGGGATTTCCCAATAACAAGTAGTAATGCTATTCCTTTACCCTTCTTGGTCACAACAATGTAGTGGGAGCTGCCAGCTTCACGTGTTTTAATTTTGTCAGAGCACTTTGAAAAAGTGGTATGTGGTATCTGGAAAGCTGATGTTACGTGTGAAGATTACAGACAAGCTTTATCTAAGGAAATCTGGCTCTCGAAGTTCTGAGAGTTGTGCCTCTTCGGTTTTCGAACAAGCAATCCCGTCGAGGATCTGACTCTCGAGATTCGGAAAGCGGTGCTACTCCGGTTTTTGAGAAAGTAATTATGTTGGGAGTCTTTTCTCGAATGTGAGTAAAGGTTGGACGTTCTTGCCAACCTGTCTTGCCGCAAAACACGGAGGTCGACACACATAGGGACTTTCCAGTTGTCAAGCAGTGGTGCTGTTCCTTTACCCTTATGGGTAATAGTAGGGTAGCTGGAACTTCGAAATTCTCGTGCCTAAACTTTGTCAGAGATCTTTGACAAAGTTATATGTGGTACCCGAGGAGTTGATGGTGCATATGGATAGCGGTGATTGAACAGTAAGATTCACGTGCTTTCTACTTCACCAGAAATCTTCGACAGATTGCCCGTAATTTCCGCAAAGCTGAGTGTGCATGTGACAGGTGCTGACGAGGCTGAAAAAGCAGGTGCTTCTTCGATTTCTGAGATCGGCCCTCGTGGTCTCTGAGCAGCCCAGCTTTTGAGAAAGCAAACGCCTCTTCGATTTCTGAAGCTCCGTCGAGTGCAGATTTTTATAGAGGCTGGCATTAAGTTCCACAGCACACTTGAATCTCTACCAGTAGAAGCTCATTTCTTGCACTTCTAAGATCTTGATTTGTCTGACCTCTTCCCTCTTCAACACATTTGAAAATGTCTGGACCCTCCGACCGTCGTTTTGACTTGAACCTTGGAGAAGAGACAGCCACGCCTTCTCCAGACAACATATGGCGCCCATCCTTCATATCCCCTACTGGTCCTCTTACCGTTGGGGATTCTGTGATGAAGAATGATATGACCGCTGCAGTGGTGGCCAGGAACCTTCTCACTCCCAAAGATAACAGACTACTTTCCAAACGGTCTGATGAGTTGGCTGTTAAGGACTCTCTGGCTCTTAGTGTTCAGTGTGCAGGTTCTGTGTCTAATATGGCCCAACGCCTATTTGCTAGAACCCGCCAAGTTGAATCATTGGCTGCTGAAGTGATGAGTCTCAAACAGGAGATTAGAGGGCTCAAGCATGAGAATAAGCAGTTGCACCGGCTCGCCCATGACTATGCTACAAACATGAAGAGGAAGCTTGACCAGATGAAGGAATCTGATGGTAAGGTTTTACTTGATCATCAGCGGTTTGTGGGTTTGTTCCAAAGGCATTTATTGCCTTCGTCCTCTGGGGCTGTACCTGGTAATGAAGCTTCAAATAATGAACCTCCAATGCCTCCTCCTTCTGGGGTTTTGTCAAGTACTGAGGCTCCGGATAACCACCCTCCGGTGCTTTCTCTTTCTGAGGCTCTACCGACTGCTGAGACTTCCCCTAAGCAACCTTTGTGAAGGCTCCCTTTTGTTTGTTTATTTTGACTCATGTATATGTACATATTTGTGGCTTATCGAAAATATTAATAAATAAGCTTTGCTTCATTTCAACATATTGTGTTAAATACACCAAAGCCTTCTTCATAAAGTTCTTTGAATTTTTGCTTTTGTTGAAACCTGTATTGTTGAAGCTTTGTGAGTGAAGCATGTAGTTTGAGGTAGTGTTCCCTTAATTTCCCGAGTGAGGAAAACTTCTCGGTTGGAGACTTGAAAAATCCAAGTCACTGAGTGGTTGTGAGACTGCCGAGTATCAAGGTGCAGTAGCATATGGTGGGAGTCCCCCAAGTCTTCAGGCGAAGAGAGTTGCCGAATGAGGTGTCTCGCGTGTTACTAATTTGTCAAAGTAACGAATCCTTGTTTCGATGTCACACATTCGTATATGCTTTATCTAAAAATATTTCCAACTTTTGTGTGTTTGATGCTGCATGCTATTGACTAGACAAGATCAAGTGCAATTAGTAGCTTTTCTCTCTTTTTCATCTTTTCTTTGGTGGAATTGCTTTTCGTTTCTACTAATCAGCCTGAGTGGATGCAAGATAACACCATTCTCTATAGCTCAGATTGCAAAGTCGTCTTCATGAAAGTTGTTCCTTATCTTGTGAACTACAACATATCCAAATTTGAGATCCATCGGAGTAGTACAACTTCAGAAATTCAAGTATGATGAGTAACTGTTCATCAATGTTCTGTTAATCCGTCAGACTTGTTGTGAGCTTCGAAACTCCATTTTCTCTTGTTCAGATCAACATACTTTCTTCATGGAAGTTGTTCCTCATCATCTCTTCCATAACATATCAAAAATTCAGAACAAACTAACGGTTGAATATTTCCAGATCTTCGAAACACCGCAGCAGCTTTGAAGCTTGCAGAAATCTGACCGTCATGTTTGGAGCTTCAACACTCTAACTTCCGTCGCTCAAATAGAAAAATTTCCTTCGTGAAAGTTGTTCATCTGCTCAAGAACTATAAGATGTCCAAAATTCAGCTCCACTGGAATTAGCTTCGCACTATCTTGATGAAGAGTGTGTGAAGCTTTTATGTGTTTTGGTGTTGAAATTTGGTATTGTAGGTGAAGCTTTGGGGTTGAAGCTTGATAGGTGAAGCTTTATAGGTGAAGCTTTATAGGTGAAGCTTTGTGTTTGAAGCTTTATAGGTGAAGCTTTGGGGTTGAAGCTTGATAGGTGAAGCTTTGTGTTTGAAGCTTTATAGGTGAAGCTTTGGTGTTGAAGCTTGATAGGTGAAGCTTTGTGTTGAAGCTTTATAGGTGAAGCTTTGGGGTTGAAGCTTTATAGGTGAAGCTTTTGTTGGCACCATAAATTGATTGTGCTTCGCACTATCTTGATGAACATAGTGCGAAGCTTGGGAGATTGATACTTGTCCTCCATTGATGAAGATTTTGTTGGCACCATAAATTGATTGTGCTTCGCACTATCTTGATGAACATAGTGCGAAGCTTTGGAGATTGATACTTGTCCTCCATTGATGAAGCTTTTGTTGGCACCATAAATTGATTGTGCTTCGCACTATCTTGATGAACATAGTGCGAAGCTTTGGAGATTTATACTTGTCCTCCATTGATGAAGATTTTGTTGGCACCATAAATTGATTGTGCTTCGCACTATCTTGATGAACATAGTGCGAAGCTTTGGAGATTGATACTTGTCCTCCATTGATGAAGCTTTTGTTGAATTTCCCAATTTCCAATTTCCTCTTCTTTTTTTTTTTTTTTTTTTTTTTTTTTTTTTTTTTGGGAAAACTAGAAATTTGAAAATGTGGGAGAGACAACGTATACAAATTTTGCTTCCATACTGTTAAGCGAGAGATTGTGATGCAAGCCACATCTTGTTGTAGTGTTTGCATTGTTACAGAGGAGAAATGTCTGAAGCAGATGCAAGAGGGCTGAAGAGCTTGATCTTCGTATACCATGCATTGAAGCCATTGTTGGCTTGCAATAAGACTTTGTTGGTGACTATAGCTCTTGTTAGGCATAAGTGCTCCCCTAGTTGAGTTGTAAAGCTTGATGGTTTTTGATTATTTGTGAATGCTAGGAGTTCACATGTACAAGTTGTACCACTCGTCTTCTGGTTAATGGAATGAATGGTAGGTTGCTTTCATCACGTGGTTGGTGGTACGAATGTGAATTCCTTAATCACCTTTCATCACATTTCATCACCTGGTTGGTGACATGAAGGAGAGTACGCGTTGTACATTTCATCACCTGGTTGGTGGCATGAAGGAAAGTACGCGTTGTACATTTCATCACCTGGTTGGTGGCATGAAGATGAGTTCCTTCTTCACCTGATTGGTGATAAGGGTGGCAAGTTTCCAAATAATATTAGAGTACGGGTTGTACATTTCATCACCTAGTTGGTGGTACGAAGGTGAGTTCCTTCATCACCTAGTTGGTGAGAATAAGGGCAAGGTGTCGAGGCACATTGTGGCAAATGTCGAATGACACAAAGTGTGTTGAACCCTTTCGAAGCACAGTTGGCTTATGTATGGATGTGTTGGAATGTATGATGTTTATGCATGAATGTGTTGGAATGTATGATGTTTATGTATGAATGTATTGGAATGTATGATGTTTATGTATGAATGTGTTGGAATGTATGATGTTTATGTATGAATGTGTTGGAATGTATGAATGTGTTGGAATGTATGATGTAGATCCTTTGTATAGTCTTGTTGACACATACTTAGATTTTGTTTTGTATTGGAAACATTTGCGTTGAAGCTTCAACACTTGAGTGTTTCATTGCTCAGAATGGAAAAGAGTTTATGGCCGAGTTGGCTAAATCACCTCTTTATTGAATTCATACCAAATGGTCTTTGTTACATAGGATGCCGAACGGCTGTAGCTTAACACTTGTACAATGTGAGTCTTATTTGTAATAGTACTTCAAGTGGTCAGCATTCCATGGATGGCCAAGGGTCTTGCCGTCGGAGTTTCTGAGCTTGTAGGAGCCAGGGCGACTGATGCCGACGACCTCGAACGGTCCGTCCCAGTTAGGACTGAGTGTTCCTTCACTCGGGACTCTATCACAGAGTAATCTTTTCTTCAGTACCCAGTCTCCCACTTTGAAAGAGCGAGGTTTGACCCTTGAGTCGTAGTAGTTGGAGATGCGCTGCTTGTAGGCGACATTCCTCAGGTGAGCCTGATTTCTGTGTTCCTCGACTAGATCCAGGTTGAGGGTGAGTTGCTTGTCGTTCTCACTCTGTATGTAGTTCTGGATTCGGTATGTTGCTTGCTCAAGCTCAACTGGGACAACTGCTTCTGTACCAAAAGCAAGTGAGAATGGAGTTTCTCCTGTGGAAGTCCGATATGAAGTGCGGTATGACCAAAGGACTTGGGGTACGAATTCTGGCCAACAACCTTTAGCTTTGTCCAAGCTAGTTTTCAGAGTGCGCTTGATTATTTTGTTAACGGCCTCGACTTGTCCGTTAGACTGGGGATGGGCTGGAGAGGCAAAACATAAGTTGATGTTGAACTTAGAGCAGAACATCTTGAACTTCTTGTTGTCGAACTGCCGCCCATTGTCCGTGACTATCGCATTGGGAATGCCGAATCTGCAGAGGATGTTCTTCCATACGAATTCTTCTATTTTTCCCTCAGTAATGGTTGCCAAGGGTTCTACTTTAGCCCACTTTGTGAAGTAGTCAACTGCAACGATTGCATAGCGGACCTTGCCTTTCCCTGCAGGCATTGGGCCGATCAAATCAAGTCCCCATTGGGCGAAGGGCCAAGGGCTGATCATAGGAGTGAGCGGCTCGGGAGGGGAGTGAGGGATAGTTGCGTAGCGTTGACACTTATCACATGAGCGAGATATTCTGATGGCATCTTGGTGGAGTGTTGGCCAATAGTATCCTTGGCGAAAAGTCTTGTGAGCTAGGGATCGAGACCCAGCATGATCTCCGCAGACTCCTTCATGTATTTCCCGAAGGACAATTTCCGCCTCCGCAGGTGTAAGGCATCTTAGGTATGGCAGGGTGAAACCGCGCTTGTAGAGTTGGTCATTAATGATCAGGTAGCGGGCAGACTTGTATCGAATCTGCTTAGCTTGGACTTTGTCAATTGGGAGGGTGCCATGAGCAAGGAATTTATAAATTGGGGTGATCCAACTATCTTCTTGTTGTAAATTGTACACCTCCGCGACCATGGTGCTTGGTTCTGCCAACAATTCGACATGAATTTTTCTCCCAATCTTGTCTTCCACTGCCGAGGCGAGGCGAGCCAAAGCGTCTGCATGACTGTTTGCCGCTCGAGGAACTTGGGTGATCTGGTAGTGGAAGTGCTTGAGCAAAAGTCGCGTTTGCGCAAGATATGCTGCCATGGAGCTATCCTTAGCATCAAAGTTGTTTATGACTTGGTTGACCACTAATTGGGAGTCACTGAAGATATCAATTCGTTTAACCCCAAGGTGTTTGGCCAAACGCAAGCCTGCTAGAAAGGCTTCGTATTCGGCCTCGTTGTTCGATGCCTTGAATTTGAAACGAATAGCGTATTCCATCGCCACTTTGTCGGGGGTAGTGAGGACTAATCCTGCTCCGCAGCCCTGTTGGTTGGATGAGCCATCAACATACAGACTCCATGCTGGGGTCGTTGATTCTACTTTCTGAGCTTCCGATGGTAATGAAGTTACTGCTTCAGGTGTAGAAGCAATGTCAACAGGATATGTGAAGTCGGCGATGAAATCTGCTACTGCTTGACCTTTTTCGGCTGGTTTTGGTTGGTAGGAGATGTCAAACTCACCCAATGCTATCGCCCATTTGATCATTCGTCCAGACGTGTCAGGACTCTGGAGTATCTGTCGAAGAGGGTGATTGGTAAGCACGATGATGGCGTGTGCTTGGAAATAAGGGCGAAGTTTCCGAGCAGACATGACCAATGCTAGAGCTAATTTCTCAATGTTGGAGTATCGTGTCTCCGCATCTTGTAGGGCCTTGCTAGCGTAGTAGACGGGCCGTTCGACACTACTGTCCATTCGAATAAGAACAGAACTGACTGCTGAAGCCGAAACCGATAGATAGATGATGAGAGTGTCACCAACTTCTGGTTTGGAGAGCAGAGGGGCTTTACTCATGTACTCTTTGAGGTTCCTGAATGCCTTGGCACATTCCTCCGTCCATGTAATGTACTTCTTATTTCCCTTGAGTGCTTTGAAGAAAGGAGCACATCTGTCTGTGGCCTTAGAGATGAATCTGGTTAAGGCTGCCACCTTGCCAGTAAGGCTTTGGATGTCTTTTGAAGTTATTGGCTCTTTCATGTCGAGGATTGCTTTGATCTTTTCAGGGTTAGCTTCAATGCCTCGTTGGCTAATCATGAAGCCTAAGAATTTGCCAGAGCCCACGCCGAAGGCACATTTGTTGAGGTTCAACCTCATTCGATACCTCTTTAGAATGGTGAAAGTTTCAGATAGGTTGGTGATGTGTTGGTCAGCATGTTTGCTTTTGACTAGCATATCATCAACGTAAACTTCCATGTTCTTCCCAATTTGTTCGGCGAACATTGAATTGACCAGTCTCTGATAAGTTGCTCCTGCATTCTTTAGGCCGAAAGGCATGACTTTATAGCAATATAGTCCCCTGTCAGTAGTGAAGGCCGTGTGTTCTTGGTCTGAGGGGTTCATGAGGATTTGGTTGTATCCTGAATAAGCGTCCATGAAGCTCAAGAGCTCACACCCTGCCGTAGAGTCTATAAGTCTATCAATGAGAGGAAGGGGGAAACTATCCTTCGGGCATCCTTTGTTTAGGTCGGTGTAGTCGACACACATTCTCCACAAGACCTTTTGAAGTAGGAGACTTTCCTTGGTCGAATTTTTCTTAACAAGGACAACATTTGCTACCCATGTTGGGTAATTGACTTCACGGACGAAGCTTATGTCCTTGAGTTTTTCAACTTATGCTTTCATCGCCTCGTATCGTTCAACATCATAAGATCTTCGCTTCTGTTTTACTGGTTTGGTCTTGGGATCAATACTCAAGTGGTGACAGATGATATCGGGAGAGATGCCCGGCATATCTTTATATGACCAAGCGAAGACCTCGGCGTTCTCTTGCAAAAAGGAGATCAGCGACAACCGAAGGGGTGGTGACAAAGTGGTGCCAATATTCACCATGCGGTCTGGATGGTCTTTGGAGATAGAGATCTTCTCTAACTCTTCAGCGGGTTGTGCTTGCTGGGTGAATGAGTCATCTCGAGGGTCGTCGGGTTGACTGTTGCCATCCTGAAGACCCGAGTTGGATTCATCTGGACTGGTCTTTACGACTTGGTTATGTATAAAGAGAGTCTCCTTGGGGACAGGCAGGTGTTGTTGTTTGACTGAAGTGTTGTAACATGATCGAGCACTAAGTTGATCTCCCCTGATGTACCCATTGCCGAAAGGGGTTGGAAACTTCATCAACAACATATGTGTGGATACCATGGCCTTGAGATCATTGATGCCTGTGCGCCCAAAGATGACATTGTATGCCGTCGGGCAGTTGACCACTAGGAAGTTAGTGGTAATAGTAGCTGTGTAGGGGCCTGTACCAATGGTGAAGGGTAAGTGTATACTCCCTAAAGGTTGCACGATATCGCCAGAGAAGCTTATCAGAGGAGAAATCGAGCGATCGAGCAAGTGTTCAGCTACATTAAGTGCCTTGAAAGCTTCAGCAAACATGATATTGACTGAAGCACCTGTGTCTATCAGGATTCGTTTCACATCAAAATTTGCTATGTGAGCTTCCACGATCAGCGGGTCATTGTGAGGGTAGATGATACCTCTTTCTTCCTCAGGGTAGAAACATATTGGATCCCAGTTAGGCTTTTGATACTTGCCTCCTCTGATGTCTTCCACGTGAAACACTTGATGGCCAAGTTTCAAAGTTCGTTCACTATTTTTCATGGCCCTATTGGAAGATTCAGACATGGGTGTGCCGCCGCTTATGGAATATATCACATTCACCTGGCGTTGGTTACGGTTATCCCTTGGAGGGTGAAGGAGGAACTGATCAATTTTTCCTTCACGTGCCAAAGCTTCAATATAGTCACGGAGGATAATGCACTTCTCACTATCATGGCCATTATACTCGTGGTAGCAGCAAAACATGCCCGTGTTCTTCGTGGACTTGTAATCTGGCTGTCTTGGCTTTGGCTTTGGTATCAGGTGAGCTATACTGGGGTAGATGGCAGCACATGTAGCATTCAAAGAGGTGTATGTCTCATACCTCGGGGTAGGGCCTGTCTTGACACGTGATTGGCCCACTGCGTTGACTGCCTGGGGGCGGGCATTATTGTGACGATATCCTGAGTTATCGCGATAGTGCCCCTTGTTCTTTTTATTAAAATGAGATTGGTGAGGATGGAAGTCCTTCCTTTTGCCCTGAGATTGATATGTCTGCTGACTTGGCGAAGCATTAAATGAGGCAGGGGGGTGTGCTACTACCATTTGGAAGGTTGAGGTCTTTTCATTCGGTTGGATCTGGCCTCCACTCCCTACTTGCTGATAAGGGGTGACTGTAGGGGGTTTCCCTTGATATGTCCTTGCCTCGGCGGAGGCATGGTTGTAAGCTTGTATCATCACCTCAGAGTAAGTCTTCCAAGTGTTGGCATTGATCATGTACTTGAAGAAACAATCACGTAAGCCTGCAGTGAAAGCCTTGAGGGCGGTCTTGTCATCTGCCTCAGCGCAGCGAGAATACTCATGGCTGAAGCGGCCAGCGTACTTTCGTAATGACTCGTCCGGCTTCTGGTGAATAGTGTACAAGTCATCTGCGGAATGCAAGCGATCGGTCTGGAAGATGTGTTGAGAGACAAACAGCTTTCTCAACTCTTCAAATGAGTCTACTGTCTCAGGTGGAAGACGACAATACCAGTTTAAAGCTCCGCCAGAGAGGGTGGAGGGGAAGAGAAGGCACCGTTCTTCGTCGGTGTGTCCCCGGTATACCATGGTGGACTCAAAGAGGTTAAGGTGTTCAATCGGGTCTTCCCTTCCAGTATAGAGCTGTAAGTCAAGCTTCTGCTTTGTCTTCGCTTGGAGGGGAGTGTTGAGGATCCTTCTTGTGAGAGGGCCAGGCCTGGGTTGGTTCCAGTCAGGTATCTCGGCTTGACGTTCAGCCTTCAGCTTGTTTACTTCCTCAAGGAGCTGCAGGACAAGGGGGTCCTGAGTGGAGTCGTGCACCACTGAAGTTTTCTTCTTTAAGTCCCCATCACTTCTTGGAAGTAGGAAAGTTTGATCAAGATAGCGTGATCTTTCTCTGGACTCGCCACACTGACTTCTAGAGTAAGTATGTCGGAATGTTTTCGAGTCCCCAGTACCTTCATATTCTTCTGGGACTTGTTGCCCCTTATCTAGATTGGCGGCTGGCCTGGGTCGTGGAAGAGGACCGAGTCTTTCAGAAACCCTTGGGTCATTGATCTTCGAGCTTATGTGGATGGGATTCTCTCGACGTTGCTTTAGGAAGTCTCGACAATCGCGATAGACAGCTTTTGATCCTTCCACATCCTCTGTGAGGAGGTGTTTTCCTCTACTTCTCCTGCTTCGGGTTGAAGCAGCTGGGTTGAGAGAAGTCTCATGTTGATTATCACATTGATGTGTAGCTCGATCCCTATCAGGGATGTCCGTGTCGGATATCGGCGACCCTCCGTGTTGGGGGGCATTCAGTTGATTGTTGACCTCGACAGGGGCGACGGGCTTGTGTGTTTGAGCCTGCCTAGCCTCGTGAAGCATCTCGAAAAGTTTTTCATATTGTTCCTGGAGGACTTCATTCTTCATCGCTATCTTGTTGTTCTGAACCTCTAGCTCATCGACTTTAGCTTGAAGAGTAACTCTATTTCCTTCCTGCTTTCGTTGCTTCATACTAGGTCCAGCAGGGGTGTCATTCTGTGTGCTGTGGCTTCTTTCGCTCCCCATATCGGCGAGAGATGCTTGGCCAAAAGAGAGTGTACGAGCGGTGGAAACCAGCTTGACAAAGTTGAAAAGAGTGGGAATAAGTGTCGTTTCCCACAGACGGCGCCAAATGTTGATGCACAAAATCAGCGAAGACTTTGGTACAACAGAAAGTGTCAGGTTTTGTGACCTTCGCTTGGTTGCTTCGGTCACTAGTGAGGATAAGTACGTAAATGAATAGAGACAGAGAAGCAAACACAGGATGTATGTGGTTCACCCAGATTGGCTACGTCCACGGAGTAGAGGAGTTCTCATTAATTGTGAAGGGTTTACACAAATACATAGGTTCAAGCTCTGGTTTAGTGAGTTCTAGTGAATAGTTTAGTACAAAATGACATTAGAGATTGTTGTGGGAGAATGATCCCTATTTATAGAAGAGAGTTTCTAGTTTTGTTCTAATATTGACACATGTCGTGTTGTGATTGGCTTCTGATGTTGACACGTGTCGCATTGTGATTGGCCTTCTGGTTGAAGGGAAACTCTTCTGGGTCCTTGACGGTATAACGTTGACCGGTGCTCAGTAGTTTCGGAATTAGTCAAGTATGGTACAAACAAATACCAAATTGAATTCTCCCGTGGTGCTTTTCATATATAATGAATTTAAAAAAAATCAAATTGAAAAGTAAAAATAAAAATTCAATTACTAAATATTGGAAAGTAAAAAACTGGAATGATAAACTCACATTATTTTTAACTTCTAACACACTCTTGTTTAATTTTATTCGTTGTTTTCATTTTTTTTATTCAATACGATAGCAAAAAAAAGAGGGACGTGTTAAAAAAAATATATGCGAAACTCACCTCTCTTAGAAAAATAGTTTAACTTTTGCTGTTTGCTTTTGTTATATTTATGAAATCAATGAAAATGTATTTTATCAAAGTTTAAAAAAAAAAAAAAAGTGGATGGCATTTTAGTTTCATTTTAAAATTTACATGTTTTATTAAAGAAAAACAATTTTATATCTTAAAATGTTTCAATAAAAATGTCATGTTTATAGTGATGGCCACTTAGCAGTAATGATAACTTTTTAAATTTTGGTTGCAGAAATTATTGTGGGGCAAAAAATAATCAAGAAAATTATGAAGGCGACATGTGAATTTTTGGGTAAAAATGACAAAATTACTCTCGAGGCATACCGGGATTCCCATGCGCATGCAACGGACAATAACGGCTTAATCAAAGGAGAGTCAAAGGTGATCAAAATGATATTTATTCAAATCTCTCTCATCACTTCTCATCAAATCCTCACTCAAAAGGTAACTCTCAATTTTCCTATTCAATTTACGATTAATTGACAAATTAAGTGCAAGATATTATCTTACATAATATCTTGCAATTATATTCATATTTCCACCGTATATGGCCGATCCCTATTATCCAAATAAGGCTGGCCACTCCCCTATAAATAGCCCCATTTTTCTCACTAAAATCCTAATTCATTCTCCCCTAAAAAATTTCCAAACATATTTTCTTTCAAATTCTAACTTTAGCATCAGAGATTCTTCGCCCAAAACCCCCCATTCATCGTGGGTGTGTGAGGCTTTTGGTCTTAATCTTAGGTGTTATTATTTTGCAGGTGTATTTTCGTTAAATGAGAAGACGACATAAATTTGCATCCACAAATTGGTGCTTTCATTGAGAGTCTTGATTCACACGCTCGAAGAAGACTCTCGTATTCAAAGTTTCTAATTTCACGTTCATTTGTATATTTTTTGTACGTTCTTATTCCTATATTTTTTTTATAAAGTTCTTTGAATAAACGTAAAAGAAAAGTACAATGACTAGAAATTCAGAAACCACGACTAACAGAACTTCCTATGTTCAAGGATTAGGACCACCACGATCCACGAGGCTCAACGCGACGACGAGTGGAGCGGCACCACCCCCAAAGAGCACCATCGTGGCTATGCAGTAGCCACCATGGCAACAGCCACTGTGGCAGTTCACTATGAGATCCAAACCCACGGTGAAGGCATCACCTTGTAGCTGTAAGCCTAGGCCTATGCTACCTTGCAGCAGTGAGCTCAAGCCCGTGCCACAAGAGAGCCTAGCACTGCCCATCGCGAGCAGGCCCAAGACACAACCGCAGTTGCCAAGATAGTGGCCCAAGCCGCGCTGAGGAAAGCCCAGTGCCTATGCGCTCCAGCAGCCCAGTCCGTGCCGATGGCCCGACCCACTTCTGCGGCCCAATCCACGGTCCAGCCCACTCCCGTGGTCCTCTAAGCAATCCCGATCGTTCCAAGATCAATTCAATCATCCCAACTTCATATTTCTAGACTTACGATTGAACATAAAGTATTTTCACTTCATTTCTCCGTAGATTTGACATATCCCAACTCAAATCTTGCGCCTGGAATTCCTTACACTTCTATTACTCAAGGAGACGCGTACTGTCCAAGCTCTTCCAATCTATATGGCGAACAACACTTGTCTCGACAAGTCATAAAGTTGATAAGTGCCCTCGTGTAACAGATGACCTTGGTGAATCAGCTTTTGTAGCATGCCCCAGATGCAATGTCCCGAAGTAGGACAAAGGCAGATGACGAACCTCTCAAGTAGTGTTTCGGAAACTAGCCCATCGACCAGCCACGAACCAAGCGTTCGGGTAGTGTACACTTTTGACTGGGTCCCCGATATAGCGTATGTTCTCGTCTTAACGTGCAGAGGAGTGTGCATTCTCGGTTAGGCCCACGGACGAGCATACATTCACGGTTGAGGCCACACTTCGATAATCAACATGAGCAACCTTCTAGGCAAAGTGTTCATTTGCGGTTAGGCCCGCAAAGAGCATCATCCACCTCACATTGGAGTAGGCAGCATAACGGATGAATAGAAGCAATCACTCAATCAGGCTCAAGTTTAATCGACAACCTGTGAGAAATTTGCTCACCTACTAGAAACGTACCACATGCACCGCAGTTGTGGCATAGATGAGTTGAACACATGGAAAAGCAGCCTAGACTAGTAGGTCACGACAGGGGGCAGCCGAGAGCTCCGCTACCTCCAACAAAGGCAAATTCAGGAAGAAGTAGAGAGGCTCATGACCGAACGATTGCACGATTTCCAACGTAACGAGGTCACTTACGATGCATTACGACATAACATAAACCAACATAAGCAGATCAGCCTTCACGTACAAGATCGAGCATGCAGAGCCTCCATGTAAGTTCAGCATGCCATATTTCACATCCTTCAAAGGAGATGGAAGCTTGAAAAGACACTTTAAGCACTACCGAAGTACAATAGTCCTTTACTGGAACAATGACGCTCTCATGTGAAATATATTCACCATCACTCTGCAAGGAGAGACGTAAGATTGGTTTCACACCCTGCTGCCACAATCTAGCCGGAGTTTTGATGAGCTTTCTTTGGTTTTTACCAAATAATATTCATTATACCGCTCGATCAAGAAGAAGTTTGACCATTTGTTCAACGTTAATGTGAAGAAGTTCAAAGCAGAGAAGGCAAAGATAATCGGATGCGACAACTCGATAGTTAGTGCAGCTTTCTAAAAAGGACTTCTAGCAGATCACCCACTGTTTGGAGAATTGATCATGAAAAAAGATCTAACTCTTGCACACTTTTTTGCTATGGCATAGAAGCATGCACTTTGGGACAGGGCTTGGCGAGCAGACAAGGTACCCGAGTATCCTCGAATAAAATATGTAGTAGCTCAAAAGAAAGAGGATAGAAAGCAATACAATAACAAAAGTAGGTATGAGGCAAAGCGTAAAGACCGATCCACGACCAAAGAAGGCCTAACGCTCAAGAACTACTCTAAGTTCACGATCTCGATCCACCGAATCCTCCGTGATATCAAAAGCGAACCATGGTTTAAGATGCCGAAACAATCAAATGAAGATACTTCCAAGTTGGACCATACCAAGTATTGTGGATTCCATCGAGGTCCCGGTCACACAACTGACGACTGCTACACTTGGAACAACTACCTAGAGAAGCTCGTGAAAGAAGGCAAGGTCGACATATACTTGGACAAGCTAGCTGGGCAGCCTAGAAGGAACGTAGACGCCGACAAAGAGCCGTTAACCAAGACAATTCGGATCAATGACATCAACGTCGAATCCGAGCACTTGAGGGCAACCAACAACTCCAAGAAGGAGAAGATCCAACATGCTCTACTAGTCTCACAGGTCGAAGCAGTCAACACCCAACATAGACCCATCGTTGGCTTTACCGAGCAGGATGCTGAAGACGTTGATTTCCCACATGATAATGCACTAGTGGTATCTGTCCAACTAGCCTACGTATAGTCAACATAATGATTGTTGATAACGAAAGTGCAATCAATCTACTTCAGCTCTTAGTAGTTCAGAAGATGGGCCTGGAAAACACAATCATACGCCGAGCGGAGGTGCTCATCGGATTCAACGAACACATCTCGATTGCCATCGATAACATTACATTTAAAGTGAGAACACCGCCAGTTGTCTCAAAGCAGATGTTCACAATAATAAGCGACCCGTTTCCCCACAATGGGATTTTAGGGCGACCTTAGCTAATAAACCTGGATGCTGTAACCTTTATCAAGTATCAAAAAATTTGATTCCACATCCTAGGAGGAGGAGTCAGAGAAATCAAGTCTGACTAGGCCACATCTCGACTATGCATTATGCAAGTGCTGAAGGAGTAAAAAAAGAAGACCTTTACCCTTGTAGAGGCTACCGAGGTCCAAATGGACGATAAAGCTACCAAATAGCAATTACAACAGTCAGATTAAGAACATGGTGTCCAAATCAACGCACTAGCAGATGAGACGGGATGGAAACTCGAAGAGGATGTTAAACACATCATTCTTGATCCCTACCAGCCGTAGAAGATTGCTAGAATCAACTCATGTCTGAGCTCGAAAGAAAATAAGGAATTCACGGTTTTCCTTAGGGAAAGTCGTAACGTCTTTGCATGGTCACCTTTTGACATGCCCGACATCGACCCCAAGATAGCTTGCCACAAGATGCACGTTGACCCCGCTGCCAAATTGGTGATCTAAAAGAAAAGACATTTTACACCTGAACGAGTGGCAATCATTGAAGTAAAAATTGATAAGTTATTAGAAGCCAGATTCATAGAAGAGGTAACACACTCAACATGGCTTGCCAACGTCATACTAGTGATGAAGAAAGAGAAGGGCAAATTGAGGGTTTGCGTAGACTACACCGACCTCAGCAAAGGATGCTCGAATGATCCCTATCCAGTTTCTCGAATCGATCTACTAGTAGATTTAACTTCTGGGAACCAGCTGTTCAATTTCTTGGATGCATACTCAAGCTACAACCAAATAGCCATGTACGAGCCCGATAAGAAGAAAACCGCGTTCGCGATCAAACGAGGCACCTACTGCTACAAGGTCGTGTCTTTTGGCCTCAAGAACGCGGGAGCCACTTCCCAACTACTGGTAAACATGATGTTCAAGAAGCAAATTGGAGTAACTATGAAAGTCTACGTCGACGACATCATGGTGAAGGTTAAATAGTGATTAGACCATATCGGCAACTTGGCGAAAACTTTCGACATCGTTAGAAAGTACAAGATGAAGATCAATCTCGCCAAATACACATTTGAAGTATCTTCAGGAAGATTCTCAGACCATATTTTCAAGCTCATACGGTCATTGACTCAGTATCCTTTACGATTAATCCTACATGGTCCGGATACTTCTCAATGAACAATGAAGTGAGCGTTGGAACTTGGCCAATACGACTTAGTTTTTCAACCTTGCACGGCGATAAAAGCCCAAGCCTTGGCGTACTTTATAGCAAAATTCACACCTAGCCTAGGCGACGTAATAGAACGGTTCAACGATGCCCCAGAGGCAATCGAGCACACTCTAACCACGCCTGCTTCACCGGATGAAGACTTTTGGCATTTACATATTGACAACACATTCGACTACAAGAGCTTGGGAGCAGGCGTGGTCCTTGTCACCCCAGAACGGTTTGATGCTTAAGCAGGCAATCACTTTAGGCTTCAAAACATCTAACAATAAAGCAGAGTATGAAACCCTACTAGCAGGCCTTCAAATGGAAAAATATTTAGCGGTGAAAAAGCTTACAATTCATTCCGATTCCCAGCTAATCACCAGCCAAACTACTCGGGAGTACACAACAAAGCATTCAAAGATGGCGCAATACCTAAAGATAGTGTGAAAGCAGCTTACGGCATTACAGACTTACACCATCACTCAAGTTCCGTAGGCAGGCAACGCCCATGTGGACGCGAGCCAGTCTAGGCTCCACCCTCGACCACCAACTCAAACACTATTTTGATGGAGTATCTAGACAAGCCAAGTATAGAGGCGGAGCCAGCAGTCGAGGTGTTGTAGGTTACTACAACTTCAAACTAGCAAAATTTCATTATAGACTACCTGGTCAATGGCACACTCCCCTTGGAAAGATTGGAGTCTGGAAAGCTCCAAATAAAGGCAGCACGCTACTACATGTGGAACGACATTCTCGTCCGAAGATCCTACACTGGACCACATCTCTACTGTCTAGTGCTTCTCGACAGCCTAAAGGATATAAGTTCAATCTATGAAGGTGTTTGTGGAAATCACTTCGGAGGCCGATCCTTAACACATTAAGCTCTTAACGCAGGCTACTATTAGCCAACTATGCATCAAGATGCTAAGGGGTTAGTACAAAAGTATGACCATTGCCAATGCTACAAGCCAATACCAGTACTGTTTGCCAGCGAACTATACTTGCATGTGAGCCCTTGACCATTCATGCAATGGGCAATCAACTTGGTAGGGCTAATGCTGCCCGCTACTAAGGGTAGAGGCATGATGGCGACTGACTACTTAACTAAGTGGGTAGAAGCAGAGCCCATGACAACCACAACTCAGACAGACATAGAGCGCTTCATATAAAGGAACATCATTTACCGATTTGGCATCCTTCAATCCATCGTCACGAACAATGACTCGTAATTCGGGCAAAGATTTGACGAAGTTCTTCTAGAAATATAGCATCAAGTAGTACATGCACATGTCGAGGTATCCCCAAGGCAATGGGCAGGTTGAAGCATCTAACAAAATGATTCTTGATTGCCTCAAGAAATCCATTTTCGACAAGAAGGGAAAATGGTCATATGAACTTTCTGGATGTCTATGGGCATATCTCACCACCAAACGATGACCAACCGGTGAGACTTATTTCTATTTGGCATTTGGTTCAGAAGCAATCATTTCTCCCAATGTCATTATGCCAAGTATCAACATTCTACTGTCAAGCATCGAGCATAACAAAAAGGAGATGGCCACAAACTTAGATCTAGCAGAGGAGAAACGTGAGAAGGTCATCACCCACATCGCAACCTACTAGCAACAACTTATCTCCAGCTATAATAAAAGGGCCAAGATCTAGCAGTTCCAGCCTGAAGATCTAGTCCTAAGAAAAGCCTTCAACACTGCTTACATAGAAAACTCCAAAAAGATGGATTCCATTTGGGAAGGTCATTACAAAGTCAACAGAGTAGACGACAATGATAGTTACACCATCGCCACCATAAACGACAAAAGGATCGAAAAACAGTGGAATGCTTACAATTTAAGAAAGTACTATACGTGACCTCCCACTACTTCAAAGCCTGAAGACTCAAGCAGCTCGACGGGCTCCACCTCACAAGCCGAAGACTATCGAGTTGTTATGTAGTTCCTACCTTATAACTAAGTTTTTGTTCGTTTCACTTGTTTTTCAATGAGGAATTCAGAAGTAATTTATAACTTAGCTCGGCTGCATGCTTACAACAACTGATCACTCTTGCACTTTAAAAGAAGATCATGCCCTTCTTAGGGACTTATCGCAGGGATTGCACCTCCTGGGGACCAACCATGCTCTCTAATACATGAGGATAAACTTTACACTCCGAATATCCAAACGTGGGTGAGTCGGGCTGCCCTGGTGAAACTAGGTGCACGATGGCTTGCGCCGGGATTCCTAGAAGTAGCCATATGGCTTTTTTCAAGGCTTAGCTAACAGAAGAATTTTGGGTCTTTTGGCCTAATCCGCGGGGAGCTGGGCCTCAGAGATAGAAGAGGCACATTACGCAGTACGCCCTATGGACGGCTGCCCTGGAACCTTAAAGCTGCTATTGAGTGCACTAAGGTAGTCTACGGTTTCTATAAGATTGCCTACGGTTTGCCATTCGAGCAATAAGCTGCGCTAAACTTATACAACTGCACATTTTTGTGAAAGGTTAAACAAGTTAACATGTATATACGAAGCTTTATCCATTTCCGACATGCCATGCAATCGATAAGCCTCGCCTTTGCCAAGCGTAAAATGATCGTGTAGATCTATGCTAATTCTTAAAGTGTTGTGATACTTGCTACGTGACCCATATAATTGGTTACATAAAGAGCAGGGAGTTTTCTCGGACCTTTGCCTATGAAATTCCATATAACCATGTACTTTTGATACCAAAGGTTAGTGAATTTCATGACTTTTGTATGTTGTGATGCAGGTGACGCAACTTAAAGGATTGAAGAAAGCCAAGGTTAATAGCCAAGTGGTTACGCAGACTTGTCTGCTTCTGTAAGTAAGGCTTCTAGCTGCTGATCCTATGGCTAGCAACTTTGCAAAAATTTTACACCAACATCTATGGCTGCATAGGCTATGGTGGCCTGTCTGCTTATAAAAAAGCAGCACGCCTACCGCTGATCTAAAAGTCAAATGTTGGGTGTAAACAAAAGAAGCGAAGATGGAGAAAAATGAAGGAAGCAAGTTTATTAAATTTTCTAGTAAAATTGATAAACAAATAGCAAAGGCCGAAGAAGTTCAAGAAAAGCAAAAATCAACAAGGAAAACAAAGAAAATCTTAAAGATTACCTAAAAGACTACTCTTTAGCAGCTTGGACATCCCACGACTACTCGCAAATCACACCTTTAGCAGCCGCAACACACTCAGCAGCGACATCATCCAGCACTTTACCCCGGCTGCTTTAACCTGAGCACCAACCTTTTCGACTACTTCACCAATAGAGGCCTCAAAAGTAAAGGGAAACAAGTCTTCTGGAGAAATAAAGAAGATCTTGAAGTCTTTCCCAGCAAACTTAAAGTCAAATGGCCTACCAAAAAGACGATCTACATAACCCAGCTTGTAGAAATCGGCCTAACTATGAACAAGTGAACCTTTGAACCTGGCCTTCTCACCCTCTAGTTACTTGTTCTCATCGAGCAGACCAACACGGACGCACTGTAGCTCATCCACTTCTTTCTTTAAACTTTCGTTGATCTTCAGCGCACATTGGAGTTCCAACACTTGGGGTTCAATGATGTGGTAGAAACTAACACACAAATTAAACACTATAATTTGGACAATTGTAGTATGAGCAAGTATGGATCGTTCTAGGCCAGGGATTTCAACACAAATTAAACTTAAAAACTGAAAACTAAGCTAGACTAACACAAAATAAGAATTTAGGGGGTTTTTGAACGAATTTGAACTTAAAACAAGTAAATTAAAGAAACAAATTAAGTTCGGTACGAAAATTGGGTGAAAGGCTAGCTAGAGGATTCTTCTCCACACATGAAACATATGCATACAAATTGATTTCCAGTTATTATTCCTATAAACCATGAACGACAATGCCCCAAATTAATTGTGAACTGCACAAATTAACTCTCAGCTTTTCCTAGATTCATTGAATTGGATTCAGCGACGCAACCAAATTATTCTTATCAAGTTCCCTATATGAACAACATGATAGAGATACATATCAAAGATCATTAAGTTCTGTGAAAAGCATAAGCATTGAAAAGACATTCATAACCATGAACTACATGATACTCCTGCCAGGAATTTACTTAACTCAATCATGACTAGTGACTTTTACTACTTGTAAATATAAGTTCATAACGATTAGGTGAAATTCCCTTATATTCTAGCATCAAATCCCTGCATGCAAACTAAATGTGCACCCTTAATCAACACACAAGAACAAGTTCTTAATAAAATAGATAAGTAAATTGCATTCACGATTTATGAAACAATAACTGGATGTAATCAATTCATACGAAACATATGATCATGGCTTCGAATTCACCTCTAGCTAAAAAGAAATTTAGTTACACATGTTTGTCATAACTAAATAAAAACAATCTAAATTAAACATTGAAATCAAATAAGAATAGAAAGAACTCTGAGACACTCCAGCAATGGCAGATTCGGCTCCTCCTCTAGATGGCAGAATTAGCTCATTTTCTCCTTGCAAGCACAGCTCAAAATCTCATTCTCTCATCCAGAAACTTGTGGCACTCTCACCAATTTTCTTTCTAAAAATTCTTTTTGAAAGCTGCGGCAATAACTTGTATTTATAGGGCTAGGGCACAACCTACTTTGTGGTGGAAAAGGATTGAGTTGTTTGCAGTGTTTTAGGACTCCTTAAATCAAATTAGAAGTGGTTGAATGTGATAAGGAATCCCCCTTGCAACTGGAGATAAGGTAAGATAGGATAAGGATATGATAAGATAAGGTTGAGATAAAACAGAACTGGATAAGATAAGGTAAGTTTGGATAAGGATAGGATATGATTAGATAAGGTTTGTTAAGGATAAGGTTTCCCTTTAATTTTTGATTCCTTGTCTCCCAAGCCTCACTCTTAATTCCTCCATATCGTAGCACATTTCTAGCATTATTTAAACCCTAAAAACGTCCATCCAAAGTGCTCCCCACGCATGCTATCCAATCCAAGTCCAAAACTGCTCCAAATTGCTTCATTTAGCCATTTATTGTCATTTTTGCCAATTAGACCTACAAACATACGAAAATAGCTTAAATCACTATAATAAATAGAAACTAAGGCACTAAATGCAAAGAAACAAGCTAACAAAGTCGCATAAATATGTGGTGTAAACTTGCAAGTGCACAAGATAGTCGTAATATAACGTTTTGCAAGTCCAAGTATCGTTCCCACAAGGATTCTAATTAAAGCTCCAATTTGATGAACTAAACCAAATCTAATAATATTAATGACACACAACCCCAAACAACGAACTAGACTCGATCTTAATTAATAAATCAGTCAAGGATGTGAAGAATTTGTTGTGATGATTTTATAAGCGAACAAAAACAAAACCTTAAGTAAAAACTGAAATTAAAGAAACGAAAACGTTGTGTTTTAAGGCAAATGATGAAAATCTAGGGATTCAGAATCAACCACAAGCAATCTAGTTTAGGTTTCAATGCATTCAATGGATCTTTCAATTCTTTAGATGATAATTCCCGTATCTAAGTCCTTGTCAGGCACATTAGACCATAGTTTTCCTTAAGTGAATGATTCTCTCCTAGTTCAGGCAGAGGTCGTATATCCTAACATGCAGTCTATCCTGGTTAAGGCATAAATTTAACAAGTAGGACTCTTTACGCTCTAGAAAACAAGGGAACCAAGCAAACCATTATTCTTTGTCAAGCAATAATGTAATTTACCACACTTAACCACAAGAAGCTAATTGAATTATATTGCTAGTTCAGCCTCAAATTCATCTTCCAATCTTACTAGATGCAAAGTCCTAAGGTGATCAATCAAAGAACTCAAACAAACAGTAACAATTCAAACAGTGATTATGCATTCATCTAAAAGAAACTAGAAATCCAATGAATAACATTAAAAACCATAAACATCCATACTAGGGCATCATCCTAACCCTAGAAAAAGAGTTTAGTTACTCATAAAATCTGAAAACATAATTAAAAATCTTTAAAACATGAAAAACTTCGGAAGGATGGAAAGCGGCTGCTGCTCTTCTTTTGGTTCCTTGCTGCGACCCCCCTAAAGCACGTTCCCAAAAACCCCCTTTATATGGTAGACAAGTCCTAACATAATTAGGTCTTGTGATATCCTTTGTATTGCATAACTGAATGATGTGGCAAGTAAACTTCCCAAATAATTACTTCAAACCCATTCGAAATAGGATTAAAGCCAGCTCAACACGTTCTATCTTGGGCTTTGGACTTCGACTGAATTATGACTCGAAAAACCCAACAGACTTCGCAATTTCCGCATAAACTCGGCTGACCGACGTCTTGTACGAAAACCTTCATAACATTGTCTAGAAAACTCGAAATTACAGTCCGTAAAATTCCTATGAAAGCTAACATCCATATCTTTCCAATGGTATAAGGCTCAACAGCTGGTTCATTCTGAGGAAGTACAGTTTAATCCGTAAAGTTGACTGATCTGCACAAACAGCTTCTGCTTCCAGCATGCCAACTCATTTTAATCGCAAAAGTGCTCATTTTTCTTCTTTCTTCATCTTCACTCTTCAAATCTAAGAAAAACATAAAACTAAGTGAAAAAACTAAATTCACTCAAAAACATAACAAGAATCGAAACTAAAGGGCGTTAAAATGTATGCAATATTGGTCGTATCAATATGCTTCTATCAAATTCCCCCACACTTAGTTTTTGCTAGTCCCTAAGCAAAACAAAGAAAACAAAACACAACCTAAACCTTCCAACAATTGCCTCAGGGATTTCTAATGAAACATGACATCTTAAAAATCACTACTCACATAGATTTTAGCCATCCTTACTCTTGAGCTTATACTTAACCACAGTAACTACTCATAAGCTCGCATTTAATCAATTAAAACAACATCTAAAAGTAGTAACATGCCTTGGAGAATTCACTCAATTCCTCACCAGATATACTCTCTATTTTCACACAGATTTTCTGACTACACTCCTTATACTAAGTATATGTGAGAAAATTGACGTAAATATGTAGACTAGCACTCACATATGTTATAACAAAGAAGAAACTTTATGGAATTATTAATACAAACATGTATATGATCTAATGAACGGAATGCCACTACTTAGAAGCGAGAACCAGGGATTCCATATGCTCATACCAATTTCAAACTCCATATATTGAAACACATAACAACCAAGATAAAAGTCTAGGGTTGTAATGCGGCTAAGGTATTGGTTAACAAAGAATGGTCAATGATAAACAAACGTTCTTAAAGTGATAGTAAGCAAAGTAATGAAATCAACACTTAGAATTCAACTTTTGATTACAGCACCCAGCTATAAACACAAAGGGGAGATTAGTACAACTTTAAGGGTCAGATTCGCATTTTTGGACCCTTCTTCAACAACCAACACTTATGAACTCATTCTCACTTCTTTTCAACCTCTTTTTTTCTTTTCTCAACTTTTTCTTCTTCTTTCTTTTTTTTTCTTCTTTTTTTTCAACGTTTTTCTTTTTTTTCTTTTTTTTTTCGAAACATAAAACATAAACACTACACTTTACCGGATTCACAAGAACAAATCCTTCCCCCACACTTATTTCTCTGCAGATCGTAGATCAAAAGGAATTCCCAACAAGTCATGCTTCACTATTCTTTAAGAACAAGGGTATGGATATTCCTATACTAGGCTAGGTAGGGATAATGCAGGCTAACAAAGAAAATAGGCTAAATAAGGCTCAAAGGGGTTAAACCTACAATACATATGCAAGGGATAAGGCTTTTTGGCTCTGGTGGTAACTAAACAACTTTTTTTCTTGAAACAGACATGAGTTCTAGTATTTGGAACTAAAATGATGAAAAAGCATTCTAAGTAGCAACCAAGCAAAGAAGTAACGAGATCATGCAACGACTTTAGAAAACAAGAATTCACAGATTAATAATTCTCCAAACAAGGAATAGGCTCAAGTCTCACTGGATTGTAGCGTTGGTTTGAGTTTCTTCCTTTAAGCATGTTACAAAAACCGATTTTTTTCTCTTCGTGATTACATGTGAATTCGTAAATGACAACTACAACTAAATATTAACTAAAGAGCATATCAAACTTCCACCCATGTTTGTAACTTTCTTTAACAGTCATGCAATTAAAAACCAAATCTTCATCATTGTGTTAGAAGGTACCCTAAGACACAAACAAGCAAAACGACTCTTTTTGGTTTTTTCAAACATTTTTTTTTATTTTTTTTTCAAATTTTTGTTATTATTACACACTAAAACACTTAAAAACAGTGAGTAACAACATTAGAAGTGATAGGTGGTGAAATTCAAAGATAAGTCATGAAAAGAAATATGTGTACCCCCCCCCCCCCCACACTTAAACCAAACAACATTAGAAGTGATAGGTCGTGAAATTCAAAGATAAGTCATGAAAAGAAATATGTGTACCCCCCCCACACTTAAACCAAACATTGTCCTCAATGTTTCAAAAATAAAACCAAACAAGAAAGCAATAAAAGACAACTAGCAAATAAGACAATCATGGCAAAGTAAAAATAAGAAAGAGAAGGGTAAAAGAGAGCAAATCTGGTTGTAGGAGCCGAAAATTCCATTGTCTTTTTATTTGAACACATGGGTTGCCTTCCAAGAAGCGCTTGCTTTAACATCTTCCAGCTGGACGATACCTCCACTTAAGCTTCACTAGGGCCCACGGCATGGAGGGGTACATCCTCCATGACATGTTCCTTAAAACTTCCATGCATTGGATCTATGAACAGAATGGGATAGTGATTTTTCCTGATTGTGGCGTTGAGCTTCCTAAAGTCAATGTAAACTCTACCACTAGCTTGGATTCGATTGGGCACTTGAACCAAAGAAGGTAACAACCTATTAGTTGAAATGGGTATTGGAAATGCAATAGGTGGCTCACCAATGTACTGCGATGAAGACTCAAAAGTAGCAGCATTGTCAACAATTTCAGAGGTGGTTCTCTTGGCCTTAGGTTCTTTAAGGGCAGTGGCTTGTCCCGTGTGATCCATTCCAATTCCCTTTTCAATGGTGGCTCTAAATACATCCATCTTGATAGGTGCTGCACGTTCCTGCCCTATATTTTCAATCAAATTAATGGCAAAACAAGAATGAACATTATTAGGATACTTAATAGATTCAGAAACATTAAAATTAATCATATCGCCATCAAACTCCATAGTCAACGCTCCATTGGCCACATCAATCTTGGTTTTGACTGTTTTCATGAAAGGTCTTTCAAGTAAGATTGGCAATGGTGTAGAGTGGGCTGAATCCTCTATCTCAAATATATAAAAATCTGCTGGAAAAATCAAATGGTCTACCTGCACCAAAATATCTTCCAAAACTCTTTTCGAATATGCATTAGATCGATCAACCAATTGAATAATAACACCATCATTTTTAAGCTCTCCTAGATTCATAGATGCATAAACGGAATATGGCATGACATTAATGGAAGCCCCTAAATCTAGCATAGCATGTTCAAACCTTATATTACCAATAACACAAGGGATATTGAAACTGTCTGGATCTTTGCATTTAGGTGGTAGCTTTCTTTGCAAAACTGCAGAGACATTTTCATTTACATGTACCACCTCATTCTCCGGAATTCGTTTCCTTGTTGTGCAAAGCTCTTTAAAAAATTTAGCATACTTGGGAACTTGCTTTATTGCATCAACGAATGGGATATTAACGTGCACCTTCCTGAATGTCTCTAGAATGTCCTTTTCATTCTCTTATTTCCTAGATTGCATAAACTTGCGAGGGAAAGGCACATTTGGTGGAATAGGGTTAGGTGGAATTGGATTCGAACCAACCTTACTTGAGTTGGATTGCGTGGGATTCTTAGGGGGCTGCGGCAAGGGTTGTTCTTCCTTTGCCGTGGCTTTGTCCAATTCTTCTTCTTCTTGCAGCAGTTTTTTGTCCTCTCTTTGGCTTTGTTTAGATGTTTTTGGGTTGGTTCCAATCTCCTTGCCACTTCTAAATGTGATAGCCTTAGCGGTTTCAAAACCTCACTTTGGATTGACAATGGTTGAACTAGGAAGTTTGCCTTGTTCTCTGAATTGTCCCATGAATTCTGACATCTGCCCCATTTGATTCTTCAATTCGCCCACCTCCTTGGGTTGATTTTGTAAGCCCTGCATCAAAGAAGTTAGTACTTGAAGAATTTTATCATTATTCATTAACGAACCTGAATTTGGTTGGCTAGATTGTGGGTGAGGTTGTGGTGGTGGAAATGGCCTTTGATATAGCCCATGAGGTGGCTATCTATATCCGCTTTGTTGTTGAGTTTAAGGTTCTCTCTACTTCATATTTGGGTGATCTCTTCAGCCTGGATTGTAGGTGTTGGAAAATGGGTCATGCCTTGGTTGATTTTGGCCTTGAAAACTTATGGCATTGACACTTTCCCATCCCCCATTCTCTATCAATTGAGGACATTTATCAGTGGGGTGTCCTTGTATAGAGCACACACAACAAGTAGTTGTTCCTTGCACTTTGGATCATTCAACAACCTGTGATAGAAGAACAGAGAAATTAGCCATTTGAGATTGAAGTTCTGAAATAGCACTTGCCTCATTAGCTTGATGTTGTCGTGGGGGGTCTCTTTGTCCAACTTCTTCATATTATTGTGCATTCAAGGCTCGATTTGCTATTAAGATCTTTGCAGTAACTGGTGTTTTGTCAACCAAAGCTCTTCCTGCCGAAGCATCAAGCATTTGTCTCTCAATTGGAAGTAATCATTCATAGAAATATTGAATTAAAAGCTCTTCCTTCATTTGATGTTGTGGACAAGATGCAACTAAAGTCTTGAAATGCTCATAATACGCTGGAAATGATTCTCCTTGGCCTTGCTGAATTCCGCTAATTCTCTTCCTCAAAAGAATGACTCTTGAAGTTGGGAAAAATTTCTTCTTCATGCTTTCCCAAGAAGTGACGGTTCCAGGTACCAATTCAAAGAGCCAATCTTTAGCCATTTCCAAAAGAAAGAATGAAAAGGCTTTCATATTCAGAATGTTCCCATCTACGTTGATTGGTGTCATGCTTAAGCACACCACTTCAAACTCTTTAAGATGCTTGTTCTGATCTTCCATGGGCAGCCCATGGTATTTGGGAATGTGATGCAGCAAACTAGACTTCAATTCAAACTCATTGGTCTTACCTTGAGCTGCCCTAGGGTATTGAATGCAAAGAGGGATGACATTGTCCAATCCAGAGGCTGAAAGTTCCTTAATTGTTCGATTGTTTACAACCATGTCTTGTTCCTCTTCCTCTTCTTCAAATTCGGATTTAGAACTAAAACTAGATGGATTGGGTTCTGGCTGCTTCCTCTTCCTTCTCAAAGTTCGTTCAAAATCGTCATTAAACTCCAATATATGCCCACGAACTGGTTGAGAACTTCTAGTCATAAACTAGTACCTAAAACAAAGAAAACAAAACAAAATCAGAAACACAAGAAAAACAAAAACAGAAACAAAGGGGAGATTAACAATTTTGCTAATCCCCAGCAACAACGCCAAAATTTGATGTGGTAGAAACTAACACACAAATTAAACACTATAATTTGGACAATTGTAGTATGAACAAGTAGGGATCGTTCTAGGCTGGGGATTAGGAGGGATGCTAATCAACACAAATTAAACTTAAAAATTTGAAAACTAAGCTAGAGTAACACAAAATAAGAATTGAAGGGGTTTTTGGACGAATTTTAACTTAAAACAAGTAAATTAAAGAAAGAAATTAAGTTTCGTACGAAAATTGGGTGAAAGGCTAGCCAGAGGATTTTTCTCAACACATGAAACATGTGCATACAAATCGATTTTCAGTTATTATTCCTATAAACCATGAATGACAATGCCCCAAATTAATTGTGAACTGCACAAATTAACTCTCAGATTTTCCTAGATTCATTTAATTGGACTCAGCGACTCAACCAAATTATTCTTATCAAGTTCCCTATATGAACAGCATGATAGAGATACATATTAAAGATCATTAAGTTCTGTGAAAAGCATAAGCATTGACAAGGCATTCATAACTATGAACTGCATGATACTCCTACTAGGAATTTACTTAACTCAATCATGACTAGTGACTTTTACTACTTGTAAATATAAGTTCATAACGATTAGGTGAAATTCCCTTATATTTTAGCATCAAATCCCTGCATGCAAACTAAGTGTGCACCCTTAATCAACACACAAGAACAAGTTCTTAATAAAACAGATAAGTAAATTGCAATCACGATTTATGAAACAATAACTGGATGTAATCAATTCATACGAAACATATGATCATGGCTTCGAATTCACATCTAGCTAAAAAGAAATTTAGTTACACATGTTTGTCATAACTAAATAAAAACAATCTAAATTAAACTTTGAAATCAAATAAGGATAGAAAGAACTCTGAGACACTTCAGCAATGGTAGATTCGGCTCCTCCTCTAGATGGCAGAATTGGCTCCTCTTCTCCTTGCAAGCATGACTCAAAGTCTCATTCTCTCCTCCAGAAATCTGCGGCACTCTCACCAATTTTCTCTCTAAAAATTCTTTTTGAAAGCTGCGGCAATAACTTGTATTTATAGGCTAGGGCACGACCTACTTTGTAGTGGAAAAAGATTGAGTTGTTTGCAGTGTTTTAGGATTCCTTAAATCATATTAGAAGTGGTTGAATGTGATAAGGAATCCCCTTTGCAGCTGGAGGTAAGGTAAGATAGGATAATGATATGATAAGATAAGATAAGGTTGAGATAAAACAGGACTGGATAAGATAAGGTAAGTTTGGATAAGGATATGATATGATTAGATAAGGTTTGTTAAGGATAAAGTTTCCCTTTAATGCCTGTGAAAAAAAACATGGATTATTAATAGAAAACAATTTGAAATAATTAGTATAAATGTTGAATGCATAAGAAATTACTTACATGAAGGGACTCGGTCATCTCATCCCCAGGCCGAACATAAATGTCAGCAAAGACGTCGATCTCTGGAAATTTTGAACCCTTCTATAATAAAAAAGATAAGGAAAATGTTAGTAAGAAAAAAAAATTATTAGCGACATTTTAAAATTGGAAATGAAAGATGTAATATATACCTTCCGATTGATCTTGTTTGCCTTCGCCTTCTTCTGTTATACAAAAAATAAACGTATTAGTTGTAATACTTAAAGAAAATTAAAAAAACAATAATAAATATTAGTAAAAATTAAAAAAAGTGAAATGAAAGGAGTTGTAATTAAAAACGCACCACATAGCCCATCTCCTGAAAACGACCGCAAAGCCAAACCCAACTATCTTGTTGGTCCTCCAACTCCTTCAGACAATCCTCCTCGAGAGCAACCTGCGGATCATCAAATTGCTAGAAACATTGGTGCAGGTCACTGTTCCACTGTTTGTAGTGTTCGGAGAAGAGCCGATTGAGGTACGCCAACATGTCATCGTCCATGTCCTCCAAATTGTAGTTTGTCTGTAACGTAACAAATATTTTGAAAGTATTAGTAATAAAAGACAGTAATAAATATAAATATATAAATTTTACATGAAAAGCATTAAAAAGGCGACGCTACTTACAGATAATTGGTTACGCACCATGTTCTTCGTCTCCTTCAGCATCGCCTTCCAAGACTTCCACCACATAGGGCAAAAGGTCCGCACGACATGCCTAATGTCGTGGGCCAATGCACTATGCTGCTCCGCCGTTGGTGCTGCCCAATGTCGCTCATGGTATCCGATTGGGATACGACCGTTGGTCACCCTGTTGACCTTTGTCATCTTCAATTGCCAACAAGGTCTTCAGGTGTTTTTCTTTGCTGCAAAGAGATGAAAAAAAATCATTAACCCAAAACTAATAGCAAATCCTACTAAAATTTTGGCATAACCTCCCCTATAATTAAAACATTTCCCAAAACCTTGAAAATAACAAAAACAATATACGTATCCAACACAATGATCACAATTGTTTAATAAAAGGTTTGGAACGATGACAACTTTTTAATCCTTACATGACATAACTTAACAAATTCAACCTAAAATAACAAAACTGATTAGTTAACATTCACATACATTTTCTTCCTCTATTTCTCCTGAAAGTTACTTATTGAGCATCACATCTACTTCTCTGTTTGAGGCCACTATTTCCTTTCTCCTAATTAGAACATATTTCCAATTCGAGCGTTTTCAAATACCACAACAAACTTCTAAAATGGCAACAACTGCCATCCAAGACGGACAATTTTCAAGCTTGTATACACAGGCTCTCGACATTGCTGGCAACATGCTTGGCAAAGAATTCTAAGCTGCCGTAGCAAACAATTCCATATAACCTTATCCACATTGACATTTGTAAGACTCTAACAGTCACTACCGAAACTTGTACAACTCTAAAAACTTTGCTTCATGATAATTACCAAGTTTTTTATTTCCCAGTTAAACATTTTCGCCATTTCCTCATCATCAAATCTCTTCCACAACACTACTGTTTCAATTCTGTGAGAAACCCATTTCAGTAACTAAGAAATGACACATAAATTAACAAAAAAATTGCAAAAACATAAAATTAACAGACATGAATTACGGAATACGCACAATTTCGATTTCATGACAAAACCCATTTTTGAAAGTGAAGAAATTGAGAACAAAAAAAAAAGAAAAACAATGGAAAACTTTTAATCCTTACATGACATGACATAACAAATTCAACCTAAAATAACAACTCAGTTAACATGGGAATGAGAGAGTGAATTAGGATTGTATACCTGGCCGTGTACCCAAGGCATCAGTTGTGGATCCCGATGGCAACATCTCGTCCGTAGTGCGGGGGCGCCGGTGAGTACCCGGGCGCTAACAGGCATCGCCACCAAAGAATTCGACAATGCCTGCACCTGTGGGACTGGAAGACCAGCTGGGTCAACCAGATTGACTGACCTATGGTCCATCTCTGCTGGAGCAGTGGCGGCAGTAGTAGGTGTAGTTGTCGGACTAGCTGTAGCCGTTGGACTAGGTGTAGAAGTCATCGCCCTCCTGGTTCTAATGAGGTGTGACAACTACAAAATTGGAAATCAATTTGTTTCGTACACAAAGATTTAACTTACCATACACATGCTAATAATTTAAACTTAAATTTAAAACGAAATTTAAAAGCCCTAATTCCCAATTCAAGTTTGGCAGAAATAAAACTTAAAACTGATATACTATACACAAACTAATCAATTCAGATAGGTACAGACCCAACAATTATAACTTATAAGAAGAAACTAGCATAAAGGACATCCTAACAAGTTTACTACCTAAAACCAAACAAATGTGAGGTGCCTTGAATATCCTTACTACCTTATGTTTAAATAAAGATCTCATAACAAACTAATAATGTGAGAGAGAGCATATCATTATTTACTAGTAAAATCTAGATTTGCTTAAAAATTGGGAGGCCGAATTCAACAAGCAATACAACTGAGTCTATCATATTAATAAGGCAACAACAAAGGCTAATACCCCATTATATATCAAGAAATCGTGGCAGTCAACAATGCAAATCTCTAAAAACTTATTCCACAAATGTATAGTGTAATTCATTTTTTTTCTTTCAAACCTACAATAGGGAACACTTCCTACAATATTTTAAATTCCAACATAAAAACCACAAACATAAATATATTTCATCTAATCGTAATAAAAGAGAATTAAAAAGGTGAATTATAGGATATCAAGATAAATAAATAAAAGGATTGTTGCATATTGAAAAGTGTAAGTGCAATGTTGTGGATGCATAGAACACAGGAAAACATTAACAAATCCCTAATTTAAGAACCCTGTACTTAAATTTAAAAAACCCCTAATTCGAACCCTGTACTTGAAATTAAAAAACCCTTAATTTAAGAACCCTAATCTAACCCCCAGTGAAGTACCCTAAATCTAACCCCCAATTTAAGACAACCTAATCTAACCTCACTACCCAAAATCGTTCCCCTAATTTAAGACCTAAATCTATCCCCAATTAAGAACCCTAAAAACTCTAATTTAAGAACCCAAATGTAACCCGCAACTTACGAACCTTAAATCTAACCCGACTGCCCTAATTCTAACCACCAATTTGAAAAAGAAAAAAAACCAAAAAAACCCTAATTCTAACCCCCAATTTGTAAATAAAGAAAATTGAAAATAAAAACTAAAGAGGAAATTACCTCTTGGAGACGAAGTCGCGACGGTCAGATAGAAGGACATAGAGACAGATGGAGATATAGAGGAAGAAGAGAGAGGGTATTGCACAGGGAAAAAGGAAGAAGAGGGAAGTGAGGGGAAGAAGGAGAGATGGGGTTAAAATATAGAATCTTGCGCTACAGAGCCTTTGTCTCGCAAGGCTAAAAAATCGTCGCGCAAGTTTTTTAAAATTTCCGCGAAAAAAAGCGCCTTAATTGAAATTTCAGACACTTGCGTGACAAATATAATATTACGTCGCGCAAATATAATTTTTGCGACGAAATATATGTATTCATCCTACAATATTCCCGTGTAAATTTAAAATAGTCGTTAAATTAGTTTTGTCCCGTTACTTGATCTCTGAATGTTTGTTTTTTGCGATTTTTGGCGTATGCGATCTCGAACCATATACAAACAAGTTTGATGGTTGGATCGTTGAAATTAGTTTCGTAGAATGCGTATCCCATCAAAACAATAGATTCACTAACACTTAGAGTTTATTTATACATTCATTAAGTATAACATAAGATATTGTGGTATCCACTAATGTAAATAGTTTAAATTGAATATCGAATTCATTCATTGTATTCATATAGGGTCAAGAGTGTAGTTGTAAAAAATCATCAAAATCGGAGTTAAAATAACCGTTAAATCGTGATTTTTCGTTTCTAACCGTCGAAAAGTTTTGTCCCGTTACTTGATCTCTAAATGTTTGTTTTTTGCGATTTTTTGCGTATGCGATCTTGAACCATATACAAACAAGTTTGACGGTTAGATCGTTGAAATTAGTTTCGTAGAATGTGTATCCCATCAAAAAGATATATTCACTAACACTTGGAGTTATTTATACTTTCATTAAGTATAGCATAAGATTTTGTGGTACCCACTAGTGTAAATAGTTTAAATTGAAGATCGAATTCATTCATTGTATTCATAATGGGTCAAGGAGTGTAGCTGTAAAAAAATCATCAAAATCGGAGTTAAAATAACCGTTAAATCGTGATTTTTCGTTTCTAACCGTCGAAAAGTTTTGTCCCGTTACTTGATCTCTGAATGTTTGTTTTTTGCGATTTTGGCGTATGCGATCTCAAACCATATACAAACAAGTTTGATGGTTGGATCGTTGAAATTAGTTTTGTAGAATGCGTATCCTATCAAGTTCAATGGTGTGTGTGTATATATATATTAAGTAGATTTAAATTTATTTATTTTGTACATATAACACTTAAGAAGTTGAATGGTATGTATATTTAAGCCAATCCAATGGTCACCAATTTTTTAAATTTAATTTAATATATATATAATTATTATAGTTTTTAGGGGTATAAAATTGTTAAATTAATATATATAATTATTATGGTAATTTTTTTAGGGTTATAAAATTATAAAATTAATATTTTGCTTGTCGTGTTGGGTTATCGGGTCGTGTCAGGAATTGCTAGGCCTAGCTTGCGCGACCAAAAATTGTTATGCGTCACGCAATTATGTTTTAAAATGGTTTTTTAAATAATTTTTTTGTTTACTGTTTATTATAAAATACAAACATACCAAATTTATTTACAAAGTAATTCACATATAAAATGGGAATCATTCATACCATTTTTTCCATCACTCTATATAATGCATTAACCATTTCATGTGTTTTACAAAAAAAGTTACAAATAAATTGTCTTAATCTTTATCCGAACTATAATAACTTTCACTTTCGTCGCTATCATCATTTTCAGTGTCCCATTCCTCATCATCGATAGGTATGTCACCATCATCATTTGTGTGCACTGGACCTTCGTACCGTGGAATATTACCAAGGTCAATTGTGATCAACTGAATCGGTATTTCTATTGAAGGGATGAGTGCAGATGCACAATCTGCAATTTTTTTTGGAGTTTGCCTTTACACTTGGCTGAATCCAGATTAAAAAGTTCACTTTTGGACGAACGATTTTGCGCGACGAAACAGGTCTTTGTAGCGCAAACACCCATTGCGCGACTAAGACAGAATTCGTCGCTCAAATGACATTTGCGTGCCGAAAAAAGAAGCATTCATCGCGCAAGTTTACCATTTTTTTTATTTTATGTCCTTTACTTTACAATTTATTTTTTTCAACACATTGCGTGACGAAATAATGTATCGTCGGGCAAGGCATATTTTTTAATTTTTTTTCTATTTTAGTTTTTTATTTGTATGTATTGTAAATTTTTATTTTATTATAAATCAAAAACTCAAAACTAATTAAACATTAAATTAATTAACAAAACTAATTTACTATCCCAAATATAAATTATAATTAATGAAAATATTAATACTCATCCACATAACATATATTTATTCATTAAATTAAATATAAAGTCCACAAAATCTTATTTTAAAAAAAAAACAACCCTCATCAACTTTAATCCTCTGCCCGCAACACATCAAACTTCCACTGTCGAAAACTCTTCTTGAAAAGCCCAACCACATAAATCCATTGCTTCTCATCAGTTTTATCAACATCCTAATAAGCCTACATTAATGCCAGTAGCAATAAGTTAGTAATTTAAAAAATATTACGTTTTAACAAAAATAATCGTTCATTATTTACCACAAACTTACTGATAACTCTCCCAACATGGACTTCTTCAACTCCTCAGGGACCTTTTTCCAAGACTCAAACTCAGCAAAACATTCCCTCCGCACCAAATTCCCAATGTCATACTTAAATTCGGCGTGCGCCTCAGCCAAATTTTTTCCTTCAAAGTACGGTACTTCCTTCTGTCAATACCTCTCTAATCACACTACAAGTTTTTTTTTCCTAGAACCTTCTCCAAAATCGGCCATTCTTTTTTAAACAATTTTTTTTTTAAAACTAGGGCTCTGAAACTGTGTTAATATAGCACTAGGACACCTTTGCGCGACGAACATTTTAGTCGTGCAAACTTCATGTTCGTTGCGCAAAATGAGTCATCAATGCGCAATTAATTGGAAGATTTGAACGCAGATTGACTGTACTTTGGCGACAAACATATGATTCGTCGTGCAAAGCATTAAATTTTTTTAGAATAAATATTTAAGTTATTAAACTAACGCGACAAAGTTAGCATCGCGCAATATATTGCGCGACAAATAAAATATTAATTATTTTAAGAATAAATATTTAAGGTATTATATTTAATTAAATATTTATTATAAAATTAATTAGTACTTTAAATTTTTATTCTATGATAATTAATACTTGAAATATTATTTTATAAATAATTAATGCCTTAAATATTTATTCTATATATAATTAATGACTTAATCCATACAATTATTTTCAGCATAAGTATGATATTCATTGAAGATTGTAAACACATATAAACCGAGGATAGAGTGCTTACATTAGGTTTCAATAAAAAAACCCAATAGGATTTAAAACCTAATTAAGTCCGAATACTTAACTTATAAAAAAAACACATGAAATTTAAATATTGTTATACAAAACATAAATTTAAAACTACTATTTGGATGATCCTGCTCCATTCCGCAAGACTTCATAACGCCATCGATTGTAACCTCCCTCCAACGCATTATCCATCAACTTCATCAACTGTTTGTTCGTATCATCATCAAGAGTATACTTACAATGTTACACATATATGCAAATAATTAATTCCAACATATAACTAAAAATTTCACAAACTTAATTATTAATCCATCAACAATATACTTACTAATACTTCATCCATCACAGCCTTCTTCACATTCTTGGGCACATCTTCCCAAGAACGCCACTTAGTAGTGGGACAATTATTCTCCATGACTACAGCGATCGCATGCGCAAACTCAAAATGATCCTTTAAATCATGCGGGTTGGCTTCGCGTACACTCTCATCCTTGTTCTTATCCACCATCCTAGAACGAACAAAATTTTGAAGAATAAGGATAATAGAATTGTGAAGAATTAGGACAGCAGAAGCGCATATTTATAGGTAGGTTAGGACCTTTGCGCGACGAAGCCTTTGTCGCGCAAACACCTGTAGTAAATGCGGTATTAATTCCTCGGATTCACATGCAGTAAATGGTCAAAACTAACTAGAACTTGCGCGACGAATTATTGGTCGTGCAAATGCCCCTTTTCGTCGCGCAAGTTTTTCGCGCCTAACAAAATTAACCCGCGTTTTCTTGCTGGCTTTACGCGACACCAACAATTATTTGTTGCGCTAAGTGTTCTTGGGCGATGAAACTCTTCGTCGCGCAATTTTTTTTTTCTCCTATCTTTTCTATTTTGCATGACAAAGAGTATTTTTCGTCGCGCAAGTACGTCTTGAGTAACGAAATATTATTCGTCGCGCAAGCTCTTTTTCTACTAGTGTGAGGAGGATGTGACCGTTGAAAGGCATGCAAAAATGGTGAAGGGATTACCTGAAAATCATTGCTGGAATTTGGATACGTGTTATAAATTTTGCCGCCGGGCGTTTCAACAAGCTTTATAACCTCATCCTCTCAGGGTCTACAGGTGGTGACATGCAAGAGACCCAACGGTCATCAAAAGTTTAGAATTCATTGTCCTATTAAAAGGGTCGTTGTCTTGATTAGTTTGTTTTCTGTTTTGTTTGCAAATCGGCTCAATTTCAAGTTTAACGTTTGATAAACCAAGATAATGGCGCTTAATTACCTATAATTTTGTGATTAATTGTCGTTATATTACGAGGTCGAAGCTACTAGGAAATGCATCAAAAGTTATAATTTATTTAATATCATAACCTATAATTAGAGTCGGCCAGTGCCAATTATTGATAGCAATTTCTGTAAGTTTTGTATTAGAAAAAAATTCTAATTTTTTTGATTTGGTTGTTAATTTGGGCTAATTTCTATAATGGGCATGTCATAATTACGTATCTAACTCGCCATTTATGAGTTGAATATGAGACATTCACTTATAAGTGAAAAAAATACCACTAAAGTATAATGCAATCCTAGTAGAAAATTCTCTCTTAAAGAAAAAAATATTAGTGTTTTTGTGATACAACGATATATTTACTCTAAATAATGAAGAATAAATTGGTAACGAACTTGCCATTCACGAGATTTGTACATAAGACGTATCACTTACAAGTGACACATATAAGTAAAGAAAAATATCATTATATCATAGTACTATCAATAAATTAGTGTCCATACAAGGTTGCATCCGATACCATTGATGATAATATATGCATGTATTTATAAAATATATCTTCTCTATATTTTAAATATTGCAAATGGCGTTTTACTGCAATGGCAAAAAACATTTATGTTTATGCACCATGGTGTATGTTTCATCCCTACCGATTTTCCTCCCCTAAACAGCTACCTATCAAATCCACTCAAGTTATCGCTCTACTTAAAAAAAAAAAAATCTTAAAATTTACACAAAATGTTGCTAAAATTAGCATACAACGAAAACTTAATGGACAAAGCCTTAGTACTCTAGTAGTTTCGTCGCGCAAAATCTTGCACGATGAAATTTTGCACGATAAAACACATATCGTCATGCAAAGTCACTTTGTGCGATGAAACTTTAAACTTCGTTGCACGAAGTCTTTATATTATTTTTTAAAATCATTGCATGATGTAATCCAATATTTCGTCGCCTAAACCAATTTTATTTCTTTTTTTTTATTTAATTTTATATTATAAAATTTAAAATATAGTTATTTTCATAAGTTTTTATTACTTTTTAAAAACTTTGTGTGACGAATATTAATATTTCGTCGCCTAAACCAATTTATTTTCTTTTTTTATTTAATTTTATATTATAAATTTTAAAATCTAGTTATTTTCATAAAATTTTATAAAAACTTTGTGCGACGAATATCACGAATATCAATATTTCGTTGCCTAAACCTTATTTATTTATTTTTATATCTTATGTTGTTAAACTAAATTATTTCTTTTTTTTAATTATTTTCTTTGCACGACGAATACACATTTGGTCGCCTAAACCTTATTTATTTTAATTTATTTATATTTTCAATTGTAAAATAAAATTATTTTTTTATTATTTATAAAAATTATTTTTATAAATTTTGCACGACGAACTAATATTGTCGCTCAAAATCCTTAAATTTAGGCGGGACACTCATACAAAATGGACTTATTGTGTCACTGGTGATGTCACTTTAATATAATATAGTGGCGGACAAGACAATTGCGACACCTACTCAACATGACGTTGGATTTACTGTCGCTTATAAGCGTCATAAACTATCTATATCGCTTTTAACCGATGTAAACATTTAATGTCGCTTATAACCGACTACATTTTAATAATTTTTAAATAATGGTGTCGCTTTTAAGCGACATAAAGTATTGGTGTCGCTTCTAGCCGACACTAATTATTGTTTTTAAATATTTTAAAGCCTACGTCAGTTCTGAGCAACATAGATTTTATTTTTTTAATATTTGAAACCCGGTGTCGGTTGTAAGCGACAGATTGATGATCTTTATATACGATCCCCTGTGTTTTCTTCTTCCTCTCTTGCATCTTTCTTAAGGATGAGTTTATGAGGTGACACATAACTAGGCCTGGCAAACGGGTCGTGTTTATCATTTTCGTGTAACACCTGTTATCTTAACGGGTTGTTCGTGTCTCACGCATTATCTTAACAGGTTCTTAACAGGCGACTTGTTATGACCCGTTAAGAAAAATATATATTTTTTCTTAAGTTTTGTCTTGCTACTTGATATCTGAATGTTTGTTTTTTGCAATTTTTGGCGTATACGATCTCGAAACATATATAAACAAGTTTGACGGTTGGATCATTGAAATTAGTTTCATATGATGCGTATCTCATCAAAACGATAGATTCATTAACACTTAGAGTTTATTTATACTTTCATTAAGTATAACATAAGATTTTGTGGTATCCACTAGTGTAAATATTTTAAATTGAAGATCAAATTCATTCATTGTATTCATATAGGGTCAAGGAGTGTAGTTGTAAAAAATCATGAAAATCGGAGTTAAAATAACCTTTAAATCGTGATTTTTTGTTTATAGCCGTCGAAAAGTTTTGTCTCGTTACTTGATCTCTGAATGTTTGTTTTTTCAATTTTTGGCGTATGCGATCTCGAAGCATATATAAACAAGTTTGACGGTTGGATCGTTGAAATTAGTTTCGTAGGATGCGTATCCCATCAAAACGATAGATTCACTAACACTTAGAGTTTATCTAAACTTTCATCAAGTATAACATAAGATTTTGTGGTATCCACTAGTGTAAATATTTTAAATTGAAGATCGAATACATTCATTGTATTCATATACGGTCAAAGAGTGTAGCTGTAAAAAATCATCAAAATCGAAGTTAAAAAATCGTTAAATCGTGATTTTTCGTTTCTAATAAAGAGTGTCAGAAAGTGACGTGAATATCAATGAAGTGTGTTAGGTTGGTGTCGATTAAAACTGATGCCATGTACATTTAATTCGACACCATTGGCTTTTAATTTGACGTCAGTCAATCCATGTCGGTTTAAACCGATGCCAACTAGGTACCCATATTTAAACCCCCTCTCCTTCCCATTTCGTCCGTGCTTTCATTTCTCCCCCAATTTCAGTCTTTCTTCTTCTCCTTCCCCATTTCATCCGTGCGTCCCTTTCTTCCTCCTTTTCAGTTTTTCCTTTTCTCCTTCCCGATTTGCTATGGATCACCATTTTGAATATTAACATTCTGAGGAACTCCAATTCAAAGAGGAAGAGCTCGAAGGTGGTTCATTTTTAAATTATTATGATTATTAATTTTAATTTCTGTTTTGTATTTTAACTAGTTTTATGCTTAAATTGAAAATTTATTTTTGTTTCTTGGTTTTTAATTGTTTTTTCTGTATTTATAAGGATCAACTCAACGGAGACGCGGACCCTCATTTCCAAATTGGAAAGAGTAGCCTTGTTCATTTGATTCGTCTGGAAAATGCATTAGTGATAATTCTAGTCGTTTTCGAAACATGTAGCGGCAAAGGTTAGAGATTACAGAAATATTCCGATGGTGGCATACTGGAATAAAGAAAAAACAAAGGTAAACGTTTCATGATTTATTTTATTATACCTTGAAATTTGTCTAATAAATTTTTTTATTTTTCAGGAGATTGCCAAAAAAAATAAGTATAATCGGCAGTTGAAAACTATGAACCACACAACCGGTTCAAAATCATTTGCAAGTGTTTGGGAAGAATTTGTATGGGTTGTACAATTTTAAGAATTGTAGTTACTTTTAAATTTAATATATAGTTGGTAGAAATTTTATTTTTAATATGAAGTTTGCTTAAAATTGTTTGGTTTTTCATTGACATATGGTGGGATTTATTTATATATATATTTTTTAATTATTATTAATTAAAAACGGAAAAATATTTTTTTTAATTAATATATTTGGTATCGCTTATGGACGACAGCATAATAATTATTTTATGTATCTAGATGTTAAGTAATGTTGGTTTGGACCGACAATAAGTGTGATATTTTAATTGTTTATTTGTTATTTAATGTCGGTTTGGTCCGCCATCATATCATATTTTCATGTCGCTTATAAACGACGTAAGAACTGATGTCGCTTTTAAGCGACGCCGTTGTTCTTTTTTATTTGATATTACTTTGCTTCTTGGTGGCGGATTAAGGGGGTTAAGCGACGTCAATACCTTTTTGTGACGGTGGTATTGGTGTTGGTTCCTCTGTGCGACATTGCACGATTTAATGTCGGATTTTTACCAAAAATTCCACAGTTGTTTCTTGTCAGTTTTAAACCACCAGTGATATCTCCTTTTGTAGTAGTGAGAGTCAAAAATGGGACTCTGGAATTTTTTTTTAAGACTTTGCGTGATCAATCCTTCGTTGCACAAATCTTTGCGCAACCAACACTTCGTCGCGCAAAACTCTAAAAATTTGGGTGGGGGCCAAAATGGGACGCGTGAACGTTTTAAATCTTTTTTTAAGACTTTGCGCGACCAATATTTTGTCGCGCAAACTCTCGTATCCTTCGTAGCGCAAAGTGATATGGTTTTTAAAATCAAAATAACTCCTCCACAATTTTCTCAATGTCTTTCTCTATTCTCTTACCTCTCATCTCTCTTTCCCTCTCCTCAAATCCAACCCTCTCTCTCACACTCCTCTCACTTAATCTCTCTTCACTATCTCTCACTCTCACTCACTTTCTCATCTCTCTCTCACTATCTCCTCTAATTCTCTCACACTCACTCCCTCCCTCTCATTCTCACTCACTCTCAATCTTGCCAAAAGGTATATTCTCCCCAAATTTTAATTTTTTTTCATTAATATGTGTTTTTGGAGTTAGTTTTGAGTTTGGTGCAAGGTTAGGGTTCGAGTATAGGGTGAGGGGTGGAGTTTGGGGTTAGATTTGGGGTATACCAATTTTAGGGGAGATTATGCCAATTTTTTGGTATTATTTTATGTTGTTTTTTTTGGTTATTTGACCATGTTTGTTTGTTTGTTTTTTTTTTTTTTTTTGTAGGGAATCGTCGAGATTTTGATAGCTAAAGTTGAGGATTATGACACTATCGAACCATATCCCCCGCCACTACCACCACAATAGACTTGTATTAGGATTTTATTATTGTACTTTGTTAATTTATGTGTACATTTTGAATATATTATATATATTGGATAATTTGGTCACTATTTTTCTTATGTAATTTTATTTTGAATATGTCAATTTAAATTAACGTAATTAAAAAAAAAATTATACAATTACATTAAATTAAAAAAGTAAAAATTCGAAAAATCTTGCGCTACTAAATATTTCGTCGCGCAAACAATTAATATAATTAAATTAATATAAGAGAAATAATAAAACAAAAAAGTCAAAAACATTGCGCGACGAAGATTAATTTTCGTCGCGCAAACCCTATCTTCACGAGCTTTGTGTGACAAACCATGCGTAATCAAAATTTCGTCGCGCAAGGTTTTGCGCGATGAAATTGTACTTTGCACAACAAACTTATTTCGTCGCGCAAAGTATTTTTTGTAGTAGTGGAGTGGCCAAAGTAGCGGCAACAATTCGTGTAGTGTACACACTAACAAAATGTTTTACCAAAATGGACGATAGGGACAACAATGATGTGGGGAGTATGATATGTTAGATGACAATTATCAATTTTTAACTTGAAGGACCTACATGAGGAATTTCACACACGTCCAACCCCCCACCCACCCCATTGTTGGTTTGTTATTTAGTTTCACTTATAAGTATAGATATATCCTGAAGTGGATCCTATAAATGTGGAGTATATATATGCATGGCAGTATGGTTTGAACTAATCTTATAGACTTCAAGTATATACAAATACAACATTTTTATGAAATAAGGAGTGAGAATCGGGCGCATCACACTGCAAGTGTCACACCAAAGCATAAAACAAGCTTATAATTAGATCATCAATTGAACAGATTAATTAGAACTCTAGCTAGTTAAGCGTAAATTATTACGCTAACTGTACTCACAGAGGCTTCATCATCCATCGCCATCCTCTACCAACTCTCTTCTCAGTTTCTCCCAATTCATATCTGTCATATGTGGTCATGACGAATAATATTACAGTTTCAGTAATTATTCTCCTTGTCATGACCTTGACATTGGGGGTGGAGTCAATCGAATACTCAAGCATGAGGCGTAATGCCGGTGAAGTAGAAGTAACTTCACCACTGGATCCTTGCGATGGCCTGTTGGGTGAGGACTGCCTGAATATTAAAGAAGAGGAGGAGGGCAACGAGGAGGGTTACGAGGACACGGAAGAAGCTAAAACCATAAGATATATAAGTTATGGAGCCCTACAGAGGGATAATGTTCCATGCGATCGACGAGGCAGTTCTTATTATAGTTGTGGTACATCTGGACAGGTCAATCCTTACCATCGTGGCTGCAGTGTGATTACATATTGTGCAAGGAACGGATGAACTTCAAGCATGGTCGATTAAGATTTAAGGTGGTACAATTTCAGTTTGAGCACTAGTTATGATTTAAGGCCGACATACATATATTACGAGAATCCAAATTATTTTGTTAGACATTGGTCGACTTGTTTAGTATACAGGAGTAATTTTTTATTTCTTTTTTCCATTTATAAATCTTCTTATCTCTCTTATTTTCTATGATATGTGTTACATTCTTTCTCTTATCTGTCCCTTTAGTGGTTATGTGATACATTCTTTCGGAGGTGGGGGGAGGGCTGAGAATTGTGTTGTGTATGTTTTTTCGTTATTAACCGGTTATTTGATATAAAGAATTGACAACATTCCAAATTGCATGAAAGCACTTGTAGGGTTGTAATTTTGGACACACCATGATAACTCGAGTAGAAAATATGGAATAAACAGATTTTGGTTGGGTGAAGTCGTTTTGTTTCACAATCGTGTCGACCCATTCGCTGCAAAAAACACCCTCTTACTAGACGAAAATTATTCGTCTCCTAAAACAGGCTTTCGTCATATAAGCTTTTGGGACGAACATCCAACAACAACAACAAAGCCTTTTCCCACTAAGTGGGGTCGGCTATATGAATCTTAGGACGCCATTGCGCTCATCCATCGAGCAAAATTTGTCGTGCAAAAGACATCGCTGGAAGGTTCACTCGATGAAATTTGACTCCGTCGGGCAACCACCCAATACCGACGAGTATGCCGACGAAATTTCGTCAGCAACATTGCGTTGACCAATGAGACTTGACGAATATTTCTTGCCTGACGAACAAATTTCCTTAGGCAAAAGTTAAATTTAAAAAATAATAATAATTTATCCAACGAAAAATTCGTCGGGTTAGCTTTATAAACAAAAAAAAATTAGAAATTAAAATATTTAATATATTTCGTCAGACAAATGTTATTTATTATTAGAAAAATTAAAATATATTAAATTATAAGGTAATTTAACCAAAAATCGATAAATTTTTTACTATTAAGCCATATCAATGACATATTTTTGTTTTGGACTTAATCAATGATATATTTTTATTAATTAGACATAGGTAATTGATGAACGTCACATTGGCTTTAAGTCATTATAAACAGTGAGAATTTGACTCTTCTATCATTCTCTCTCTTTCTCTCTCTATGAGTGTCATATGAGCTTTAAGCTATTATAAATAGAGATTTAGATCATTTCCAGATCAATTTTGTGGGGATCCTCCTGACCGATGGATCTTATTCATTGATACAAATCCAACGACCAAAATCTCTTCTCCTTCCTTTATTCCCCTCAACTCTTTCTTTTCCCCTCACTTTGAAGCTTTCAACCTCGAACCATCAGCCCCCCAAATTCCACATCAAATTCAACCCCTTTCAAAATTAAGCCAAACACCGCCACAACCCCCAGTTGCAGGTCCCTCCCCTTACCTTCCCAAAAATTAGTCCCAACACCGCTACATCCCTCAATTGCAGGTTCATCGACTCTAAAATCTCAGCTGATGTTAAGGAAACAACAAAGAGAGGGATCATGCAAACCGGTGTCTTTTGGTTGCAGAGATCTTTTTCATAACTATGGAAGAATTATAAAGAGAGAAATCTCAAAGATGAAGAAGAAGAAATAGATGACAAATAAAAAGCTAAGACAATAAAAGAGAGCAAAAAATAAAAAATAAAAAATTCAAACTTGGAGCACAGATGACCTGCAATTGAATTTGGGGTTTGTTAACAGCGGCAGTGCGAGGGAGAAAAAGAAGTTGGGGGAAGAGAGGAAGAGAAAGAGGTTTTGGCCGTTGGATTTCTATATCCATGCAACTGATCTAGAGAGGATCTGAATCCAATAAATAGTTAGAACATGAATATTCTATCACTCTTTCTCTATCTCGCCCTTCGTTTACATGGAGGAGTCAACTCAACTAAAAAAAATGAACAATGAAACAGATGTTGCATTACAGTGTCCGAATTCAAATGTAAAAAATATAGCCAAGAAACGAACATACTGCAATATAGTGTCTGAATCCAAAAATAAAAATCAAGAGTCGCTCGTGTTGTGAAGCGTAGAAGACATGTAAGTGAAGAAAAAACAAAACCAGGAAACGGATACTGCAACATAGCGTTTGAATCCAAAAGTAAAAAGAAAAACCAAGAAATAGACACTGTATTGCAGTGTCTGAATCCACATGTAAAAAGGAACATGTAAGAGGCGTGTGAATGCATTTAACTATCACAATACATGATTGACCTATTTATAATGAACATAAATATTGTTGATATATTGTAACTTTTTATTGGTTTTACACAATACAGCAAATCACCCAAAATTATATTTAAAATTAATTAATTAACTTTTATTATGTTAATATCATAAGGCCATCTCCAACCGAAGGAGGGCTAGATGGCTCGTTTTAGCCTTCTGGCCCTCCAAGAAATTAATATTTTAATTAACAGTGCAGAACCATATTTCTTATCACCTCCAACCGAGGGCCAAAGGGCCAAACATAGCCTTGTGACAAAAAACCATCTTCAACCGAAGGCCAAAGGGCCAAACATAATTTATTATTTAAATTTAAAAACTACCACAACTTAAATTTAAAAACTACAAATTAAGTTTAAAAACTACAACAACGTAAATTTATAGGAAAAGAAGGGCTCATGCAAAAATATAATGGGCCTAATTTGCCTTTGAATCCAAGAACTTGTAGTATCTCTTTAAATGAGTATATGAGGTGCTATAGGATGATACGTTCATGTACCTACAACAGGATCTTGTTGCACATCTGTGGGACAAAAGAAGCATGGAGTAGGCGTTTAAGTTTTATGTTGTTAAATGTTTTTAAAAATGTTGTTTAAGTTTTATGTTGTTAAATGTTTTTTTTATGTTGTTAAATGTTATTTAATGTTGTTTCATGTTACTTAATGTTATTTAATGTTGTTTAATGGCTTTGGAAGTTATAGGAAAAAAAATTAGAATTAATTTTTTTTTAATTTGTAAAAAAAGAAAAGAAAGAATAAACTGTAAAAAAAAAAAATCAAATATAACGCCTAGCTGACGTCATGCTGATGTCAGCTAGCCATTGCATTCAAATTTGTGGCCAGGCTCGGGTTAGCTGGATAGGGCCAGCCAGTTGGCCCTTTGGCCTTTTTTTTGTCCCATGGGGCCCACAAGCCCTTTGGCCTAGCCCTCGGTTGGAGACGGTTTTTGGGCTATTTTCGGTCATCTGGCCCTCTGAACCCTTCGGTTGGAGATGGCCTAAGGAGTTAGTTTGAGTGCTCTGCAATCAGTCTGAGTCATCAAAGTAGTTGAAGTCAAAGGTAAGGTGTTGTGCATGCTTCACCATCAGCATAGGATAAAACAACTTGTAGTAGGTGTAACATGCGTCATCGATCTGACAAATCAAGTTTGCAATTAAGATTTGACAGTTGGGATCTGATTGGTGACTGATGGCATCTGAGTAAGAGTCGTTGGGTACAACATGAGGTATCTTCGATACTCAATCCAGTCAGAGACCCTACGGGGTGGCAGATCGTGTGGTTTTGTTAGGACGTCGACAACAAAGCAACTTCGAAGATCTTAATGGGAATCACTATTTATTGACGTGTTATTGTAGTAACATCTGGAGTGCCTTACTCACTCTGGAACAGTTGCCCCTAAAAATTACAAAGCTTACGTAACTGGTAGGTTGAATAACAATGAGGTGTACTAACTCACAACCGAGCTCGATCGCGCGAGTAGAATAGATGTGGTGATGATGGTGGTGTTGAATATGCTACTGAATTCTACACTTGAGTGACTGCGGCTGAGGAAGGAACACGTCTCAGCCTTGAGTTCTAGATTTTGAAGACAAGGTTGCTAGATCATTGCGAATAAATGTGGTTTGGCTCTCATTGTGCCAAACATGAAGTAATTTGGTAACACCTTACTTTACCGAGAAACTAATGAAGTGACATCTCTAGGTGAAGAAATCCAAGACTCTTCGCCGGTTGAGATTTGGGTAGATACCCGACCGAACTAGAAGCAATGCTAGCTATTCCACCGACCTGAAGGTACTCCCAGAGCGATTAGTTCTACGGCTCCAGTTATGTTCCAATGAAGTGAATATGTAATGACGAAAGGGCTAGGATAATTAGTATTTTTCTTAGGGTTATGAGAAAGTTTCACCTAGAGCGTTAGAGTTGTTTGTTTATTGTGTTTGAGGGCCTTTTACGTTGCGAAATGTCATATACCTATAGGGATTGAATTGCTCACCCATGCAGCTCCACCTGATAATACCAATCACTTCCACGCTGACTAATTTCAAATGAAATATCATGTGGCCCTTGAATGTTGCGTCTTAACCAAAAGACTCCCTTTCTAACTTGTTTGTTCAGATGCATCCATGCAATCATAAAGCAAATTAGAATTCAATTGCAATCCTACCTTTGAAGCATTATCCCACGTTTTTCATCCTTTGAAGCATTATCCTACCTTTGCTGACCAACCAATTCAATCCTTTATCCAAAGGATAATCATCAAATAATTAGCCACAACATGCATGATATGCATGATCTTAGCAACAACATGCATGACATGCATGATCTTAGGCTCCCAATTAAGTGGCCTCGGCACCACATTTTGTTCTAACCAACAGCTTACAAATCTCAAGCAATTACAACTCAATTTGGATACATTCTACCAATATCCTAAATAAAATGTGATTGCATCAAACACCTTGACTAGGTAATTATTAATAAAATACCAGGATAATCCTAATTATTTAGAAGATAATTATTATTGTTATCACAACCGTAATAATATAAAATAATTGAAATCACCTTAATATTTCTCTCATCCAATGGTCTAAACCCTTTCATACAATGACCTTGATCGCATGGACCAATGTGTAAAATTGGGTCCAAACATATTGCCCCCAGTTACCTTGAGCTTCGACTTCTGCAGCCGAATGGTTGAGGAAATTAAATTTCTTGCCTCTAGTCAATCACTGAACACGCCATGGTCCACATGCTCTCTAAGCCGAAGAACTGTAGACTCTGAAGTTTTGCTCAGCAATGTATCAAGAATTTTCCTACAACACTATGTAATTCCACCGAAGAGGAACAGATCGACGGAATGAGTAGATAGATTAACTGTTCTGGAGAGGCAAAAAAAATAGTCTTACAGTTGTTCTACTTAGCATTTCCATTACTCAATTCATTTTACCTAGAGTGAATTTATCTTATTGCAATGGCAGCTTTCAGGAGGATGAAATACAGACAAAAACAGAGGCTGAGAAAAGCCAGCCACAAAACCGCTAAACAACCAAAACCGCTAAACCATAACGAGTCAGTCCGTGAATTACATTATTAGCTCGTAAATGAGTACAAAAACGAGAGCACCTCCACCCTCTCAAATCGATAATGGATTAAGTACTGGTTTGGTACTGATGTGTTTTTATAAAAAGTGGGTATAAAAAAAAGCTGAGCTCAAAAAGGTGTTTGGTAAACACTTAAAAACAGCTTATTTTCACAGTTTTGAATGAAAAAAAACTAAAAACGTGAAGTAGCAAAATGAGCTTATTCTCACAGCACATCAGAATCAGTTATTTTTCAAAGCACAACAATACCTAACCAGCCCTAAATCCCCTCCCTTCTCCCAAAACTCCTCCACCCCATTCCAGGGCTTTGGGGAGCCTATTCTCTCACCTAGGTTAAAGTTGACTAGCCTAGCCCCATAGTCTGAAATATCGAGGATATTTCGGTTTTTTCAAATCACGGATATTTCGGAACATATCGAAAAATGTCGATGTCGATAATTTCGCTCACACTTTAGCAATATTTTGTCAAAATATCGGTGTAATATCGCTAAAATATCGAAAATATCGATGTAAAGAAAGGAAAAAAAAAGAAATTTTTTTTTTCGAATCACGGATATTTCGGAACATATTCATGTACATATCGTACAAATATCGACAATATCGATGATAATAATATTTTGTCAAAATATCAGTGATATCGATGTAAAGGAAGGAAAAAAAAAAGAAAAAAAAAAGAAAAAAAAAAGGGAAAAAAGGGAGGAAAAAAAAACACAAAGGGGATTTGAACACTTCCCATTTTACTCCTCCAACAGTGTAACCACCATATATCACTTATGCTTTAATGATAATATGCTAAAATATTTATATTTATATGAGTGGCATGTTAACAATTACATGCAAAACTATTTTGGGGATTTATCATTCGATGAATACTCTTCACAATAAACTTACTCTAAACATAGAGATGATGAAGATAGTGAAAATTTTGAACCTCATAGGAACTTTATGTGGTACTAAATCATTCATGTATCTTACCATGCAATATATAAAGTGTAAAATATTGTAGTAAATCATTATATATAAATGATTATGGTGTTTAATCTTTTTTTTCATTAATTACTACATATTTTCTACACTCACAGTGTTTGCCAGCTTGCTGTATAATCAACTTAAATCAGTTAAATCCATCATGTAATGCATTTCCTTCTAATTTGTTTTATAAACTAATAGATAATTGACTAAATAAACATTCTCCGAAGTTTCAATAAAAATTTCCAAGTTTTTCTTACAATTTCCGTGGTTTTTATTCAATTTTTATCGATATCGATAATATCTCGATATTTCCATCGAAATTTCCATGTTTTTAAACTACCGATATTTCCTATATCATCGATATTTTATACCATGCCTAGCCCTTAGGCCATGTGACGCAAGGCAGAAGTCAGCTACAATTAAAAAATTAATTAAAAATACAAAAAAATACAAAAAATACTTTCAAATACTTTCAACCAATATTTTATTATCATCCAAAATTAAAAATAAAAATATTTTATTATTTTATAAAAAAAAAAACTAATAATATTTTAATACAAATTGTCTGGACTATTCAATTTAGGGGTGGTGATGCACTTGGACAATTACTGTGCAGTAAAGATGGTTACTATTCACTTGAGGGAATTAAATTGCTTATAGTCCGATGACTTTTTAAGGGTGGAAATGCTTTGAGAGAAGACTAGTTGGGTTGTTGCTAGGAAGATTTATGCAATTGGGCAATTAATTGTAATTGAACCTCCTGTTTAATGGAGGGTGGTGGGCAATTATTTGTAATTGGTTGTTGGGGGAGGGGGGGGGGAATTATTGGTAATTGTAAGGAGGGTGGTGCCAATTAACTCTGTTAGGTCTAGTTAAGTAGGTGGAAAGATGTCAAAGTTTTAAGCATGAGACAGAGAAGCTAAAGAGAAGGTTTTGCTGGTCGCTTACTCTATAAATACATAGCCCATGCACGTTGATGAAAGCATAACAATTTCAAGTTAGTTGGAACGAGGGACTAGATGGAGATCGGGGGAGAGGGACTAGATCCAGTGAGCCCTACTGGCCACTACTTCAATAGCTCCGTTTTGTCGATATCGATTCTTGGTGTTTTAGAATTTGAAATTCCAATCGATGACTCTCAAACTCTATCATTGCTTGAGAATGTGTTTCTCCCCATCAACTCACGCTTCTCCTCTATAATGGTACGCTCCCTCTCTCTCTCTCTCTCTCTCATAATCTTTGTTTCCTACCTTTTACTTATTAAACAACTTTTCAAAAGCAAATTTTGTTTTCAATATTTTACTAGGAAGGTTGAAGATTGTGTTAATCACAATAAACTATCAAAGTCAATCGAATTTAAGACTTGTCAGTTATATGAAAGTCTCATAGATCGTGCGTAGTGTTGGTGACAAAACTATCTAGCTTTTTTTTCAATTATTTTATGCAACAATATCACTAGATCGTAGTGAAGGTTAAGGGAGGACTGATGTGTTTAGGCCAATTCGCTACGAGAGAGTGATACTTGTTTTTTTTTTTGACAAACGATAGTATTAATTGGTTAAATTATTAGTTGTTTGGGGAGAAGAGAGATCAGTTGAGATTAAAATAGGCATGATTGTTTTCGGCTATTGCAATGAAGTGTCATCTGTGAGTGATGTAGGAGAAATGAAATGGCCACTAGTATTACAAATTCAACGAAAGTCCTCTTCAGTTGTAAGAGGTCTTACAATATCGCTTTGTCAAGCTATTTAGTAATAATATGGTATAATGGTATTTTCTTCATTTGTAAGTAATATGTTTTAGATTCAGTTCTCATGTATGGCTAGTTCAATGAATTTATTCTCCACCCCCTTAGTGTAAATGTGTCATTAAATATAAAAAAATGCATTGTAAAAAAACCAGAAAATAAAACATGAGATGTTCAAAATAGTGGAATTCCGCTTGACTAGTAAACATTTTTTTCTTTTTGGCCAAATATGATTTCTTTTATTTTTGTCTTTCAAATTTTTCCACATGTGGGTATAGGGCAAACTACATTTCACACCCTTTAGGTTTGAGGTGATTTTCAAAAAAGTCATGAAGTTTTATTTTATTTTATTTTGCACCAAAAGGAATTTGTTTATACAACGATATATTAATTTCTACTAAGGAATACAATTAGACCATAATATTAAGTGGATGCCTCATAATATATTAAAAATTAAAATTGTATCACTTGATGGGTTTGGTCAGTTTGCTTGTTTGGTATTGTCAGATGGCCCACCCATAACAACACTGATATTGTCTCAACTAAACCACTTATTGCTAAGTATTGAGTTTTATCACAAAAGACCTTCGTGATATTAAGAGTGGAACCAAACATTTACATGTTGTATTTTCTTTTCTCAATTTCCTGATGTGTGACTTATACTCAATCCTTCGTTTAATTGATGATACGGTGAACATAAGATCCTTGTAGAGGCTAATGTATAAGCCATATTTGTACCACATAAACTTGTACAGTGCCGATTTAGTCTCATCGAATGATATCCCTAAGCTTGATTAGTTTTAGATTTAAGCATTGTACTAGATCATTATGGTACGTAATATTGCATCATTATAGGACGTGCGCCAAATGTATCTGGGGACGTTTGAAGTTTCTTTTGAAGTACTCTTTACATGATGTACTCTTTTTCATGAACAATTAATAATTATTTAATTTGGAAGCAGATTGAAAATAATGGAAAGAAGCAATGGAAAAAGGTTGAAGTGAAGCTTGAAGACCATGTTAAAAGTCCAATCTTCCCTTCCAACTTGTCAAATGAATCATATGACAAGTATTTTGATGACTATATCTCAAACATAGCAACAACAAGATTTCCAGAAGACAAACCACTGTGGGAAATTCATGTTATAAAGTACCCAAATAGCAATGCAGCTGGTAATGTAATATTCAAGTTGCACCATGCGTTAGGTGATGGCTACTCTCTCATGGGCGCTCTTATCTCCTGTCTACGAAGGGCTGACAATCCATCGCTTCCACTAACTTTTCCTTCACGACTGCCATCGAAACCGAAGAGTGAAAATGTTATGACCACAACTTTCTCATGCTTGTTGAACACCATATCCGATTCTTGGTGGGGCATTTCAAAGAGCATCATGGGGGAAGATGATCGATCACCAATAAAATCCTCGAACAATGGACTTGAGTTCGCGCCAATTACAGTATCTACTATGACGATCTCTCTTGATCTAATCAGATTAATTAAGAGCAGGCTTGGAGTGGTAAGTCTCAGGTTTTCTCTGCAATATTTTGGTTTATGCATGTGTGTATGTGCTTTTTTCTTTCTAAACCATGGGAATAAGCTTTCACGTTTGACCTTCCATCTCCTGTTGAAAGTAACTGAATGTAAATTTATTCTTTCTAAAACATCGGAACTGAATGTAAATTTATTCTGCCCTCATCCTATGAGGGCATGCATAAGACTTAAACTGAACATGTGTTTAGCTAGCTAGGCTAACTGTCTGCTTGCAAGTCTATCTCAATGCCTTAATATAAACCTAAAAAGGTCTGAATGCCGTAACAAAATCCTACCCCGTGCATGGTGGGAATGATTATTATTAGCCACTAAAATTTAAAGTACATTTACTTAAGAAAGTATAAACTGCCAATTCTTTTTTCTTTGTTCAAGGCCAATGTGCCTACTTCATCCTAAATTCCAAATTAGAATATTCTGACCTATTGATGCTATAATGAAGAAGCCATGAAACTATGATTCTCAAATTTGTTTAACTATTCTTTAAATAACACATAATTTATCAATAAATTTCACCATAATGGTCTTGATATTGTTGAAGCTCAAGGTGAACAGTTTAATCGGGGACTTGGGGACTTTGAGCCCTTAGACTCCCAATACATTATACATTTATATAGATCTTCTAATGGCTAGTAACAAAAATCTCTTACATATCATTGTTTAAAATATTGAGTCTAACAAAAAATAGAACAAAATACACACACAACATGCAAATCACCAGACACCATATTGTCAACTTATTTACTATCACAGACAATAAATGATGTTCTTACTGGGGTGGTCTTTCTCGGCGCTCGACTATATATGCAAGAGATGAACAAAAGCTCAAGGGAAGCACATAGCACATCATTGGTTTTACTAAATACAAGGATCATGGCGAATTATACGTCGATTGAAGAAATGATCAAACCCGACAGCAAGAGCCCATGGGGAAATCGTTTTACATTCTTGCAAGTTCCTATTCCCAAGTTGACTGAATTCTCAAATGTGCTTGACTTCGTTTGGAAGGCACAAAAAATAATCAATCAGAAAAGAAATTCTTTTACTATTTATTTCATTAGTGGGCTATTGGAGATGCTGAACAAGTTTGGAGGCCATGAGGTTAGTAAATAAGGACTCGTTTGGTACATATGATTGGATTGAAATGGAGAGTTTTCAAATTTTAAGGTGTATTGAAGGTAGATGTTATTGATTTTTCGTTTGGAAGGGATCAGAATAGGATTAGCTATGAAGAAAATTCATCTCTTCTAATCCTACTATTTTATGAAGAGTTAGAATGAACAATGAGTAATCCATCTTCTATTCTCTAGGTGGTCATAATTATATTATTTCTATTTCTAACATACTTTTAATTTAATATCCGTTTCATCCAATGCATCAAACCAGCCCAAGAAAAATGCCTGTGATATTTCATATATACAACATTTACTTAAAAAATTATAATGCTACTGGTGATGCAGGCAGCATCAAGATACATCCGTAGCACAATAAAGAACTCGAGCATGGTGATCACAAATATGATTGGCCCGCTGGAACAAATGTCTTTGGCAAACCATCCAATTAAAGGCTTATACTTTCTGGTAGTTGGGACTCCTCAGGTAAACCAGATATTACTATATCATGCACACACGTACGGTCTCGCAAGTTTTGGAAACAATAATATTCATCGTTCCGTTTCCGTAATCATTTACAGAACAACCTAAAGTTGAGACATATCTTCTGCATCCAAAATGGGTGTAGCCTCTCTGTGGCCCTAATAAGTGACTGACGCGTATTTATTATATATTTTAACTTGTTTTAATTTTGTTGTTATAAATTTAATACGTATCAAATATTTATTGGAGCCACAGGGAGGTCACACCAATTTTAGGTGCAAAATATCTGGTCTGCCTAAAGTTTGGTTGATTAACAAGGGCTCTGTGGTGTTTTTGTGATTGTCTTGTTCGTTTAGGGCTCTTCTAGTAGCATTTTACGAAATGATATCTGCAGAATTGTTTTGCAAAATGAAAATAACAAATAAAACTTTGCATTTTTATGATGAGAGAGTGCATCTTTGCATCTTCATTGAGTAAAGGAATTTATTGTATTTTAAAAAATTAAAGTAAAAAGCATTATTTTATATAAATATACTTGCATATATATATATATATATATGTTTATGCATATGTGAGGTATGTTTTCTTAATGATAGTAGAGATATATTATACATATATATATATATATATAGGTAACACAATTTACATGGACCTGCAGGACCTTGACATATCAATCCTAAGTTATATGGGAAAGGTGAAGCTTGCCTTCACAATGAAAAAAGGCATCATAGATCCACAAAAGTTGAAGTTGTGCATGGAAAACGCCCTCGATATGATATTCAACGCCTCAGACAGAAATTATATGCAAAATAGTACTGAAGAACAGTCACACGTTTGAAACTCTACCAAAACCGTAGATCTAAAAAATTCGTTGTCGGCAGGACTTTTGCTCTAGCTTAAGGCTGGTGGCAGCCTTTCTCCTCCTTCCCCTCACCTTCCTCTTTCTTGTTCTTATGGATTGCTCAAATTTGTTTCATTTCAATATTTTGTCAACAAGTACCTCCCTAGTGAGGTTATTTCGGAGTCTCCTGGTGAGTATCTTAGTTTTAAGTTGGTGTGTTCTCGGCTCCTCTTGGGTTTACTCCCTATTTTTGGTAGCTTCACTAATAGTGTTGTGCATAAAATTCATGCTAGTATGGACACTAGTTGGTTTGTTGTCAACTCCTCTTCGAAGTTGACGCTGCTTGCTGTCAAAGAGTGTACTTCTGCTTGGTATTTTGCAGTTTGGGCTAAGCCACACAAACACACTGTCATATTAATCAAATACTGAACTAAGTGCACAAGCATATTTTTTCTATAACATGCCATTGTCAGTAAAATAAAAAAGACATACCGCTAAATTGTGTGCTATTCCTAAGCTTGATAAATTTTAGACCTAAGTATTGTACAACATCCAAGTATTAGGGACGTTTCAAGTTTCTTTTGAAGTACTCTTCACATGATTCTTTCTATGAACAATTTACTAATTATTTAATTTGGAAATAGATTGAAAATCATGGAAAGAAACGGTGGAAATTAAAAGGTTGAAGTGAAGCTGGAAGACCATGTTATAACTCCAATCTTCCCTTCCAACTTGTCGAATGAATCATATGACGAGTATTTTGATGACTAGATCTCAAGCATAGCAACAAAAAGAATCCCACAAGACCAACCACGGTGGGAAATTCATGTTATAAAGTACCCCCCAATAGCAGTGCAGCTTGTACTGTGATATTCAAGTTTGCACCGTGCATTAGGTGATGACTACTCTCTCGTGGGCGAGTTTATCTCCTGTCTACAAAGGGATATCAATCCTTCTTTTTGCCTAACATTTCCCTCACGACTGCCATCGGAGCCTGAGGTTGGCAATATAAGAATGTTGACCTCAAGTTTGACAGGTTATGCTAGAGGGTATGTGTTGAAATATTATATAGGAGACATGGGAAGGGACATGGAATTGGGAACCAAGCTTTTTTCGTTCTAGAAGCAGGATAAGAAATATGATTGGAGAAGAATTTTTCAACTTCTTTCTAAATTTTAGTTAAAAGCACATATGGGGAGTTCATTAAAGATGCTCTAATATTGTTGGCAAAGTTTTTACAAACTATTTATGTAGAGAAATGCTAAGATACTCTCAAAAGTAGAACTTGCTATGGATTCTCTTTCACATCATGTTTTTAACATAATATTTTATGTTGTTGACACGAAAATAGACGTAAAACTATGAGATGTCAAAGTTCATGAAGAGTTTTACTTTGAAAGTCCATGAAAGTCCCATATTGACGTAAAATTGACGTAAGATTGACTTAAACCTGTATTAGTGATACAGCTCCCCTTAAACAAAAAGTTTCAACGGTATTAATTAACACTGACAAGGAAACAAAATTATATACCTGTTATATTATACAATATCTCTTCGCATAATCGCGAATTCAATGTGTTGTTTTATGATGAAGTTTGATTAATGGTAGAAGAGCAATGGAGGGGGGACTGTGCAGAATAACCGAAAGACTTGGGACTTTTAAGTCCTTCCATTAAGAACGATGATTGTATGTAAGTCAAGAAGAATCCATTAGGGTTGTTACGGACACTCTGTTATCACTTTTGTTTTTGTATATTACCTCATTTGTTAGGAAAGTGAACTGGTTTTGTTCGGGCAAAGATTTCTCTGGCAAAGATCTCTGGACCTCAGCACAGCTCTCCAAGGGATTGACACTTTGGATGTGTGTGTTTGGTAGTTGAGCTCTTACTTGTCTTGTGTGCTGCAATAAGAGCTTGAAGTTAGTTCTGAAATGTGCCTTCGTGGGGATACGCCTTAAGGCTCGCAATCAAAACTAACTAAATGCTTAGGCTTGCCACTGCTATTTCAGTATAGTAGATATAGAACAAATATGTTATGAGTCGATTACTTACGCCCCATGTTACTCAAACTTCTTGTTATCAAAAGATTGTCACAGATAAGTTAAGTCTATATTAAGTTCTTTTCTTGCGTTGTAAACAAGGACTTTTAGTTCATGGTCTCGTATGTTCGAATGGAAGGAGTCCAGAGCCCTTGTAAGTCATTTGTTTGGTTCCAAATTGCTCTTTAATGAAAACATATCCATTAAGTTAACCAGATCCAGATGCAAATGAGACTCTTAAAATAGAAAAACATGTGGAAATGACTTGAATACATGCTGAAAAGTGTATTAAACGATAGATCTACTAATTTAAAGGACAAACAAAGAGACTCGGGCAAGATTTCATCTTGTCTGGTAAGGTTGAACCTCTTGCAGCCACTTCTCTTTGGTTTTACAAAGGTTGTATGCTAAAAATGGATGGTTGTTAAACAGGTTTACATGAGAGAGTCAATACTACAACATTGAAAATGGTAGCAGATCTTTTATACTAGAGAAAAGATAGTCTTTCTAAGGAAACTATAGCTAAAATGACTGAATCTGAGTTGATTTCAGCTTGAAGGGTACAAACTGGCTTGAGAGTAGAGTTTGTAAGTTTGTTTGTTTGATTAGTTGAGTGTCCTTGTCTCTGTTGTCTCTTCTTCCTTTTATAGGCGATCTGGCCAGAGAGTAAGGGCATTGATCTTGCCCAAAAGCTCTTGGAGAGTAGTGAGTCATCAACTTTTTACTTGTAATGCCATTGAAAAGTGTTTTTTGGCTGATAGTAGGTTATTCTCCATCACTTGTTACTTCAGTTATAGACACGTGTCTTATGTCTTGGCTGAGAAGGTTTTAGTTTGCTTCTGGACTCGATGTTGGGCTTCAGGCAAGTCATCCTTTAATTTGACATCCTTGAGATTCCCTTTATCCAAGCCCAATATTCAAATATTAACCCAAACAAATTTTTTATTTGAAACAATCATAGGAAGAAAAGTTTAGCATGAGAAAATCAACTGAAGAAACGAAGAATAAAAATAGTTATTAAATGGGTGGTGGGATCTTCAGTTGATATTTTGAAGATTCGTGAGGGGTTTATAGACATGTCAACATACTTTCGTTTACAGATGTCAATGAGAAATTGGAGGAGTGTCAACTAAGAATGGCAAAATACTTATGGGCAAGGAAGAAAATATCGGTAATATCGGAAATATCGGTAGTCTGAAAACACGGAAATATCGATGGAAATATCGGGATAATATCGATATCGATAAAAATTACATGGAAACCACGGAAATTGTAAGAAAAACTTGGAAATTTTTATTGAAACTTTGCAGGATATTTATTTAGTCAATTATCTATTAGTTTATCACAAAAAATTGGAAGGAAATGCATTGCATGATGGATTTAACTGATTTAAGTTGATTATATAGCGAACTGGCAAACATTGTGAATGTAGAAAATATGTAGTAATTAATGAAAGAAGTTTAAACACACCATAATTATTTATATATAATGAATTAGTACAATATTTTACACTTTATACATTGCATGGTAAGATACATGAGTGACTTAGTACCACATAGAGTTCCTATGAGGTTCAAAATTTTCACTATCTTCATCATCTCTACTTGTAGAGTAAGTGTATTGTGAAGAGTAGTCAGCAACCATGACAATGGTTTTCAAGAACCAAAACCCAAAAGTCAATAGGAAACCGAATACTTCGGTATTTTTCGGGATTACCAAACAAATGGGATTTGGAAACCAATCCCATATCGAAAATTTCGGTATTTTTCGGGATGGGATTCCCGAACTTCAGGATGGTTTTGGTTTGGGATTTTTCGGTTTGGGTTTGGGGATTTTTCGGTTTGGTTTGGGATTTTCGGGAATTTTTTCCAGCCCTACCATGTAAGTGACCAAATAAAAAATAGAAAAATTAAAAACCACATGTCATTAACTAAGTAATTAATTGACACAATTTAAAATATAATACCACAAAAAATTTGGAATATGTGCAAATTTGTTTCTTGTAAAAAGAATTCAAAACAAAACAATATATATAAATATAGTAGCATATTATCGCAACAACCATAAGGGATATGGTGGTTAAGGAGTTAAGAGTCAAATGGGAGGGGGTTCGAATCCCTTTAGTTTCAAAATTGAGACTTTTCAGAAAATTTTAAGAATTTTTGGATGTCATATCGCGAAAATATCGCGATATTACCAATAATATTGATAATATCGCGATATTAGTGATAATATCGCGATATTTTGACGAAAACTCATTGGATACTCATTAAAATATCGGTAACCGAAAAAAACGAAAATATCGGCGATATTTCGCCGATATTTTCGATATTTAAATCCATGCTTATGGGTATGGATAACCCCATTCATATAAAATTCACGATTACGGTTATGTGAATAACCGTTTATCCGTGAAATTTAGAAGGTAGTTATGAGTATTACCCCTGGTTATAAACATGAATTCATTTAACTATTTATTTTAATGTATGTAAAATAAATAAAACTAAAAATCCTTAAATTGTTCGATGGACTCCCGCCGCTCATCTCTCTCCTTGCTGTCATCTCTTTCATCTCCACTTCTCTCTTGTCTCCGGAGCGGCACCTGAACCTGCATCCACGGCGGAGTTTCACAACGAAGCATTTGTCTATGTGGCACATGTGAATAATTCCCAAACACTACGACAATACGTGGTGTGAAAAAGGCTATAACCTATTGTCGTTTTTTCTCATGGGGCAAAAGTCCATACTGGAAAGGAATCTGTAATTCTGTATGGCCAATATATCCCATTTTTAACTTTTACTGCTAAATTATTCTAAGGGAACAGCAACACCGATCCTATTACCTGTCTCTCTGTAAGACTTGCAGTGCCATCTAGTTGGAATTTGATCAAAATTCAATAGAGAAATAACAAAATAAATGAAAGCAAATCTGAATCCCAAAAGAAATGGTACAGTGAGTCGGCTACATACATAACAATGCATGAATGATCATGCTTAGCTAATGGACGGCTAACTTTAACACTATTTTTTTTTTTTTTTTTTTAACAAACGATATTATCTACACTAAGAAGAAGAAGTAAGCTTAGCCTCACAATAGACTAACAATAATATGATACAATTTTACATTTGGCGAGATTCGAAATTAAGAGCTCTCACTTACCCTACTTTAATTTTTAAATATATAGTTAATCTCTCATGCATACAATGCATTAATGATCACGATTCGTCCCATCGTTCATGAATGACTAACCTTAAAACAATGAATGATTGAACTTTATCAATGTTGTAACGGGTAAATGGATAAATGGGTAAAAGAAGGGTAAATGATAGAAAACTGTAAACGGGTAAATGGGTAAACGGATGTACTATTACGGTTAAATGGGTATGCAATTATGGGTACTGTTAACCGTTTATAAACTGTTATGAGTATGATTATATATAACCGTTTATGCAATTACCCAATGTGTAAACGGTTATGTCAGGTAAAGAATTAAATGGTTATGGTTAAATAACTGCGATTACCCTCCCGCCATAACTGTTGCCATCCTTAGTGTCAATTCAGCTTTAGTTGTTAAAATAGTGCCTCTTAAAAATATCTTCAAAGGAGATAGAAAATGGCAGCAAACTCTCTCCAACCAAGCATTCAATTTCCTATGTGGCGCTGAGTCAATTGAAGGCAAAGTATTTTGTTGTCAAATTTGACAGCAGATATCTAATTTATTAAATAATTTTTTTAATAGATCAATATAATATATAATCAATGCTGTTTCTTTTTTCAAGTATTTGATTGGTTGCCTCATTCATGGGAGCCAACAAAAATAGAAAAAAAAAAATTATTAAATGGCATTGTTATTTAACATATCGGGTGAAGCAAAGTATTGTACAAAATGTCGGATTGCCACATAAGCCATCAAATATCATTTTAATGTTTAAAATTTGACACCTCCTTTGAAGATGCTTTAAGTTGTTAGAAAAGTTGTTAAGAGGGTTGTTAGTAGTTATTTAGCTGAAGAGCATCTCCGAAAATCTCTAAGTTTTTGTTAAACTAACAAGTAACCAATGTCAAAAAATTTATTTTACTTCCCGTTTAACTTTTTATCTCCAATAACATTCCCTATTTTAATAAGTTTTGAATATTTTATTATTAACAATTCAAATCCAACCTACTCATTTTCTAAAACAATATTCTCTCTTTCTGTTTTCTCAAAGAAGGATCCACACTTGAGATTTATTATTTTTTCAATATTTATGTGATGAACAGTTGCTCAATAAATTTAAAGAGTGACTATTCATTTTGTTATGTTAAAGACTCTTTTGTAGAGTTTGTTGGAAAATTTTATTTTTATTTTTAAGTTTGGCTTTTAATAAAGGGTTTTAGTTGTTTACAACATCTCTTGGGGACGCTCTAAGCAATGGCGGATCTATAGAGGGGCCTGGGAGGTCCCAGGACCCCTCGGCGATCCTAAATTGTTGCTAGAAATTTTTCGAGGACCCCTCATACTCGAACACGAGGTTTGTGCAGGTTGTAGTGGCATCTTCCTTGAGAAGAAGACGACCACACATGAGAAGAAAGAAAATAGGGACCCCCTTTAACACTTGGCCCAAAGCAACAGTGTTTTGGCAATTGTTTTAATTAAAAAAATTAAAAAATTAAAACAGTGGGCAAAATGATGTCGTTTGTCCATATTGTTTTAAATCCCAGGCCACATCTTTCTCCACAGTCCCACTTTTCCCCACTTATCTGCTTCTCCCAATGTCCCAGCTTTCACATATTCACCCAAATTCCAATCCCCAACTCCCCGATTTCAAAACCCTAAAATTCTAACCCCACCCAATCCCATATTATAATTTTATTACTCTAATATCATACCTCCACTTGTTTCAAATCTCCATGCCGCCACTATTTGGCTCAAAATTCAAGTAAGTTTTTTGGTATTCTAATCTAATCTCAATTAAATTATATTAGATATTGATGGAGATTTTTAGTCTATTGTTGATATGTTTTATGTTTGTATACTCATTTGATCATTGGAATAAATGGAATTTTTGTTTATTGATTAATTGGTAGATGTTTTGTGTTGTTTGTTAAATGTGTAGTTTAGAAATAAGAAACATGGAAAGAATTTTCAAGCCAAAGCCAATAGCACCTTCTATTTGTTCGGGTACTCCGAGCTCAAAACAAAATGAGTGTGACATTGATTTTAATAATCTTGAGAGAGACTCGGGAAAAAGAATTCGAATGAAGGACTATCCTCCTAATATTCAAGATGAGGTCCGAATAGCATATATGCCAATGGGACCTTGTAGGCCTACAATGCATGAGTTTCCATACACTTTGCATGCAAAGAAAAAGTGACGATTTGTTGTTTCGTGGTTTGAAGAATATGATTGGTTGAAGTATAGTATATCTAAAGATGCGGCGTTTTGTCTTCATTGCCATCTCTTTAAAATCAACTTTTCACAATTAGAAAGTGATGCCTTCACTGAGGTAGGCTTTAAGAAATGGAAGAATGCAAGAGAACGTTTTGACAAACATGTTGGTCCTATTGGTAGTGTCCATAATAAAGCTAGAGAAGTAGCTAGTTATCTAATGAATCAACACATATTGAAGCAGCTGTGATCAAATAGTCAAAAGAAGAGTATGAAATATCGTCTTTGCTTGAATGCAATAATAGATTGCACTAAGTTTTCGTTGTGACAAGGCCTTCCTTTTCGTGGCCACGATGAAAGTGACACTTCGAATAATAGGGGGAATTATTTAGAGCTCTTGCAATTCCTTGCAGATCATGATGAGAAAATAAAGGAAGTTGTGTTGGAAAATGCTCCGGAAAGTCTCAACCTAATATAGCTCATTCAATTCAAAAAGATATTGTCAATTCATGTGCCTTCAAAACCATTAAGGCTATTATGAAGGAAGTGGAAGAGAGTAAATTATTTTCTATAATGGTAGATGAATCACGTGATGTTTCAACAAATGAGCAAATGGCAGGAGTTTTGCGTTATATGGACAACAAAGGTCAAGTAATTGAAAGGTTCGTGGGGGTCCAACATGTTACCGAAACAACTTTAAGTAAACTAAAGGAGTCCATTGATGAATTCTTGAAACTACATGATTTGAGTTACTCTAACCTACGAGGTCAAGGTTATGATGACGCGAGTAATATGAGAGGTGAGTTCAATGGCCTTTAAAAAAAAATTTGGGTGAAGAAAGTTGTGCATTCTATGTTCATTGTTTTGCTCATCAACTACAATTAGCTCTTGTTGCCGTAGCGAAGAAAAACTCTGATGTTGCCGCTTTTCTTTTTACTAATAGTTTGGTGAATGTTGTTGGATGCTCATGTAAGTGTTGTGATGCACTTAGAGAGAAACAACAAGAAAATCTCATGAAAGCTATTGAAAATTATTGTCTTGAAATGGGGGCAATGATTAAATCAAGAAACTAGTCTCCAACGTGTTAGGGATACACAATGGAATTCACATTATGGTGCTTTGATTCGTTTGATTACAATGTTCTCATCTGTGGTGGATGTGCTTGACATGATTGTTGAAGATTGCTACTATGATAGTGTTGGTGAAGCAAAAAGGTTATTAAAAGATTTACAATCTTTTGAGTTTGTGTTCCTCATCTTTTTATTGAAATTCATATTGGGAGTTAAAAATGATTTGGCACAAGCATTGCAAAAGAAAGATCAAGGGTTGTGAATGCAATGACTTTAGTCAAGACATGTAAAGAACAACTACGTTGCATGAGGAATGATGAGAAATTTGATCTTTTGGTTGATAAAGTATCATCTTTTTGTGTCAAACATGAAATTGAGGTACCTAATACGGATGGTTCATATGTCATTCAAGGGAAGTCATTGCGTAAGGCTCCAAAAAAGACCAATCGTTATCATTACAAAGTGGAACTCTTTTTTGAGGTCATTGATTTCCAACTTACAGAATTAGATGATCGCTTCGCTGAAGGTAATATTGAATTGCTTATATGCTTGGCATGTGTTGAGCCTGAATGATTCATTTATAGCGTTTGATAAAGAAAAGCTTGTTTGCCTTGCTCAGTTGTATCCTAAATATTTCAAGGATCTAGTTAGATCAGCACTTCAAGATCAACTTGATATTTATATTCATTTTGTGAGTTCTGATAATGATTTTTCTCAATTGCAAAATTAATGATCTTGCTAAGAAAATGGTGGAGAAAGGGTTGCATCAAACATTTGCATATGTATATTTGCTTGTTCAGTTGGCTTTGGTTTTACTAGTTGCAACCGCTTCAGTGGAAAAGGCATTTTCCGCTATGAATATCATTAAGGTCAACTTCGCAATAAAATGGGAGATCATTGGTTGAGTGACAGCTTAGTTGTTTACATTGAGAAAGATGTTTTTTCATGTATGGGTAATGAAGCTATCATGAAACATTTTCAGACTTGGAAACCTCAACGTGGACACTTTAATTAGGATTTTATAGCTTGTAATGTTGTTTTTGTATGATTTTTGAATGAAATGTATTATAATTTCTTTTCAATGTTATTTTTGTCTATAAATTTTTTGACCTTTATTATTGGGACCACTGAGTTTAAAATCTTAGATCTGCCACTGGCTCTAAGCAAGTTAGTTTAGCTGACACTGTGAAGCCAAAAATAATTCAAAACAATACTAGAGCTAACATGTAGACTTCTATTCACATTTGACAAGAATGTTGTCATAAATTGGCGAGGCCCACATTTCATTCCACTGACAGTTTAACCAACAAAGAAGCCTAAGCCTTAGACTAATATTTCTCCAAGCTCATTTGCACATAACAAGGAGATAAGGTAAGGGAATTAAAGCTAGAACTAATAACTAATTCCTACCTTTATGCTTTCCTAATTGAAAACATGTTCCTTTATTCAAAGAAACGCAATTAAATCCAATCAAGGTATTCTCCAAATAGAATTCTTAGATATTATCATATATTTAATAATACATGTAAGGACTTTTCTTAAACATCTTTAAGATATTTCAACATCTCAAAGATATTTTCCTACTGCATCCAAGGGATGACACACTTTGGTCAATTGGACACGGACATGTGGCATGGCCTTTCCCACACACCATGGCCGCCCACTAGCTTCCATGAATACCCTATCACCAATTCATTCTCTGTAAATTGATCCTATGCAATTCAACCCAAAATCTCTCTCTCTCTCTCTCTCTCTCTCTCTCTCTCTCTCTCTCTCTCTCACACACACACACACACACACACATTGAAACTATCTTAGGCATCAAAGGTAATTGGACAACCCCCCTCCCCCCTAGGCGCATGGCTTTGGCCGTAACCAAGGGAGTTAATTTGTTTTGTTGGTATAATTTCGTCAAATCTAAGGGCGGCAGAATTTTGCAAAAACAAATTGGTGCTTTCATTAAGAGCTTGATTTAAATCTCAAAAAAACTCTCGCAATATTTTTTTTTTCAAATTTCTACCTCTTTTAATTTTTCTAATGCACCCCCATGTCCGATTTTTTTTAATTCTTCGATTCACGTGCGATAGGAAAGAAAACATGGTTGGAAATTCTGAACCACAACGAAAGGTTCATAAGCGCCTCGTCCCTGCTCTGTCCCTCCTTGTGATAGAAAATGGAGGCTGGGCGATTGCCTCCTCTCCTGACCCCTGTCACATCCTCTCAAGCCAAAATCGTAGCAAGAACGGTAGCGACAACACCAAAGTGCACATTAAATCAGGATAATTCGGAACTTGCAAAAAGGAGTTAGGCAAGAGTACTAGCAAAAGGAAGATGTGGTATTTTGGGTTTAGGATAATGAGTTTGAAAGAATGGTTATTGTACATTCATACATATCATTTACATAGGAGGCTTGAATTTTTATAATTTCGTGTAGTCTTGGATCTGTGATATTTAGATGGGATTAATATATAAGAGTTGGGAACTTAGCTATATACTTTCTATTTTATTAGAAAGAACACTATCAAGTCTATCAATCATCACTACAGTTTAGTAGTATTCCTATTATTATGTCTAGTCCATTTTAAAGCTTAGCTCAATCTCCTACCTCATACTATAGATAACATTCAGGGTGGCCCTGGCTCAATACCAGCAGGGTGATTGTCTGAGGCCTTAGAAAATTGGGGGCACAAAAAAATTATTAGGATAGTGTATTCAAATATGTTTTCATAAGTGTATAAATTGAAACACGTTTGATTGAGTGAACAAGAAGTACATATAGAGGCGCTGGTTTCATAGTGTACTGAAAAGAAAGAGGTCTTGGGTCTTTGTGCGCCTTGTTTTTGTACGCCTTGTTCTTTTCAATTTTTTTACTATTTTTGTTTAATTGTTAAATTCTTTTTACCTTTGATTTTTTACTATTTTTTTATTGTTGATTTCTTCTTTGCAATTTTTTACAAATTTTTGTTTCATTGTTAAATTCTTTTTACCTTTGATTTTTTACTAATTTTTTTATTGTTAATTTCTTTTTACCTTTGATTTTTTTACTAATTTTTTTTTATTGTTTTTTCAAATTTTTACTATTTTTGTTTAATTGTTAAATTCTTTTTACCTTTGATTTTTTCAACAAAGTTGACCTCAAGTTTGATAAGGTTAAGGGGTGGTTTGGGAGTGAGGTGCTTAAAAAAAAGGGAACTTTAACGAAAAGCACCCGGTACTGTTCACTTTAACGAAAAACCACATTTTTACACTAAAAAGTCAATCCTGGTACTATTCACTTTACCCTTTATTTTGTCCTTATCATTAAAACTCAAAGTTTTCAAGTCATTTTCATTAGTTTTCCTTAAAAAAAAAATACCCATGAAAAAAAGCTGTGAGGATTTTAGGTGTTTGGTAAACTGAAAAAAAAAAGGCTTATTTTGGAAGCTGCTGTGAGAATAAGCTGAAATCAAAGGAAAAAGCTGAAGCTGCTATTTGTAGCTTTAGAAAACTGGCTTTTTTTCAAAGCACACGGAGTTACAGTGCTCCTTTAATGAAAAGACTCACTATCAGACTGCTTTTTTTTTCCAAAAGCACTTTTACAAAAAAGTTTATCAAACACTCTGCTGATTTATTTCACAGCCGCTTATTCTCACAGCACAGCCGTTTATTCTCACAGCAGTTTTTTTTCAAAGCACAGCAATACCAAACCAGCCTTAAGTTAGAGGATACTTATGGAAATATTATCTAGGTGAGATGAAGAGGGACATGGAATTGGGGACACATACCTGGAGTTAAATTTAGGAAACTTTAATGAAAAGCTATTGGTACTATTCATTTTAACAAAAAAAAAATCATATTTTTATACTAAAAAATCAATCATGATAATATTCACTTTATCCTTTATTTTGTCCTTATCATTAAATCTCAAAGTTTTCAAATTTTTTTCATTAATTTTCCTTTAAATTTAAGAGCTCGTTAAACCTTTTTTTTTTTTTGGAAAGCGAGCTAGTTCAACTTTTGTCATTCTAGAAGCATGACAAGAAGTACAATTGGAGATGAATTTTTCAACTTCTTTCTAAATTTTAGTTAAAGCCATGGTCTAAAATATCCATAATATCCCGATATTTTCATCGAAATTTCCGTGTTTTTGGACTACCGATATTTTTTTGGACTACCGATATTTCCGATATCATCGATATTTTAGACCTTACTAAGTCACTCATGTATCTTACCATGCAATGTATAAAGTGTAAAATATTGTACTAATTCATTATATATAAATGATTATGGTGTGTTTAAACTTCTTTCATTAATTACTACATAATTTCTACACTCATAATGTTTGCCAGCTCGCTATATAATCAACTTAAATCAGTTATATCTATCATGCAATGCATTTCCTTCTAATTTTTTGTGATAAACTAATAGATAATTGACTAAATAAATATCTTGCAAAGTTTCAATAAAAATTTCCAAGTTTTTCTTATAATTTCCGTGGTTTTTATTCAATTTTTATCGATATCGATAATATCCCGATATTTCCATCGAAATTTCCGTGTTTTTGGACTACCGATATTTCCGATATCATCGATATTTTATACCTTGGTTAAAGCACAAATAGGGAGCCATTAAAGATGTTCTAAATATTGTTAGCAAAGTTTTTACAAATTATATTTGTAGAGAAATTCTCTTAAAAATGAAACTCTTCATGAGTTTTCTGCCGCCTCATGTTTTTTGTTCAATATTTTATAGAGTAATGCTATGGAGACTAAATTTCCAAACTAAATGTATCACCAAGGGGAATAAGCACATTTATCAACGTTTAAGTAATAAACCACTAATCAACTTCCATATCTTTTAGTTTTCAAAACTGTATTTAAATTTAGTCTTCCTAACTTTACTTTATTTTATAATGTCGACACAAAAATTAACATAAAATTATCGGATAAAAGAGAATATATAAAAAACTCTACTTTAAGAGTCCCACTATGATGTAAAATTGACGTAAACCTGTATTAGTTATGCAGCTTCCCTTTTTGTTGAACAACTTTATACAGCTGCCCTTGAAGTTTGAATGGGACCTTTTTGTTTCAACTGTATTAATTGGCACCGACAAGGAAACTAATTATGTATGGGACCTGTTATAAAGAAGAAATTTTACTGTTCAACCGTATTAACATTGACAATATAAAACGTTTTCTGAGGCCACGGTCTGCTGTCTTCTGATTGCATTTAGTTTTGCGTCTCTGTACGAATTGACAACACAAAACGCGTCGGGTTTTTGGGGCTAAGCCCTGCTGTCTTCTGATTGCATTTATTTTTGTCTCTTTACGAATTTTTGGACATTTGACCCTCCACTCAGTCTAAAATTAACACTGTTAACTATTATATATTACTAATTATATAAGTTGAAGAAAAATAAAAACAACACAATCAAATAAACACGGGACAACAACCTACTCCAACCACCCCCAGTCACCTCCGAGGCTCATCCTCACGCAAAGTTCCTTTTCTTTTTCTATCTCTCTCCTCGAGATCCTTCTCTCTTGAATTCTTGCACTAGATCGTGATCCATTCATCCATCTAGTCAAACAACAAATGTTTTGTGGAGTTGGAAATTTGAGAATGGAAGATATAGTGAGGAATTCGATAGAGAAAGATCTCGAGGAGAGAGAGAAGGAACTTTGCGGTCGGTGAGGATGAGCTTCGGCGGTGACTGGGGTGGTTGGAATCTTTCTTAAGCGGCAACAACGAACGCAAATACGCCAAGATCTTGTTGTTTCATTTTTGCTGAAACAGTATCAGTGAAATGTTTTCTGTCACAATTAAAAAAATTATCGTTGGTGAGGACGAGGAGAGGGATGAGGATCACTTGAGACAGTCTTTTGTTTTTCGATTTTAATTAACTAATCAATTAACTTTAGTTTTAATTTTTTTTCCAAATTGAAAAAGTAACATTTAACGTGAAAGTTGGTTAAAATTAGATGAAATAACACATGATAAATAATTAGATATGTGCTGAGCATACTTTATAATTATATTGCTTTGACAGCAGACCTCTTTGCTGGTCACATTATTCTATAAATACATGGCTTCAAGCAAACTGATGAAAGGTTTATAATTTGAATAGTATACATAAACCAACATGGAGGTTTGGGAAGAGGAACTGGAGCCAGTGAGCCCTAATGGCCACTATTTCAACAGCTCTGTTTTATCGATATCTGTTCTTGGTGTTTTGGAATTTGAAATTCCAATTGAGGACTCTCAAACTTTGTCATTGCTCGAGAATGTGTTCCTGCCCATCAACCCACGCTTCTCCTCTATAATGGTACTCTCTCTCTCTCTCTCTCTCTTTGTTTCCTTCCTTTTACCTGTTAAACAACTTTTCAAAAGTAAATTTTGTTTGAATAGTTAGTTGAAGGTAGGAGAATTATGTTAATTTTCGCATAAACTATCAAAGTCAGTTGAATTTAAAATTTATTACTTATTCGGGAATATAAATATCATTAGATTTATAGTGAAATTCCTCTTAACTAAGTAAAAGATTTTAGGTCTAAATACAGTTTCTATTTTGGGTTTTTGTCACAAATAATATTTGAAATTGATCAATCTCAATAAAATAATCATTGAAATTGAAAATCGATTATTGTAATCCTTAAAAATAGATATCGCAAATTAATATAATTCTTCCATTATAATTCCTTTAAGAATTTTGTTAAGTATTGATTTGACACATGAATAAGTTCTATAAATCTATTAAATACTACCATGTGAATCAAAAAATATTTAAATAAAAAAACTTTTATTTTTACAAAAAAATAAAAAAGACCGTTCATCATCTTCTTTCCTCTCCCACCGGGCAACCACTACAGCCCCGCACCACCCTGTCGACTGCACCTTCGGGTCGAGCGACACCGGAGAGGTTTCAGTTCGGATTATCGGCGCCGGATAGCACAAGAACCGCAAGAACGGGGGTGCGACCGATTGGACTGTCTGGAGCCGACCGATACGATCGCCGAACGAGAGATGTAGGTTGGGGAGGACATGTGGTTAAGCTTGGAGTCGATCAGACGGGGTGAGAGTGGAGGTGGTGGTGGTTTCATTGATGGAGGGGAGAGGTTGGGAGCTGAGGAGGAGGAAGAGGAAGGCGTTGGTGGTGAGAGAGTGTGGGTTAGGTGGTCAATGCTGGGTGGATGGGTGGGTGTGCGGGTATATGCATATGGCAATTGCATTGTGTATTTTTACAGGGTTTGGGTTGATGGCTGTGTCACTGTAGGAGTCGGGGTGTGTGTTCGGTTTTTGGGAAGGGGAAGAAGATGATGAACAGTTATCTTTTTTTAAATTTTATTTTAAAGTTTTTAATTATATAACAAAAACTTATTTAAATATTTTCTAATTCACATGATAAAATTTAATTAGATTTATGAGACCCAGTTATGTGCCACATCAGCATATAACATATTTTTTGACACAATTATGGCCGAATGACCACATTTATTTGTAATACCAATTTTCAGGGATTACGTTGATCGATTTTCAATTTCAATGATCATTTTGATGAGAGTCAGTTTCTTGAACTACATTTTTTACTGGTTTCAAAATTTTCCAGATGTGAGCATAATTTGTTATAGGGAAAACTACATTTCAAATTCTTCCGGCTTGGAGTGAATTATGAACAAGGTCATGAAGTGTGTTTTTTTTTAGGCACCAGAATGGGATTTTTTTTTTTTTTATATATAATGAATTCATACTAAACAATACAATTAAATCGTAGTATTAAGTGGTTGCCCCATAATATATTAAAATTGTATCACTTGATGCCTTTGGTCAGTTTGATTGTTTGATCTTGTTCGATATTCAGAGAGACGAAATATTGATCCATTCCTAACTTTATCGTCAAAAGTCTCAATAATATTAGAAGTGGGACCATACTTATATGTTGTATTTTATTTTCTCCCATCGAATGACATCCCCTAGATAAAGTTCTAGATCTAAAGCATTGTACTAGATCATTATGGTTATAGGGATGTGATATCCACATACCTCTTTTTACTTCTCTCACACATTTTTAGTTTTCGGCAGTCGGATCGGATGAATTGAAGAAGATCAACGGACATAAATTAACAAGGGTGTGTGAGAAGTAAAAATAGGTGTGTGGATAGCATACCTCTGATTATATTGCATCAGTATAGTACGTTGGCTAAAAGTTTTTTGGGACGTTTGAAGTTTCTTTTGAAGTATTCTTTACATGATGTGCACTTTTTCATGAACAGTATTTATTTAATTTGGAAACAGATTGAAAACAATGGAAAGAAACAATGGAAAAGGGTTGAAGTGAAGCTTGAAGACCATGTTAAAACTCCAATTTTCCCTTCCAATTTGTCGAATGAATCTTATGACGAGTATTTTGATGACTATGTCTCAAGCATAGCTACTAAAAGATTTCCACAAGACAAACCACTGTGGGAAGTTCATGTTATAAAGTACCCAAATAGTAATGCAGCTGGTAATGTAATATTCAAGTTGCACCATGCATTAGGTGATGGCTACTCTCTCATGGGCGCTCTTCTCTCCTGCCTACAAAGGGCTGACAATCCTTCTCTTCCACTAACTTTTCCTTCACTGCTGCCATCAGAAACGAAGAGTGAAAATATTATGACCAAAACTATCTCATCCTTGTTGAGCACCGTATCAGATTTTTGGTGGGGCATTTCAAAGAGCTTCAAGGGGGAAGATGATCCATCACCAATAAAATCCTCGAAAAATGGACTTGAGTTCGCGCCAATTACAATATCAACGATTACGATCTCCCTTGATCGAATCAGATTAATTAAGAGCAAGCTCGGAGTGGTAAGTATCAAGTTTTCTTTGCAATATTTTGGTTTATGCATGTGTGCATCTATTTTTTTCTTTATAAAATACGAGAATAAGCTTTCATGTTTGACCTTCCTTCTCCTGTTTAAAATAAAAGTATATGTTGTCGCTTCTTTTTAAGCCATTTGTTCTCGGAACTGAATATATGTTTAGCCATGCTAACCGTCTGCTTGCAAGTCAATCTCAATGCCTTAATGTAAACCTAAAAAGGTCTGAAAGCCGTAACAAAAACCTACCCCGTGCATGGTGGGCATGATTATTACTAACCACTAAAATTTAAAGTACAAAATACTAAAGAAAGTCTAAAACTGCCTAATTCTTTTTTTTTTTAATTTTTTTTTCAAAGTCAATGTGTCTACTTCATCCTAAATTCCTAACTAGTATAATCTGACCTATTGAAGCTAATGAAGAAGCCCTGAAACCATGATTTGTTCAACTATCCATTAAAAGAACACATAATTTATCCATAAATTTCACCATAATGGTCTTGATATTGTTGAAGCTCAAGGTGAACAGTTAAATTGGGGACTTTGAGTCCTTAGACTCCCCATACATTATACTTTCATATTGATCTTTTAATGGCTAGTAACAAAAATCTCTTACATATTATTGTTTAAAATATTGAGACTAACAAAAAAAATAGAATGAAATACACACACAAAACGCAAATCACCAAACACCATATTTTCAAATTTGTAAAAAATTGTAACACAGTTAACTTATTTACTATCACAGACGATAAATGGTGTTCTTACTGGGATGGTCTTTCTTGGCTCCCGGCTATATATGCAAGAGATGAACCAAAGCTCAAGGGAAGCGCATAGCACAGCATTGGTTTTACTAAATACAAGGATCATGGCGAATTATACGTCGATTGAAGAAATGGTCAAACCCGATAGCAAGAGTCCATGGGGAAACCATTTTACATTTGTGCATGTTCCCATTCCCAAGTTGACTGAATTCTCAAATGTGCTTGACTACGTTTGGAAGACACATAAAATAATCAAGCAGAAAAGAAATTCTTCAGCTATTTATTTCACTAGTGGGCTATTGAAGATGCTGAACAAGTTTGGAGGCCACGAGGTTAGTAAATAAGGACTCATTTGGTACACATGATTGGATTGAAATGGAGAATTTTCAAATTTTAAGCTATATTGAAGGTGGATGTTAATGATTTTCATTTGGAATGAATTAGAACAGGATTAGCTATGAAGAAAATTCATTTATGAAGGTTTAGAATGAACAAATTTTCTTCATGAGTAATCTATCTTCAATTCTCTCAATGGTCATAGTTGTATTATTTCTTTATTTTTTAACGTACTTTTAATTTAATATTCGTTCCATCCAATCATGTGCACCAAACATACGAAATGCATGTGATATTTCATATATACAACATTTATCTAAAAATTATAAGGCTACTGGTGCAGGCAGCATCAAGATACGTCTGTAGCACATTAAAGAACTCGAGCGTGGTGGTCACAAGTATGATTGGCCCGGTGGAAAAAATGTCTTTGGCAAACCAACCAATCAAGGGGTTTTACTTTTTGACAGTTGGGACACCTGAGGTAAACCAGATATTACTAGATGAGTAATGCTAGAGAGATTAAATTTGTTGACAAAGTTTTAAAAATTAAAAGACATGAAAGTTGATGATTGATTTATTACTTAAACATTGATAAACATGCTTATTCTTTTTTGTGACATCATTTAGTTTGCAAATTTAGTCTCCAAATTTAATCTTCCTAGCATTATCCTTACTATATCATGCACACACGTACGGTCTCAAAAGTTTTGGAAACAATAATATTCATCGTCCGTTTCTGTAATCAGATACATAATAAATTAAGGTTTGGTTGATTAACAAGGGCTATGTGGTGTTTCTGTGATTGTCTTGTTCGTTTAAGGCTCTTCTAGTAGCATTTCAGAAATGATATTCCAAGAACTGTTTTGCAAAATGAAAACAATATATAAAACTTTGCATTTTTGATGATGAGTTTGCATCTTCATTGAGTAAATGAATTTATTGATTTTTATCTGTATATATGTGAGGTATGTTTTCTTAATGATAGTAGAGATATATTATACATACACACACACATATATATATATATATATATATATATGTGTGTGTGTGTGTGTGTGTGTGTGTGTATATACAGGTAACACAATTTACATGGACCTGCAGGAACTTGACATATCAATCGTAAGTTATATGGGAAGGGTGAAGCTTGCCTTCACAGTGAAAAAAGGCATCATAGATCCACAAAAGTTGAAGTTGTGCATGGAAAACGCCCTCAATATGATATCCAACGCCGCAGACAAAAATTCTATGCAAAATAGCACTGAAGAACAGTCACACATTTGAAACTCTACCAAAACCGTAGATCTAAAAAATTCATAGACGGCAGGACTCTTGCTCTAGCTTAAGGCTGGTGGCAGCCTTCTCCTCCTTCCCTTTACCTCCTCTTTCTTGTTCTTATGGATTGCTCAAATTTGTTTCGTTTTAGTATTTCGTCAATAAGCGCCTCCTTAGTGAGGTTATTTGTGAGTCTCTCCTAGTGAGTATCTTAGTTTTAAGATGATGTGTTCTCGGCCCCTCTTGGGTCTACAACGTATTTTTGGTAGCTTCGCTAATGGTGTTGAGCATAAAATTCGAGTTAGTATGGACACCAATTGGTTTGTTGTCAATTCCTTTTCGGAGTTGACGCTGCTTGTTGTCAAAGAATGTCCTTATGCTCGTTATATTGCAGTTTGGGCAAAACCACATAAACACACTGTCATATTAATCAAATGCCGAACTAAATGCACGAGCATATTTTGTCTATAATATGCCATTGTCAATAAAATAAAAAAGACATGCCGCAAAATCGTATGCTATTTCAAAACTTGATAAGTTTTAGACCAAGTATTGTACAACGTCCAATTACTAGGGACGTTTGAAGTTTCTTTTGAAGTACTCTTCACATGATTCCTTCTACTGAAAATATGCCCTTGAAACTCAATTTTCTCCACATAAAACCCGACGTAAATTTTTTGCTCAAATAAAACTCATTGACTAGACTCCACATAACCAAATTCATTAATTATGTCTGACTTTACCAATTTAAAAATTTTCGGATGCCTAAAACACTCTACTGAATGTTTAATGTACACAATTAATTATATGCAAATTGTAATGGAGAATTAATGATTTTACAAAAATAATATTTTGCATATAAATGTAGGGATTTGTTGGTTAGTTTGGCTCTCGAATTCCAATTTACCATCACAACTTGTCCATATATTATATATAGGTAAATTATTGTACTTTAAAATATATAAAAAAATTGTTGTCAAAGTAAAAATATATAAATTAAAGGAGATAAATATTGCAGGTAAATTAATTTTAGGAGAAAGAAAAAGAAAAGAACCAACTATAGGTAAATTATTTACATATACAATCTAGATATTTGATTCACATAAAAAATGTATGTAAATCACGTGTGCATAATTTACCTACTATTATATTAATTTACCTACTTGCATAATTTAGGAAAAATGCCAAGAAAACATGAGAATATTATTTGCATATATCATAGGAAAATTGCCAAAAGAAATATGAGAATATTTTGTTTATATACTGTAGGTAAATTACAGACTATGGGATGATATTATTTATATGGGTAAAATAGGGATGTTTAACTATTATATATAAGTAGAATAATTACACCGAATAATAATGTAGTCATTATTTAAAGTAATGCACTGGATTGTTGCAGAAATTAAAAATAAATAAATAGAAAAAACGTCAGGATGATTAATTAGATTTTAAGACCCTTGATTGAAGCTAATTTTCAAGTGTGTCTTGTGGCAAAAATTGTAAATAATTTGTATTAGTAGGTTACTTATATTCTTATGTGGCAGTTTATTTGACTTTTGGATTTTTGTTGGATGTTTAATTATATATGGATTTATGTTTAGAAATCATGATTTTTCAGGATTAATATCTAATGAATCCTTCGTTCTATGAACAATTCCATAATTATTTAATTTGGAAGTAGATTGAAAATAATGGAAAGAAACGGTGGAAATAGGTTGAAGTGAAGCTGGAAGACCATGTTATAACTCCAAACTTTCCATACTACTAGAAATTTCCACTTTGTTGATAAAATTAGTTTGTCGGCAAAAGAAAAAAATCGTCGGTAAAGAGTCATTTCCAACGAATAATTTTGTCAGCCATTTTGTCGTGAAAAGCATGTCGCGCAAGATCTTTCCTGATGAATCTTGATAATTCGTCGGCTCATTTTTAGGGCGACAAATCTCAGCCGTCAAATTGTCCCATCACCAAAACAACGTTGCGACAAAATATTTTGTCGGCATAGGTTGTTTATTCACGACGAAGTTATTTGTCGGCTTAATGATCTTGTTGCGACAAAACATTTGTCGGCTGAGTAATCTTGTGGCAACAAAATGGTTTTTCAGCTGTGAAGTCCTATGCCAACAAATTGGTTTGTTGGCTCAAATTACTTGTGTAGACAAAATAGTTAATCAGTTGAATCTTTTCTGAACAAAAACATTTGTCCGCTTATTATTTTTTTGCCGACAAACGACGTGTCAAGTCTAATATTTTTTTTTTATTCGCATTTTGTTTTTCTAATAATATGTTTAACCATCACAAACAAGCAAGCTTTTGACATGCAAGCTTAAGAGCTTGAGAAAGGGTGTGAATGAAGAATTAATGTAGGAACGACACAAAAATTCATGTAATATAAACTAACGTAAGGTTCACAATTCGGTTCAATTACAAAATACAAAAATATCTAGGTTTTCATTTCGACATTACTATAATATAGATAAAATATCCTCAAGCATCATCATTCTCATTATAGTCCTCATCATGTTGATATGCTGCATCACGAAATCCAGGAACGGGTGAGGATCGTCATGAAATATTCCAGTATTAGGTGAGGATTGTTATGAAATATTCCAGTATCAAACAACTATAGAAGAAAGGCAAGTTAAAAAACTTGATTATAATACATTAAGGGTAGTAAACATTATTTACATTAAGGAAACGCAAGGCCGCACTAGAGTGATATTTCTAAACAAATAACTTATGAAACCATCAATGTGTAAACAACAAGATAAAGACATCTACTAATCAAGTTAAATCACCAACGCCATGCAGCATCACAACGTAGTAAAATTACATGTTTAATAGATACCATGTAATAATCAAGTTGGCATCACCTACTTAAATGGCATTCATCACTGTAAACAACAAAAAATTTAGGGTAAAAGACTATTTACTACCCTCATGTTTTGTGATTTTCAACATTTAGTACATCAAGTTTTTTTCGTCTCAGATTCATACCTAAAGTGTAAATTTTGGGACAGTCTCATATATTCGTTAGTCAAACTGTTAAATTTACCGTTAATTGTGATATGGCGCCATGACTGGGCGCCACGTGTCATCCACGTTTTTTTTTTTTTCTTCTTTCTTCTGCAATTTTTTTTTCTTCCTCCTTCTCCTTCTTCCTTCCTCCTTCCTCCTTCTCCCTTCCCCTTCTTCTCCTTCTTCCTTCTTTTTCCTTCTCCTTCTCATTCTTCTTCTTTTTCCTCCGAATCTGGGGAAGTTTTTTTTTTCTTCTTCTTCTTCCTCCTTTTTCCTCCTTCTTCTTCTTTCTTCTTCTTTTTTTTTCTTCTTCCTCCGACTGCAACCTTTTTTTTTTTCTTCCTCCTTCTCTTTCTTTCTTCCTCCTTCTTCTTTCCCCTTCTTCTCCTTCTTCCTTCTTCTTATTCTTCTTCCTCGAATCTAGGGAAGATGAAGGGTTTTTTTTTTTTTTTTTTCCCCCAGATTCGGAGGAAGAAGAAGGAAGAAGAAGAAGAAGGAGAAGGAAGAAGGAGAAGAAGGAGAAGAAGGAGGAAGAAAAGAAAGACAAAAAACTTCATCTTCCCCAGATTCGGAGGAAGAAGAAGAAGAAGAAGAAGAAGAAGAAGAAGGAAGAAGAAGGAAGAAGGAGAAGAAGGGGAAGGAAGAAGGAGGAAGGAAGAAGGAGAAGGAGGAAGAAAAAAAAAAGAAAAAAAAAAAGAAGTTGCAGTCAGAGGAAGAAGAAGAAGAAGAAGGAGGAAGAAGAAGAAAGAAGAAAAAAAAAAAAAAACGTGGATGACACGTTGTGCCCAGTCATGGCGCCACGTCACAATTAATGGCAGATTTAACAGTTTGACTAACGAATGTATGAGACTGTCCCAAAATTTACACTTTAGGTATAAATCTGAGACGAAAAAACTTTGATGTCCTAAATGTTGAAAACCAAAAAACATGAGGGTAGTAAATAGTCTTTTACCCAAAATTTTATAAATAGCAACAGCATGATTCTCACACATTGGAAACAAGGCAGCATGATCATCTGGTCTTTATTACATGTCATATAAGAAAGTAGAGATAGGACATATTGAGTTTTTTCTTTGTTATTTTCTACTTTACTACTTTTTAATGTCATTATGTTACTAAGTTATCTTGTAAATGCAATTCAATATTTTCTGTGCCTATGAAGTGTGCATTTTTGTAGCATTTATTGGGTTTGGAATCTGGATGGAGATTGCAATGGCAGAGTTTTCGGGATTAGCAACTGGTATAACCATATATGCATTTACATACACTTTAGTTTAGATCCTTGTTATGTTTTTTGAGTGAATTTAGATTGTTTCACTTAGTTTTATATTTTTCTTAGGTTTGAAGAGTGAAGAAGAAGAAAGTAGAAAACAGAGCTTTTTTTCGATTGAAATGAGTTTAGTATCCTGGAAGCAGTAACTGTTTGTGCAGATTAGCCAATTTACAAAGCTGTACTTATCCTCAGAAGGAACCAGGTGCTGAGCCTTACACCATTGGAAAGATATGGAAGTTATCATTTAGAAGAATTTTACGGTTCATGATTTCGATTTTTCTAGAAGACATTATAGCAATTTTCGTACAGGACGTTCGTCAGCCAAGCTTTTAATTAAAGAAAACGTGCAACGCAAAAGGAGAGCTTCTATAAGAGTTGAAGACTATCTTAAAAGGTTCAGAATTAATATTTTTATGGTTTTGGTGTGACACATCATCAACATTCCAATTCAAATAACGAGAGAGTTAGAGAAGTCCTATTCAAGAAAGGATTTGAGCATTTAGTCAAGTGAAAAAGAAGGAAAACAGGGAGAGACTTTGGAGACTATGTTTTGAGCGTGATTGGTAGTCCAAGTAGAAGAGAAGTCACTGCCGTCAACCATATTTCCATCCATCTTCGTCGTTCGGAAGTATTTCATGCTTTCAAGATTTTTAATTATGTTTTTGTATTCTATGAGTCACTAAACAATGGAACCAATACAAATTGCATAAAATAATAAAAGATTATATGTAATTCATCATAGTTTATAATTTTTATCTGTGTAAACAAGAAGATATAGACATCTACTAATCAAGTTAATACTCAAATAGCAAAATCACCTGGCGTGAATGATCCTCACACTGGTCTCCATGTCGGGCTGATACCAGTTGTAAGCTATTGATAGGATTTTTACTACCTGCAAAAATAGCGATAAAAACACTTAAAATACCTGTAAGAGTACAAGGTAATCGTAGTATACTCGGCTCTAGCAAGGTCGTTCTCCACCGAGATTGAATGAATAATTTATGTAAAACCAAATATTAATTAATTATTTGAAAACAAAATGTGGAAAGTGGTAATTTTATGACCTAAAATGACACACCCTTACCCAGGATATCCACTAAGACTCTGAATCGAGCTGTGTTGGCCGACACCTGGAAGGTGACGAAGCCATATAGTGTATTGATGTGGAAGATGTGAATAAATTTAAACCTAAAAGTGCCTAAGTACAAGAGTGCGCGGTGAGCGGATATGAACCTATTTAACACGTGATGACAAAGCATAAGTACAGTACAGCAAAATAGTGTGAGAATTATACCATCGATGGTAACCGTCTACCCCAAGATTTGCCGATAATCTTCGTCGGTACGAAAACTTTGATACTAGAACCTGGAGGGGCGAAAAAAACAAGGATGAGTGGGCCTGAAAATAAAGTGTTAAGAAAAACCTTTTGAAAGCGTTATAACCCCTCGCCGTAAAACCCGTATAGTTTCCACAAAATAATACTACGTAGGTACAAAAAATGAATGGACAAGTGCAGTAAAAACAGAAGCATGCCACAATATCTCATCAATAATAGATGTAAGCCAGGTGTGAGATTAGTCTAAACTAACATGCCAGTCGAAGTCACCAAATATGACATGTACGACTGGACCTATTGCTCATCAGTCTATGCTAGGACATGAGTCGGAGTCACCTAGTGTGACCTGTACGATAGGCTGGGTATAAATATGTACGCTCTAGTGCTACGATCACGTGAAAGCTAGCACTATGCGTGGGTCACCTACGAGTTAGAGTCGCCTGATGCGACCTGTACGACAAGCTAGCACCTAACTTGGATCCAAGGCGAGCATGTGGTGTGGGAGGTGAACAATCATGTGAAGGCTATGCCTTGGCCCGGAGCGGGAGCGCTAACACCGAGGTGTTGTAATGATGAGCTCTAAATGAATATATGCATGCTCATATAATTCAACCATTTCAATCACATAATAACTCACCAGAACTTACCTACGCCTCCGTATGATCATTTGGCATAACCATAAATCTCATCACAATGCAATATTTAAATATAACACATTTAAATCATGGCATGATATGCATAATCATTTTAAAACATTTCTGGAAAACGTAAGGTGTGTGTGTGTGTGTGTATAAATAAAGGAAAAAAAACCCACTCACCTGAGGTTCGCGCTACAACTCCCTAGCACAAATATCGAGGCGTCATGAATGATAGGCGCCTAGAACAATTATCAAATCACGTCTCAGAATTTTTATCAATAGAACACGTAACTTACATTTCCTATTTAGGAAGATCTGTATGTCATATTCCCGATCCGTAAGTTTCTAATATCCTCAAATATTACGTACTATAACGTATCAAAATTTGGTCACAATCCAACGGTCGGACTGTTGATCCGTTTATTAACCAAGTGGTGTCCCTTAACGGAAATATAACCAAACAACAGAAATTTCAGAAAACGAAGGGCGAATTCGAGTCCAACACGTCGATGAACCTAATGAAGGACCTCAGGTTTTTCCTCCATGAGCCGCCGCATCCGCGTGTGGTGGTCGATCATCTCGATTCGCCGGAAAATCCAACAACTCCAAAAATTCCCAAATTTTACAAGAATGAAGATCTCGATGAGAGGAATAACTTTCATACTTATGACTAAGGCCAATTTGGTCGAGAAAATCCCCAATTTCACTAAAACCCATCAGAAACCCTAAGTTGGGTGGCCTTCGATTCGACTTCTTTGGTGCTCCGCCGCACCAACTAAGGCTTGGGACTTGTTCCTGGGTTCAAGAGGAGTTGACCCATGGTGATCGACGGAGTTTGCTTCAAGAATGGCGGATTGTCGCCATGAGACCCTTGGTGCCACCGAGCGTGTTCTTCACAAAACTAGGGCAAAAAACCCATCAATCATAGGTGGAAATTGAAGAAGGAAGGCCGGAGTCAAGTTTCCAGGTGGTGAACCGGTGAAAATCGTCGAAAAAAATGACAAAAACCCGCCGGATATAGCTTCGGGTCATGCGGGTTGACTGTGGGGATAACCGGGCCAATGGTGATCTGTGCATCCCCTCTCTCCTTTCCCCTCTTTTCTTCTCTCTCCCATTGGTCACTTCCCTTTTCCCCTCTATTCCTCATTGGCCGATTTCCTTCCCTTTTCTCTCCTTTATTTTCCATGTCCACCGAGCATCACTCATTTCCATTAATTTGGGCCACACACGTGGCTTTCTAGAATTTGCTCCAAAAATTTGGAGCATTCCAGAAAATAATGAATTTACAATTTTACCCTCGACTTCATTCGTTAATAACTTCTTCGTTACAACTCCAAATTACGTTCCGTTTGCGCCCACGCATTCGTAGCGACGAATACTACGAGGATACGCCAAGAAAACGAACCTTATGTGACATGACAAGACGGTAAACAAAAGTCAACGACTTTGCCTCGAAGGGCATTTTTGTATATTAACATTTAAAAATTATAAATACTAAAATTTTTAGGGACTGGTCATTATATAAAATATTAAAAATGAATTTAATTGAAAATAATTAAATAAATTAGGAAAGTAAAGAAAACAAAAGAAAATAGTTTTGAAAAGCAATTTGAGCACTAGGGTTCCACTGTCATCTTAACAATCCTACATAGTTATTCTAATTACTTATGGCTTACACATGCATATTATGAAGGTTAGGTTTTCCTAATATATGCCCTACTTGGAACCTCCAACATAGAACTTATATCTAACATGCAACCCGTCCGTGGTATCCAGATCGAATGTGAACATGCAAGACTCATTAAGTTTTGTAAAAACCTTTTGAAAAACCATATAACCCTTAAGACGTGTCATCCATTCTAAGAAGTTACACATATAAACTACAAGAAGCCTTAGTCAATTTCATGGACATCCCTCCACCAAAATTGCATCAAATTACTTTTCTAAATATCTTAATGGTGGTCAATCATCAAGACAATTATATAGTTTAAACCAGTGATTAACAATTCAAACTTGCATGCATAATATCACAAACAAATTGAAAAGAAACTACATATTCTTGCCGAGACTCGGGGCCTCGCCCTAGCAAATGAAATTAGTTACGAACAATCATAAAATAAAATATTGTTAAAACATAGATAGAAAACACCTTGAAAATAAACTTTAATTCTCCAAAGTAGTTAGTTCCCTGAAGTAATGCGTTTCTCTCTCCTAATTGCTAAATAGCCTTATTTATACTACTACAAAATAAAACCCTACCTAGGAAAAGTCTTCTAAAAACTAGGAAACATAATAGAATAATATAACAAGGAAATAAAAGGTTTCACATTTAAACTAAAATTCGGACTGCAGGGAAAATCCATCTTTTGACCAACCAAATCAACTCCGATTTAGTCCTAAAATGTCTCTTTTTAAAGCTTGAGACATCTCTAACAAATCCTTTGAAGGAATCTTTCTCAAAATATGCCATCTTAACCTTCAAAATACCCAAAATGTCTAGAAACATCAATCTGGAAAGTTGTGCGCTGGGCCTTTATTTCTTTGCCACGGTCAACGGCATGGTAGAAAAATATGAAATTTTGATACAATCATCTTGAAATACTCACGAACATCCTCCCATTAGAATCACTTCAAAATTCATCCGTTTGATCACTTTTTGCTTAAGAGGAAGTCGAACATCCTACGTTAGAAATACACAACAAAGTATCAAAGTTCTACCAAAATAACTAATAAATTAATGCTAAGAATATGATGAAATATAAAGTTTAATATTGACTCATTAGCTATCTAGCCTAGGATTCCACTTAGTCATAGACAACATGCAAGTGTTACGGAAAGGAAAAACAAATATGTCAAACCTAAACCACAATATCGAAAAACTACAATGGAAATATGGAATTAAAGCCAAAGGACATTGTTTTCACCAAAATCAACCAAAAATTGAAAACCTAGATCATAAAACTCAAACCCAAATGAAATAATTCAATTAAGAACATGTATTTCATCCCTAAATGCGATTGAATAAAAGCAAATACAATTCTTGCATTTTCCAATAAAAACATGGAAAACGAATACAAAAACAAACAAATATAAGTTAGCAGACTAATGAAGTAATGAAAAAGCATATACAAATAACAAGATGACGAAATTATTTAGACGAACACGCAATGAGCAAATTAAATACTGACTTACTAATAATCCAGATCACTATCGTCATCAGTAGTACTACTTAAACTATCAGCACCATATGTACTATTTTCCTTATTGCTTATGTAGTCATCAGTATCTGTACTACTTTCTTCATTATAATTGTTTTATTTTCATCAATTCTAGGAAGAGACCCAAGATCTATAGTTATGGAGTCGATCTCATCCTCAACTAGAGGAACGTTTTCCAAGTAGTACGGAGTAGTTTCTTCATTATGTTGTACATGTGCCATATTGGGAATGTCTGATGAAGAGTTCTCTTGGTATATCACATCATCATCACTACTATCACCCTCGGAGTCATCGTTTCGGAATATCCCACACATTTGTTCTTGTGTGGATCCAGTCATGTTTGTAACTTGATTCCGCGAGCTTCCCATAGACGGGGCCAACTGTTGGAGCGAAATTTCCTACATGAAGAAATGCTTCCATTGATCCGTTAACCGTAATCCTCACGTTTGCCAAATCCCTCGTAAAAGGCGTCCATGAATGATCTTTCTCTGAAGCCTCATTTAGGTGGGGGGTACCTGCAAGAGATACTCTAACGCTCAAGTTAATCAATTGAATTTATGTTCTCTAGTCAAGGGTTTTGATTGCGTACCTTATTCTTTTACTCATCTCCCTATTTATAGGACTATGACGCTTGGAGAACAAGTACCACGACATGTCCCTCACTCCCTCTTCCTTAGTGGTTCTCTGTAGTGGAGGTAGTTATCTAGCTACCTTCTTCTTCCTTTTTCTGAGCTCTTCGTGCAACGTCTAACACATTTTCCTTCCCATGCGTGAGTGAGGAGCGAGTAAGGAATCAACATGTTTTTTGGGAATGAGGTTTAGTAAATTTCGAGGGCGAAATTTCTTTAAGTAGGGTAGATTGTGAGATCCCATATTTTTAAAGTCTATTTAGGTATTATTACTATAGCATGATTTTATTCCTATCCAACTCTTAGCTGACGTGGATTACCATTCATCCTATTTATATCTACGTGGCTAGCTATCATTTTTACCAATCCAAATGGCTATAGGAAAGAAGAATTATGTGCTTAGAGGGCACGTATATATGCTGACTAAGCTTATTATAGCTAATTTGGAATTGACAACATAAAGCTGGAGGTGGCTTGAAATTTCATACAATGGACATATGTGCGTGTGACTCATGGAGTTTTAGTAGCAGCTGTTGACTTCAGGGTTTTGGTTACCTAATTGGTTCCAAAGTTATAAGTGCCGCCCATTTGAGCGAATAAGGATTGATTTAGCCGCCATATATCTCCTATAAATAGGAGCCTTGCTCCATTATCTTTGGAAAAAAAATGTAGCATGCAAAGTGTAAGGGCTCACGTAGAGAGAAAGAGAAATAAAAGAAAGAGTTAGCTAGGGTTTGATATTTGCAGATTAGTATGATAATCGAGGTGATTAGTTAGCTAGGGTTTGATATTTGCAGATTAGTATGATAATCGAGGTGATTAGTCTATGTAATGTGTTTAAAATATTCTTATTTTTTTTATAAATGAAAACCATAAGTTATCGTGGGATTTATCTATTTCCAAATATCTCTATATTTCAAGTCAAGCATGTTGGATTTGTTGAAAAATTTACAGCGCTATATATATATATATAGATACCAAATGATACGCGGAAGTCAAAATGACAATGGATAGCAAAATATAACCATAATTAGTGATAATTGAATTTACCTTAATGTTGAGATGCCCAATGGGAATTGATATTATAATGATAACTGAAGCCAAAATGGTTATGATCAAGAGAGTAATAATAAAGATAAATGAACCAATGGTTTTTATAATTAAATTCTTTTCATAATTAACTTCAATGAAAATATTATCCATAATGAAAATAATGAATTTAAATTAATGATGCTTTTAGATATTTGAAAACAATTTTACTTCAAATCGGAAACCGACTTACAATTCCGTCTACTGATGATTGATGAGAAAAACAGTGGTGCTCGCAGGCATCCTTGATTCAAATGTAAATTACAAGTGTTTGATATTTTTGGTGGATGGGGCTGAACTATGACTTTTGTTCTTCAGAGAATTTGCAAAAGTCTCAGTTGTTCGACAAGAGTCCCCTTCTTCTATGAATGAACTCTTCTTTTGTTGGAAGAGGTGAGATAATTGAGATTCGAGAATCCCGCTGTTGAATGCTTTCTGCATGTGCTAAAGGCTGTAAAGGCTGGCGAATGATGATGCTTATCCTGTGTAGGCACGTTGATGCTGGCTGAAATGATGGATGAATAGTAAAAAGTGATTTTTACTATTCATGAATAGTTTTTTGTCGGAATGATTGCTGCTGCTGCTGATGCTGCTTTCACTGTGAAAATCACATGGCTTCTACTGTGCGATTTACATGGGTAAAAACTTAAAATGATTACAAATCATTACATTTTGAATTATTACAAATCAAACAGGTCTTAGGCATCTTGGTAATCTGCCCACTTGGTTGGTTGAGACGAAGCGTCTGATGAGTCAGAATTGGGTTCTTCATCCTCACTGTCACTTTCTAGTAAGGCTGCTTTTGCTATGAGCTTATCCGCCATTTTCATGTGAAGATTTCCCTTTCTTCTTTGAACTTGAAGTTTTGAAGGACCTGGATGACTTTGGTTGTTTTTCTTTTAAGGATGATGAGGGACTAATGTCCGATAGAGACTGGGTATTTTCTGGGATTTCTGGCAATGCCTGTGTTGATGTTGCTGGTGGAGAAACCATTGGAACAGGTTCAGATGGAAATTCTAATGAGACTAGGCTGATTATTTTTCCTTAGTCGAATTTGTCCCACCATTTAACCCACCAGGCTCTGTAAATTTGACATGTTTCATATTCATAGTTCCATTTAAAAATCCAAGAGACCTTATATTTTTCCATAAATAACGAAATAAGAGTGGTTCTGTCGTCGAAACGATTTCGTTTAAATTTTACGACTATTTGAACTAAGCCTATGTGAATATAGTTATGACCATCTTTCCTATGGGATTTAATTTATTCTGGAGAAAACAGCTGACAAGTCTCATGTTCTTTGCTAAGAGCATAAGCCTTTTCGATTGTCTTGACATGATGTTCACTTCTAAATGAGGCTACTGACCATTTCTTTTTGTAAATATTTTTACTTGAAACCTTGGGGATATTCCAATCTCCAAAGTCAACACTTTCATTGGTTTGAAAATCAAGTTTTTGTTCTTCATTAACAATGTCAGGTATAACGCTTAAACTGGATCTAGAGCTAGTGTTGGCCATTGAATTAGATCTAAATATCAACTCATAGGGCTATGATGTATATATGGTGATGTGTGGATTATTTGGAAATGTTCATGGAGCATGAGAACTTTGGTGTTGCATTATTCTAAGGGATGAATGAAAACTACACACGGGGACATTAGGGCAGAATAGCCATTAGGGGTCACATGGTGAGTTACAATTAACGAAGGATATAATGAGCACGTAAAGGGGTGATGTGATATGGAATTATGTGGCTAAAGCTTTGATATTATTATTATATTTTCTAGAGTGACTAAAACGACATCGCTTGACTGGCATATTACGATTCTACTCACTGAGTGACAGTGGTTGTTGCTCACCCTTCACCTTTAATATTTTTTAGATGAGTTATTTGGCAAGACAGGTGCTAAACAAGCTGAGATTGTGTTAGATGAAAGATTTAAGGATTTTGATTTATTACTCTGTAGGGATTTTGGAGTTATTTGTATTAGAAAAGTTTGTTTTTCCTTTTATTTTTACTTTTCGTCGCACAAGGTGCGGGATTTATTTTTCCATTGATGCCGGGTCCGGGGGCATGATATTTACCTTTGTGCAATCTTGCTTTACACGAGATGAACTCATTAGGTCTTCACGAAGTGGTAGCTCCTCCTGAGCTTTTCACCTTGTGGCACCAAAAATCTAATCAACTTATGCAAATGATGTTATGACGAAGTTGATGCAAATGATGATTTGATGTCTAGTCAGTTTCACCAGTCAAACACTTGAAAGATGAAATTGACGCGAATCCAAAATGAGGTCAACTCAAAGATTTGAAACTAGAGAAACTTGACCTAAAACAAAGATCAAAATCACAAAAACAATGCAGCCCTAATATTCAATGACCTGGGTATTTAGTGCGTGAATGTGATTTTGTGGTTAGGGTTTTCTAGTAAGAAAACAAAGGAGCAGCTCCCAGCTAAAAACAATCCATCTAAAAAATAAATCACCTAGCTAATCTGAAATGAAACACTAGATTGTGCTTTTATAGTGGAATGATGTTTCAGACAAAGAGAGGGGATGGAAAGGCCACTTGCGTCATGTGCAAAAGCAATTAGAAAAGATCTGGGGTTGAGAAGCACCCTATGGGGAAAAACTGTCAGAAAGCCATGTGGGTTGTCTTAAAGTGTGTACCCAGCTCGCGTGAAAGCAGCGAGAATATTTGACTAGACAGAATGTACTGAAAATAACGCATGAAATGCATAAGTATGAACAAAGCCTTGATGAGAGAAATTAAGCTCTTTAAATAATATTTCCAGCAGCATAATCCCAGAGAAGCAATTAAACCCTAAATCTAACTAGAGTATGTGTGGTACAATTTACAGCATTTGACAAGGGAAGCCAAACAATAAAAACTAGACTTCACAATCTCCCCATTTGGCTTTCCTTGACAAAATAAGCCAAACTCTATAACTAAAAACACTCAACCTCACTCAAGAGAACACAAAGGACGAATCCTGCAAAGAAGTACTCTTGACAAAGAACAAGTGAAAAGTTATCATGGTTAAAACAATTGCAAGGAAGTAAATTGTTTAGCATTGTATATGATTGCAACACAACACAATTTTATGAAATTTTAATTTTCTCCCCCATTTTGTCCTGGAAAAGACAAAAGATGTAAAATGAATGATATGCCATTTTCATGAAACAAAATAAATGGATATGTCAATTAAGCTTATCAAATAAATATCCAACGACCAACAAAGTAATAAGAACCAACAACAAAGACATAGCATAACAAAGCAAGTTAAGTACAATGTACAATTCTCGGTACCAAAATATTAAATCCAAAGGAGCATGTTAATGCAATTTGTTCAAATCACTCATTTGTTTAGGATTACGAACAGTAGCTAAGTCAAGAGTAGCACAATGAGACACAACAAAACAAAGTTTCAATTACAAAGAAAATACCATTGTTCAAATAACCAACAAATAAATTGAACTCTCCCAAAACACGTGCTCTCCTAACATCCTACATTCACAACCTACACTCCCCATAAGCTAACTCCCCCATAATCTAAAATTCCTCATAATGAGATGATGTGTCCGAACGTAGAGGAGATCCAGAGGCATTAGTTTGAGCAACCACATCTTCAGGTGTAGCATTATTATCTTCATCCTCATCATCAGAGTACATGAACCTGATATGCTTGGCCTTGGGAACCAGAGGATAATGCAGGAGTTGATCACCATGTAAAAAGAATCATTTCCTTTTTTCAGCATAAATAGCTGCCATTTTAGCTGCCACAACACCAGAGTGACCAGACAAACTAGCAACAAAATATGAGGAATATGGTGATGCCACAGGACGATGGGGAACCAACTTTGGAGAACGCAAAAATTGTTCAGGTACAAAAAATGATGAGTTTAAAGAGGATTGACTCAATGATTGGGTAGGAAGGGAACAACTTATGTGAGGAGAATACACCATTTAACCTATTGAAGATTGAAACAACACAAATTGTTTTCGAATAAAATTAACCACAGACTTAAGGTGGGCAATCTTTCTTTCCTGAAATGCATTAGGAGGAGGAGGCGGACAAGGATCACCATGAGCAATGGTAGACATCATGTTGCTCAGGTTCATGAGACCTTTATCCAATTCCTTGGTGGGCCTAAGATATACATCACTTGGATGAAATGAGACACCAGCACACTGACAGATAAGAGTTATGAGACAATGATGAACAGTGGAACCACGCTGTTGTTTGCCTAGATGCTTAGTCTTAGACATGATTGAACAGAAATCGAGAACCCAAATGACACATCGGAAAGACTCATCATAACATAGAAAACCCTAGCAGCTTCTAAAGTAGGATTTCTATTGTTTGAAGATCCTAGAAAATTTATACGCAAACAAACTGACCACAATCTATAGAAATGTTGAAGGCTAGACTTTGACACTTGATTCTTAACTAGAGGTATGGAAGAGTCTAAGTAAGCTTGATGGTGGTAGACATGAATATCATAATGACAGGTGATTAAATTAAAGGAATGCATGTTGGATGCGTTGGAAAGGTCTAAACCTAGGATATCACAGATGACATTGGAATCAAAAGGAACATAGACACCACGGACATACACTTCACCGCCATAATCTGAAAATTTGGATCCATCAGAAATATATTCAAGCAAACATTCTCTCTCTCTTGAGAGTCTTTCTCACCTCTCTATGTGAGTTTTTTCATTGTTGCTTCTTCTTCCTAGCTGCCGGCCTGAGCTCCGACAAAGGTCGGTAACAATCATCTACTTTTTTTCCTTATTTTTTTCGTTTCTTTCTGCTTCAATTTTCCACTGCTTACTTTTCCTTTTCGCCTTGCTCTTCCACCCTTTCTTTGCTTTCGATCTACTCTCACCTCTATTCTTCTTCCATTTCCATGGCTCTCATTTACCCCTCTTACTCTATTTTTCCATTTTCTTCCAGTCCCACTCTGTGTTGGCTCCATCCCTTCTCCCTGCTTTGTCTTTTCTGATTTGCAATCTTCTTTCTTCACAGCACTTTGCTGTGGTTTCTTTGGAAGGTGAGTAGAGTTTTTACTCGGGTGTACACACAACCACCTTATATTTGCTTGCCTTTATTGGCACTGTCGTCGGTGGGTTCTCCATTGGCTTCTTTCATATTCTGGTTGCGATCAGCATGGGGGGTTGTTGCAGGTTGTTGGAGCCACCTTCTTCTTAGTTTTTGGGAGGTGGATGCTTGACGGCTGTACGGGGCGTTGGTTTACACTAGCGATGATGCTCTATGAAGGCAGTGGCGGCGTCTGTAGAAGGCTAGGGTGCTTTGTTTGTGTTGTGTTAGTTTTTGGGCTCCAACTTGTGTGTTGGGCCTTGTGTTGTGTATCATTGGGTTCTTTTGTTTTTGGTTGTGTTTTACTTGTTTTGGACTTCTTGTATTTAATTGTTTGTTGGTAATAAATCTCGCACCTTTTTTCCAAAAAAATAAAAAATAAAAAAGCAAACATTCTGAGTCGCCCTTTTTAAGAATCTCGATGCGCTTTTTCATTATCAAATTGTTACATTAGACTGAATAAAATTTAGTTTTTGAGACCTTTCTGCTTATGTGGTAAAGTATGAGAAGATTCGAGATGGCTGTAGTCTTGCATAATGCATTTGATCTATCAATTTTGCTTGAGAAGGCTCTATTACTCGTTGTGACCTTAATAAATGGGAACTTGATGCCGGAACAAGAACATGACTATGTTCAGCAACAAAATTTGTCACAACAATCTTCCTTTCTAAATTAAGATTGATTTCAAGCATTGCCTTGCAGTCACATCTTGTTTCTTCTTCTTCTTCTTTTTTATTTATTTATTTTTATTTTATAAAAACCTTCACAAGAACAACAAAATTGTTTTTCCTATAGCACACATGACCTGTCCTTATTCTCTCTGTTCTTTCTAACTCTAAATCCAACCCTTCTACCATATGCATTGTAGTAATTATATGCATCATCCTCATTATCAAAAGTCATCCCCAGAGAAATATCACCAACTTTGCTTGTAAATTCTCCTTTTTCTTCATTTTGATCCAAGACGTCAAATGTTTCGGAATCTGAATCTGAATCTAAGTGTATACAATCAACTTATTCTTTGGCATCACTGGAAGATGGAGTATGAAACTCATCATCTTGACGTTCCATCTGTGTAAGTATCAAATTACTTAGTATTAAATTAAATTAACACCCTATAATAATCCTAAAAAGCATATATATTGACACCCTATAATAATCATAAAAAGCATATATTTTGACACCCTATAATAATCCTAAGAAAAGCATATATATTAACATCCTATAATCCATGATGGAACATAATTTAAAGTATTTATGATGAAGATGAAGATGTAGACTCTGGGTAGTACTATCCCGTCAGGTTACACCACCACCGCCTCATCCTTAACACGAAATGGGTGTTCAATGCCCATCCTTACATATAATAATCCTAAAAAGCAAATAAATGGGTATTGCATACCTTTTTCTAGTCAGAGAAAAATAGCAGATGGAGAACCCTGAAGATGCGTGCGCAGAGTTGAGTCTGTTTGTATTCATAAAATGGAGTTTAAAGTTTTAATAAAATATTTAGAAAGAAAGGATATATATGGAAGTAAATAAGTAAAAGTAGGATTCTCTCATTCATTAATTAAAACAAAAAATAAGGCTTAACTAGAGTTAGTGTGAATTACACATGACAAACATTGAAAGGGGTGGTGAGCATACCCTATTGTTAGTATGGGTGAACAAAAATGCACCCTAACTTAAATGATGAGGAAGATTTATTCTTCAAAAAGTTTCCTGGCCGTTCATAAAATTTCATATTTTTATATTATAACTTATTTCATAAAATTTATTTTTTGAAAAATTATTAATGAAATATGAGATATTTTGTCATCATTTATAAAGTATGAGATATTTTGTTATTGAACTGTAAAATATAAGGAAAACTAATGAAAATGGCTTGAAAAATTTGAGTTTTAATGATAAGGACAAAATAAAGGGTAAAGTGAATAGTACCATGATTGACTTTTTAGTGTAAAAATGTGATTTTTCGTTAAAGTGAATAGTAACAGGTGCTTTTCGTTAAAGTTCCTTAAAATATATTATGAAAACTGATGAAAAATAATATTTTTTATCTATTTATTATAAATGAAAAGAAAGTAAAAAAGCCAGCAGGTTTGAATTTTCTACTGTAATGTTGTCACGTGGCTTTATTAGCATCTTGCAATTCTTTTGAAAAAAAACCCCCACTGCGGCCCGCCCCTTCCGAAGAGGATCCTCTTCGGATTCTCTTTATAAGGATCTAAGAGTTCAATTAATAATGTTTGTTTATTGTACATCGTGCGATTAGAAATTATTTTAAATTTAAGATTTAAAATTGAATATAAATAACACTTAACAAAAATTGACCGCACAATGTATAATACACGGACACGATTGATTAATTATCTGAATTCCTACAAATATATCCGGAGAGAATCCTTGTCCCACCCGCTTTTCCCCCATAAGCCTATTTTAAGGTGGTTATGATATGATTGTTTTTGTTGGTAACTTAAATGATGAGGAAGATTTATTCTTCAAAAAGTTTCCTGGCCGTTCATAAAATTTCATATTTTTATATTATAACTTATTTCATAAAATTTATTTTTTGAAAAATTATTAATGAAATATGAGATATTTTGTCATCGTTAATAAAATATGAGATATTTTTTTATTGAACTGTAAAATATATTATAATAATTGATGAAAGATAATATAATTTTTTATCTATTTATTATAATTGATTATTGACTACATTATTTTTTTTAATTTATTTGCAACAAAGATGAGACAATGATTTACAATATTAATGGTTCGACACAAATATGAATTTCTGTAAACGCTCATGAAGCATTTTAAGGTATAATTTCTCCTCATTTTTTGAGTGTCCAAGAATTATTTTACATATATTGTTGTTGTTTCTTAATCTTTCTTTGAAGATCATCTTTACAAAAAAAAAATTAAATAAATAAAAAATCATTTGACTCCGATTTTTTCAGTCATCCAAATGTATGGAACATAACGTAAGTGTAGATAACATTAAGTAACATATTATGATGAACTGCCCATTTATTTAATACACATTTTTCAATTTGAATGATTATTTTTATAAATATAATTTTTTTTAAATGATTAAAATTTTGAAGTGTTTAAATTTATAATATGAAAATACTTTATCCGTGAAGGATAGAGGCACGCATGGTATTGTTAAGAGCAGTGGCAATTCTTTTCTGTTACGGGCACCCTGATATTCTCCACGTTTTTAGTTAGTTGTTGTGTAGCTAAAATTGTCCATGTTTGTATTGATATTATGGTCCTGCTTTCCTTTGACAAGGATAAAAAGGTTGTCTAAAAACTTCTGTATACAACTCCTCCACGTCAAATAAGCAATCGAGTATTTTTAAACAAAAATGAAAAGGATCACCATCGAATATCTCTTGTTGCCAGCATCATCAATAATTCATCACTCACGAAATGCAAGTGGTTAAATTACTCACAGAAATTCGACCCACACGGTTCAGTTGACATTGACACAACCTGATCATGATCTCCATGTCTATGATGATGAAGACGATAATACATCGTAAATGGTTTCGTTTCAGTTATGGAGTGTAGTGGAGGGGAGAATTATAGCTCCCTTGGCCTTTTCTTGGACATCATGTGGCCCTGTCAGTGGTGTATATTCATTTGCCTCTACCTCTCTATCTCTTATGAAGACACAAACTCTTTTCGATGTAGAACAAATGGCATAATGGATTAAGGATCGATGGAACGTTAGAAGACAAAATGATGCAATGGAAATTTGTCTTTTTAGCGTCCAAGCTCGGGCTCGTGATACCTTTTCGAAAAGAAAATGACGTCATGGGTCAAACTCATCACTTTGCCATGATGTACAATAGATTTTGACCATTCGGGGTTGTTTAGACTTTTCGTTTGTCATTCGAATTTATTTTATTAGTCTCTTGAGTTGTCCCAACAATTATATTATGTTTATTTAATTGATTTGGCTATTCGTAAGCATCAATTTAGAATTAAACAACTATTCATTTGTAAGCATCAATTCAGAACTGGGGTTAAATTTAAGAGCTCGTTAAGCTTTTGTCATTCTAGAAGCATGATAAAAAGTACAATTGGAGATGAATTTTTCAACTTCTTTCTAAATTTTAGTTAAAAGCACATATAGGGAGCCCATTAAAGATGTTCTAAATATTCTTACAAACTATATTTGTAGAGAAATGCTAAGGAGACTCTCATAAAAATGGAACTCTCCATGAATTTTCTGCAACCTCATGTTTTTTGTTCAATATTATATAAAGTAATGATATAGAGATTAAATTTACAAACTAAATGATATGTTATCAATAGGAATAAGCACGTTTATCAATGTTTAAGTAATAAACCACTTATCAACTTTCATTTCCTTAGTTTTCAAAATTTTATCTTCAAATTTAATCTCCTTAACGTTACCCTTTTTTATAATGTTGATATAAAAATTAATATAAAATTGTAAATAACAGATAGTTTATAAAAAGCTTTACTTTAAGAGTCCCACTTTGATGTAAAATTGACGTAAACCTGTATTGCAGCTCCCCATTTTGTCGAACAACGTTACACGGCTCCCCTTGAAAGCAAAGTTTCAACGGTATTAATTAACACCGACAAGGAAACTAATTATATAAAACGCATCGTTTTCTGGGGCCACGGTCTGCTGTCTTCTGATTCTGATTGCATTTAGTTTTGTGTCTCTGTACGAATTAACATTGACAACACAAAACGCATCGTTTATTTGGGGCCAAGGTCTGCTGTCTTATGATTGCTTTTATTTTTGTCTCTTTAGGAATTTTTTGACAATTGACCCTCCAGTCATTCTAAAATTAACACTGTTAACTATTATATATTTACTAATTATAAAAATTAAAGAAAAATAAAAACAACACAATCAAATAAACACCGGACAACAACCTACGACAACCACCCCAGTCATCGCCAAAGCTTATCCTCACCCCCGGCAAAGTTCCTTTTGCTTTTTCTCTCTCTCCTCGATTTCTATTGTATATCAGAAAGTCAGAAAGCCAGCCGTCAGGTTTGAATTTTCTATTGTAATGTTGTGACGTGGCTTTATTAGCATCTCGCATTTCTTTTGAAAAAGAACCCCACTACGGCCCGCCCCTTTGGAATAGGATCATCTTCGGATTCTTTTTGTAGGAATTCAATCAATTATATCTATTTATCGTATATCATGTAGTTAAAAATTATTTAAAATTAAATATAAATAATACTTAACGAAAATTGACAGTACAATATATACTATTAACAAATATAATTGATTAATTGTCCAAATTTCTACAAAGATGATCCGGAAAATATCTTTGTCCCTCCCGCCGCTTTTCCCCCATAAGCCTATTTTAAGGTGGTTGTGATATGATTGTTTTTGTTGGTAACTTAAATGGTGAGGAAGATTTATTCTTCAAAAAGTTTCCTGGCCGTTCATAAAATTTCATATTTTTATATTATAACTTAATTCATAAAATTTATTTTTTGAAAAATTATTAATGAAATATGAGATATTTTGTCATCATTAATAAAATATGAGATATTTTGTTATTGAATTCTAAAATATATTATGAAAATTGATGAAAAAAATATATATTTTTATCTATTTATTATAATTTATTATTGACCACATTTTTTTTTAAAATTTATTTGCAACAAAGATGAGTGATTTACAATATTAATGGTTCGACACAAATACAATTTCTGTAAACGCTCATGAAGCATTTTAAGGTAGAATTTCTCCTCATTTTTTGAGTGTCCAATAATTATTTTACATATACTGTTGTGTTGTGGTCTATTTTATCTGACAGAGGGACTAGGGCCGGCGGCAGAGAGAGAGAGGAGAGAGATGTGTGTTTGTAGAATTGTAGGGGAATGTGTGTGTTGTTATCCCTCCTACATTGTGCCTTTATTTATAGTAGTAAAGGGAGAGAAGATATTCCTTCTCCTCCAAGTAATACAAGTTGTAATAGGAAAGGATAACTAGAATCAAATCTTATCTAGGATTTACACAATCATACTTAAACTAGGAATGTTTACAACACTCCCCCTTGAGTGGGTAAATACTCAAGGTAGATTCAGCATCATGCAGAAGTTGAGGAAGTCGACTCGTTGACACTGATTCCAAGGAACAACGCTTATTCTCAATAAGGTAGGAACTTGCATAAGTAGTAAGTCTCACTAAAAAACCCTAAGGCTATGGCAAAAACCCAAGTAGGGACAAAATCCATAGTCTAAGGAAAAATGCGTGAGAAATGCAAAGTCAAAAGAAACGTCTACAGGACGTCATCAGGGATATGACCAGCCCAAGGTGGGTGCCTCGTTAAAACCTAGTTAGGTAGCAAAAACCCAGTGGGAAAAATGCTCCTAATCGTAGGGAAAAAGAGTACATTAAGATCAAGCAAGTATCTAGAAGATACTCCCCCTGAGTTTGACATAATTCCAAAGAGAAATAGCAAAGTTACAACTCAGAAAGTTTACGCATACCAATTCCATGAACAAGCTTCTGAAACGTCGCCTTCGGTAGTGATTTGGTGAAGAGGTCGGCCAGATTGTCTTGTGATCGGATTTGCGTGACTTCAATCTTCTGATGCTCTTGTTGTTGATGTGTAAAGAAGAACTTCGGCGCAATATGTTTGGTGTTGTCTCCTTTGATGTAACCCTTCTTGAGCTGTTCGATGCAAGCTGCGTTGTCTTCAAAAATCGTCGTCGGGGCATTAACGACGGGATGAAGATCACAGGAGCTTCGAATATGGCCCACTACTGCTCTCAACCAAAAGCATTCCCGAGTTGCTTCATGTAAGGCGAGAATTTCAGCATGGTTAGACGAAGTGGCAACTAAGGTCTGTTTAGTTGACCTCCAAGATATTGCGGTGCCTCCAACGGTAAAGACATAACCCGTTTGAGAACGCGCCTTGTGCGGATCAGATAAGTATCCAGCGTCGGCATAACCAACAAGGCGAGAATCAACCCGATGAGCATAGGGTGCGGCATCACTCGAGGATTCGTAGGGATAGAATAAGCCCAAATCCGTAGTACCCTTAAGGTAACGGAAGATATCTTTCACGCCAGTCCAATGTCTGCGTGTTGGTGCATTGCTGTATCTTGCCAAAAGATTAACAGCGGTTACCCATAACCATTTATTTATCTAAACGGTTATACCCATAACCATTTATTTAAATTTCGTGGGTAAACGGTTATACCCATAACCATTTATTTATCTAAACGGTTATCCATAACCATAATCGTTTAATTTAAATAGGCGGGTAACCGCGGTTACCCATAACTAATGGGTATTTGCTCATCCCTAATGAAGACGATAATACATCGTAAATGGTTTCGTTCAGATATGGAGTGGAGGGGAGAACTATAGCTCCCTTGGCCTTTTCTTGGACATCATGTGGCCCTGTCAATGGTGCATATTCATTTGCCTCTGCCTCTCTATCTCTTATGAATATACAAACTCTTTTTAATGTAGAACAAATGACATAATGGATCAAGGATTGATGAAACGTCAGAAGACAAAAGGATGCAATGGGAATTTATCTTTTTAGCGTCCAAGCTCGGGCTCGTGATACATTTTTGGAAAGAAAATTTTATCTTTAAATTTAATTTCCTTAACGTAATCTTTTTTATAATGTTGATATAAAAATTAATATAAAATTATAAGATAACTGATGGTTTATAAAAAGCTTTACTTTAAGAGTCCCACTGATGTAAAATTGACGTAAACCTGTATTGCAGCTCCCCATTTTGTCGAACAACGTTACACAGCTCCCCTTGAAAGCAAAGTTTCAACGGTATTAATTAACACCGACAAGGAAACTAATTATATAAAACGCATCGTTTCTGGGGCCAAGGTCTGCTTCCTTCTGATTGCATTTGGTTTTGTGTCTCTGTAAGAATTAACATTGACAACACAAACGCGTTGTTTTTTGGGCCAAGGTCTACTGTCTTCTGATTGCATTTATTTTGTCTCTTTAGGAATTTTTTGACATTTGACCCTCTAGTGGTTCTAAAATTAACACTGTTAACTATTATATATTTACTAATTATAAAAATTAAAGAAAAATAAAAACAACACAGTCAAATAAACACGGGACAACAACCTACTACAACCACCCCAGTCACCGCCGAAGCTCATCCTCACCGCCGGCAAAGTTCCTTTCCTTTTTCTCTCTCTCCTCGATTTCTTTCTCTCTTGAATTCTCGCACTAGATTGTGCAGTTGGAAATTTGAGAATGGAAGATATAGTGAAGAATTCGATAGAGAAAGATCTCGAGGAGAGAGATAGATAATGAACTTTGCGGTCGGCGAGGATGAGCTTCAGCAGTGACTAAAGTGGTTGGAATCTTTCCTAAGCAGCAACAAGGAACGCAAATACGCCCATATTTTGTTGTTTCATTTTGTGAAACAGTATCAGTGAAATGTTTTGCTGAAACACCCAATAAGAGGAACAAAATAACTATGATTGCAGAGCCGTGCTGGAAAGAGGACTTGTGGAGGACATTGAGAATGGTGTTGTAAGCCTTAATTGGTTTGGAGGATGCATGTGAATTTGAACCGTTCCTAAGCGACAACGAGGAATGCAAATACGACTTCGCCGACAAATTTTGTTTTCATCTAATTAAAAGTAAATATGGGCAATGATTTGTTCATATTCAGACCTTGATTTTCATCTTATTATTCCTTTGTGTCTCTTCTCAACAGTTTTTGGTTGTTGCGATTCAGCCTTACACATTTTTGGCTTATGAGTTTTTTTATCCAAGTCTGCGATTCAGTTTTCTTTGCTCTTTGTTGTTGGGTAGTTGCCACTTTGATACTACGTTATAGTGATATTTAGTAGGTGAGAGGTCTTATGATCGATTTTTACTAAAGATGAATTTGAACAATATTATTACTAGCCCAGTATGATGCTAACCCCACCCTCCCTAAATAATATCGTTTGATGGCCACTTTATTGTATAAATACATAGCCGATCATGCAAAATTGATGAAAGTTATATCAAGATGGAAAATTGGGAAGAAGGACTGGAGCCAGTGAGCCCTACTGGCCACTATTTCAACAACTCTGTTTTATCAATATCAATTCTTGCTGTTTTGGAATATGAGATTCCAATTGATGACTCACAATTTCTGTCATTGCTCGAGAACGTGTTCCTTCCTATCAACCCACGCTTCTCCTCTATCATGGTACGCTCTCTCTCTCTCTCTCTCTCATACTCTTTGTTTCCTTCCTTTTACTTATTAAACAACTTTTCAAACGCAAATTTTGTTTGAAAAGTTTACTTGAAGGTTGGAGATTTATGTTAATTCTCGAAATAAACTATCAAAGTGAGTCGAACTTAAGATTTATTATTTATAAGTAAAGGGTCCAACTACAATTTTTTGTTTTTTTTTTATCGGTTTCAATATTTTCCACAGGTGAGCATAGTTAGTTCATAGGGCAAACTACATTTCAAACTCTTTAGGTTTGGAGTGAATTTTAAACAAGGTCATGAAGGGATTTTTTTTAATACAATAATTCATACTAAACAATACAATTAGATCGTGGTATTAAGTAATTGCCCTATAATATATTAAAATTGGATCACTAGATGCCTTTAGTCGGTTTGATTGTTTGATCTTGTTCGATATTAAGGGAGACGAGTCATTAATTCACTCCTAACCGCATTGATTTTGTCTCTACTTAACCACCAATTGGTAGGTGTTAAGTTTTATTACAAAAGGTCTCGGTAATATTAGGAGTGGAATCATTCACTTATATGTTGTATTTTATTTTCTCCCATTGAATGATATCCCTAAGCTTGATAAAGGTTTAGATCTAAGCATTGTACCAGATCATTATGGTAATATTGCATCATTATAGGACGTGGGCTAAATGTTTTTGAGCACGTTTGAAGTTTCGTTTGGAGTACTCTTTACATGATGTACTCTTTTTCATGAGCAGTAATTATTTAATTTGGAAACAGATTGAAAAAAATGGAAAGAAACAATGGAAAAGGGTTGAGGTGAAGCTTGAAGACCATGTTAAAACTCCAATCTTCCCTTCCAACTTGTCGAATGAATCATATGACGAGTATTTTGACGACTATTTGTCAAACGTAGCAACAAAAAGATTTCCACAAGATAAACCACTGTGGGAAATTCATGTTATAAAGTACCCAACTAGCAATGCAGCTGGTAATGTAGTATTTAAGTTGCACCATGCGTTAGGTGATGGCTACTCACTCATGGGCGCTCTTCTCTCTTGTCTACAAAGGGCTGACAATCCTTCTCTTCCCCTAACTTTTCCTTCACGGAAGCCATCGAAACCGAAGAATGAAAATGTTATGACCAAAACTTTCTCATCCTTGTTGAACACCATATCCGATATTTGGTGGGGCATTTCAAAGAGCATCACTGGGGAAGATGATCGATCACCAATAAAATCCTCAAACAATGAACTTGAGTTCACTCCAATTACAGTATCAACTATGACGATCTCTCTTGATCACATCAAATTAATTAAGAGCAGGCTTGAAGTGGTAAGTCTCAGGTTTTCTCTGTAATATTTTGGTAAAAAATAGAATGAAATACACACACAAAACGCAAATCACCAAACACCATATTTTCAAATTCGTAAAACATTGTAACACAGTTAACTTATTTACTATGACAGACGATAAATGACGTTCTTACTGGGATGGTCTTTCTTGGCTCCCGGCTATATATGCAAGAGATGAACCAAACCTCAAGGGAAGTGCATAGCACATCATTGGTTTTACTAAATACAAGGATCATGGCGAATTATACGTCGATTGAAGAAATGGTCAAACCCGATAGCAAGAGTCCATGGGGAAACCATTTTACATTTTTGCATGTTCCCATTCCCAAGTTGACTGAATTCTCAAATGTGCTTGACTTCATCTGGAAGACACATAAAATAATCAAGCAGAAAAGAAATTCTTCAGCTATTTATTTCACTAGTGGGCTATTGAGGATGCTGAACAAGTTTGGAGGCCACGAGGTTAGTAAATAATGATTTATTTGGTACACATAATTGGATTGAAATGGAGAATTTTTAAATTTTAATCTATTGAAGGTGGATGTTAATGATTTTCATTTGGAATGAATCAGAACAGGATTAACTATGAAGAAAATTCATCCCTTAACATATTTTTAATTTAATGAGTAATCTATCTTTAATTCCCTCAATCAGAACAGGATTAGAATGAACAAATTTTCTTCATGAGTAATCTATCTTCAATTCCCTCAATTAGAATGAACAAAATTCATCTCTTAACGTACTTTTAATTTGATATTCGTTCCATCTAATCATGTGCACCAAACCAGCATACGAAAATGCATATGATATTTCACATATACAACATTTATCTAAAAATTATAAGGCTACTGGTGGTGCAGGCAGCATCAAGATACGTCCGTACCGCATTAAAGAACTCGAGCGTGGTGATCACAAGTATGATTGGCCCAGTGGAAAAAATGTCCTTGGCAAACCAACCAATCAAAGGGTTGTACTTTTTGGTAGTTGGGACACCTGAGGTAAACCAGATATTATTATATGAGTATGTTAGGGAGACTAAAGTTTTTGACAAAATTTTAAAAATTAAAGGACATGAAAGTTGATGATTGGTTTATTACTTAAACATTAATAAACATGTTTATTCTTTTTGGTGACACATCATTTAGTTTGTAAATTGAATCTCCAAATTTAATCTCCCTAACATTACCCTTACTATATCATGCACACACGTACGGTCTCAAAAGTTTTGGAAACAATAATATTCATCGTCCGTTTCTGTAATCAGATACATAATAAATTAAGGTTTTGGTTTATTAACAAGGGCTGTGTGGTGTTTCTGTGATTGTCTTGTTCGTTTTGGGCTCTTCTAGTTGCATTTCAGAAAATGATATTCGAAGAACTGTTTTGCAAAATGAAAACAACAAATAAAACTTTGCATTTTTTTTATGATGAGTTTGCATCTTCATTGAGTAAATGAATTTATTGATTTTTATCTATATACATATGTGAGGTATGTTTTCGTAATGATAGTAGAGATATATTAGACATACATGTGTGTGTGTATATATATATATATATATATATCTATAGATATACATGTATGTATATATAGATATATATAGATAGATATATATAGATATACATGTATATATATATATATATATCTATATATACATACATGTATATCTATAGATATATATATATATATATATATATATATATATATATATATATAGATATACATGTATGTATATATATATATAGATATATATAGATATATATAGATATATATATCTATAGATATATATAGATATATATCTATATCTATAGATATATCTATAGATATATATCTATATATATCTATAGATATAGATATATATCTATATATATCTATAGATATATATATCTATATATATCTATATATATCTATATATCTATCTATATATATATATATATCTATATATCTATATAGGTAACACAATTTACATGGACCTGCAGGAACTTGACATATCAATCGTAAGTTATATGGGAAAGGTGAAGCTTGCCTTCACAGTGAAAAAAGGCATCATAGATCCACAAAAGTTGAAGTTGTGTATGGAAAACGCCCTCAATATGATATCCAACGCCGCAGACAAAAATTCTATGCAAAATAGCGCTGAAGAACAGTCACACATTTGAAACTCTACCAAAACCGTAGATCTAAAAAATTCATCGTCGGCAGGACTCTTGCTCTAGCTTAAGGCTGGTGGCAGCCTTCTCATCCTTCCCCTCACCTCCTCTTTCTTGTTCTTATGGATTGCTCAAATTTGTTTCGTTTTAGTATTTCGTCAATAAGTGCCTCCTTAGTCAGGTTACTTGTGAGTCTCTCCTAGTGAGTATCTTAGTTTTAAGATGATGTGTTCTCGGCCCCTCTTGGGTCTACTATGCATTTTTTGTAGCTTCGCTAATGGTGTTGAGCATAAAATTCAAGCTAGTATGGACACCAGTTGGTTTGTTGTCAATTCCTTTTCAGAGTTGACATTGCTTGTTGTCAAAGAGTGTGCTCGTTATATTGCAGTTTGGGCAAAGCCACACAAACACACTGTCATATATTAATCAAATACCGAACTAAATGCACGAGTATATTTTGTCTATAATATGCTATTGTCAGTAAAATAAAAAAGACATGCCGCAAAATCGTATGCTATTTCAAAACTTGATAAGTTTTAGACCAAGTATTGTACAACATCCAAGTACTAGGGACGTTTGAAGTTTCTTTTGAAGTACTCTTCACATTATTCATTCCTTGAACAATTCAATAATTATTTAATTTGGAAATAGATTGAAAATAATGGAAAGAAACGGTGGAAATTAAAAGGTTGAAGTGAAGCTGGAAGACCATGTTATAACTCCAATCTTTCCTTACTACTAGAAATTTCCACTTTGCCGATAAAATTAGTTTGTGTGCGAAAGTCAAAAATCGTCGGCAAAGAGCCATTTCCAACAAATAATTTTGTCAGCCATTTCGTCGCAAAAAGCATGTCGCGCAAGATCTTTTTGGACGAATCTTGATAATTTGTCGGCACATTTTTAGGACAACAAATCTCAGCCGTCAAACTAACACGTCACCCAAAAAATGTTGCGGCAAAATATTTTGTCGGCACAAGTTGTTTTTTCACAATGAAGTTATTTGTCGGTTTAATGATCTTGTTGCAACGAAACATTTGTCAGCTGAGTAATCTTGTGGCAACAAAATGGTTTTTCAGTTGCGAAGTCCTATGCCAACAAATTGGTTTGTCAGCTCAAATTACTTGTGTAGGCAAAATAGTTGATCAGTTGAATCTTTTGTGAACAAAAACATTTGTCCGCTTATTATTTTTGTGCCGACAAACGACGTGTCAAGTCTAATATTTTCTGATTTTTATTCGCATTTTGTTTTTCTAATAATATGTTTAACCATCACAAACAAGCAAGCTTTTGACATGAAAGCTTAAGAGATTGAGAAGGGGTGTGAACGAAGAATTAATGTAGGAACAACACAAAAACTCATGTAATATAAACTAACGTAAGGTTCACAATTCGGTTCAGTTACAAAATACAAAAATATCTAGGTTTTCATTTCGACATTACTATAATATAGATAAAATATCCTCAAACATCATCATTCTCATTATAGTCCTCATCACGTTGATATGTTGCATCACGAAATCCAGGAACGGGTGAGGATCGTCATGAAATATTTCAGTATCAAACAATTGTAGAAGAAGGGCAAGTTAAAAAACTTGATTAGAAAACATTAAGGGTGCTAAATATCATTTACATTAAGGAAACGCATGGCCACACCAGAGTGATATTTCTAAACAAATAACTTATGAAACCATCAATGTGTAAACAAAAAGATAAAGACATCTTCTAATCAAGTTAAATCACCAATGCCATGCAGCATCACAACCTAGCAAAATTACATGTTTAATAGATACCATGTAATAATCAAGTTGGCATCAACTGCTTATTTGTCTTTCATCACTGTAAACAACAAAAACTTTATAAATAGCAAAGCAACATGATTCTCACACTCTGGAAACAAGGCAGCATGATCATCTGGTCTTTATTACATGTCATATAAGAAAGTAGAGATATGACATATTGAGTTTTTTCTTTGTTATTTTCTACTTTACTACTATTTTAATGTCATTATGTTACTAAGTTATCTTGTAAATGCAATTCAATATTTTCTGTGCCTTTGAAGTGTGCATTTTTGTAGCATTTATTGGGTTTGGAATCTGGATGGAGATTGCAACGGCAGAGTTTTCGGGATTAGCAACTGATATAACCATATATGCATTTACATACCCTTTAGTTTAGATCTTGTTATGTTTTTGAGTGAATATAGCTTGTTTCACTTAGTTTTATGTTTTTCTTAGGTTTAAAGAGTGAAGATGAAGAAAGTAGAAAACATAGTACCTTTTCGATTGAAATGAGTTTAGTATCCTGGAAGCAGGAACTGTTTGTGCAGATCAGCCAACTTTACAAAACTGTACTTAAACTTAGAATGAACCAGGTGCTGAGCCTTATACCATTGGAATTATATAGAAGTTATCATTTAAAAGAATTTTACGGTTCATCATTCCGAGTTTTCTAGAAGACATTATAGCAATTTTCGTACAGGACGTTTGTCAGCCAAGCTTACGCGGGATTTGCAAGGTGATTTTGAATTTACAAGTTTTAATTAAAGAAAACGTGCAGCACAAAAGGAGAGCTTCTATAAGAGTTTAAGACTATCTTAAAAGGTTTAGAATTAATATTTTTATGGTTTTGGAGTGCCACATCATCAACATTCCAATTCAAATAACGAGAGAGTTAGAGAAGTCCTATTCAAGAAAGGATTTGAGCATTTAGTCAAGAGAAAAAGAAGGAAAACGGGGAGAGACTTTGGAGACTAGGTTTTGAGCGTGATTGGTAGTCTAAGGAGAAGAGAAGTCACTGCCGTCAACCATATTTCCATCCATCTTCGTCATTGGGATGCTTTCAAGATTTTTAATTATGTTTTCGTATTCTATGAGTCACTAAACAATGGAACCAATACAAATTGCATAAAATAATATAAGATTATATGTAATTCATCATTGTTTATAATTTTTATCTGTGCAAACAAGAAGATATAGACAACTACTAATCAAGTTAATACTCAAATAGCAAAATCACCTGGTGTGAATTATCCTCACATTGGTCTCCATGTCGGGCTAATACCAGTTGTAAGCTATTGATAGGATTTTTGCTACATGCAAAAGTAGCGATAAAAACACTTAAAATACTTGTAAGAGTGCAACGTAATCGTAGTATAGTCGGCTCTAGCAAGGTCGTTCACCACTGGGATTGAATGAATAATTTATACAAAACCAAATATTAATTAATTATTTGAAAACAAAATTTGGAAAAGGACGATTTTATGACCTAAAATATTAAAAATAAATTTAATTAAAAACAATTAAATAAATTAGGAAAGTAAAAAAAACAAAAGAAAACAGTTTTGAAAATCAATTTGAGCACTAGGTTCCGCCGTCATCTTAACAATCCTACATAGTTCTTCCAATTACTTATGGCTTACACATGCATATTATGAAGGTTAGGTTTTCCTAATATATGCCCTACTTGGAACCTCCAATATAGAACATATATCTAACATGCAACCCGTCTGTGGTATCCAAATCGAATGTGAACACGTGAGACTTATTAAGTTTTGTAAAAACTTTTTGAAAAACCATATGACCCTTAAGACGTATCGTGCATCCTAAGAAGTTACACATATAAACCACAAGAAGCCTTAGTCAATTTCATGGACAGCCCTCCTCCAAAATTGCATCAAATTACTTTTCTAAATATCCTAATGGTGGTCAATCATCAAGACAATTGGATAGTTTAAACCAGTGATTAACAATTCAAACCTGCATGCATAATATCACAAGCAAATTGAAAAGAAACTATATATTCTTGTCAAGGCTCGTGGCCTCGCCCTAGCAAACGAAATTAGTTACGAACAATCATAAAACAAAATATTATTAAAACATAGATAGAAAACACCTTGAAAATAAACTTCAATTCTCCAAAGTAGTGCGTTCCTTAAAGTAATGCGTTTCTCTCTCCTAATTGCTAAATAGCCTTATTTATACTACTACAAAATAAAATCCTACCTAGGAAAGGTCTTCTAAAAACTAGGAAACATAATAGAATAATATAACTAGGAAATAAAAGGTTTCATATTTAAATTGAAATTCGACTACAGGGAAAATCCATCTTTTGACCAACCATATTTAAACTAGTAGTACTACTTAAACTATCAGCACCATATGTACTATTTTCCTTATTGCTTATGTAGTCATCAGTATATGTACTACTTTCTTCATTATAATTGTTTTATTTTCATCAATTCTAGGAAGAGACCCAAGATCTATAGTTATGGAGTCGATCTCATCCTCAACTAGAGGAACGTTTTCCAAATAGTAAGGAGTAGTTTCATCATTATGTTGTACCTGTGCCATATTGGGAATGTCTGATGAAGAGTTCTCTTGGTATGTCACTTCATCATCACTACTATCACCCTCGGAGTCATCGTTTCGGAATATCCAACACATTTGTTCTTGTGTGGATCCAGTCATGTTTGTAACTTGATTCCGCGAGCTTCCCATAGAAGGGGCCAACTGTTGGAGCGAAATTTCCTACATGAAGAAATGCTTCCACGGATCAGTTAACTGTAATCTTCACGTTTGCCAAATCCCTCGTAAAAGGCATCCATGAATGGTCTTTCTCTGAAGCTTCGTTTAGGTGGGGGGTACCTGCAAGAGATACTCTAACGCTCAAGTCAATCAATTGAATTTATGTTCTCTAGTCAATGGTTTTGATTGCGTACCTTATTCTTTTACTCATCAACCTGTTTATAGGACTATGACGCTTGGAGAACAAGTACCACGACATGTCCCTCACTCCCTCTTCCTTAGTGGTTCTCTGTAGTGGAGGTAGTTATCTAGCTACCTCATTCTTCCTTTTTTTGAGCTCTTCGTGCAACGTCTAACATATTTTCCTCCCCATGCGTGAGTGAGGAGTGAGTAAGGAATCAACATGTTTTTTGGGAATGAGGTTTAGTAAATTTCGAGGGCGAAATTTCTTTAAGTAGGGTAGATTGTGAGATCCCATATTTTTAAAGTCTATTTAGGTATTATATTACTATAGCATGATTTTATTCCTATCCAACTCTTAGTTGACGTGGATTACCATTCATCCTATTTATATCTACGTGGCTAGCTATCATTTTTACCAATCCAAATGGCTATAGGAAAGAAGAATGACGTGCTTAGAGGGCACGTATATATGCTGACTAAGCTTATTATAGCTAATTTGGAATTGACAACATAAAGCTGGAGGTGGCTTGAAATTTCATACAATGGACAGATGTGCGTGTGACTCATGGAGTTTTAGTAGGAGTTGTTGACTTCAGGGTTTTGGTTACCTAATTGGTGCCAAAGTTATAAGTGCCGCCCATTTGAGCAAACAAGGATTTGATTTAGCCGCCATATATCTCCTATAAATTGGAGCCTTGCTCCATTATCTTTGGAAAAAAAGGTAGCATGCAATGCATGCAAAGTGTAAGGGCTCACGTAGAGAGAAAGAGAAATAAAAGAAAGAGTTAGCTAGGGTTTGATATTTGCGGATTAGTATGACAATCGAGGTGAGTAGTCTATGTAATGTGTTTAAAATATTCTTATTTTTTTATAAATGAAAACCATGAGTTATAGTGGGATTTATCTATTTTCAAATATTTCTATATTTCAAGTCAAGCATGTTGGATTTGTTGAAATATTTACAGAGCTATATATATATAGATACCAAATGATACGCGGAAGTCAAAATGACAATGGATAGCAAAATATAACCATAATTAGTGATATCGAATTTACCTTAATGTTGAGATGCTCAATGGGAATTGATATTATAATGATAACTGAAGCCAAAATGGTTATGATCAAGAGAGTAATAATAAAGATAAATGAACCAATGGTTTTTATAATTAAATTCTGTTCATAATTAACTTCAATGAAAATATTATCCATAATGAAAATAATCAATTTAAATTAATGATGATCTTAGATATTTGAAATTAATTTTATTTCAAATCGGAAACCGACTTACAATTCCGTCTACTGACGATTGATGAGAAAAACAGTGGTGCTCGCAGGCATCCTTGATTCGAATGTAAATTATAAGTGTTTGATATTTTTGGTGGATGGGGCTGAACTATGATTTTTGTTCTTCAGAGAATTCGCAAAAGTCTTAATTGTTCGATTCGAGTCCCCTTCCTCTGTGAATGAAGTCTTCTTTTGTAGGAAGAGGTGAGATAATTGAGATTCGGGAATCCCGTTGTTGAATGCTTTCTGCATGTGCTAAAGGCTGTAAAGGTTGGCGAATGATGTTGCTTTTCCTATGTAGGCACGTTGATGTTGGCTGAAATGATGGATGAATAGTAAAAAGTGATTTTTACTATTTATGAATAATGTTATGTCGAAATGATTGCTGCTACTGCTGATGTTGCTTTCACCGTGAAAATCACATGGCTTCTACTGTGCGATTTACATGGGTAAAAACTTAAAATAATTACAAATCATTACATTTTCAATTATTACAAATCAAACGGGTCTTGGGCATTTTGGTAATCTGCCCACTTGGCTGGTTGAGACGAAGCGTCTGATGTGTCAGAATTGGGTTCTTCATCCTCAATGTCGCTTTCTAGTAAGGCTGCTTTTGCTAAGAGCTTATCTGTCATTTTCAAAAGTTGTGAGGATTTCCCTTTCTTCTTCGAACTTGAAGTTTTTGAGGACCTGGATGACTTTGGTTGTTTTTCATTTAAGGATGATGAGGGACTAATGTCCGATAGAGACTGGGTATTTTTTGGGATTTCTGGCAATGCCTGTGTTGATGTTGCTGGTGGAGAAACCATTGGAACAGGTTCAGATGGAAATTGTGATGAAACTAGGCTGATTATTTTTCTGTAGTCGAATTTGTCCCACCATTTAACCCACCGGGCTCTATAAATTTGACATGTTTCATATTCATAGTTCCATTTAAAAATCCAAGGGACCTTATATTTTGCCATAAATAACGAAAGAAGAGTGATTCTGTCGTCGAAATGGCTTCGTTTAAATTTTACTACTATTTGAACTAAGCCTATGTGAATATAGTTATGACCATCTTTCCTATGGGATTTAATTTGTTTTGGAGAAAACAGCTGACAAGTCTCATGTTCTTTGCTTAGAGCATAAGCCTTTTCGACTGTCTTGACATGATGTTCACTTCTAAATGAGGCTACTAACCATTTTCTTTTTGTAAATATTTTTACTTGAAACCTTGGGGATATTCCAATCTCCAAAGTCAACACTTTCATCGGTTTGAAAATCAAGTTTTTGTTCTTCATTAACAATGTCAGGTATAACGCTTAAACTGGATCTAGAGCTAATGTTGGCCATTGAATTAGATCTAAATAATCTTCGCATAGGGTTATGATATATATATATATATATATATATATATATATATATATATATATATGGTGATGTGTGGATTATTTGGAAATGTTCATGGGAGCATGAGAACTTTGGTGTTGCATTATTCTGAGGGATGAATGAAACCTACACACGGGGACATTAGGGCAAAATAGCTATTAGGGGTCACAAGGTGAGTTACAATTAATGAAGGATATAATGGGCACGTAAAGGGATGATGTGATATGGAATTATGTGGATAAAGCTTTGATATTATTATTGTATTTTCTAGAGTGACTAAAACGACATCGCTTGACTAGCATATTACGATTCTATCTACTAAGTGACAGTGGTTGTTGCTCACCCTTCACCTTTTATATTTTTCAGATGAGTTATTTGGCAAGACAGATGCTAGACAAGCTGAGATTGTGTTAGATGAAAGATTTAAGGATTTTAATTTATTACTCTATAAGGATTTTGGAGTTATTTTTATTAGAAAAGTTTGTTTTTTCTTTTATTTTTACTTTTTATCGCACGAGGTGTGGGGTTTATTTTTCCATTGATGCCGGGTCCGGGGGCGTGACATTTACCTTTGTGCAACCTTGCTTTACACAATATGAACTCATTAGGTCTTCACGAAGTGGCAGCTCCTCCTGAGCTCTTCACCTTATGGCACCAAAAATCTAATCAACTTATGCAAATGATGTTATGATGAAGTTGATGCAAATCAAGATTTGATGTCTAGTCAGTTTCACCAGTCAAACACTTGAAAGATGAAATTGACGCGAATCCAAAAAGAGGTTAGCTCAATGATTTGAAACTAGAGAAACTTGACCTAAAACAAAGATCAAAATCACAAAAACAATGCAGCCCTAATATTCAATGACCTGGGTATTTAGTGCGTGAATGTGATTTTGTGGTTAGGGTTTTCTAGTAAGAAAAAAAAGAGCAGCTCCCAGCTAAAAACAATCCATCTAAAAAATAAATCACCTAGCTAATCTGAAATGAAACCCTAGATTGTGCTTTTATAGTGGGATGATGTTTCAGACAAAGAGAGGGGATGGAAAGGCCACTTGTGTCATGTGCAAAAGCAATTAGAAAAGATCTAGGGTTGAGAAGCACTATCGAGGAAAAACTGTCAGAAAGCCATGTGGGTTGTCTTAAAGTGTGTGCCCAGCTCGCGTGAAAGCAGTGAGAATATTTGACTAGACAGAAAACTGAAAATAACGCATGAAATGCATAAGTATGAACAAAGCCTTGATGAGAGAAATTAAGCTCTTGAAGTGATATTTCCAGCAGCATGATCCCAGAGAAGCAATTAAATATAATTAGAGTATGTGTGGTACAATTTACAACATTTGACAAGGGAAGCCAAACAATAAAAACTAGACTTCACAATCTCCCCCTTTGGCTTTCCTTGACAAAATAAGCCAAACCCTATAACTAAAAACACTCAACCTGACTCAAGAGAACACAAAGGACGAATCCTGCAAAGAAGTACTCTTGACAAAGAACAAGTGAAAAGTTATCATGGTTAAAACAATTGCAAGGAAGTAAATTGTTTAGCATTGTATATGATTGCAACACAACACAATTTTATGAAATTTTAATTTTCTCCTCCATTTTGTCCTAGCAAAGACAAAGGATGTAAAATGAATGATATGCCATTTTCATGAAACAAAATAAATGGATATGTTAATTAAGCTTATCAAATAAATATCCAACGACCAACAAAGTAATAAGAACCAACAACAAAGACATAGCATAACAAAGCAAGTTAAGTACAATGTACAATTCTCGGTACCAAAATATTAAATCCAAAGGAGCATGTTAATACAATTTGTTCAAATCACTCATTTGTTTAGGATTACCAACAATAGCTAAGTCGAGAGTAGCACAATAATATACAACAAAACAAAGTTTCAATTACAAAGAAAATACCATTGTTCAAATAACCAACAAATAAATTGAACTCTCCCAAAACACGTGCTCTCCTAACTTCCTACATTCACAACCTACACTCCCCATAAGCTCACTCCCCCATAATCTAAAATTCCTCATAATGAGATGATGTGTCCGAACGTAGAGGAGATCCAGAGGCATCAGTTTGAGCAACCACATCTTTAGTTGTAGCATTATTATATTCATCCTCATCATCAAAGTACATGAACCTGATATGCTTGGCCTTGGGAACCAGAGGATAATGTAGGGGTTGATCACCATGTAAAAGGACTCATTTCCCTTTTTCAGCATAAGCTGCCTTTTTAGCTGCCACAACACCAGAGTGACCAGATGAACTAGCAACAAAGTATGAGGAATATGGTGATGCCACAGGACGATGGGCAACCAACTTTGGAGAACGCAAAAATAGTTCAAGTACAAAAGATGATGAGTTTGAGGATGACTGACTCAATGATTGGAAGGGAACGACTTATGTAAGGTGAAGATGTCGTTTGACCCATTAAAGATTGAAACAACATAAATTGTTTTCGAATAGAATTAAGCTCAGACTTAAGGTGGGCAATCTTTCTTTCCCGAGATGAATTAGAAGGAGGAGGCGGACGAGGATTACTATGAGCAATGGTAGACATCATGCTGCTCAGGTATAAGAAACCTTTATCCAATTCCTTAGTGGACCTAGGATAGACATCACCTGGATGAAATGGGACACCAGCACGCTGACAAATAAGAGTTATGAGACAAGGATGAACAGTGGAACCATGTTGTCGTTTGCCTGGACGCTTCGTCTTAGACATGATTGAACGGAAATCAGGAACCCAAATGACACATCGGAAAGACTCATCATAGCATAGAAAACCCTAGTAGCTTCTAAAGTATGATTTCCATTGTTTGAGGATCCTAGAACATTTCTACGCAGACAAACTGACCACAATCTATACAAATGCTGAAGGCGAGACTTTGACACTTGATTCTTAACTAGAGGTATAGAAGAGTCTAAGTAAGCTTGATGATGGTAGACATGGATATCATAATGACAGGTAATTATATCAAAGGAATGCATGTTAGATGCGTTGGAGAGGTCTAAACCTAGGATATCACATATGACATTTGAATCAAAAGGAACATAGACACCGCGGACATACACTTTACCCCCAGAATTTGAAAATTTGGAGGGGACATTTGCATAAAACTCTTAAACCACTGACAAATTAAAAGTGGGAGGAGGAGAATTCACCTTGTGCAGCTTATAACAGTTAATCAGATCATCAACAATGCTAGCATGTCTGATGGACATATCTCCCAAACAACTCGACGTTCTAGAACAACAGCCCTAGCAACCACCACCTTATAGAATTTCGCAGCTCGAGTTGTAGGAAAGGTTGGAGTGACAGATGATTCAGGAGAGATGGGTGCAGCTTTCGCGGATTGGGAACGAGTTTGACGACGAGGAAGAGAGGATTGAGAATTGGAGTGACAGAGTGAGGCCAGACTCGATGACATGATGGGCAAAGATTTTCGACGACAGTTGATCGGAGTTTGAGAGATGAAAGAGTGCATAGACGAAAACCAACGGCACAAGTGAAGGTGAAAATAAAAACCTAGTGTGATTAGAGAGGGTAAATGCCTAGGACTTTGTGAAATAAACTGAACTGTAGAGATGATATCAACGATTGAGAGTAGAAAGGTTAAAATATAGCGGACAAAGACAGGAATACTAATGAACATCTATTTTCTAATGAGTTCCACAATGACCAGATAGAAAAGTAAACACCCATTTTGAAAACAATTTAGTACCAAAAACAATTACCCCCAGAGAATACCACACTTAAGACCAATAAATAATACAGAATATGAGCACACTGCATCCACCACGGAGTTTCACAACGAATCATCTGTATGTGTGACACATGTGAATAATTCCCAAAAACTACGACAATACATGGTGTGAAAAAGTCTACAACCTATTGTCGTTTTTTTTTCTTGGGGCAAAGTCCATACTGGAAAGGAATCCGTAATTCTGTATGGCCAATATATCCCATTTTTAATTGAGAGCTTTAACGAAAATCTTACGGTACTATTTATTTTAACGAAAAATCATATTTTTACACTAAAAAATCAATCATGGTACTATTCACTTTACCCTTTATTTTATCCTTATTGTTAAAACTCAAAGTTTTCAAGCCATTTTCATTAGTTTTTCTTTTTTAATTTCTACTGCTAAATTATTCTAAGGGAACAGAAACACCAATCCTATTACCTGTCTCTCTGTAAGACTTGCAGTGCCATCTGGTTGGAAGTTGATCAAAATTCAATAGAGAAATTACAAAATAAATGAAAGCAAATCTGAATCCCAAAAGAAATGGTACAGTGAGTCGGATACATACATAACAATGCATGAATGATCATGCTTGGCTAATGGACGGCTAACTTAAACAGGGCTTTAATTTATTTATTTTTCAACTAACGATATTATCTACATTAAGGGGGAGTGAATCGGCTTAGTCTCATAATGGGCTAACAATAATATAGTTCAATTTCGCATTTAACGATAATCGAATCTAAGAGTTCTCACTTGCACTACTTTAATTTTTAAAATATAGTTAATCGCTCATGCGTACGATGCATTAACGATCATGATTCGTCCCATCGTTCATGAACAACTAATCTTAACACACAATGAATGTTTGAACTTTATCAATGTTGTAATGGGTTAATGGATAAATGGGTAAAAGAAGGATAAATCATAGAAAACGGTAATCGGGTAAATGGGTAAACATGTATACTGTTACGGTTAAATGGGTATGCAGTTATGTGTACAGTTAACCGTTTATAAACTGTTATAGGTATATGTATAACCATTTATGCAATTACTCAATGGGTAAACGGTTATGTCAGGTAAAGAATTAAACGGTTGTGGTTAAATAACTGCGGTTACCTGCCCACCATAACCGTTGCCATCCTTAGTGTCAATTCAACTTTAGTTGTTAAAATAGTGTGCCTCTTAAAAGCATCTCCAAAGGAGATGTCAAAACTGCCACGTAGACATACAACTGTAAAAAATGGCAGCAAACTCTCTCCAACCAAGCATTCAATTTCCTATATGGCACTGAGTCAATTGAAGGTAAAGTATTTTGCTGTCAAATTTGACAACATATATCAAATTTATTAAATAATTAATAAATGTTGTAGTGTTTTTCAAGTATTTGATTGGTTACCTCATTCATGGGAGCCAACAAAAATATAAAAAAAAATTATTAAATGGCATTGTTATTTAACATATCGAGTGGAGCAAAATATTATATAAAATATCGGATTGCCACATAAGCCATCAAATATCATTGTGATGTTTAAAATTTGACATCTCCTTTGAAGATACTCTAAGTTATTAGAAAAGTTGTTAAGAGGGTTGTTAGTAGTTATTTAGTTGAAGAACATCTCCAAAAATCTCTAAGTTTTGTTAAACTAACAAGTAAACATGCCAAAAAAATTTATTTTACTTCCTGTTTAACTTTTTATCTCCAATAACATTCCCTATTTTAATAAGTTTTGAATATGTTATTATTAACAATTTAAATCCAACCTACTCATTTTCTAAAACAGTATTCTCTCTTTCTGTTTTCTCAGAGAAGGGTCCACCCTTGAGTTTTATTATTTTTTCAATATTTATGTGATGAACATTTGCTTGGTAAATTTAAAGAGTGACTATTTATTTTGTCATGTTAAAGACTCTTTTGTAGAGTTTGTTGGAAATTTTTATTTTTATTTTTAAGTTTGGCTTTTAATAAAAGGTTTTAGTTGTTTACAACATCTCTTGGGGATGCTCTAAGCAGTGGCAGATCTATAAAGGGACCTGGGAGGTCCCAGGACCCTCGGCAATCCTAAATTGCTGCTAGAAATTTTTCGAGGACCCCTCATACTCAAACAAGAGGTCTGTGCAGGTTGCAACAGCGTCTTCTTCTTGGTGAAAACGACCGTGCACGAGAAGAAAGAAAATAGGGACCCTTTTTAACACTTGGCCCAAAGCAACAGTGTTTGGACAATTGTTTTAATTTAAAAAACATATATATTAAAACAGTGAGCAAAACACTGTCGTTTGTTCATATTGTTAATCCCAGGGCACATCTTTCTCCACATTCCCACTTTTCCCTGCTTATCTACTTCCTCCAAAGTCCCAGCTTTCACATATTGACCCAAATTCCAATCCCCAACTCCCCAATTTCAAAACCCTAAAATTCTAAACCCCACCCAATCCCATATTATAATTTTATTACTCCAATATCATACCTCCACTTGTTTCAAATCTCCACGCCGCCACCATTTGGTTCAAAATTCAAGTAAGTGTTTTGGAATTCTAATGTAATCTCAATTAAATTATATTAGATATTGATGGAGATTTTTAGTCTATTGTTGATATGTTTTATGTTTGTATACTCATTTGATCATTGGAATATAGATGGAATTTTTTTTTATTGGTTTATTGGTATATGTTTTGTGTTGTTTGTTAAGTGTGTAGTTTAGAAATAAGAAATATGGAAAGAATTTTCAAGCCAAAGCCAATAACACCATCTATTTGTTTGGGTAGTTCGAGCTCAAGACAAAATGAGTGTGACATTGATTTTAATAATCTTGAGAAAGACTCGGGAAAAAGAATTTGAATGAAGGACTATCCTCCTAATATTCAAGATGAGGTTCGAAGAGCATATTTGCTAGTGAGACCTTGTAGGCCTACAAATCATGAGTTTCCATACACTTTGCATGCAAAGAAAAAACGACGATTTGTTGTTTCGTGGTTTGAAGAATATGATTGGTTGGAGTATAGTATATTTAAAGATGCGGCGTTTTGTCTTCATTGCTATCTCTTTAAATCAACTTTTCACAATTAGAAAGTGATGCCTTCACTAGGGTAGGCTTTAAGAAATGGAAGAATGCAATGACAAACATGTTGGTCCTATTGGTAGTGTCCAAAATAAAGCTAGAGAAACGGCTAGTTATCTAATGAACCAACACATATTGAAGTAGTTGTGAGCAAATAGTCAAAAGAAGAGTGTATGAAATATCGTCTTTGCTTGAATGCATTAATAGATTGCACTAAGTTTTTGTTGTGACAAGGCCTTCCTTTTCGTGGCCACGATGAAAGTGAAACTTCGAATAATAGGAGGAATTATTTAGAGCTCTTGCAATTCCTTGCAGATCATGATGAGAAAATAAAGGAAGTTGTGTTGGAAAATGCTCCGGAAAATCTCAAGCTAATAGCTCATTTAATTCATAAAGATATTGTCAATTCATGTGCCTTCCAAACCATTAAGGCTATTATGAAGAAAGTGGAAGAGAGTTATTCTTTTCTATAATGGCAGATGAATCACATGATGTTTCAACAAATGAGCAAATGGCATGGGTTTTGCGTTATGTGGACAACAAAGGTCAAGTAATTGAAGGGTTCGTGGGGTCCAACATGTTACCGAAACAACTTTATGTAAACTAAAGGAGTCCATTGATGAGTTCTTGAAACTCCATGATTTGAGTTACTCCAACCTACAAGGTCAAGGTTATGATGGCGCGAGTAATATGAGAAGTGAGTTCAATGGCCTTAAAAAATTTGGGTGAAGAAAGTTGTGCATTCTATGTTCATTGTTTTGCTCATCAACTACAATTAGCTCTTGTTGCTGCAGTAAAGAAAAACTCTGATGTTGCCGCTTTTTTCACAATGGTGCTTTGATTAGTTTGATTACAATGTTCTCATCTATGGTGGATGTGCTTAACATAATTGTTGAAGATTGCTACAATGATAGTGTTGGTGAAGCAAAAAAGATATTAAAAGATTTACAATCTTTTGAGTTTGTATTCCTCCTTTTTTTATTGAAATTCATTTTGGGAGTTACAAATGATTTGTCACAAGCATTGCAAAAGAAAGATCAAGAGTTGTGAATGCAATGGCTTTAGTCAAGATCTGTAGCAATGGCTTTAGTCAAGATCTGTAAAGAACAACTACGTTACATGAGGAATGATGAAAAATTTGATCTTTTGGTTGATAAAGTATCATATTTTTATGTCGAACATGAAATTGAGGTACCTAATATAGATGGTTCATATATCATTTAAGGGAAGTCATTGCGTAAGGCTCCAAGAAAGACCAATCGTTATCATTACAAAGTGGAACTCTTTTTTGAGGTCATTGATTTCCAACTTACAGAATTAGATGATCGCTTAGCTAAAGGTAATACTGAATTGCTTATTTGCTTGGCATGTGTCGAGCCCGAATGATTCATTTATAGCTTTTGATAAAGACAAGCTTGTTCGCCTTGCTCAGATGTATCTTAAAGATTTCAAGGATTGAGATATATCAGCACTTCAAGATCAATTTGATATTTATATTCGTTTTGTGCACTACAAGAAAACATGGTTTCTGTGACCCCTTGAAATTCGTCACATAATAATATATGTGACGAATTTTTGTCGTCACAGTGAGCGTCACCTATGTTGCATCACATAAAGTATGTGTGACGAATTCTCTATGCCTCAATAGATTTCTAGTGTACGTGACGCGTGGTTCATCACGTATTGCTGATATTTGTGATGAGTTGGTTGTCGCCCAAACCCAGAGTAAGTGAGGAATATAAGAATTCTTCTCATTTGAAATTATTTATTTTTATTTTATTTTATTTATTGATTTTGGTACTTTCATAACCATATTGAAAACTAACTGTATAATAAGTAAATAAATAATATGAAACATCCTTGACACAAGACAAATTTTATTTATAATTCAAATGGAGGTAAGTTTTACATTTACATGATGTCTAATATAAAAATCCTACAAACTAATACACTCGAATTGTAACTTCAAAACTAATAACATAACAAAAACTTGTTGCCAGTTCTCCCAACTCAATTGACTAATACAAACTAGTTGCCACAACGCACAAAACCCATGATGCCAGTCCCCGAATCATTTCAAGCTATACAGCTGCAGTTGCATTGTTCAGTTTACTTCTGTGAAAGATCTGAGATCAATAAGGATCGTATTAGCATAAAAGTTAAAATGATTATATATACCTATGAGACTACAATAGGAAGATGCGTCACGCTTCTAAATTAGTATTAGAAAGAAAAAAACAGTGAATGACATGATTTTTCCAAATTCACACCTGAGAGAAGAACGCATTACACATTTATAGCTGCAAAAGTTTAAATCTCTTTTCTTCAAGCATTGTAGAAAATCTCATCCATTGTTATCTAAGATAATGTATAGTTCTGCACCTGCAATGCTCAGTTACCTGTGCATGTAAAAACAGAACAATCTTACTCGGTATTAATCCTTCAAAAAGTGAGTTACGGGAGTTCCAGTTTTCACTTAAATTGCCAAGTATGTTTGATTAAGTGAGATTAAGATGAATGTTCAAAGCAAAACTACCAAACTTGCAGAGCATAAAACCTAAACCCGTGACATCTTGGATTACAAAACACAAACAAGGAAGCTACCTTTATCAAAAACCATGATCAGTATGCAAAGAACACAATCATAACAACAAATTACAAAGGTGGTTGTACTCTTACTAAACAACCCAATGGATATATTCACCTAAGCTAATGGCCTCTAACCAATAAAGGAATAGAAAAACACACTGGATGAAAAGTCTCGCTAGTTGGAAGAAATTACTTAAAATCAGTGCAAAGTCATAATAATCAAACTATGACATAAGCGTTCAACTATTTGGTATCTAACTTAGGCCTGGTTTGGTACTGAGGTGATTTTGAAAAAAAGCTGGTATCAGAAAAAGCTGGGAGCTTTTTTGTGTTTGGTAAACATTCAGCTTCAACTTTTTTTCACAATTTTACGTGAAAAAGGCAAAAAACAAGAAGCTGCGAAACACAGGTTTGAAAAACCGGCTTTTTTTCATATTTGTTTTACATAAAAGTTTACCAAACATTATAATACTGCTTTTTTTTTTCAAAAGCATTTTTACAAAAAAATTTACCAAACACTCTCCAACTTTATTTCACAACCGCTTATTCTCACAGCACAGCAGAAACAGTTTTTTTTCAAAGCATAACAATATCAAACCACATACACACACACACACACACATATATATATATATATATATGTTATATGTTGCTTAAACGCAATTGAGATATCCCAAATTGCTTAAACACAATTGAGATATCCTCAAGGCTTAAACGCAACTGAGCAGCTGAATATATACATATATATGAGAAGGATATATATATTGCTTAAATCTTTCTTTATAGTTTCTTAAATCCTAGAGACCCATTTCCAATCTTTCTTCAAATACAGAGCACTTAAAGAATTATGATTCAAATTCACAGTAATTGAAATTCCCAAGCCTTTTCAACAAATGATATCAACAGCAACTGAGAATCTTTTACCTTAAATTACCAAGAAAAACCAAAGAAGTCCAGAAATAAAATTCCATCCTGCAAGTTCATAACAAACAAAAAAGCATTAAAATAGAACGACCAAATAAAACAACTTATTAAAACCTATATATGTGCAACTAAATCATGTGAATAATCCCAAACGATTACTCATAGCAAAATAGCCCAGGGACAAATACATATAAATCTTAAATACAGAAAACCAAAATTTACCGAATTAGAGGCCTCAGAGGATGGATGGGGAGCTGAAGGGCTGATAGCTTACTAATTCTGGAAGTAATTACTTGCAAATTCAAAACCATTGTTAAAAAGAATGATAAAATTGAATTGTTTAAACCTTGAATTTGAGTTGTTGATGAAAGGAGTATCTAGGGTTCTAGGTTTTTCAGTCGTGAAGCAAGAAATTGCGAGGAGGTGATAGGCGCAATAGAGAGCGGGCGCAGAGAGAGAGACGATTACGGTGTTTGGCGTGGATTGGCGTGTCGTCATGCTAAAGATATATATACAAGGATTGAGAGACGAGATCGGCGGGTTCAGGGTTTCTGGGTCACGGTGGTGCGAGAGCTGAGAGGAGAAGAAAGGGGAATGTGAATTGTAGTCTACAATTAAATACAACAACAACAACAAAGCTTTTTCCCACTAAGTGGGGTCGGCTATATGAATCCTAGAACGCCATTGCGCTCGGTTTTGTGTCATGTCCTCCGTTAGATCCAAGTACTCTAAGTCTTTTCTTAGAGTCTCTTCCAAAGTTTTCCTAGGTCTTCCTCTACCCCTTCGGCCCTGAACCTCTGTCCAGTAGTGACATCTTCGAACCGGAGCGTCAGTAGGCCTTCTTTGCACATGTCCAAATCACCGGAACCGATTTTCTCTCATCTTTCCTTCAATTTCGGCTACTCCTACTTTACCTCGGATATCCTCATTCCCAATCTTATCCTTTCTCGTGTGCCCACACATCCCACGAAGCATCCTCATCTCCACCACACCCATTTTTTGTACGTGTTGATGCTTCACCGCCCAACATTATGTGCCATACAACATCGCTGGCCTTATTGCCGTCCTATAAAATTTTCCCTTGAGCTTCAGTGACCTATGACGGTCACACAACACGCCGGATGCACTCTTACACTTCATCCATCCAGCTTGTATTCTATGGTTGAGATCTCCATCTAATTCTCCGTTCTCTTGCACGATAGATCTTAGGTAGCGAAAACGGTCGCTTTTTGTGATCTTCGCTAGATTGCTCCGGTCATTAGTATGGATAAGTATATAAATGGATAGAGATAGGAAAGCGAACACAAGATGTACGTGGTTCACCCAGATTGGCTACGTCCACGGAATAGAGGAGTTCTCATTAATTGTGAAGGGTTTACACAAGTACATAGGTTCAAGCTCTCCTTTAGTGAGTACAAGTGAATGATTTAGTACAAAAGACATTAGGAAATATTGTGGGAGAATGATCTCGTAATCACGAAACTTCTAAGTATCGGAGTGTGGTAACGTCTTGACGCGCCTTATCTGTCTCATAGGTAGATGGAGCATCTTCTCTGGAAGTACTCTTCCTCCATCCCGGGGTGGTATCTTTAACTGGTGAAGATGCACAAGGTAATGTATCAATTTCACTTGAAGCTTACTTGTAGTTTCAGGCTTGGTCAAGTGCGATACAAACCATGTAGTAGGAGTCCCCCAAGTCGCCGAGCTAGGGGATCTGCTGAAAGAGGTGACAGACAAGGTAAGCAATCATAGCTCCGGCTGATTGTTCACAGTCTCCCTATCTTGCAGGCAGCATGAAGGATAAAGAGAAGAAAATGAGAAGAGATGATATGGGATACTTTTGCTTTTGAAGAAGTAACTTTCCACAGGCTTATTCTTGAACTGAGCTGGAGGGTTTTCTGGTTTACTCCAGAGTATAAGGCCGACTGAAGAATTTGAGGGTCAAAACAAGTCCATCAAATCTAGAGTACGTTCGACCCTGCTGATATGGGATACTTTTGCTTTGACAGAGTAATGGATGTATCGGCACGTGTGCTGTTACGCTTGTCTCCACATGCTTCCTTGTATCTTTCTTCCTTGCCCTATCTGTTCCTCAGGCAGATGCGGTATCTTCCCTGGAAGCATAAGATGTTGAAGATGAGTACTCGAGAGCAATGTCAGGTAAGTAATCAGGTAAGGGGTTCCAGGCAGTCAGTTCCTGGCTGGAAGCTTGATTCCAAGTACTGACTGATTGCTCTCTTTCTCCTTGTCTTGCAGGTAAGAACAAGGTCCAAGGAAAAGACAGGGAAAAAGCATGATATGGGATACTCTTGCTTTTAACCCTGATGATATGAGATATTCTTGCTCTAGTATAGCTTGTTTGCAGAGGGATTATCGGGGGGAAAGAAAGCTGAATATTTCGAAAGGCTTCGTTGGGAGTGCCCTCTCAGATATGAGGAAGGGTTGAGCATTTTTGCAGGTCTGCCTGTCCGTTGGGGATGGAGGTCGACATATATAGGAGTCTCCTTAACAACAAGTAGTAATGTTATTCCTTTACCCTACTTGGTCATAGCACGGTAGTGGGAGCTGTCAGCTTCACATGTTTTAACGCTGTCAGAGCACTTTGAAAAAATGGTTTTTGGTATCTGGAAAGCTGATGTTGCGTGTGAAGATTACAGACAGCTTTATCCAAGGAGATCCGGCTCTTGAAGTTGGGAAAGTGTTGCCTCTTCGGTTTTCGAACAAGCAATCCTATCGGGGATCTGACTCTCGAGATTCGGGGAACGATGCCTCTTCGATTTTTGAGAAAGCAATCATGCTGGGGGTCTGGCTCTCGAGATTCGGAGAGCGGTGTCTCTTCGATTTTTGAGAAAGTAATCATGTTGGGAGTCTGGCTCTCGAGATTCGGAGGGCGGTGCCTCTTCGATTTTGGAGCAAGCAATCTTGTTGGGAGTGTTTTCTCGAATGTGAGTAAAGGTTGGGCATGTTTGCTAGTCTACCTTGCCACGAAGCACAGAGGTTGACACACAGGGACTTTCCAATTATCCAGCAATGGTACTGTTCCTTTACCCTCTTCGATTTTTGAGAAAGTAGTCATGTTGGGAGTCTGGCTCTCGAGATTCGGAGGACGGTGCCTCTTCGATTTTGGAGCAAGCAATCTTGTTGGGAGTGTTTTCTCGAATGTGATTAAAGGTTGGGCATGTTTGCTAGTCTACCTTGCCATGAAGCACAAAGGTTGACACACAGGGACTTTCCAATTATCCAGCAGTGGTACTGTTCCTTTACCCTTGTGGGTAATAATATGGTAGCTAGACCTTCAAAATTTATGTGTCTAAACTTTGTTAGTGTTGTTTCTTTGCTATTCTTTTACCCTTCTTGGTCAGAGCGATGTAGTGGGAGCTGCAAGCTTCACGTGTTCAACTCTGGCAGAGAACTTTGGCAAAGTTATCTGTGGTACCCATGAGCTACTGTTGCGTGTGGGAAGTGGGTGATTGAACAGTAAAACTGATGTGCTTTCTACTTCACCAGAAGTCTTCGACCGAATGCCCATAATTTCCGCAAAGCTGAGTGTGCATGTGACAGGTGCTGACAAGGCTGGAAAAGTAGGTGCCTCTTCGATTTCTGAGATCGGCCCTCGTGGTCTCTAAGCAGCCCAGCTTTTGAGAAAGCAAGCGCCTCTTCGATTTCTGAGATCGGCCTTCGTTATCTTTGCGCAGCCCAGCTTTTGAGAAAGCAAACGCCTCTTCAATTTCTGAGATCGACCCTCGTGGTATCTGAGCAGCCTTGCTTTTGAGAAAGCAAACGCCTCTTCGATTTCTGAGCAGGCGCCTCTTCGATTTCTAAAGCTCCGTCGAGTGCAGATTTTTAATGGGGCTGGCATTAAGTTCCAAAGCACACTTGAATCTCCACCAGTAGAAGCTCCATTCTTGCACTTCTAAGATCTTGATTTGTCCGACCTCTTCTCTCTTCAACACCTTTGAAAATGTCTGGCCCCTCCGACCGTCGTTTTGACTTGAACCTTGTTGAAGAGGCAGCCCCGCCTTCTCCTGACAACATATGGCGTCCATCCTTCGTCTCCCCTACTGGTCCTCTTACCGTTGGGGATTCCGTGATGAAGAATGATATGACCGCTGCGGTGGTGGCCAGGAACCTTCTCACTCCCAAAGATAACAGACTACTTTCCAAACGGTCTGATGAGTTAGCTGTTAAGGATTCTCTGGCTCTCAGTGTTCAGTGTGCAGGTTCTGTGTCTAATATGGCCCAACGCCTATTTGCTCGAACCCGCCAAGTTGAATCATTGGCGGCTGAAGTGATGAGTCTCAAACAGGAGATTAGAGGGCTCAAGCATGAGAATAAACAGTTGCACCGGCTCGCACATGACTATGCTACAAACATGAAGAGGAAGCTTGACCAGATGAAGGAATCTGATGGTCAGGTTTTACTTGATCATCAGAGATTTGTGGGTTTATTCCAAAGGCATTTATTGCCTTCGTCTTCTGGGGCTGTACCGCGTAATGAAGCTCCAAATGATCAACCTCTGATGCCTCCTCCTTCTAGGGTTCTGTCCAGTACTGAGGCTCCGAATGATTCCCCTCTGGTGCCTTCTCTTTCTGGGGCTCTACCGACTGCTGAGACTTCTCCTAAGCAACCTTTGTGAAGGCTCCCTCTTGTTTGTTTATTTTGACTTATGTATATGTACATATTTGTAGCTTATCGGGGATATCAATAAATAAGCTTTCCTTCATTTCAACGTATTGTGTTAAATACACCAAAGCCTTCTTCGCTAAGTTCTTTGAATTTTCTTTTGTTGAAGCTTTGTGAGTGGAGCATGTAGGTTGAGGTAGTGTTCCCTTAATTTCCTGAGTGAGGAAAACTTCTCGGTTGGAGACTTGGAAAATCCAAGTCACTGAGTGGGATCGGCTATATGAATCTTAGAACGCCATTGTGCTCGGTCTTGTGTCATGTCCTTCGTTAGATCCAAGTACTCTAAGTCTTTTCTTAGAGTCTCTTCCAAAGTTTTCCTAGGTCTTCCTCTACCCCTTCGGCCCTGAACCTCTGTCCCATAGTCGCATCTTCTAATCGGAGCGTCAGTAGGCCTTCTTTGCACATGTCCAAACCACCGTAACCGATTTTCTCTCATCTTTCCTTCAATTTCGGCTACTCCTACTTTACCCCGGATATCTTCATTCCTAATCTTATCCTTTCTCGTGTGCCCACACATCCAACGAAGCATCCTCATCTCCGCTACACCCATTTTGTGTACGTGTTGATGCTTCACCGCCCAACATTCTGTGCCATACAGCATCGCCGGCCTTATTGCCGTCCTATAAAATTTTCCCTTGAGCTTCAGTGGCATACGGCGGTCACACAACACGCCGGATGCACTCTTCCACTTCATCCATCCAGCTTGTATTCTATGGTTGAGATCTCCATCTAATTCTCCATTCTTTTGCAAGATAGATCCTAGGTAACAAAAACGGTCGCTCTTTGGTATTTCTTGATCTTCGATCCTCGCCCCTAACTCGTTTTGACCTCCATTTGCACTGAACTTGCACTCCATATATTCTGTCTTTGATCGGCTTAGGCGAAGACCTTTAGATTCCAACTCTTCTCTCCAAAGGTTAAGCTTTGCATTTACCCCTTCCTGAGTTTCATCTATCAACACTATATCGTCTGCGAAAAGCATACACCAAGGAATATCATCTTGAATATGTCATGTTAACTCATCCATTACCAACGCAAAAAGATAAGGACTTAAGGATGAGCCTTGATGTAATCCTACAGTTATGGGAAAGCTTTCAGTTTGTCCTTCATGAGTTCTTACGGCAGTCTTTGCTCCTTCATACATATCCTTTATAGCTTGGATATATGCTACTCGTACTCCTTTCGTCTCTAAAATCCTCCAAAGAATGTCTCTTGGGACCCTATCATACGCTTTCTCCAAATCTATAAAGATCATGTGTAAATCCTTTTTCCCATCTCTATATCTTTCCATCAATCTTCGTAAGAGATAGATTGCCTCCATGGTTGAGCGCCCTGGCATGAACCCGAATTGGTTGTCCGAAACCCGTGTCTCTTGCCTCAATCTATGCTCAATGACTCTCTCCCAGAGCTTCATTGTATGACTCATTAGCTTAATACCCCTATAGTTCATGCAATTTTGTACGTCGCCCTTATTCTTGTAGATAGGCACCAAAGTGCTCGTTCGCCACTCATTTGGCATCTTCTTCGTTTTCAAAATCCTATTGAAAAGGTCAGTGAGCCATGTTATACCTGTCTCTCCCAAAACTTTCCACACTTCGATTGGTATATCGTCTGGGCCTATTGCTTTTCTATGCTTCATCTTCTTCAAAGCTACAACCACTTCTTCCTTTCGGATTCGACGATAAAAAGAGTAGTTTCTACACTCTTCTGAGTTACTCAACTCCCCTAAAGAAGAACTCCTTTCATGTCCTTCATTGAAAAGATTATGAAAATAACCTCTCCATCTGTCTTTAACCGCGTTCTCTGTAGCAAGAACCTTTCCATCCTCATCCTTGATGCACCTCACTTGGTTTAGGTCCCTTGTCTTCTTTTCCCTTGCTCTAGCTAGTTTATAGATATCCAACTCTCCTTCTTTGGTATCTAGTCGTTTATACATATCGTCGTAAGCCGCTAACTTAGCTTCTCTCACAGCTTTCTTCGCCTCTTGCTTCGCTTTTCTATACCTTTCACCATTTTCATCAGTCCTATCCTTGTATAAGGCTTTACAACATTCCTTCTTAGCCTTCACCTTTGTTTGTACCTCCTCATTCCACCACCAAGATTCCTTTTGGTGTGGGGCAAAGCCCTTGGACTCTCCTAATACCTCTTTTGCTACTTTTCGGATACAACTAGCCATGGAATCCCACATTTGGCTAGCTTCCCCATCTCTATCCCACACACACTGGGTGATTACTTTCTCTTTGAAAATGGCTTGTTTTTCTTCTTTTAGATTCCACCATCTAGTCCTTGGACACTTCCAAGTCTTGTTCTTTTGTCTCACTCTTTTGATATGTACATCCATCACCAACAAGCGATGTTGATTAGCCACGCTCTCTCCTGGTATAACTTTGCAATCCTTACAAGTTATACGATCCCCTTTCCTCATTAGAAGAAAATCTATTTGTGTTTTTGACGACCCACTCTTGTAGGTGATCACATGTTCTTCTCTCTTCTTAAAGAAGGTGTTGGCTAAGAAGAGATCATATGCCATTGCAAAATCCAAGATAGCTTCCCCATCCTCGTTTCTCTCCCCAAAACCATGGCCACCATGAAAACCTCCATAGTTGCCTGTCTCCCTGCCCACGTGTCCATTTAAATCTCCTCCTATAAATAACTTCTCCGTCTGAGCAATTCCTTGCACCAAGTCTCCAAGGTCTTCCCAAAATTTCTCCTTCGAACTCGTATCCAACCCTACTTGAGGTGCGTACGCACTAATCACATTGATAAGTTCTTGTCCTATTACAATCTTGATTGCCATGATTCTATCTCCTACCCTCTTGACATCTACAACATCTTGTGTCAAGGTCTTGTCCACGATGATGCCAACACCGTTTCTCGTTCTATTTGTGCCCGAATACCAAAGTTTAAACCCTGAGTTTTCTAGATCCTTTGCCTTACTACCAACCCACTTAGTTTCTTGTAGGCACATAATATTTATCCTTCTCCTCACCATAACTTCCACTACTTCCATAGATTTTCCCGTTAAGGTTCCTATATTCCACGTTCCTAAACGCATTTTGCTCTCTTGAACTCTACCCTTCTGTCCTAGCTTCTTCACCCTCCCCCGTCTAATAGGATCAAAGTACTTCTTTTGTGTGTCCCGTGTAAAGTTGATAGGAGCATATGCTCCCAAACAACTTTGAGTGGAGTCGTTCGAAAAGAAGTTTCTATGGCCCCCTTGCTCATTTAACACTGCATCCGGGTGCCGATGGAGATACAGCGACCCTTGCTCACTTATCACTGTGCTCGGGCCACACAGCGCGCCACTTACGGGTGACGCCCTAGCTTTAGCGCAATTTTGTTCTGAATTCATTTTCATAAGGATTCGACGTGATCATGGAGTGCCGGCTGTCGACTACCTGACGCCCTCCCCCTACAATTAAATATTAGTCTTAAATTTTTAATTATTTAAGGCCCCAAATTTGATAATTCATTGGGGCGCCACTACTTCCCGCTTTAGATTTGGGAAGGAATCTGAAAGGGTTATGTGACGCTTTCCACTGTTCTTCTCGGATTACCAGAACGCGGAATGAAATTTTTCGTCACCGAGTAGTTTCCAACTTTGGTACTTACCAGACAGTCATATCTGACGATTGTTAGAGCATCTCTAAATGAAATGTCAAATATAGTATGTCAAAATTTTATTTGATGGTTGATGTGGCAAATTGAATACAAATGCAAAATTCTCTTTTTTTTCCAAGAGATGTGTCAAATATTTATTTTATTATTTTATTAAGCCTAGAGTTACATTAACTATTAAAAAATAATCAAAATTAGTTTTAGTTTTTATTTTATTGGTTGTTACTGAGACCCATGCATTAAAAGTTAAATTAAATATATTTGACTTCTTCTTTGTTTGCTGTAAAAAAAAAAAGTAGTTAGAAAGTAATGACTCACATGTCACATCATATATGGTATATCCATTGGATAACACTTAAATGTCTTTTAATCTTATTTGACATATTTGACATCTCCTTTGGAGATGATCTTAACAACTCTTCACATATTTTCACAATATGTGACGGAATTTTCACGCGTCACATAGAATTCCGTCACTTATTCTCTGTTTTCTTGTAGTGGTTTTGATAATGATTTTTCTCAATTGAAAAATTAATGATCTTGCTAAGAAAATGGTGGAGAAAAAGGTTGCATCAAACATCTGCATATGTATATTTGCTTGTATAGTTGGCTTTGGTTTTACTAGTTGCAACCGCTTCAGTGGAGAGGGTCTTTTCCGCTACGAATATCATTAAGGAGTCAACTTCGCAACAAAATAGGAGATCAATGGTTGAGTGACAACTTAGTTATTTACATTGAGAAATATGTTTTTTCATGTATGGGTAATGAAGCTATCATGAAACATTTTTAGACTTGGAAACCTCATCGTGGACACTTTAATTAGGATTTTATAGTTTGTAATGTTGTTTTGCATATGATTTTTAAATGAAATGTATCATAATTTCTTTTCAATGTTATTTTTGTCTATAAATTTTTTGACCTTTATTATTGGGACCACCGAGTTTAAAATCCTAGATCCACTACTGGCTGTAAGCAAGTTAGTTTAGCTAACACAATGGAGCCAAAAATAATTCAAAAAATACCAGAGCTAACACGTAGACTTCTATTCACAGTTGACAAGAATATTGTCATCAATTGGCAAGGCCCGCATTTCATTCCACCGACAGTTAAACCACAAAGTAGCCTAAGTTGTAGACTAATATTTCTCCAAACTCATTTTCACATAACAAGGAGATAATGTAAGAGAATTAAAGCTAGAACTAATAATTAATTCCTACATTTAAGCTTTCCTAATTGAAAACATATTCCTTTATTCAAAGAAATACAATTAAATTCAATCAAGGTATTCTCCAAATATAATTCTCAATATTTATCATATATTTAATAATACCTGTAAGGACTTTTCTCAAACATCTTTAAGATATTTCAATATCTCAAAGATATTTTCCTACTGCATCTAAGGGATGACACACCTTGGTCAATTGGACGCGGAGATGTGGCGTGGGTTTTCCCACACACCATGGTCGGGCACTAGCTTCCATGAATACCCTATCACTAATTCATTCTTTGTAAATTGATCCTATGCAATTCAACTCAAAATCTCTCTCTCTCTCTCTCTCTCTCTCTCTCTCTCTCTCTCTCTCTCTCTCTCTCTCTCTCTCTAATTTCATCAAATCTAAGCGCGGCGGAATTTTACAAAAATAAATTGGTGCTTTCATTGAGAGCTTGATTTAAATCTAAAAAAACTCTCGCAATATTTTTTTCAAATTTCTACCTCTTTTAATTTTTCTAATGCACCCCATGTCCGAATTTTTTACTTCTTTGATTTACGTGCCATAGGAAAGAAAAACATGGTTGGAAATTCTGAACCACAACGAAAGGCCCTTCCTAAGTGCCTCGTCCTTGCTCTATCGCTCCTCGTGATAGAAAATGGAGGTTGGGCAGTTGCCTCCTCTTGTGAACCCTATCACATCCTCTCAGGCCAAAATCGCAGCAAGAATGGCAGCGACAACACCAAAGTGCACATTAAATAAGGATAATTCGGAATTGGCGAAAAGGAGTTAGGCAAGAGTACTAGCAAAAGCTAGACGTGGTATTTCGGGTTTGGGATAATGAGTTTGAAAGAATGGTTATTGTGCATTCATACATATCATTTAGATAGGATGTCACGTTCCGATCCCAACATACGTCGAGAATCGACACGTGACAAGGAAAATAACATCCATTGAATACGGTATAAGTTACGGAATAAAATACTTTAACTGATAAACCAAAATAATATGAAGGTGGCTAAGTTCTCCACAAAATATTTACAAATATGTACATCCCAAAAAGAAGTATAATCTTTGCTTTACTAAGAACAAGTTTGAGGTGCTCAAAAGAAAATCCCAAAGATAAAGTACAAGATAGGATATAGGGGTAACCTAGCGCTCCAAATCTCTGATAACTCTACCATTACCCCACCTACGAACCTCTCGAAGCTACTCAAACTTGTTACATGTAAGATCAGTGCCTACACCATCGAAATGGTGCACCGGGCAAACAACAACCCGGATAAGCTACGAAGCTTGTGTGAGCGACAAATAATAAAAAGTATATGATACTAATAATAAAACCATTCATCATTCACAATTTATAAACCTTGAATATAAACCATTCATAAGAAATCGCTACCAAACCTTACAACCTCCAAAGGAGTCACACATACATTTAACAAGCTTTCTAAATCAAAACTCAAAGTTCTTAAAGCCACATTCACATATATACTCAAAACTAGAGTTAGAGAGAAGTCGTTCGACCGAAACCTACACAAGTAACCAAATAGGAAATGGCCCCCCAAAGCAGATCAACCAAGCAGAGCCACCCCTGAGAAAGTAACCAAGTAGGTAGTGACCCCCTAATGCGGATTAACCAAACAGAGTCACCCCTGAGAAAATAACCAAGTAGGTAGTGACCCCTCAATGCGGATTAACCAAGCAGAGTCACTCCTACAACTATTGGAAAATGATCGCCCAATGCGGATTAACCAAGCATGATCACCTTTAAATATGTATGGTCATACCTAGGATATAAGGATCGCCCAACGTGGATTAACCAAGCATGATCCACAAATAGTATGGTCCCTTAACGCGGATTAACCAAGCAGGACCATTGCTACGAAGTGCAGACTTAGTGTCACCTAACCTCATGACACTAGGGTAATGGTCTTTTACAATCCATCATTTCTATCAAACCATCAAATATATATTCCAAAACACAATCCATCATTTTTATCAACCATCACACATATATTCCAAAACACAATCCATCATTTTTATCAACCATCACATATATATCCCAAAACACAATCCATCATTTTTATCAACCATCACACATGTCACACATATATATTCCAAAACACAATCCATCATTTTTATCAACCATCACATATATATATCCCAAAACACAATCCATCATTTTTATCAACCATCACATATACATTCCAAAACACAATCCATCACAGTTCAAATATCCAAATCACCTAATGTTTCATAAGTAGATCGACGACAACTTAATAGCAACAATTATTTAGCATCAGAACTATTTTAAGAATCCATAGTGTAACCACAAAGTTTATTAGCACAAAAGATTTCAAAGCAATAACCATAACACATAGATTAGAATCACTCACCTGAGATCCACACTAACGCACTCAAACACAAGAGTCAAGGCATCACGTTCTATCACCACCTAACAAGGTACAAACCACATTTAGATTTCCTTCGACAATTCACATACTTAAAACTCTCATATATTTCCCACAACAACATTTAATGAGGAATCGAACTGTCATTCTAAAGTAGGGTCCATGATCTTACGTCACTTATTCCGTAATATCCAATCACTAGATTTTCACTTGTAAGTCCCTAAGGTCCTTAAACATTATCTATCATAGCATACTAAAATTGGTGTCAATTCAATGGTAAGATCATCAATCGCTAGAATAATCAAGTGGCGGAGCTTATCGATAAAATACTCAACCAACAACATTTTTATAAATCGAATGTCACACACTTGAAAATTTGACTTTCTCAAAAAATTCTCAAATTTTACAGGAATAAAGATTTCAACAAGTAGAGTAAACTTTATACCTGTGCCCGAGTCCAATTTGGCCAGGAAGGCCCTCAAATTGTCTTGCACCCAACGAAACCCTAAGGTGGGTGTCCTTAAATTCGGCTTCCTTGGTGTTCCAACGCCCCAACCACCAATTGGATCCTGTTTCTGGGTCCAAGGGAAGTTGATTAAGGGTGATGGTTAATGGTGATACTCTCCGGAACGACAATTCGTCGTCGAGAACCCCCTAGGTTCTCCTATGGAGTTCTACCTGAATTTGTCCTTAAAACCCTTGATTTTTGGTGGAGATGGAAGATGGAAGGTTGTGGAAGATGTGGCAGGTGTGGGATGGTTGAAGATTACCCGAAAATATGGTGGAAGATGGCTGTTTGGACCAGCTGAAGATATGGTGTTGTGGTGCACAATAGCTGAATGGAAGAAAAGAAAATCCCCCTTCTTCTTTTCTTTTTTCTTCTCCTCCTTTTTCCTTTCTAATTTTTTTGCCCAATTCCCTTATAATAGCCGGCCGTTTAATCCCAAAAGTGTTTGGCCTTTTACCCCCAAGTGAAATTTAAAATAATTCCCACAATCTATAGTTTCACAACTTCAAACGTCAGCAACTATACAGTTATAATTCGGACTCGCAAACGGCTTTCGCCTATGCGTTCGTGGGTTCGAGATCTATTTAAAAATACTAGTTGCAACTTCGAAATGTCAACGAAAAATAAAGATTGCTTATGAAACTTCCAACTCGATAACTGATCAATTACTAACTTAAAATTAACGGAATTAAAATTAACTAATAAAGATATTGTAAGCGTGAAATATGAATTTAAAATACAAGATACGTAATAAATGGTGAAATTCGTGTAGTCTTGTAAAAGTTTATTTGATTTTACCTTGCACTTTCGGATTAGGGATTCTCTACCAACCTCAGGTTTGGAATGCGACAACTTTGCTCTCTAGAGTCTCTACTAATCCACCATCGATTTGGTTTCTAAACGGAGACCACTTTAGTGGTCGTTCTCGGGAAACAAGTGACGATGGGTTGCTTTTTCTTGATAGGGATTAGGGTTTTTAGCTGTTATTTTTTAATTATCGAGTAATTGTCTATATTGAACCGGGTTTCCCCTTGTTTATCTTGGGCTGCTACTACTGTTGTTTTTGTGGCCTGTTTATTTTATGAAATTTCTTTGATGCACTATGTGCACTAGAAAAAACCTCATTTATTTATTTTACGTTTAATTCCTCAGTCTTGGATCTGTGATATTTAGATGGGATTAATAATATATATGAGTTGGGAACTTAGCTATATACTTTCTATTTTGTTAGAAAGAGCACTATCAAGTCTATCAATCATCACTACAGTTTAGTGGTATTCTTATTATTATGGCTAGCTCATTATAGAGCTTATCTCAATCCCCCACCTCATACTGTAGATAACATCCGATCCTGGCCCAATACCAGCAGAGCGATCGTTCGGGACCTCAAAAAATTGGGGGCACAAAAAAATTATTAGGGTAATGTATTCAATTATGTTTTCATAAGCGTGTAAATTGAAACACGTTTGATTGAGTGAACAAGAAGTACATCTAGAGGCGCTGGTTTCATTGTGTATTGAAAGAAAAAGGTCTTGAGTCTCTGCGCGCCTTGTTCTTTTCAAATTTTTACTATTTTTGTTTAATTGTTAAATTCTTTTTACCTTTGATTTTGGGAAGTGTTATTGGCACTCCAAAAATCTCATTCTACACACCCATAAGTGTATTTTTCTTTCCTAATATAGAAAGTTTGGAGTGTAGAATGTGATTTTTGGAATGCTAATAACAATTCCCTTGATTTTTTACTATTTTTTTATTGTTGATTTCTTCTTTGCAATTTTTTACTAATTTTTGTTAATTGTTAAATTCTGTTTACCTTTGATTTTTTACTAATTTTTTATTGTTAATTTCTTATTACCTTTTATTATAATTACTAGCTATGAGTGGGTTGCAGGTTTTTGACAGTCATTTCAATTCAAGTTTAATCTTCAACAAATTAATGTATTTATGTCTTCACCAATTTAATTTGGCAAGAGTGAACATTATTAAAAAAATGATATCACTTTCAGGCCGCTGAAAAATTTGGAACTTTCTTTTCTACAAAATCTACAAGGACTTTGCTTAGAAAATTGCTTTGTCAAAGTCTTGTTCTTAGACACTTTAAACATCAAGTGTTGCTCAATTGACATTAGGATTTCTCCTGATAGCTCCTAAGTGATTTAGAACTTGAAACACCACAAATAACAGAGCAAGGGAAGAAGACGAAGATGCAACAGAAAAAAAAAAAAAGAAGAGAAAACTGTAGATACTCATCTATTAGATGCTTGTTTATGTTTCACTGCTGTGTGTTTGCCTGCTTGAATTGCTGGTTTGCTTTTTCTTTTTTTTAGAAGGAAGAGAAAGAGTTAATCATCTATATTGCAGACACATAAAATAATCTTTGTTTACTTATTCTCTTATTCCTTATACTTTAATATTAAGAATGAAGAAAGTAATTTTATTTATACCTTAATTTTAGAAGCACATAAGAAAATAGTCATTCACACAAACTAACAGAGAGACTAGTACTTTTCTACTATATGACAATCTTCTTTTCCTTATGACCAATTGACCAAATATTACGATGTAACTTTGTTTTTTTTATGTATGATGAACTTATTGTCCGACAAAGAAAAATACCTATTCAAATTATTGAAAATCCTTTAGGTACCTAGTTGAAAAGAAGGAAAAAAAATCACATAAAAAATGTAAACTTTCTTATGCGTGGTTGTAGGTTTGTGGGCCTCTTTTTTATTTTTGCCCAAAGCCTCTAAAATATTTGGACCAGCCCCTGATGACATCATATGTATTAAAAAAAAAAAAATCTCAATCCTTAGTTTTAAGGTCTTCTCGTACTTTTACTAATTTTTAAAGTATCGAATTTGGTTTTTTTTTTTTTTTTTTTTGGAAGTGTAAGAAGAGGAAATAAGAGTTTATTAGATGCAGGCTACCTGAGTAAAACAAGGGGTTCAATTGAACCACACCATGCAAAAAAACCTCAGTAATTAACCTCACTCCATTACATATAAATATACATGTATGTGTGTGTGTGTGTACTCACTCGCAAGCATAACACCAAAACAGTGTTAGGTGATGGTCGCCCTGCTGGCATGGTGATCGCAACTCTCTCGTGGGCAACATTCTATGAGCACATTTTCAAGTTGCACCATGCGTTAGGTGATGGCAACTCTCTCGTGGGCACCTTTTTCTCCTGTCTACAAAGGGCTATCAATCCTTTTCTTTCCCTAACTTTTCCTTCATGATTGATGGCGGAGCCTGAGGTTGATAATGTATGAGAAGGTTAAGTTAGAGGATACTTGTATTAACCTCACTCCATTACATATAAATATACATGTATGTGTGTGTTTGTGTTTGTGTGTACTCACTCGCAAGCATAACACCAAAACAGTGTTAGGTGATGGTCGCCCTGCTGGCATGGTGATGACAACTCTCTCGTGGGCAACATTCTATGAGCACATTTTCAAGTTGCACTATGCGTTAGGTGATGGCAACTCTCTCGTGGGCACCTTTTTCTCCTGTCTACAAAGGGCTATCAATCCTTTTCTTTCCCTAACTTTTCCTTCACGACTGATGGCGGAGCCTGAGGTTGATAATGTATGACAAGGTTAAGTTAGAGGATACTTGTGAAAATATTATATAGGAGAGCCTGGGGTTAAATTTAAGAGCTCGTTTAGCTTTTGTCATTCTAGAAGCATGATAAAAAGTACAATTGGAGATGAATTTTTCAACTTCATTCTAAAGTTTAGTTAAAAGTACATACAAGGAGCCCATTAAAGATGTTCTAAATATTGTCAGGAAAGTTTTTACAAACTATATTTGTAGAGAAATGCTAAGGAAACTCTCCTAAAAGTGGAACTCTTCATGAACTTTTTGCCGCCTCATGTTTTTTGTTCAATATTTTATAGAGTAATGTTATGAAGATTAAATTTGGAAACTAAATGATGTGCTACCAATATGAATAAGCACGTTTATCAACGTTTAAGTAATAAACCACTCATTAACTTTTATGTCATTTAGTTTTCAAAACTTTGTCTTTAAATTTAGTGTTCCTAACATCACCGTATTTTATAATGTTGACATAAAAAATAACATAAAATTATGAGATGACAAATAGTCTATAAAAAGTTTTACTTTAAAAGTCCCACTTTGATGTAAAATTGACGTAAACCTGTATTAGTTATGCAGCTCCCCTTTTTGTTGAAGAACGTTATACAGCTCCCCTTTTTGTTGAAGAACGTTATACAGCTCCCCTTAAATGCAAAGTTTCAACGGTATTAATTAATACCGACAAGGAAACTAATTATATATGGGACCTGTTATAAACAAGAAATTTTACTGTTCAACGGTATTAACATTGACAATATAAAACGCATGGTTTTCTGGGGCCAAGTTCTGCTGTCTTCTGATTGCATTTAGGGCTGATTTAGTATTACTGTACTTTGGAAAAAAACTGATGTGAGAATAAGTAGTTATGCTGTGAGAATAAGCGGCTGTAAAATAAATCAGCAGAGTGTTTGGTAAACTTTTTTGTAAAAGTGCTTTTGGAAAAGAAAAAAAAAACAGTCTGATAGTGGATCTTTTCATTAAAAGAGCACTGTAGCTCTGTGTGCTTTGAAAAAAAGTTAGTTTTCCAAAGCTGCAAATAGTAGCTTCAGCTTTTTCCTTTGATTTCAGCTTATTCTCACAGCAGCTTCCAAAATAAGCCATTTTTTTTTCAATTTACCAAACACCTAAAACCCTCACAGCTTTTTTTCATAGGTGCTTTTTTTTAAGCACCTCACTCCCAAACCACCCCTTAGTTTTGTGTCTCTATGAATTAACATTGACAACACAAAACGCTCGTTTTTTGGGGCCAAGGTTTGTTGCCTTCTGATTGCATTTATTTTTAAGAACTTTAACGAAAAACTTACAGTATTATTCATTTTAACGAAAAATCACATTTTTACTTTAAAAAGTTAATCATTGTACTATTCATTTACAACATATTTTTGTCATTTTCGTTAAAAATTATAGTTTTCAAACTCTTTTTATTAGTTTTTCTTTTATTTTTGTCTCTTTACGAATTTTTTGACATTTGACCCTCCACTCGTTCTAAAATTAACACTGCTAACTATTATATATTACTAATTATAAAAATTAAAGAAAAATAAAAACAACACAGTCAAATAAACACCAGACAACAACCTACTCCAACCACGCCCAGTCACTGCCGAAGCTCATCCTCACCGCCAGCAAAGTTCCTTTTCTTTCTCTATCTCTCTCCTCGAGATCTTTCTCTCTTGAATTCTCGCACTAGATCGTGATCCATTCATCCATCCAGTCAAACAACAAATGTTTTGTGGAGTTCGAAATTTGAGAATGGAAGATATAGTGAAGAATTTGATAGAGAAAGATCTTGAGGAGAGAGATAGAGAAGGAACTTTACGGTCGGTGAGGATGAGCTTCGGCGGTGATTGGTGTGGTTGGAATCTTTCCTAAGCAGCAACAACGAATGAAAATATGCCCAGATCTTGTTGTTCCATTTTGTGAAACAGTATTAGTGAAATGTTTTGCTGAAACTGACACGGCCCGATCCCGATATTCCTCGAATACCATGATAGGCACATGCTGGCTGACACCCAAAGGTGACGAAAGCCATTTTGAATGCAAATGCTGAGAATAGGAATTAGATAAGACTTAGAAATATAAAAGAATAATGAATATGCATTTAAGGAACGTGTTCAGAGCATACAACTAACTAGAACACTGAAAGAAATAATATAAAAATTAGTTGAACAAAGGAGTGGGTTCTACACCGAGATGACTCAAAGATGCCGATGCGGAAATGCCTGGATGCTGGGATTGTATGCCTCGATTCTATGTTCTAAATGGGGCGCAAAACAAACATGAATGGACCAAGTTGATATATATATAATAAAACAGTTATCAACATACTAACCCCCAGGTTTATATAAAGAAAATTACTAGCATAATAAGTGATAGGTTTACTGAAAACCCTAGCATGCCAAAAACATCTCAAAAGACATATCACGGAAAACAAAATATCAATCGTTTCACAGATCGTCTCGTAAACGCGGTGTGCTGCCGGTAAGATCACTGAATAAATATAACTCTCAGCCCTATGCCAACATCGTGGTCTCTGCGCCCGTAGCCAGAGATTACCAACTCCTGGCCCAATGCCTGCTCCGTATCCCTCAGCCCGTAGCTAGGGATTATTTCTATTGGCCTATCTACCAACACCAGATCCTCGTCCCAGGTGGCATAGTGTCCACTAGGTACGCATAAATAGTTACGCCTCTCATAAATAATCATTTCATAGTATAAAGTCATTCATCGTCTATACTATAAAGAGGGGTTTCTAAAACATGTTGTAGCATCCTATTGTCATCCATCAGATAGTCTACCAGTTCATAGTTTTTATAGAAAATACGATATATGAACCTATAGCTCAATATAAGCTAATAATTAATTCCTCACCAAAAACGAGACGATAAACAACATATTCCATAAAACATGCTTAACATAAAATTAGTTCATAAACTAGTAAGGCATGTTATTCATTTATGCAATTAAACTATGAAATCATGCAAATTTTAGAAGGGGTCAACTCACAGATACTCTGTAGCAGCAAAGTTTTGCGGAAAAGGATTAAGGAATTCCCCACAAGCAACTTCACCTAAGCACAAAAATGTACAATTTATCAAACTACCTAGCTATAGAATTTCAAGAAATGGAAATGGGTCTTGGGTTTGGATCCGGATTAGGGTTTAGGTTTAGGTTAAATAGGATTAGGACCTATTGGGTTTTGGGTTTAGATAGTTTAGGAACAAATGGGTGGTTTGGGCTTGAGCCCAAACCCACACAACACACACACATGCACAGCACAACACACACACACACACACACACACACACACACACACACAACACAACACACACATACACACGTGCACCACACACACATGTACCATACACACTCACACGCACTCACCGTACACGTACACGCACACACCCACATGGACACACACACACACCACACCCAAACACTCAGCCCACATACACTCGGCCCGTATGCTTAATAGCCAAAGGGAAAACTGGGATTAACCCACTTGAATAAAACCAGTCCGAGGCCCATTTGGGCTTTTAAAACAATTAGCTGAAAATTAAAAGGAAATAGGTTGGGTTTTAAGGTTCTGGGCTGGTCCAAATACGGGCTAAAGCCCGTGGGTGTTCTGAAATGGCCTGATGGCCTGCGGGGTGTCGAGGAAGAACACCGGAGCTGCTATAGCTTCGGCCGACGACAACGTATAAACCAAGCTCCCAAAATGCGGAGAAAAACACAGCTGAAGTGATAGGAACGAGAATATACCACTGTGAGTCTCGACTGTGGTCGAGAATGGTTGGGTTGGTCACGTAACTTGTCAAGTTTTCTCGCCGGGTTCTGGAAAACAACAATAAAATGCATGCACAAATTATTACAAGGGTTTTAGACCTTAGATTTCAAGTCGATTTGAACATGCAAGGCTTGAGGATGATACCTGAAACATTATAGGGAAATCTCAAGCCAAAACAGAGACTGGAAAGTTGAGCTATTCCTTAGATTCAGTAAGAACTATGAAGCTCTTTGTTCAGCACCACCATTCGATTTCCTAAGCCACATATATGCTCAATTTGAGGGTTTGGAGGTACGATTTAAACAGAGGTTTAGGATGGTGGTGGTCTGTGGCTTTTGGTGCAGAGAAGAGAGGTGAGGGAGAGAAGGCGAGTGAGAAAGTGAGTCACGGGGAGGGGGTAGAGAGAGATGAGGTTTGTTAAGGTGCTACCATGTGGCAGTTTGAGGGAGTTTATGAATCTAAATAAAGTGTCCAGATTTAGTCAAGCTAGGGGACCAAAATGATAAATTCAATAAAACTTTGGGAAATTATAAAATTACATATAAATTTGGGGGTAGGATTTAACAGAAACACCCAATAAGAGGAACAAAATAACTATGATCGCAGGGCTACTGCTAGAAAGAGGACTTGCAGAGGACATTGAGAATAGTGCTATACACATTAATTGTTTCGGAGGATGCAGGTGAATTTGAACCGTTCCTAAGCAACAACAACGAATGCAAATACGACTTCGCTGATGAGCTTTGTTTTCATCTAATTAAAAGTAAATCTCGGCAATGATTTGTTCATATTCAGACCTTGATTTTCATCTTATTATTCCCTTGTGTCTCTTCTTGACAGTTTTTGGTTGCTGCGATTTAGCCTTACACATTTGTGGCTTCTAAGTTTTTTTATCCGAGTCTGCGATTCAGTTTTCTTTGCTCTTTGTTGTTCAGCCGGTGCCACTTTTAGGATTATTAGTTGTATTCTTTTTCACTTGAAAATAAGAGGTTTTAAGTTTGATTCTCGCCAAAAATTAATTTAAAATACATTATTGCTAGCATATTGTGAGGCTAAATTCACTCTCTTCCTCCTTAAGAAAAAAACTTGTGTGAGACTTAACTTGTCATTGAATTATGTTGAGTCACATTACAATCTATTCAAGACTTGTCGTTTGTTTGATTAAAAGTTTTAGAATGTTAACGTTAAAACCTAAAATGATTATTCAGAACTAAAACTAAAAATAGAAAAATAAAAACACATACCCCATCACCAGTACATCTCCATATCAATCCAACTAACCAAACGGTTTGGGCCAAACCATTCATTTATGGTCTTCCTTTAATTCGTAGAAGGCTTCTATTGACCTATACACTCCTCTATCCTTAGTAAGGAGAGATTTTTCAATGTAATCGGAACACGGAGTAATATAACACGTGTTAATATACAAATAGTATAATATATATATTAAAAAGTTAATAACTTAAAAAATAAGATTTTTCATCACTTATATTAAAATACGTAGTGTACTACCCGTATTTCGGTCACAATAAAAATTTCTCCTTGACAAGGGTTTGCTACTTTGACTAATTTTAACGTTTTGTCAGATGTGATTGAAAAAGAAAAGTCGGAACAGTTTGTTAGATTTGTTTGATATAATCTTTGTTAGTGGGTGATTAACTGGAATGTTTTTATTAAATATACAGACAAGTGACAGCCAAACCCGACCAAATAAAGGAGGCAGAATCTCTGCCCTTTCATTTTCCGTGTCCTTCCGTGCCCTTCTGTTTATGTGGTCACAGTTAAGCTACGTCAAAATTTTATATTACTATTCATTTTTGTCTTATTATCTCTATAAAAAATAATATAAAATGTTGACGTGACTTAACCGTGACTACACAAAACAGAAGGACACGAAGGACACGGAAAGTGAGAGGGCAAAGAATCTGCCTCCCCAAATAAAACCCTCCTATTTCTTTCTTAACAAATTCTCCCTCTTTACAACCTTAAAACACATCGACAATAATTTCTGTATCGTTGTTAAAAAGAACACTTTGATCAATAGAGGAAAACAAGGTATTTCTAAGGTTTTTTAACAGGTTTTTTTTTTATAGGTTTAACGAATGAAAGAAGATATATATTTCTGGGTATGTGCGTATTAATGGATTTAAATGATGGGGTCGGTTGGACCATAGATTTAAAAATTATCGTTTTTTTCATATCACGATATTTCGTGAGTATTCCTTTAATTTTCGTTAATATATCGCGATAATATCGATATTATCACGAGATGAACCTAAAAATATTTGAAAAATTCTGAAAAGTCTCAAACATGCACATAAAGGGGTTCAAACCCCTCCCATCTAACTCCTTCAGCGACTTGACCACCATACCACTTACGTTTTTATGAAAACATGCTAAACTCTTTATATATATGGTTTTGTTTTGAATTCTTTTTGCAAGAAACAAATTTGCACATATTCCAAATTTTTTGTGGTATTATATTTTAAATTGTGTCAATTAATTACTTAGTCAATGGCATGTGGTTTTTAATTTTTCTATTTTTTATTTGGTCACTTACATGTATGGTTGGAAAAAATTCCCGAAAATCCCAAACCAAACTGAAAAAGTCCCAAACCAAAACCATCCCGAAAAATACCGAAATTTTCGATATGGGATTGGTTTCCAAATCCCATTTGTTTGGTAATCCTGAAATCCCGAAAAATACCGAAGTATTCGGTTTCCTATTGACTTTTGGGTTTCGGTTCTTGAAAGCCATTGCTATGGTTGCTGACTACTCTTCACAATACACTTACTCTACACATAGTGATGATGAAGATAGTGAAAATTTTGAACCTCATAGGAACTCTATGTGGTACTTAGTCACTCATGTATCTTACCATGCAATGTATAAAGTGTAAAATATTGTACTAATTCATTATATATAAACGATTATGGTGTGTTTAAACTTCTTTCATTAATTATTATATATTTTCTACACTCACAATGTTTGCCAGCTCGCTATATAATCAACTTAAATCAGTTAAATCCATCATGCAATGCATTTCCTTCCAATTTTTTATGATAAATTAATAGATAATTGACTAAATAAACATCTTGTAAAGTTTCAATAAAAATTTCCAAGTTTTTCTTACAATTTCCGTGGTTTCCATGTAATTTTTATCGATATCGATATTATCCCGATATTTCCATCGATATTTCCGTGTTTTCGGACTACCGATATTACCGATATTTTCTTCCTTGGTGAGGACGAGGAGAGGGATGAGGTGCACTTGAGACAGTCTTTTGTTTTTCGATTTTAATTAACTAATCAATTATGTTATAATTTAATTTTTTTTTCTAATTTAAAGTTAAAATAAGGAGAGTCCTCCATCATTTTGGTTAAACACATGGTAAGTTTTGAATACAGTAGTGTCATTTAGCATGATCTAGTGACAAGTCGAGCCCTACAAAAGTTTTTTTTTCCCGTTAATGTAAAATATCTTTTAAAAATAATAATAAAAAAAAAGACACAAAGGAGACATGTCTTTTTTTTTTGTCGAAAAGGAGAATGTAATTAGGGAGAGCAATTTTGCTAACCACCATAAACTATGATATATGCTCACCATGCACTTAATAATTTAACATGTGTCATTTCACTTAAGTTTTTTTTTTTTTTTTGGACAAACAAAGTTACTTTTCCATTAAACAAAGAGACTAGTACAAGGAAAAGATAGCCCAAAAAGCATCTCACAACCGAAATACAAGTCCAACAAGAAAAAGTAAATACAACACAAGGCCCAAAAGGCTTAGTTGAAAAACAACAGAAACCCTAAAAATAAAGAGAAAACCAGCAGCCACCACCAAATCTAACACACCTCTATCGGAAGGCCACCACCACCAAAAATCGAACAAAAAGCAACAACTGGATCAACGAAAAATGGGGGTGAGCGAGCCACCAGCGTTGTAATCCTACCAAATAGTGCAAAAAGCACTTTAACAGCCACCCAAAACCAAGCATGTCATCGAGGAGAAGCACCCGGGGCTGAGTAGCAGTGGTTGGTAGTTGTGGACTCACAACGAAAGGAGACATCGGAGCAAGAGAGGCATCTACAGGTTCCGATCTGAGACAAGCTCAGAGAATTGAGACAAAGCTCAAACAAATTGAGACAAAGCTCAAAGAAAGCCAAAAGGAAAACAGAAGTAAAGCACCGTAGGAGAAAAAAACAGGGGAGGGAAAGCGTGGCAGGAGAAGTGGGAGGACTTGTGGGTGTGGGTAGCGGGATGGGTTGCAACAAGAGAGAAAAAGGCGGAGGGGGAAGGAGGATGACCTAAGGGCGTGGGTAACGGGCTAGAGAGGAGAAGAAAATGGGTAGCAACGAGGGAAAGCCAGCCGACTCCAACTAGAGGAAAGAGTTGGCGGTGAAGGCTGGGGATTTGGGGGGTTTCCTGCCGTCATTTCAATTAACTTTAGTTTTAATTTTTTTTTCAAAATTGAAAAAGTAAGATTTAATGTAAAAGTTGACTAGAATTAGCTGAAATAACACATGACAAATGATTAGGTATGTGGTGAGCATACGCTATAATTATGGTAGTGAACAAAAATGTTCTGACAGCAGACCTTTGACTGTTTGCTGGTCACATTATTCTATAAATACATGGCCGTTCATGCAAACTGATGAAAGGTTTATAATTTGAATAATATACATTACATAAACCAAGATGGAGGTTTGGGAAGAGGAACTGGAGCCAGTGAGCCCTAATGGCCACTATTTCAACAGCTCTGTTTTATCGGTATCAGTTCTTGCTGTTTTGGAATATGAAATTCCAATTGATGACTCTCAAACTTTGTCATTGCTCGAGAATGTGTTCCTGCCCATCAGCCCACGCTTCTCCTCTATAATGGTACTCTCTCTCTCTCTCTCTCTCTCTCTCTCTCTCTCTCTCTCTCTCTCTCTCTCTCTCACACCACCCTGTCGACTGCACCTCCGGGTCGAGCGACACCAGAGAGGTTTTAGTTCGGATTATCGGCACCGGAGAGCACGAGAACCGCGAGAACGGGGGTGCGACCGATTGGACTGTCTGGAGCCGACGGCGCCAATACGATCGCAGAACGAGAGATGTAGGTTGGGGAGGGCATGTGGTTGAGCTTTGAGTCGATCAGACGGGTGAGAGTGGAGGTGGTGGTGGTTTCATTGGATGGAGGGGAAAGGTTGGGAGCTGTGGAGGAGGAAGAGGAAGACGTTGGTGGTGAGAGGGTGGTGGGTTAAGCGGTCAATGCTGGGTGGGTGGTTGGGTGTGGGGATATATGCATATGGGAATTGGATTGTGTGTTTTTACAGGGTTTGGGTTGATGGCTGTGTCAATGTAGGAGTCGGGGTGTGTGTTGGGTTTTTGGGAAAGGGAAGAAGATGATGAACAGTCATCTTCTTCTTTTTATTTTATATTTTATTTTTAAGTTTTTAATTATATAAAAAAATTATTTAAATATTTTCTAATTCACATAGGTAATATTTAATTAGATTTGTGAGACTCAGTTATGTGCTTTTGACACAATTATGACGAAATGACCACATTGATTAGTGATACTTATTTTCAGGGACTATATTAACCGATTTTCAATTTCAAGAATCATCTTGATGAGATGAGTCAATTTCATGAACTACATTTTTTTACTGGTTTCAATATTTTCCACATGTGAGCATAATTAGTTATAGGGCAAACTACATTTCAAATTCTTCCGGTTTGGAGTGAATTATGAACAAGGTCATGAAGTGTTTTTTTTTGCTTTCTTTTTTTGGCACCAAACTGGGTATATATATATATATATATAACGAATTCATACTAAACAATATCATTAAATCGTAGCATTAAATGGTTGCCCCATAATATATTAAAACTATATCACTTGATGCCTTTGGTCAGTTTGATTGTGTGACCTTGTTCAATATTCAAAGAGACGGAACATTAATCAACTCCTAACCACATTGATACTGTCCCAACTTAACCATCTATTGGAAGATATTGAGTTTTATCACCAAAGGTCTCGATAATATTAGAAGTGGAACCATATACTTATATGTTGTATTTTATTTTCTCCCATCCAATGATATCCCTAAGCTTGATAAAGTTTTAGATCTAAGCATTGTACTAGATCATTATGGTTATATTGCATCATTATAGTACGTGGGCTAAAAGTTTTTTGGGACGTTTGAACTTTCTTTTGAAGTATTCTTTACATAATGTGCACTTTTTCATGAACAGTATTTATTTAATTTGGAAACAGATTGAAAAAAATGGAAAGAAACAATGGAAAAAGGTTGAAGTGAAGCTTGAAGACCATGTTAAAACTCCAATCTTCCCATCCAATATGTCGAATGAATCATATGACGAGTATTTTGATGACTATATCTCAAGCATAGCTACAAAAAGATTTCCACAAGACAAACCACTGTGGGAAGTTCATGTTATAAAGTACCCAAATAGCAATGCAGCTGGTAATGTAATTTTCAAGTTGCACCATGCATTAGGTGATGGCTACTCTCTCATGGGCGCTCTTCTCTCCTGTCTACAAAGGGCTGACAATCCTTCTCTTCCACTAACTTTTCCTTCACGGCTGCCATCAGAAACGAAGAGTGAAAATGTTGTGACCAAAACTATCTCATCCTTGTTGAGCACCATATCCGATTTTTGGTGGGGCATTTCAAAGAGCTTCAGGGGGGAAGATGATCCATCACCAATAAAATCCTCGAATCATGGACTTGAGTTCGCGCCAATTACAATATCAACGATTACGATCTCCCTTGATCGAATCAAATTAATTAAGAGCAGGCTCGGAGTGGTAAGTATCAGATTTTCTATGCAATATTTTGGTTTATGCATGTGTGTATGTATTCTTTTCTTTCTAAAATACGAGAATAAGCTTTCATGTTTGACCTTCCTTCTCCTGTTAAAAAAAAAAAGGATACGTTGCCGCTTCTTTTTAAGCCATTTATTCTCGGAACTAAATATAAATTTATTCTGCGCTCATAGGATGAGGGCATGCAGAAGACTTAAACTGAATATATGTTTAGCCATGCTAACCGTCTGCTTGCAAGTCAATCTCAATGCCTTAATGTAAACCTAAAAAGGTCTGAATGCCGTAATAAAAACCTACCCAGTGCATGGTGGGCATGATTATTACTAACCACTAAAATTTAAAGTATATTTAAAATTACTGAAGAAAGTCGGATGTATTTAATTGAGAATTTGAAAGATTTCAATGGATTTATAAATCATGAATTTTTATGGAGTTTAATTGATTTGTAAAGATTCCATGTAAAATTTTGATTCAATTCCCTAGAAATCTCATGATGGTAGGTGAGATTTATGGATGCTTAAAATACACTACAAAATCTCTCAAATTCCCTCTAATTACTCAACCTTTTCAAATTGTTTAAAATCAAATTTTAGTTGAATACATCTGGAATGTTATAAACTTCTTTAAAATTTTAATTAAATGCACCCGGATTTCTAGGATTTTAATAAACTATCTTAAAATCATGATTGAATACACATTGAATTTTAGAGAATTACTTAAAATCATGATTGAATACCCCTAGATTCATTAAAATAATTTAAATCCCTCAAAATCCTAATTGAATACACCCCCTAAAACTGCCTAATTCTTTTTTTCCAAAGTCAATGTGCCTACTTCATCCTAAATTCCTAACTAGTACAATCTGACCTATTGAAGCTAATGAAGAAGCCCTGAAACTACGATTCTCAATTCTCAAATTTGTTCAACTATCCTTTATAAGAACACATGATTTATCCATAAATTTCACCATAACGGTCTTGATATTGTTGAAGCTCAAGGTGAACAGTTAAATTGGGGACTTTGAGTCCTTAGTCCCTACATTATACATTTATATAGATCTTTTAATGGCTAGTAACAAAAATCTCTTACATATCATTGTTTAAAATATTGAGACTAACAAAAAATAGAATAAAATAAACAACATGCAAATCACCAAACACCATATTGTCAAATTTGTAAAAAATTGTAACACAGTTAACTTATTTATTATCACAGACGATAAATGACATTCTTACTGGGATGGTCTTTCTTGGCTCTCGGCTATATATGCAAGAGATGAACCAAAGCTCAAGGGAAGTGCATAGCACAGCATTAGTTTTACTAAATACAAGGTTCATGGCGAATTATGCGTCGACTGAAGAAATGATCAAACCCAACAGCAAGAGCCCATGGGGAAATCGTTTTGCATTCTTGCATGTTCCCATTCCCAAGTTGACTGAATTCTCAGATGTGCTTGACTTCGTGTGGAATGCACAAAAAATAATCAAGCAGAAAAGAAATTCTTTAGCTATTTATTTCACTAGTGGGCTATTGGAGATGCTGAACAAGTTTGGAGGCCACGAGGTTAGTAAATAATGACTCGTTTGGTACACATGATTGGATTGAAATAAAAAAATTTCAAATTTTAAGGTATAATGAAGGTGGATGTTAATGATTTTCATTTGGAAGGAATCAGAACAAGATTAGCTAGGAAGAAAATTCATCCCTTCTAATCCTACTATTTTATGAAGGATTAGAATGAACAAGTTTTTTTCATGAGTAATCCATCTTCAATTCTCTTAGTGGTCATAGTTGTATTATTTCTTCTTCTTCTTTTTTTTCTAACATACTTTTGATTTAATATCCGTTCCATCCAATCATGTGCACGAAACCAGCCTACGAAAATGCATGTGATATTTCATATATTCAACAAATTTAGCCAAAATGGTATATAAGATTTGTATAACTCCTCATTTTGGTCTCTAACATTTGAAATCAATAGAAGTAGTCCCTGAGTTTGTTTATCATCAATCATTTTAGTCATTCTATGAAAAAACTTCATTAAATAAGGCTAAAATAACAAAATTACCCTCAATTTTTGTCAAATCATTTGACCCATTGTTTATTAAATTGAGGATAATTTTGTCATTTTGGTTCTTATTTAATATAATTTTTCATAGAATGACCAAAATGATTGATGATGAACAAAGTTAGGGATCACTTCTATTGATTTTAAATCTCAGAGACTAAAGTGATGAGTTATGCAAATCTCAAAGACAATTTTGGCTAAAAAATGATCTAAAAATTATAAGGCTACTGGTGGTGCAGGCAGCATCAAGATACGTCCATAGCACATTAAAGAACTCGAGCATGATGATCTCAAGTATGATTGGCCCGGTGCAAAAAATGTCTTTGGCAAACCAACCAATCAAAGGGTTGTACTTTTTGGTAGTTGGGACACCTGAGGTAAACCGAATAAATTTTTTGACAAAGTTTTAAAAACTAAAGAACATGAAAGTTGATTATTGGTTTATTACTTAAATGTTGATAAACATGCTTATTCTTTTTGGTGATACATTATTTAGTTTGTAAATTTAGTCTCCAAATTTAATCTCCCTAGCATTACCCTTATTATATCATGCACATACGTACGGTCTCAAAAGTTTTGGAAACAATAATATTCATTGTCAGTTTCTGTAATCAGATACATAATAAATTAAGGTTTGGTTGATTAACAAGGGCTGTGTGGTGTTTCTGTGATTGTCATGTTCGTTTAAGGCTCTTCTAGTAGCATTTCAGAAAATGATATTCGAAGAATTGTTTTGCAAAATGAAAACAACAAATAAAACTTTGCATTTTTTTATGATGAGTTTGTATCTTCATTGAGTAAATGAATTTATTGATTTTTATCTATATATATGTGAGGTATGTTTTCTTAATGATAGTAGAGATATATTATACATACATGTGTGTGTGTGTGTGTGTGTGTGTGTGTGTGTGTGTGTAGAGAGAGGTAACACAATTTACATGGACCTGCAGGAACTTGACATATCAATCGTAAGTTATATGGGAAAGGTGAGGCTTGCCTTCACAGCGAAAAAAGGCATCATAGATCCACAAAAGTTGAAGTTGTGTATGGAAAACGCCCTCAATATGATATCCAACGCCGCAGACAAAAATTCTATGCAAAATAGCACTGAAGAACAGTCACACATTTGAAACTCTACCAAAACCGTAGATCTAAAAAATTCATAGTCGGCAGGACTCTTGCTCTAGCTTAAGGCTGGTGGCAGCCTTCTCCTCCTTCCCCTCACATCCTCTTTCTTGTTCTTATGGATTGCTCAAATTAGTTTCGTTTTAGTATTTCGTTAATAAGTGCCTCCTTAGTGAGGTTATTTGTGAGTCTCTCCTAGTGAGTATCTTAGTTTTAAGATGATGTGTTCTCGGCCCCTCTTGGGTCGACTATGCATTTTTGGTAGCTTCGCTAATGGTGTTGAGCATAAAATTCAAGCTAGTATGGACACCAGTTGGTTTGTTGTCAATTTATTTTCGGAGTTGACGTTGCTTATTGTCAAAAAGTGTCCTTATGCTCGTTATATTGCAGTTTGGGCAAAACCACACAAACACACTGTCATGTTAATCAAATACGGAACTAATTGCACGAGCATATTTTGTCTATAATATGCTATTGTCAGTAAAATTAAAAAGACATGCCGCAAAATCGTATGCTATTTCAAAACTTGATAAGTTTTAGACCAAGTATTGTACAACATCCAAGTACTAGGGACGTTTGAAGTTTCTTTTGAAGTAGTCTTCACATTATTCATTCTATGAACAATTCAATAATTATTTAATTTGGAAATAGATTGAAAATAATGGAAAGAAACGGTGGAAATTAAAAGGTTGAAGTGAAGCTAGAAGACCATGTTATAACTCCAATATTTCCTTACTACTAGAAATTTCCACTTTGCCGATAAAATTAGTTTGTGGGCAAAAGTCAAAAATCGTCGGCAAAGAGCCATTTCCAACGAATAATTTTGTTAGCCATTTTGTCACGAAAAGTATGTCGCACAAGATCTTTCCTGACGAATCTTGATAATTTGTCGGCTCATTTTTAGGGCGACAAATCTCAGCCGTCAAACTGTCCTGTCGCCAAAACAACGTTGCAGCAAAATATTTTGCTGGCACATGTTGTTTTTTCACGACGAAGTTATTTGTGGGCTTAATGATCTTGTGGCGATGAAAAATTTGTCGGCTGAGTAATCTTGTGGCAACAAAATGGTTTTTCAGCTGCGAAGTCCTATGCCAACAAATTGGTTTGTTGGCTCCAATTACTTGTGTAGACAAAATAGTTGATCGGTTGAATCTTTTGTGAACAAAAACATTTGTCCACTTATTATTTTTTTGCCTACAAATGACGTGTCAAGTCTAATATTTTCTGATTTTTATTCGCATTTTGTTTTTCTAATAATATGTTTAACCATCACAAACAAGCAAGCATTTGACATGCAAGCTTAAGAGCTTGAGAAGGGGTGTGAATGAAGAATTAATGTAGGAACAACACAAAAATTCATGTAATATAAACTAACGTAAGGTTCACAATTCGGTTCAGTTACAAAATACAAAAATATTTAGGTTTTCATTTCGACATTACTATAATATAGATAAAATATCATCAAGCATCATCATTCTCATTATAGTCCTCATCACGTTGATATGCTGCATCATGAAATCCAGGAACGGGTGAGGATCGTCATGAAATATTCTAGTATCAAACAACTATAGAAGAAAGGCAAGTTAAAAAACTTGATTAGAAAACATTAAGGGTGCTAAATATCATTTACATTAAGGAAACGCAAGGCCACACTAGAGTGATATTTCTAAACAAATAACTTATGAAACCATCAATGTGTAAACTACAAGATAAGGACATCTACTAATCAAGTTAAATCTCCAACGCCATGCAGCATCACAACCTAGCAAAATTACATGTTTAATAGATACCATGTAATAATCAAGTTGGCATCAACTACTTATATGTCTTTCATCACTGTAAACAACAAAAACTTTATAAATAGCAAAGCAACATGATTCTCACACTCTGAAAACAAGGCAGCATGATCATCTGGTCTTTATTACATGTCATATAAGAAAGTAGAGATAGGACATATTGAGCTTTTTCTTTGTTATTTTCTACTCTGCTACTTTTTGAATGTCATTGTGTTACTAAGTTATCTTGTAAATGCAATTCAATATTTTCTGTGCCTGTGAAGTGTGCATTTTTGTAGCATTTATTGGGTTTGGAATCTGGATGGAGATTGCAATGGCAGAGTTTTCGGGATTAGCAACTGATATAACCATATATGCATTTACAGACCCTTTAGTTTAGATCCTTGATATGTTTTTGAGTGAATTTAGCTTGTTTCACTTGGTTTTATGTTTTTCTTAGTTTGAAGAGTGAAGATGAAGAAAGTAGAAAACAGAGCACTTTTTCGATTGAAATGAGTTTAGTATCCTAGAAGCAGGAACTGTTTGCGCAGATTAGCCAACTTTCAAGATTTTTAATTATGTTTTCGTATTCTATGAGTCACTAAACAATGGAACCAATACAAATTGCATAAAATAATAAAAGATTATATGTAATTCATCATTGTTTATAATTTTTATCTATGTAAACAAGAAGATATAGACATCTACTAATCAAGTTAATACTCAAATAGCAAAATCACCTGGCATGAATGATCCTCACACTGGTCTCCATGTAGGGCTGATACCAGTTGTAATCTATTGATAGAATTTTTACTACCTACAAAAGTAGCGATAAAAATACTTAAAATACTTTTAAGAGTACAAGGTAATCGTAGTATAGTCGGCTTTAGTAAAGTTGTTCTCCACCGGGATTGAACGAATAATTTATGTAAAACCAAATATTAATTAATTATTTGAAAACAAAATTTGGAAAATGGTGATTTTATGACCTAAATAATAAAAACGAATTTAATTAAAAACAATTAAATAAATTAGGAAGGTAAAGAAAACAAAAGAAAATAGTTTTGAAAATCAATTTGAGCACAAGGATTCCGCCGTCATCTTAACAATCCTACATAATTCTTCCAATTACTTATGGCTTACACAAGCATATTATGAAGGTTAGGTTTTCCTAATATATGCCGTACTTGGAACCTCCAACATAGAGCGTATATCTAACATGCAACCCGTCTGTGGTATCCAGATAGAATGTGAACATCCAGATCGAAGGTTAGGTTTTCCTGTTCTTATGAATTGATGCAAATTTGTTTTTCGTTTTAGTATTTTCATCAATAAGTACCTCTTTAGTGAGGTTATTTTGAGTCACTCTTAGTGATTATTTTACTTTTAAGTTGGTATGCTATCCGGTTTTCTTGGGTTTACGAGGCTATTTTTGTTAGTTTTGCTAGTGATGTTGAACATAAAATTCATATTGGTATGGACGTTGGTTCGTTGTCAATTCATTTGCAGAGTCGACGCTACTTGTTGTCAAAGAATGTTTTCTTGCTCGTTATATTGCAATTTTTGCTTTTCAGATGCCCATTTGTTAAGTGTTTGAACTTTGATCATGAATGAAGTTCCTTTAGCTTTAGAGTGTTATCTCATTATTTTGATATGGATGTGGAAGGTTTAAAAAATTAAATTTGTTCATTTGCTTAATACCCGTCCTGTCGCCCTCTCTAATTCACAGTATGGTGACAATTAGTTTAACCAAATTAGCCCTTTTATATTTTATTGTATGATGAAACGAAGTTCTATCTTTTGAAATTTCCCATCTGGTCAATTTGGGTTCGTTCTGATTCCACACTCAAACAAATACTAAGAAAAAATATTCATATTCTATAAGGATTGCAAAATGCGCATGCCCATATTAAAAAGGTGTATCAATATATAAAGGTGACTGTTGAAATCGTTGATTCCATTGACAAGAACAAGGTGTGGGTGGGGTTGTATTAGAAAAAGAAAAAGAAAAAGGCAGGCATGAATTGGGTGGTGTTGTCTTTGATGTAAGGTCCTAATCGGGTAAATAGTTATAATAAAGTAGTTGAAAGATAGTTTTTGTGATAAAAAAATAAAATAAAATTTAAACATTTGTTGTAAAATCTGTTAGAATTCATACAAAATTTAAAAATGTTGTTTTCTCTTTATTATTAGCATGCAAGTGCGAGTCGAAAATTACATTTCTCCCCTTTCTTCTATTCATCGCTATTTTCTCCATCCCTCTTTGCCGCTATTTTCCATCGCTACTACAAAGCCACAAGGGAAAATCCTAAATTAGCAAAGCTCAGAGTTATTTCTGTATAAATCTCAACGTAAGCCATGGGTCTCCCCAATTAATCTTTGCTGCCTAGAAGTCTTTTGTCCAAATTTTCTAAATTTTAAGTCATTTCTTTTGTTCACCCGCGAGAAAAAAAAAATCTTGCTACCTAGACTTTAGACAAGGCTTTAAATTTGGATTTTTTTTACCATACAAACTATCTTCCAACTAATCAATCACCACAAAAACTATATATCCATTAGGCATTGGTATAAATAGCAAAACAATAAAAAAAAAAAGTTAAACTAGTGTAAGAAATGTCTACACCTGGCAGTTGTAAAAAATTGACCAATGTCAAGATTTAAATAGTTGGTTACGCTGCTAGCATGGTAAATATGATACACACAATAATTGGTTGTTGTTAAGAAGTATGCCGGATGACAGTTTAATTGTAAAAGATAACAAATGTCGAGATTTAAGTGGTTAAATATCGAGAACTTTAACGAAAAGCATCCGATACTATTTACTTTAACGAAAAATCACATTTTTACACTAAAAAGTCAATCATGGTACTATTCACTTTACCCTTTATTTTGTCCTTAAAACTCAAAGTTTTCAAGCCATTTTCATTAATTTTCTATTAAATATACTGCTAGGCGCAGAGGCGGATCCACAGTGGGGTCAATGGGGTCACACGACCCCTTGGAAGCCATGGAAACTACCTTAGAGACCCCTTGGAGATGGTGGAACGACCCCTTGGAGCTGACTGGTGCGACCCCTTGGCTGCACACCAACTGTTCGACGAAAGGCTCCTCAGCGGCTGGGCAAAACGAAGATGAAGGAGAAGGCGCTGCGCGCCTGTTTTTTTTTAAAAGCAACCTGGGCAAAACGAGTGCAGTGTTCTGGAATTTCTAAGTTTTTCAGGTTCTGTTCTTGCGACGAAAGGAGGAAGAAGATGAGTTTCTCTCTCATCCTTTCCTTCTCACGTGACCATCTCAAACTTTCCCATAAAATTTATTTTATAATTTTGTCCAATCACATTTGGATAGCAGTTGACGTTTTCAAAAAGGAAAAATGGGCTGTCAATACCCAGGTTTAAATTTTTATATTAGAGATGGGGAAAAGCAAAGAATAAAAAAGAATAAAATATGGTCTCTGTTTGTGAGTCTCTTGCTAATGTGAGTGATGGAAGGTGTTTGCAATGCTTTTCTGACCGTTGGAGGTGTTTGCATTGCTATCATCAAAGCAATGCCAGACATTTACAAATGTAAGCCACCCATATAACTTGACAGCACGTTAAGCGCGTTAAGCCACGTGTGTTTGGTTAGGGGATTTCTTTGATGATAGCAATGTACGTAGTTTGGGGATGTCTGGCATTGCTTTCTAGTTTTTTTATTATGAAACCATCCAATAGATTTTTATTTTTATTTTTATTTTTGAAAAATTAGATATAATTATTCAAAATATCTTAAGTTATATGGCATATATGCTTAATGTGTTTCTAAATTTTAGACTTCTTAGATATTTTTTTTGTACGTTCAGGACCTTTGAACAAGGATTTTGGAGTAGCTAGTCGCGCTATCCCAATGAAATGACGATATGCATGCCGTTTCTGTTAAAAAAAATTTTCGCGCTACGCGCGCTATCCTTATTGAACTTTTACACTGCGACCCCTTGGGGTAAGATTCCTGGATCCGCCACTGGCTAGGCGTATACTTTACACACAACTCCTTGTGGAAATGGTTCAGCTGAGATCCAGCAGAAAGAACATTTCTCTGTAAACTATCAATACATATTCAATGACCTTTTAGTTTAAAAAGGACATGCACTACTAGCACTGGCAGGCGACAAAGTTCAACTATAAGATATCATACAAAACATTTGATGCGTTTATTTAATTCAAATTAGGCGTCGCAGCTGTTGTTTTATTAGGTAATTCCTTTTTTATTTTATATTTTGTTGTGGAATATTTGGGCAAAACCTATTTTTACATTGGAAGTTGGAACTCCTTGAGCATAAAGAACTGTAGACATAAGATAAAATACATCGAGGGCCGATCTAGAGTCTCCTGTTGCTCTGAGTGGACAGTATAAATTGACACATGCTATGGATCACGACTAGAGTTATGTTATCTTCATTATTTTGTAATTAAAATTGAAGGATCTGAATTAAGAAGGAAATTGACATATGATGCTGATGGATCACGACTAGAGTTATGCTATGTCTATTAATCCATAATTAGAAATCGAGAAATTGAATTAAAAAGGAGAATGACTCATAGCCCAATTCAAGTTGAGATTATTTACTAAATTATTTGGATCAAAGTAAATATGATAAATGATACAATGAGTTGTTTTGTTGACCTGAGATCTAAACCAAATGAATTCGAACTATAAAGCCAACATGGCAAGTGTGACTGACGATTTTATTATAAAGCTAATAGGGCTCTCTGTTTGTAGTTGTTGAATCAAATTTTAATTGTCCGATGGGTGAGGCTCAGCCTCCTAAACTCAAGAGAGGATCTTGATCCATCACATCCCATAGTTTTTTTGTTAACAAATGGTCGTACCTAGTGCACAAGGCTCCTGCTTTACGCAGGGTCTGGGAGAGGTGAATGTCGACTAGCCTTACCCGCATTTATGGATAATTTACATTAAATTTATATAAACTACGGAAATGAGATTCAAACATGAAACCTCGACTGCATGCATGAGCGAATGCACTTAACCAATTGAACTATGAACCACTTACAATATAAATTATATTTAATTTCACCACTTTTTTTAAGATTTCTTGTACATATCATTCCTAACCAAAAAAAGAAAACCTAAGTTATAAGATAAGAAAACTCCAAATAATAGTGGAAGATAAGGAATAAATGTATCCACTTAAGACAAGATGAGTTGAACTGCTCCATCAATTAGGAGCCTTTTAATCACATCCCATCGTCCACCTTGCTCCTATTCTGCGTTGGAGGAGGAGACCAAAAAAAGTAAAAAACAAAAGGTGAAGAAAGAAATGGGATGGAAAATGGGGAGAGCATCTGCATCTTTTCCTCTTTTCCTTTTTTAATTTCAGATGTAGACAAGAGAATGGTTGGGGGTGGGCGGTGGAATCAATCACCACCCTTCATCCTGGACGGTAACCTAACATTGTGAGAATATAGGGATCTTGTCTTTGAAAAACGGTTGACCACAAAACTAGTCCATATTGTAACACAACACAGCAATGTCCGAGAGAACAAATATCTATCCCTCCCCTGAGTTTTTATAACAAAAAGGTGGCTAGAACATTTGAGAGAGAGAGAGAGGGGTAAAGTAAAGCTTCAGTCCTACTCTTAGAGAGAGATATAGAGGTTCTTGCAGTTTATGAAGAGATGAATATGATGAATAGCAGCAGGAACAAACTCAGTTACATGTCATCAGTTGTGGTTCTTGTGTTATGCTTGAACTTGAAAGCCGCCCATGTGTCGACGGCGTCTGGCAACATCATCTCCCAAGGCCAATCTATTCCCGGCAACCAAACAATCAGCTCATCACCACGCGGCATATTCCAGCTTGGTTTCTTCACTCCAGGTAACTCCCACAACCACTACATAGGCATCTGGTACAAAAAACTACAAAAAACCGTTGTTTGGGTGGCCAACAGAAACCACCCTGTTTCCGATCCATTTTCTTCCTCCCTTCAACTCTTCCCAAACGGAACCTTAATACTGCTCGACCAATCCAAATCTTCCATTTGGTCAACATCTCGTGATCCCTCAGTTTCTTCTAATTCTACCAGTGAAGTAGCAGCAATGCTCCTTGACAATGGCAACTTTGTCATAACAGATGCTTTGAATTCGTCTGCTGTCATATGGCAGAGTTTCGATCACCCGACCGACACTTGGCTGCCGGGCGGGAAGCTTGGATACAACAAGCTGACCAATGAGAAACTAACCCTCACTCCCTGGAGAAGCTCACAAAACCCAGCACCTGGGATTTTCTCTCTACAGATCGAACGAAACGGAACAAGTTTTCTATTGATGTATAATGGGACTAAAATGTATTGGACCAGCGGGCCTTGGACAGGCAAGATTTTTGAGTATGTTCCGGAAATTCAGTTGAATTATTTGGTCACGAATGTCAGCTATAATTCCTATGAATTTGGGAGTTATGTTTCTTATGATGCTGTTTTCCCCGACATCTTTATCCGGTACATGCTTGATATCTCCGGGCAGTTCAGGGCCTACAAGTGGGGGAAGGACTATAATCAGTGGACTTCATTTTGGTTGCGACCCTCCGAACATTGCGAGGTATATGGATTCTGCGGTGCTTCTAGTATTTGCAACCAGCAACAAGTGCCTCTTTGTGTATGCTTGGAAGGGTTTGAACCGCGAGCTCCAAAAGACTGGGACTTGGAGGATCACACGGAAGGGTGCGTGAGGAAAACCGTTTTAGAATGCAGTGCAGGCAGTGGAGGAAATGACACATTTGTGGTGATACCCGATTTGCGCTTCCCTGAGAATCCCGAGACTTTAGCAGGTAAGAACATCGATGAGTGTAGATCGGCGTGCTTGAGTGATTGCTCGTGTACAGCGTTTGCTTATGATAGTGGGTGTTTGGTTTGGAAAGGGGATTTGTTCAATGTAAAACAACTTACATCTGATGAGACAGTCGGCAAAGAGTTGCATCTTCGGGTTGCAGCATCAGAGGAACCAAAGGCGAAGAGAGAGAATAAAACCTTTTGGATTGTCATTGGAGTACTTGGAGGTTTGTGTGGTGTTTTACTGGTTATTGTGGTAATTGCCAAGAATGAATGTTCCGGTTCTGGGGAAAGGTCTGAGGCAGATGAAGGCTCTTTGACAATGTTCAAGTACTGGGTTCTAAGAAACGCAACCAAGAACTTCTCTGAAAAACTTGGGGAAGGAGGCTTTGGTACTGTTTTCAGAGGGACACTGAAGAGTTATACCGCCATCGCAGTGAAGAGGTTTAACTGTCCAAAGCAAGCAGATAAGCAATTTCTTACAGAAGTGAGGACTCTTGGAAAGGTCCAGCACATTAATCTTGTTCGTCTCCACGTGTGGATGCAAATTTCTGCCTTCTTCTTCTTGGACAAAATTGTACTTACAAAACAATTAACACATTAGATTAAGGCCAAGAGCCTCATGCACCCACGATGAATGGGAGGCTTTGGCCGAAGAACTTCCAATGCCAAAGTTAGAATTTAGAGAGAAAAGTATTTGGAGAGTTTTTTTGGATTTTTGCCAAAGTGTTGGAATGAGTGTTTTGGTGAAAATAAGAGCCTATTTATAGGGCTAGGAGTGGCCGGTTTTTCAAGGGATTTTGTGGTTATGGTTTTGGCTTAATTAGCCAATTTACTGGCTAATTAAGTATGAAAGAAGTAAATGGGAGGTTACAAAATTATTTATTTGTATAAATAGGGTAATAAAATGGAGAAAAGTGAGAAAGGTGAGGATGAAAAGGAAGTGGCCGGCCCTTTAACAATTTTTAGGTTAAATTGTATAATTTAATAGGTAATTAATGGATTAATTGGGTAATTAATCTATTAATTTACCAATTAATATTATTTTGGAGGTTACTTTGCAAAAAAAAGGAATTTGATGAGACGAATATTGAATTGTTACCTCTTTGGAGCATTTTTGAGCTGCTCGCGTGTAGGAATCCCGGTGTGCCTCAAGGGTAGTTTGGTCATCTTTTACTAAAAAATCCACGTGTTGCCTTGTGATTATTTTTGGCTCCACAAATGCCCCTACACCTGCTGGGCTGCTCGTAGGAAAGGGCAGCAGATGTAGAGATCTTCTTGCTCTAGGAAACTTAGGACTGCTTCCTATTTTAATGTAGATTCCCTCCTTAATGTGAAATTAGATCTTTCTAGGAAAGGGAAATAAATTTCTCTCAAAGCCTATTTAAGTCCACCTTAAGTGGGTTGTTAAATCAACTTTGGAGAGCGATTTATTCTACCCTGCAAGAGAGAGAAAGCTTAGAGGATATTTCTTCCCCCTCCTCTAGCAATCTATACATCTTGTCCGTGCAAAGAACCGTCTTTCGTTGCTTTCTTTGTCTTCTCCACGCCGCACCGATGTAAGGAAAACTTAATTCTCCTTATCTTCTTCTTGGGAGGTGCTGCCACGGGGCAACCGTCGAGGCGGTGCGGCACATCGGTTGGCAGGAGCTAGGAGTCGGCTTGGCATGGGCCAATGAGGTGGTGTGGCAGGGGCCATTGTTTGTGTTGCTCGGCTTGATTGAAGCCAAGGATTGGCTCGGCATGGGCCGAGGAAATGGCGTGGCATGGACAACGGTTTGGGCTGCCACGTCTGGGCTGCTTGCCAAAAATGAGGAAACTGCTTGAGTTTGATTTCTCAGTTGCCGTAGATGGAGCAGTCAAGGATGAAGCTGCCAAGATCGGAGTTGCTGAAGATGAAGTGTCAGATGAGCGAACTGTTAAGTGTAAAAGTGGCTGCTACTCCCTAACCATTTGTTACTTAAGTGATATTTAAGCATTCGATATTTTGAACTATGTGGCCTTCTCGCATTGGAGAGCTTACCTAGATAGGTGTCAGGGATTTAGTTTACCCTATCGCACCGGAGAGCAATCAGTTTACCCTCTCGTACTTGAGAGCAATTGGTTTACCCTCTCGCACTAGAGAGCAATTAGTTTAACCTCTCGCGCTGGAGAGTAGACCCATTTGGGTGTCGGGGAATTGGTTTACCCTCTCGCACTGGAGAGCAATTAGTTTACCCTCTCGTACTGGAGAACAGACCCTTTTGGGTGTCGGGGAATTGGTTTACCCTCTCGCACTGGAGAGAAATTGGTTTAATCTCTTGCATTGGAGAGCAAACCCATATGGGTGTCGGGGAATTGGTTTACCCTCTCGCACTAAAAAGCAATTAGTTTACCCTCTCGTATTGGAGAGCATACCCTTTTGGGTGTCAAGGAATTGGTTTACCCTATTGCACTGGAGAGCAATTAGTTTAACTTCTCACACTGGAGAGCAGACCCATAAAGGGTTTTGAGCAGTTGTTGTGGACAGCAGTTGAGCCAGACTTATGAATAACTTCTTGAATCTTCATTGAGAATAAAGAAATAAATCAACTATGCTGGAAGGTATAAACTACATAACAAACTGGATATTTTTCGGCTTGTGAAGCCTTGTTCGTCGAGCTGCTTGAGTCTTCGAACTTATTTGGAAAAAATCCAAACGTGGTTCAGGGGGTGATGGGAACTACCCCTGATTGTGTAGGCCGTTTTGTTGACCTGTCAAGATACTCGTGGCATCGGCCCTCATTTGTCAGCTTCTCAAGGTACTGCTTCCACTTCAGGCAGTCGTTGGTAGTGTGGCCTAGTCCTTGATGGAATGCGCAATATTTTGTATGATTTAGCCTCGTAAGATCGCATTTCATGGGTGGCGGCAGTTCAAACCAAGGTTCATTCTTGAGCTTGCGGAGAATTTGGCCGATTGGAACTGTGAACTTGGTGAATGTTTCAAGCACTGAGTATTCTCTGGTCAGGGAAGGTTCCATGTGCTTCTTTTCCGACTCGTTTTTGTTAGACTGCTTGGCCTCATCCCATAATGCATGCTTTTCTGCCAAAGCATACGAAGTTGCTAGGGTCAATTCTTCTCCCATGATTAATTTTCTGAATAAAGGATGTTCGGTGGGAAGCCCATTTCTGAATGCTGCCATTGCTATGTCTTTGTTGCAACCAACAATCTTGGCCTTCTCCACTTTGAACCTCTTGACATAGTCACAAATTGTCTCCCAAGGGTCTTTTACGATGCTGAAGAGATGGTCAGATGTCCTTTCGATTGAGCGGTTAGACGAATACTCCTTAGGGAAAACAAAGGAAAGTTCGTTAAAACTCTGGATCGACTGCGGCAGTAGAGTGTGAAACCAGTCTTGCGCCTCGCCTTGTAGAGTTATGGCAAAAATTTTGCACATAAGCACATCGTTATTCCTGTAGAGGATCATGGTATTGCAGTAATACTTGAGATGTCGATCCGGATCTTCGTTTCCCTTGTACGGAATGAAGTGAGGCATAGTGAACCCCGTGAGGTGGATCTATCCACTCGATCTCATTCGTGATTGGTGACATACTTATGTTGGTCATGTCTCGTCAAAGCGCATCGTCAGCAGCCTTGTTTCTTTGGAAATTGCGTAGTCGTTCAGTTAGGAACCTATCAACTTCTTCTTGAATTTGCCTCTGCTGGGGCAATGGAATTTTCGACTGCCCTTGATCGTGACCTATGGGTTTGGGCCGCTCTTCCCTATGCTCAACTCCTCCATATCGCAGCTGCGGTGCATGTGGCATGTATCTGGCAAGTGAATGGGCTGTTCACAAACTGCTGGTTGAACTTGAGTCGGATTAAGTAACTGCTTCTCTTCGTCTGCTGTGCTGTCTACTTCGATGTGAGGTAGAGAATGCTTCTTGCGAGCCTAGTTATGAATGAACATTTTGCCTGGAAGGTTATCCATGTTGATAATCGGAGTGTGACCTCAACCGTGAATGTATGCTCGCCCATGGGCTTGATTAGGAATGCACGCTCCTCCGCGCGCTAAGACAAGAGTATACGTTATCCCAAAGACCTAAGTGGGAGTGTAAACTACCAAAACGTTCGGATCGTGGCTGGTTGATAGGCTGTTTGCTGGGACGCTGGTAGAGAGGTTCATCTGCCCTTGTCCTACTTAGGGACACCTCGTCTAGGGCACGTTGGATCTCGGTGCGTTGCAAGAGTTGATTCACCAAGGTTGTCTGTTGTGCAAGGGTGCTCGTCAACTCTATGACTTGTCGAGACAAGTGTTGTTCGCCATTTGGATTGGAAGACCTTGGAAGGAATGTGCCTCATTGAGCAATGGAAGTGTGGTAGACTTCGGGTGCAAGATTTGAATTGGGAAATGTCAAATCCGCGGAGAAATATGGTGAAAATGCCCCCGGCTTGATTGTTGCTCCGGATAGTTGAGATATTCTCGGGCTAACATGAGCTGTTTAGGAAACCATGGGAGGCAGGTCTACAGGAGCAGGTTGGGCTGTAGGAGAAAGTTGGATTATGAGAGCAGGCTGGGTCGTAGGAGCAGGTTGGGCTGCGAGAGCAAGCAGGGCTGCAGAAGCAGGTTGGATTACGGAAGTAGGTTGGGTCACGGGAGCAGGCTACTCAATGCGTGGTGCATGCAAATGCGATGCTTGGGCTCGAATTGGAAACGCATTGGGCTCATGTTGGGCATGGAGTGACATGGTTCGGGTCGTGGCTTTGGTGGCGTGGGCCTTGGATAGCATGGCTTGGGCCGTAGTGGTGGAGCCATAGACCTCACCGCGGGTGATTTCCATGGTGGCCACCTCGGTGGTTGCCATGGTGGAGCCTTGTGGTGGTGGTGCTGCTCCCCCTAAGATCACGTTTAGTCTCGTGGATCGCTGCGGTCCCATTTCTTGAATATTGGAATTTTCACTTGTGGAATTTTCTAAATTTCTAGCCATTGTATTTCTCTTTTACGTTTTATCAAAGAATCTTGGCAAATAAAAAATTCTAATAATAAGAACGTACGAAAAATACAAGTGGACTAGAAAATAGAGAAAATAGAGAAAAAACTTTTTGCGCGAGAGTCTCCTACGAGTGTGAATCTCAACTCTTAATGAAAGCACCAGTTTGTGGATGCAATTTTCCACCTTCTTCTTCTTGGACAAAATTGCACCTACAAAACAATTAATATCTTAGGTCAAGGCCAAGAGTCTCACGTGCTCACGATGAATGGGGGGGCTTTGGCCGAAGAACCTCCGATGTCAAAGTTAGAATTTAGAGAGAAAAGTATTTGGAGAGTTTTTTGGGATTTTTGCCAAAGTGTTGGAATGAGTGTTTGGTGAAAATAGGAGCCTATTTATAGGGCTAGGAGTGGCCAGTTTTTCAAGGGATTTTGTGGTTATGGTTTTGGCTTAATTAGCCAATTTATTGGCTAATTAAGTATGAAAGAAGTAAATGGGAGGTTACAAAATTATTTATTTGTATAAATGGGGTAATAAAATGGAGAAAGGTGAGAAAGGTGAGGATGAAAAGGAAGTGGCCAGCCCTTTAACAATTTTTAGGTTAAATTGTATAATTTAATAGGTAATTAATGGATTAATTTGGTAATTAATCTATTAATTTACCAATTAATATTATTTTGGAGGTTACTTTGCAAAAAAGGGAATTTGATGAGACGAATATTGAATTGTTACCTTTTTGAAGCATTTTTGAGCTGCTCGCGTGTAGGAATCCCGGTGTGTCTCAAGGGTAGTTTGGTCATCTTTTACTAAAAAATCCACGTGTCACCTTGTAATTATTTTTGGCTCCACACCACGGATTTTGTGTAGAAACTTCAAAAAGATTCTTGGTTTATGATTACATGCCAAATGGTTCTCTAGAATCTCTTTTGTTCCAGAAGAGTCCGATCGTCTTGAATTGGAAAACTAGATATCACATTGCAGTTGGGACTGCAAGAGGACTTGCATATCTTCATCATAGTTGCAGAGAATGTTGGAAATTATATATTATATTATAAAATATTGTAATATATAATTTTAATAATTGAATGAAAAATAGTATTAACCATATTTTTTAGAAATGTTATGTTATTTAGGTGCATTCCCTTGTTAAATGATGTATACTTATAGATAAAAAGTTACATCACTTTAGCAAGAAGTGCTTGGGTTCTATATAAACTCATGAAACCATCATCATTAAGATATAGAAAATTAGAGTTAATTTCTACTTTTGAGAAATAGGGTTTCCCCACTTTGTTTATCTCATGCTTCGTGTGTCGTGTGTCAAATTCCGAGTCGTGTCTTGAGAGTACAGAATATATAAAGTTCGCCAGAGTCCGAAGATTGAAGTGCTTTAACTTCGGATTATAGATTACTGAATCCTGGGAGATGGACGCTTGTCGAACTACAAGCACAAGAGTAGGGGCGAAATTCTATCTTTAGGACATTGCATTTATGCAAGCCTCAATCTTCAAGTTTATCAGTTTTTCTAACTTTATCTCTAGTTGGTTATATTAATCACATATATAATTGATGTTGTGAAATTTCTTTATGATTATTATCATTGAAGTTCTTGTGTTATTTTTCATATTTTCTAATATTGCTCCAACAATCTAAAGATAGAATATTTATACACTATGGAACAATTAGAAATATGAATGTGTGTGCGCAATTTATGTGACAGATTTTGGAAAAGTCTGATTACTTGACATGTATAAATCTGACATTGAAATTGCAGCACCGCTGCCTTAGACTACACATTCTTGATGAATGATTATGCTGTCCATTTGTATATATATTTGAAATGGCATGAGGTTGTTAGGAACTGTTACTAAAAGTGGCAACTTCCTTATAACTGCAAATTGACCTGTCTAATCCAAAAGGTATTGTATCTTTTGCGAATGCTGCTGTTATTGTTCTTGTTTGAAAGCATGTTTGAAGCGGTGCATGCGGTTACTTTACTAGACAATTTACTGCAATATTATTTATTTCTATGAATGCTTTACTAACGGAGGTTAAGAGTTGCGGCATTTAGACTCATTTTTAGATTGAGGATAACTAGGGAAGCGGAGGTCGATGTTTGAAGCCTGATGGGTGTTATACAGACTAGTATATCCTTTATTTGTCATTTATGCATGAACTGATATGAATATTCGTGGACAACCACCGTATACATTTGCTATACACAAAAACTTTCCTAAAACGAGACATATCGTTTTCTGTTAATTGGTTTGCATATGAGATGTCTTTTCAAAAGCCATGTTTGATGTTTACTCTTTTGTTAGAAAAGAAATGATATGATACAAAATCTGCATTATCTGGTTAATTAGATATGACCACACCGTTGTATTGGGTTTGAATTTGATGTTAATTTGGTATTGGGAATCATGCCCAGTTTGTGCATAAAGTTCCTTTTGCAGAAAGGAATGACATCTGTTGTTCAATCTTGAGAATTCCTGAAAAATGTGAGACGTCTTCACTCATTGAGGAATTCAAAAATCACCAACGGTTCATGATGGATTTTCTTGTGCATTTTTTATAGCAGTTGGTGGAAAAGTTGTTTATATTGTAAACAATGGGTCTTTTGCGGTAATATTTACTTCTTGTGATTTAGCACTAAGAAGGATTAATGATCAGTTTTTATTGAGGAAACCTAATAATCAGAAAGAGGCAAAACGTAACACATTTGGACTTTGGGGCTGAAGAACCTGATGATATGGTTTCAGTCTATCACCAGATGGTGTTCGAGGTTGTTAACAGGATGCACCGTTTAGCAATTCTTGCATGTATTATGATGGCTTGTCAAATAAGGCAAAGAACAATGTCTAATGTAATTTTCATTTAAAAGAGATAATAAGCAATATCTCTTATTATTGATAACTTGTTTAAGAATTGTTGGAGCAATATTAGAAAATATGAAAAATAACACAAGAACTTCAATGATAATAATCATACAGGAAATTTCACAACATCAATTATATATGTGATTAATATAAACAACTAGAGATAAAGTTAGAAAAACTGACAAACTTGAAGATTGAGGCTTGCATAAATGCAATGTCCTAAAGATAGAATTTCGCCCCTACTCTTGTGCTTGTAGTTCGATAGGCGTCCATCTCCCAGGATTCAGTAATCTATAATCCGAAGTCAAAGCACTTCAATCTTCGGACTCTGGCGAACTTTATATATTCTGTACTCTCAAGACACGACTCGGAATTTGACACACGACACACGAAGCATGAGAGAAACAAAGTGGGGAAACCCTATTTCTCAAAAGTAGAAATTAACTCTAATTTTCTATACCTTAATGATGATGGTTTCATGAGTTTATATAGAACCCAAGCACTTCTTGTTAAAGTGATGTAACTTTTCATCTATAAGTATACATCATTTAACAAGGGAATGCACCTAAATAACATAACCTTTCTAAAAAATATGGTTAATACTATTTTTCATTCAATTATGAAAATTATATATTACAATATTTTATACTATAATATATAATTTCCAACAGAGAATGCATCATACACTGACATCAAACCTGAAAACATTCTGTTGGATGCAGAATATGCCCCCAAAATAGCTGATTTTGGTCTTGCAAAGCTCGTGAGCAGAGACTTCAGCCGGATAATTACAACCATGCAAGGGACAAGAGGGTATATTGCTCCGGAATGGATATCAGGAGAAGCTATCACAGCAAAAGCCGATGTCTTTAGCTACGGAATGTTGTGTTTTGAGATCATAACAGGAAGGAGAAACAGAGATCTTTTGGATGATGGGTTGCAAAACTACTTCCCCACTCGCGTTGCAAATGTATTAACGAAAGGAGAAGATGTCGATACCTTGTTGGATTGCAGGTTAGAAGGTAATGCAAACAAAGAAGAAGTGATGAGAGCATGCAAAGTAGCTTGTTGGTGCATTCAAGATGACGAGAACGATAGGCCGACAATGGGGCAAGTTGTTCAACTTCTGGAAGGAGTCATAGATCTCGGCATACCTCCTATCCCACAGTTCCTCGACCGGTTTTCAAAGAGTCTAGTCGAGTCCATACATTACCATAACATTTCTTCCAGTACTGCTACGGATTCAAGGCGTGGCTACTCGAGTAGTATTACTATATCTGGAGCTTAAACTTAGAAGCTACTAATTTCCAACTTTCAAATTTCCTTGTTCTTTATTTTTGTTAACTTGCAGGAGATTGTGAGTCCCCTCATCCTCCCCTGTAGTTTTACTTTACAATGTAAAAATTGTTGAAATAGTTCTCCAAACTTCAGTCTTTCTTGTCGTGTACTTCTCTTTCTTTTCACTAATTAAATTAGAATATTGCTTGAATAAAGGAATAAACAATTAAAATCTTATTTGGCCCAAACCTTCTGCATAGTGCATACTTCTTTTTTCCTGCAGACATTTGGAATTCCAGCAAATAGCATTTTCACAGAAAGAAAATAGTGTGCTATGTAAATAAAGGATATTCGATGGAAAACGTGGACTGGAAAGGACAGTGTACCAAACATGTTTTGGAAATTCTACTGTTTTGACAAATCCCAGGGAATGTTGAGTTATATATGTAACGTCAACAACCACGGAATCCTCCGCAATGATGACCACACGTTTAAAATGTCATGGACTGCAACTCAACTTTCAAAGTTCAACGCCCTATTTTCTTACCTTTCAGCCGTCTGGTTAAAATTACACAGCTGAAATGTTAAAAATTAAGGTACGGTACAAGCGGGTTGAAAGTGATGTGTTATAATACATGAAATGGCTTGAACAACATGAATGATGATATCTCAACCGAATATCAAATGTTATATTGAGGTATTGGTGCTAAATATAGACGTCATATCAACAATATCTACTAAATATCGATAACATATCAACCTCTACCGAATATGAATGACACTAACAACTACATTAGTGAATATCGTTGCTTAAACCGACGTCGTTGACACTTCCAACTCGTCCTTCATTTCACCCTTGGTTTATTTGTTTTTCGTTTTGGGTTGGGGTTCACATATGGGTGGCAACCCGGTTGTTCGATTTTTTTTTTTTTTTTTTTGGTCAAGGGAAAGATTTCCATTCCAACAAAGCACAAATACATAATGGTCTAGATACACCAAGTTAGAACAAAAAAAAAAAAGGAAATTGGGAAATTCAAATAATTTTTATCAATGGAGGACAACTACAAATTCTCAAAAGCTTCACACTATCTTGATCAAGATAGTGTGAATCAAAATCAATTCATGGTACCCAACAAAGCTTCACCACAAAAGCTTCACCAACAAAAGCTTTAACAAATGGATGACAACTACAAATTCTCAAAAGCTTCACACTATCTTAATCAAGATATTGTGAAGCAAAATCAATTCAAGGTACCCAACAAAGATTCACCTACAAAACTTCAACCTCAAAGCTTCACCTACAAAGTTTCACCACAAAAGCTTCACCAACAAAAGCTTCAACAAATGGAGGGCAACTACAAATTCTCAAAAGCTTCACACTATCTTGATCAAGATAGTGTGAAGCAAAATCAATTCATGGTACCCAACAAAGATTCACCTACAAATCTTCACCACAAAAGCTTCACCAACAAAAGTTTCAACAAATGGAGGGCAACTACAAATTCTCAAAAGCGTCACACTATCTTGATCAAGATAGTGTGAAGCAAAATCAATTCATGGTACCCAACAAAGCTTCACCTACCAAAGCTTCACCAAAAAAAGTTTCAACACAAAAGCTTCACCTACAAAGCTTCACCTACAAAAGTTTCACCTACAAAGCTTCAACACTAATGCTTCACCCACAAAAGCTTCACCTACAAAGCTTCAACACAAAAGCTTCACACACTCTTGATCAAGATAGTGTGAAGCAAAATCAATTCATGGTACCCAACAAAGCTTCAACCTCAAAGCTTCACCTACAAAGCTTCAACACCAAAGCTTTACCTACAAAGCTTAAATATATATATATATTCGGAAATTTGAAAATTTGAAAATTCGAAAATTTGAAAATTCGAAAAATCGAAAAAAAAAAAATTGTCTAGACTTCCTCTTCTTTGGGCCTAACAACTTTCATAACAAATATATATGAAGGAGGAGTTTTGGGCTACCACTTAGAAAGGAAATGCCTCTTTCGTCAACTCCCTCAACCGGAGACTTGGGGGACTCCTACCATATGCTATTACACCTTGATACTCGGAAGTCTCACGACCACTCAGTGACTTGGATTTTTCAAGTCTCCAACCAAGAAGTTTTCCTCACTCGGGAAATTAAGGGACCACTACCTCAACATACATGCTTCACTCACAAAGCTTCAACATACAAGCTTCAACAAAAGAAAAAATTCAAAGAAATGAAAGGCAGGAGGCTCTAACTTTGATTCTGTTTACTTACTCGACCAGCGAGAGAGGTTCGCTCCCTTCGCCCGACTATCGTATCGGCTCGGCTTCGTCCTAGGATTGGTTCTCGCGTCCCTGTGCCCAAAAGGATGTTGAAGGAGATCATGTTACGTATTCGAATGTTGGGAGGGTCTGCTAGGGTCTTCGTACCTACTATGAATAGAGAAAACTTTCCCCATTGCACTCACTAGCAGCCCAGGTCTTTCCATTCCTAATGTGGATGTTGTGGCTTTCGTGTATTTAACACAATGCATTGAAATGAAGTAAAGCTTATTTATTGATATCTCCGATAAGTTACAAATATGTACATATATATGAATCAAAATAAACAAACAAGAGGGAGCCTTTACAAAAGTTGCTCATGAGAAGTCTCAGCAGTCGGCAGAACCCTAGAAAGAAAAGGCACCGGAGGGTGATCATTCGGAGCCTTAGTACTAGACATAACCCCAGAAGGATGAGGCATTGGAGGTTGATCATTTGGAGCTTCATTACGCGGTACAGCCCAAGAAGACGAAGGCAATAAATGCCTTTGGAACAAACCCACAAACCTCTGATGATCAAGTAAAATCTAACCATCAGATTCCTGCATCTGGTCAAGCTTCATCTTCATGTTTGTAGCATAGTCATGTGCAGGCATGTGCAATTGTTTATTCTCATGTTTGAGCCCTCTAATCTCCTGTTTGAGACTTATCACTTTAGCCGCCAATGATTCAACTTGGCGGGTTCGAACAAATAGGCGTTGGGCTGTATTAGACACAGAACATACACACTGAACATTGAGAGTCAGAGAATCATTAACAGTTAACTCATCAGACCGTTTGGAAAGTAGTCTGTTATCTTTGGGAGTGAGAAGGTTCATGGCCACCACCACAGCAGTCATATCATTCTTCATCACAGAGACCCCAACAGTAAGATGACCAGTAGGGGATAAGAAGGATGGACGCCATATGTTGTCATGAGGAGGCATGGCTGCCTCTTCACCCAAGTTCAAGTCAAAACGACAGTTGGATAGGCTAGACATTTTCAGAAATGATGAAGGAGAAATGAAGTCCAATAAATCTCTTAAGTACGAAAATAAGGGGAAATTCCTACAAGCAATAACTCTCTGAACGTACTTCTTGCATACAATTGGTGCCCTTAGAAAAGAAAGGGCAACAAGGTCGTTTGTTCAAAAATCAAAGAGGCACCACTCTCCAGATTTTGAGAAGCAGATTTTCCTGTGTAAAATATGTCGACAATCCCCACACGCAACATCAGCTCCTCAGGTACCACAAATAACTTTGCCAAAGATCTCTGATAAAGTTTAGACACATAAATTTTGAAGGTTCAGCTACCCTACCATTACCGACAAGGGTAAAGGAACAGCACCACTGCTTGATAACTGGAAAGTCCTCATGTGTGTCAACCTCTGTGCTCCGTGGCAAGGAAGACTGGCAAAAATGCCCAACCTTTACTCACATCGAGAAAACGCTCCCAACAAGATTACTTTTTCAAAAATCGAAGAGGCACCGCTCCCCAAATCTCGAGAGCAAGACTTCCACCATGATTACTTACTCAAAAATCGAAAAGGCACCGATATCCGAATCTTGAGAGCCAGACTCCTACCAGGATCGTTTTCTCAAAAATCAAAGAGGCACTGCTTTTTAAACCTCGAGAGCCAGATCCCTAATAGAATTGCTTGTTCAAAAATCGAAGAGGCAACGCTCTGCGAATCTCGAGAGCCAAATCCCCATCAGGATTGCTTGTTCAAAAATCGAAGAGGCACCGCTCTTTGAATTTTGAGAGCCAGATTTCCTTGGATAAAGCTTGTCTGCAATCTTCACATGCAACATCAGCTTTCCAGATACCACATACCACTTTTTCAAAGTGCTCTGACAAAGTTAAAACACGTGAATCTTGCAGCTCCCGCTACATTGCTATGACCGATAAGGGTAAAGGAACAGCGTTACCACTCGTTGTTGGGACAATTCCTATATATATCGACCTTTATCCTCCACAACCAGGCAGACCTGTAAATAAAAAAAAATGCTCAACTTTTCTTCACATCCAAGAAGGCACTCTCAGCGGAGTTTCTCGAAATACTCAGGTTCTTTTCCCCCTATAATACCTCTGCAAACAAGTCACACCAGAGCAAGAGTATCTCATATAATCAGGGTTAAAAGCAAGAGTATCTCATATCATGCTTTTTCCCTGTCTTTTCCTTTGGCCTTATTCTTACCTGCAAGACAATGAGAAAGATAACAATCAGTCAGTACTTGGAATCAAGCTTCCAATCAGGAACTGACTACCTAGAACTCCTTGCTTGATTACTTACCTGATATTGCTCTCGAGTACTCATATTCAACATCTTATACTTCTAGAAAAGATACCACATCTGTCTGAGGAACAGATAGGGCAAGTGAGAAGGATACAAGGAAGCATGTGGAGACAGGTGTAACAGAACATGTGCCGATTCATCTATTACTTTGTCAACAACAAAAGTATTACATATCATCAAGGTCGAACGCACTATTCATTTGATGGACTTGTTTTGACCCTCAAATTCATGAGTCGGCCTTATACTTTGGAAGGAAACCAGAAAACCAGAAAACCCTCCAGCCCAGTTCAAAAATAAGCTTGTGGAAAGTTACTTCTTCAAAAGAAAAAGTATCTCATATCATCTATTCTCTTTTTTCTTCTCTGTATCCTTCTTACTGCCTGCAAGATAGGGAGAATGAGAATAATCAGACGGAACTCGAAATCAAACTTCTGATCTGGGACTGATTGTTAGGAGCTCTAATTGTTTATCTTGTCTGTCACCTCTTTCGGCAGATCTCCTAGCTCAACGACTTGGGAGACTCCTACTACATGATTTGTATCGTATTTGACCAAGCCTGAAACTACAGGTAAGCTTCAAGTGAAATTGGTACATTACCTTGTGCATCTCCACCGGTTAAAAATACTACCCCTGGATGGAGGAAAAGTACTTCCATAGAAGATGTCACATCTACCTATGAGACAGATAAGGTAAGTGAAAACGATACCACACTTCGGTACTTAGAAGTTTCGTGATTACTCAGCGGCTTGGATCTTGCAAGTCTTCAACCGAGAAATTTCCCTTACTCGGGAACTTAGGGGAGCATTGTTTGTACCATACTTGACCAATCCCGAAACTACTGAGCACCGGTCAACGTTATACCCTCAAGGACCCAGAAGAGTTTCCCTCCAACCAGAAGGCCAATCACAGTGCGACACGTATCGACATCAGAAGTCAATCATAACGCGACACGTGTCAACATCAGAAGCCGATCACAACACGACACGTGTTAATGTCAAAACAAAGCTAGAAACTCTCTTCTATAAAAGGAGATCATTCTCCCATAATATTTCCTAATGTCATTTGTACTAAATCATTCACTTGTACTCACTAAAGGAGAGCTTGAACCTATGTACTTGTGTAAACCCTTCACAATTAATGAGAACTCCTCTACTCCGTGGACGTAGCCAATCTGAGTGAACTACGTACATCTTGTGTTTGCTTCCCTGTCTCTATCCATTTACATACTTATCCACACTAGTGACCGGAGCAATCTAGCGAAGGTCACAAACTTAACATTTTCTATTATACCAAAGTCTCCACTGATTTTGTGCATCAACATTTGGAATATAAGATAGTATATCACGTGACTAATTTTAAGATTTTGTGAGATGTAATTAAAAAAGAAAAGTCGGAACAGTTTGTTAGATTTGTTTGATATAATCTTTGTTAGTGGGTGATTAACTAGAATGTTTTTATTAAATATACAGACAAGTGACAGCCAAACCCGACCAAATAAAACCCTCCTATTTCTTTCTTAACAAATTATCCTCTTTACAACCTTAAAACACATCGACAATAATTTATGTATCTTTATTATAAAAAAAAAGAAAATAGGTTCACATCTTTCTTTTTGCTACTCTATTGATTAAAATCCTATTCATTTTCAATTTTTGATCAAGGTCCTTGGATATTAATAACATCATTAATTATTTGAATAATAAAATATTTTTATTTTTAAATATATTCCTTTAGTGTTAAAAATGTTACAATTAATATATTTATATTTATGGCTAAATTTTGTATCATATATTTTCATTTTTAGTTTGTACCTATTTTTAATTTGTACCAGTTTTTTTTTCATTTTTAATTTGTACCCATATATTAGTTTCTTTTTGTGCCCATTTTTTTAAAGTTTTATTTGTGTTTGTACCCATGTGTATACTGTCACGTAACATTGTATATTTAATCAATGATAGAAAAATTACATATGGTATATTTATGTTTTATGCCTAAACTTTGTATCATATATTTATATTTTTAGTTTGTACCCAATTTTAATTTGCAACATTTTTTTTTAAATTTGTAGTATTTTCTTTTTAGTTTTACTTTGTACCCATGTATTAATTTCTTTTAGCGCCTATATTTTTTAAAAATTCATTTGTACTCATAATTTTTTAATCTTTTATATGTACCCTAATTTATTTATAATGTACCCATTCTTCTTTATTAATGTAACACTTTGTTATATGTGAAATGTACTAATTTTTTTAACACTATGGATACATTCTTTTGCCATTTATTATTTCTTATTTTTACATAGTTTTTATCCATTTATTCAATCAAAATGTTTGAATTTTTTTATTGTAACCATTTCTAATAGTATTATAATGAGGGATTTTAAATTTATAGGATTATAAATCTCATAAAATATCAAACAATTAATGTCAAAACTATAAAAATATAAATATTAATTGTAATATAATGAGGTGTACAAAGTCAAGGACTTTGATCAAACTTTGAATATCATTAAGGTTTTAGTCAAAGAATGTTAATGATTAGGGATCGCATCCAAAGTATCGCTTAAAAAAAAAGACACTGATCAGTAGAGGAAAACAAGGTATTTCTCAGGTTTATTAACAGGTTTTTATAGGTTTAACGAATGAAAGAAGATTTAATGGATTTAAATGATGGGGTTAGTTGGTAAGAAGAGATTTTTCAGTGTGACCATCACACGGGATGATACATCATGTATCATTACATAAATTGTGGGATATATGTGTGTCAAAAAGTTAATAACTTAAAAAAATATAATTGTCTACTACTTACCTAAAAACACGTAGTATACCACCCATGTTCCCATCACAATTAAAAAATTCTCGTTGGTGAGGACAAGGAAAAGGATGAGGTGCACTTGAGACAGTCTTTTGTTTTTCGATTTTAATTAACTAATCAATTATGTTATAATTTAATTTTTTTTTTTGTAATTTAAAGTTAAACTTAATAAGGAGAGTCCTCCATCAGTTTGGTTTAACACATGGCAAGTTTTGAATATAGTAGTGCCACTTAGTATGATCTAGTGACAAATTGAGCCCTGCACAAGTTTTTCTCTCCCCTTAGTGTAGAATATCGTTTAAAAATAATAATAATAAAATGAAACAAATGAGACATGTAATTTTTTTTTTGGTTGAAAAGGAGATATGTAATTAGGGAGAGCATTTTGCTCATTACCATAAACTATGGTATATGCTCACCATATACTTAATAATTTGGCATGTGTCATTTTACTTAACTTTAGTTTTTTTTTTTTTTTCAAAAGTAAAAAAGTAACATTTAATATGAAAGTTGACTAGAATTAGATGAAATAACACATGACAAATGATTAAATATGTGCTAAGCATACACTATAATTATAGTGGTAAACAAAAATGCTATGACATCAGACCTTTTTGCTGGTCACATTATTCTATAAATACATGGCCGTTCATGCAAACTGATGAAAGGTTTATAATTTGAATAGTATCTATACTATTAAGAGAACCCTCCTTGTTAACTTTTTTTTCTTCTTATTTTGCACTCATTTTGATACACAACAAAAATGAGGGTAAAATAGTAATTTTGTATCTTTTGACAAAATGACAATCACATCCCTAATTTTCCTATTTTACCCTCTTTTTTTTTTAGAAAATGATAATCATATACTTATTTTTCCAATTTTACCCTCACTTTTGATACACAATATTTACATAAGAATGACAAAACAGTAATTATGTAATATTAAAAAAAATATGCATTTATTAAGAGAAATTATTCATACACAAAATATGTGTTCTCTGCTTGTACATACATAAACCAAGATGGAGGTTTGGAAAGAGGAACTGGAGCCAGTGAGCCTTATTAATGCCCTCTATTTCAACAGCTCTGTTTTATAGGTATCAGTTCTTGGTGTTTTGGAATGTGAAATTCCAATTGATGACTCTCAGACTTTGTCGTTGCTCGAGAAGTGTTCCTGCCCATCAACCCTCTCCTCTGTAATGGTACTCTCTCTCTCTCTCTCTCTCTCTCTCATAAACAAAACTTTAGTTTTTTTTTTTTCCCCTCAAAGATAGAAATATATTAAAGATGAATAGAGATGTTTACATCTTTAGTCAGGGTATTAAACAAAAAATCTAGACCAATACAATTCCAAATGAAAGTTCAACCCTCCTTCAACACAAATTTGACCACTGAATGAGCCGAGCTATTGCACTCTCTAGACACATAGTTGAAAACCACAGCCTTCAATCTTCGCACCATAACCTCGATATCACCAAGAATGCATTCAATACTAAAGTCAGGAGCCACTTTCCTTAGCATCAGGATTATAGCCATAACCTCGATAAACAAAACTTTAGTTGAAGGTTGGAGAATTATGTTAAGTCTCTCTCTCTCTATAATGGTACTCTCTCTCTCTCTCTCTCTCTCTCTCTCTCTCTCTCTCTCTCGCATACTTTTTGTTTCCTTCCCTTTACTTGTTAAACAACTTTTCAAAAGCAAATTTTGTTTGAATACTTTAGTTGAAGGTTGGAGTGACTTATGAACAAGGTCGTGAAGTGTGTGTTTTTTTTTGGGGCACCAAAATGGATTTTTTTTTATATAACGAATTCATACTAAACAATACTATTAAATCGTAATATTAAGTAGTTGTCCTATAATAGATTAAAATTGTATCACTTGATTCTTTTGGTTAGCTTGATTGTTTGATCTTGTTCGATATTCAGATAGATGAAACATTGATCAACTCCTAACCACACTAATACTGTCCTAACTTTATCACTTATTGGTTGATGTAAAATTGACGTACACTTGTATTAGTTATGCAGCTACCCTTTTTGCTGAACAACGCTATACAACTCCCCTTGAAGTTTGAATGTTAGTTTCAACGGTATTAATTAACACCGCCAAGGAAACTAACTATATATGGGACCTGTTATAAAGAAGAAATTTTACCGTTCAACGGTATTAACATTGACAATATAAAACGCATCGTTTTCTGGGGCCAAGGTCTGCTGCCTTTTGATTGCATTTGGTTTTGTGTCTCTGTACGAGGGGTGGGTTCGGTACGGTTACCGTACCAAAACCCTTGTACCAATTACCGTACCAAACTTTCGGTATACCGAAGTTCGGTATTGTCAAAAGTTTGGTTGGCATGGTATGGCAATGGTAATTGCCATTTTGTTTTGGGACAAAATATGTTTTTGTTTTTTTAACCCAATTCAAGGGCAAAACTTTTTTTTTTGTACCTTTATGTCATACATTATAGATTAAATTCATCTATTATTCATCATTCACAATTCACACACATAATAATTCAAATGAAATATCAAGATTCATCATGAAAATTAAGCTTACAATCCAAATAGAAGTTACGAACCAAAACAAATAGAAGTTAACAATCCAAATAGAAATTAAAGTTTCAAACCAAATGAAAATTGGAAGTAAACTTCAAAAAGGAGAATTCATTGATCAATTATTCAAGCTTGAGATGTCGAAGCTTTTGGAGGAGGCATTGAACTTGTAGAAGATTGAGTTTGTGTCAAGCCTACATTACAAACAAAGAAAAACATATTAATTAGTAGCAAGAAGAATTAAAGTTGAAAACCATTTAATAACAAATTTACTAAAAAAAATTAAAGCATATCTTTCTTGTTTTCTCTTCTTCTATTTCCTTGTAAAATTTAAGCATATCTTCCGTTGGTCCTTGTAGAAGTTTACTTCACCTGCCCTAAGCCAACCACTAGTACACACTAGTGCCTCCATTATTTTAGGAGTCAAGGATACCCTAAAAGGGTTCACAACCCTCCTCCCTAGACTAAATACATTTTCACTAGCAACAGTAGAAGTGGAGGTTACAAAGATATTTTGGCTATTTGTGAAAGAATTAGGAACTCTTTTGTGTTTGATTTCCACAATTTTAAGAGATCAAAGTCACCAACAACAATGCTAATATAAGTAGGGTTTTATTTTCAAATTATTGGAATATTATAAATATGTGTTATATAATTATGTATTATATAAATTATAAATTATAAATTATATTGTATTTTCGGTATGGTACGGTAATACCGTGGTAATGGTATCCATTACCAATACCGTACCATGAAATTTTGGTACGTTACAATACCGTACCATTACCGATTGGTACAAAAAATTTGGCACAAAATCGGTATGGCACGGTTGGCAATTCGGTTGGCATGGCAATTTGGCAAAAAAATCCATCCCTACGAATTAACATTGACAACACAAAACGCGTCGTTTTAAGGGGCCAAGGTCTACTGTCTTCTGATTGCATTTATTTTTATATCTTTAGGAATTTTTTGACATTTGACCCTCTCTACTCGTTCGAAAATTAGCACTGTTAACTATTATATATTTACTAATTATAAAAATTAAAGAAAAATAAAAACAACACATTCAAATAAACACCGGACAACAACCTACTCCAACCACTCCCACTCACCGCCAAAGCTCACCTTCACCACCGGCAAAGTTCCTTTTCTTTCTCTATCTCTCTCCTCGAGATCTTTCTCTCTTGAATTCTCGCACTAGATCGTGATCCATTCATCCATCCAGTCAAACAACAAATGTTTTGTGGAGTTGGAAATTTGAGAATGGAAGATATAGTGAAGAATTCGATAGAGAAGGAACTTTGCGGTCGGTGAGGATGAGCTTCAGCGGTGACTAGGGTGGTTGGAATCTTTCCTAAGCGGCAACAAGGAACGCAAATACGCCCATATCTTGTTGTTTCATTTTGTGAAACAGTATCAGTGAAATGTTTTGCTGAAACACCCAATAAGAGGAACAAAATAACTATGATCGCAGAACTGCTGCTGGAAAGAGGACTTGCAGAGGGCATTGAGAATGGTGCTGTAAGCATAAATTGGTTCGGAGGATGCAGGTGAATTGGAACCGTTCCTAAGCGACAACGAGGAAGGCAAATACGCTTCGCGACGAGCTTTGTTTTCATCTAATTAAAAGTAAATATGGGCAGTGATTGTTCATATTCAGACCTTGATTTTCATCTTATTATTCATTTGTATCTCTTCTTGATGGTTTTTGGTTGCTGTGATTCAGCCTTACACATTTATGGCTTCTGAGGTTTTTGATCCGAGTCTGCGATTCAGTTTTCTTTGCTCATTGTTGTTGGGCAGGTGCCACTTGATACTACGTTATTGTGGTATTTAGTAGGTGAGAATTCTCATTATAATATCGTTTGTTCATAAAATAAAATTTAAAAAAAATAAAACTAAAAAAAAAGGTATATTTAGCTAAAATGATCTCTGAGTTTTTTATAACACATAACTTTGGTCATTGATACTTAAAATCAATAGAAGTGGCCTCTGAGATTGTCAGTCATCCATTATTTTGGTCATTTCATTAAAAAACTCCGTTAAGTGGTCCCAGCTTTTTAATGGAATGACCAAAATGATTGATAGTGGACAATCTCAGGAACCAAAGTTATGTGTTATGAAAATCTCAGAAACCAAAATTATGTATTATGCAAATCTCAGGAATCAAAGTTATGTGTTATACTCTCAACCTAACGGAGTTTTTTAACGTAAGGACCAAAATAATGGATGGTGGAAAATCTGATAAACCACTTCTATTGATTTTAAATCTCATGAACCAAAGTTATGTGTTACGCAAATCTTAAGGACCATTTTGACTAAAAAGTAAAAAACAAGACATAAATGAGACGTGTGATTAGAGGAAGCATTTTTGCTTACTACCATAAAATATAGTGTAATTTGACATGTGTCATTTTACTTAACTTTGATTCTAATTTTTTTTTTAAATTGAAAAAGTAACATTTAATAGGACAATTAACTAGAGTTAGGTGAAATAACACATAACATTAATTAGGTATTTGATGAGCATACACAATAATTATAGTGGTGAACAATGAGACCTGTTATTAAGAAGATAATTGTCTGTTCAACGGTAGGAACAGTGATAACATTAAAGCCATCCGTTTGATGGCCACTTTATTCTATAAATACATAGCCGATCATGCAAATTGATGAAAGTTATATCAAGATGGAAATTTGGGAAGAGGGACTGGAGCCAGTGAGCCCTACTGGCCACTATTTCAACAACTCTGTTTTATCAATATCAATTCTTGCTGTTTTGGAATATGAAATTCCAATTGATGACTCTCAATTTCTGTCATTGCTCGAGAACGTGTTCCTGCCTATCAACCCACGCTTCTCCTCTATCATGGTACTCTCTCTCTCTCTCTCTCTCTCTCTCTCTCTCTCCCTCTCTCATACTCTTTGTTTCCTTCCTTTTACTTATTAAACAACTTTTCAAACGCAAATTTTGTTTGAAAAGTTTACTTGGAAGTTGGATATTTATGTTAATTCTCGCAATAAACTATCAAAGTGAGTCGAACTTAAGATTTATCATTTATAAGTAAAGGATCCAACTACAATTTCTTTTTTCTTTTCTTTTTTATTGGTTTCAATATTTTCCACAGGTGAGCATAGTTAGTTTATAGGGAAAACTACATTTCAAACTCTTCAGGTTTGGAGTGAATTTTAAACAAGGTCATGAAGGGATTTTTTTAGGGAGGTATTATTGGCACTCCAAAAATCTCATTTTACACTCTGAACAAGTGTATTTTTCTTTCCTAATATAGAAAGTTTGGAGTGTAGAATGAAATTTTTAGAGTGTTAATAACAATTTTCTTTTTTATTTTATTTTTAAATACAATAATTATACTAAACAATACAATTTGATCGTGGTATTAAGTGCTTGCCTTATAATATATTAAAATTGGATCACTTGATGCCTTTGTCGGTTTGATTGTTTGATCTTGTTCGATATTAAGAGACGAGCCATTGGAAGAAAGGATTCACTGAGCCGAGATCACTAACTAATACTAATCTAATACTAATGAAAATGCTAATATAATAGAAAAGAACTATCTTTTCTGTATACTTTTCCCGGCACGAGATTTTGAGTCTCGCGTGTCTACCATTTCACCACCAAGGCATCTTGAAAGTGAATCATATTCCATGAATATGATGCCTATCCAGTGCGATGTATGGAATTTTGTCTCAACTTAACCACCTATTGGTAGGTGTTGAGTTTTATTACAAAAGGTCACGGTAATATTAGAAGTGGAACCATACACTTATATGTTGTATTTTATTTCCTCCCATTGAATGATATCCCTAAGCTTGATAAAGTTTTAGATCTAAAGCATTGTACTAGATCATTATGGTAATATTGCATCATTATAGGACGTGGGCTAAATGTTTTTGAGCACGTTTGAAGTATCTTTTGGAGTACTCTTTTTCATGAGCAGTAATTATTTATTTTGGAAACAGATTGAAAAAAATGGAAAGAAACAATGGAAAAGGGTTGAAGTGAAGCTTGAAGACCATGTTAAAACTCCAATCTTCCCTTCCAACTTGTCGAATGAATCATATGACGAGTATTTTGACGACTACTTGTCAAACGTAGCAACAAAAAGATTTCCACAAGACAAACCACTATGGGAAATTCATGTTATAAAGTACCCAAATCGCAATGCAGCTGGTAATGTAGTATTTAAGTTGCACCATGCGTTAGGTGATGGCTACTCACTCATGGGCGCTCTTCTCTCTTGTCTACAAAGGGCTGACAATCCTTCTCTTCCCCTAACTTTTCCTTCACGGAAGCCATCGAAACCGAAGAATGAAAATGTTATGACCAAAACTTTCTCATCCTTGTTGAACACCATATCCGATATTTGGTGGGGCATTTCAAAGAGCATCATTGGGGAAGATGATCTATCACCAATAAAATCCTCGAACAATGAACTTGAGTTCACGCCAATTATAGTATCAACTGTGACGATCTCTCTTGATCACATCAGATTAATTAAGAACAGACTTGAAGTGGTAAGTCTCAGGTTTTCTCTGTAATATTTTGGTTTATGCATGTGGGTGTGTTTTTTTCTTTCTAAAACACGGGAATAAGCTTTCATGTTGATCTTCCATCTCTTGTTGATAAAAAGAAAAAAATATCCTTGTTAATTTTAACATTATAGAGTCATGATTGATAATTAATATTTAAATTCTATTATGAAAATTGGACATTGGTCTTGCAACACTTTATTTTTCTAGTCTAATGATACTTTTCTTCCAAATGTTTAAATTTCCAAAGCGATTGATCCACCCCCTAAAATCTAAAAAAACTTTAGTTTTAATAAAAGGAAAACTAATGAAAAAGAATTGAAAACTTTAAATTTTAAAGATAAAGACAAAATACAGGCTAAAGTGAATAGTATCAAGATTGATTTTTTAGTGTAAAAATATGATTTTTCGTTAAAGTGAACAGTACCGATAGCTTTTCGTTAAAGTTTTCTTTAATAAAAAATGAAAAATAAAGGCATAGTGAATAGTATCAGAAAAATGTAAGAATGTGATTTTTCATTAAGTGTGATTTATTCATTAAAAATAAACAGTACCGTCAGTGTTTTATTAAAACTTAAAAAAAAAATATAAAATGTTTTCACTTCTTTTTAAGCCACATATTGCCTGAATATAAATTTACGGATTCGGGCAGGACATAAACTGAATATATAGGCTAGGCTAACCGTCTGCTTGCAGGTCAATCTCAATGCCTGTAAACCTAAAGGGGGCGTTTGTTTGCCCTCACTAAGTAGGACTGGACTGGACTGGACTAGCTGTTAGTCCAATAAGGTGTTTGTTCCATGCTGGGACTAACATTAATGAGACTAAAGGGGACTAGCATGGACAAAACCCTTCACTAAGAGGTCTTAGCGAGACCCCCCAATAACCATGGGACTAGCTAAGACTATCTCCTCTCGTCCTCGTCATGCTCAACAACCACTCTTGATAGACTCCTCGTCATCTCCGGTCACCTAGATCATAATAAAATATTAATAATTTATATATTAAATAATATAATATTAGAATTTGTTATTATCCAGCTTCTTAGTCCAACAATGCACCAAACACTTCACTAAGTTAGTCCAGCTTAGTCTAGTCTAAGCTAGTCCAGCTTAGTCCTTAAAGCTAGTCCAGTCCGAGATAGTCCGACGCAACAAACGCCCCCAAAAAGATCTGAATGCCGTAATAAAAACCTACCCCGTGCATATGGTGGGCATGATTACAATTAGCCACTAAAATTTAAAGTAAATTTACTTAAGAAAGTCAAAACCTGCCTAATTTATTTTTTTGCCAAAGTCAATCTGGCTAGTTCGTCCTAAATTCCAAACTATGTAACATTAATCTGACCTATTGAAGCTAATGAAGAAGCCATGAAACCATGATCTTCAAAATTAACCTTTTCCTCTATCTGTATCAGATTCTCAATACTCAAATTTGTTTAACTATCCTATAAAATAACACATAATTTATCAAAATTTCACCAGTGGTCTTGATATAGTTGAAGCCCAACGTGAAACAGTTAAAATGGGAACTTTCAGTCAGTCCTTCGACTCCCCATACATTACACATTTATATAGATCTTTTAATGGCTAGTAACAAAAATCTCTTACATCTCATGGTTTAAAAAATGGAGAATATCAAAAAATAGAATATAAAATACACACACAACATGCAAATCATCAAACACCATACTTTCAAATTTATAATAAATTGTAGCATAATTAACTTATTTACTATCACAGACGATAAATGACGTCCTTACCGGGATGGTCTTTCTTGGCTCTCGACTATATATGCAAGAGATGAACCAAAGCTCAAGGGAAGCCCATAGCACTGCATTGGTTTTACTAAATACGAGGATCATGGGGAATTATACTTCGATTGAAGAAATGGTCAAACCCGACAGCAAGAGCCCATGGGGAAATCATTTTGCATTCTTGCAGGTTCCCATTCCCAAGTTGACTGAATTCTCAAATGCGCTTGACTTCGTCTGGGAGGCTCAAAAATTTATCAAGATGAAAAGAAATTCTTTAGCTATTTATTTCACTATTGGGCTATTGAAGATGTTGAACATGTTTGAAGGCCATGAGGTAAGTAAATTTAAGTATTAGTTTGGTAGACATGATTGAATTGAAATAGATAATTTTTACGTATTAAGGTATATTGAAGACGGAAATGAATGATTTTCATTTGGAAGGAATCATAACAGGATTAGTTATGAAGAAAATTTATTCTTTCTAATCGTACTATTTTATGAAGGACTAGAATGAAAAAGTTTTCTTTAGTTTAGTATCTAATCCATCCAATTATGTACACCAAACGAGCCCTAAGAAAATGCATGCGATATTACATATGTACAACATTTATTTAAAAATTAGAATGCTACTTGTGGTGCAGGCAGCATCAAGATACATCCGTAGAACATTAAAGAACTCGAGCATGGCATTCACAAATATGATTGGGCCCGTGGAACAAATGTCTTTGGCAAACCAACCAATAAAAGGATTATACTTTATGTTAGTTGGATCACCTCAGGTAAGCAACAGGGTCTCAAAAGTTTTGGAAACAATATGCATCGTTTTGTTTTCAAAATTAGGTGCATATAAAATTAAAAGTTATATAAACATATTTCACACACACACACACACATATATAAGGTGTGTTTTCTCAATGATAGCATAGACATGTTATATATATATAGGTAACACAATTTACGTGTACCTGCAGGATCTTGACATATCAGTCCTAAGTTATATGGGAAAGGTGAGGCTTACCTTAACAATGAAAAAAGGCACCATAGATCCACAAAAACTGAAGTTGTGCATGGAAAACGCCCATGATATGATATTCAATGCCTCGGACAAATATCCTGTGGAAAATAGCACTGAAAAATAGTCACTCATTTGAAATTCTACTATTACACAGAACAAATTATAGCGTTATTATGCGCATTTCTGTCGAAATTTATAATTTGAGTAAGAAGTTATTGAAAACTTACAAAATAATACTACATTTGTAATAGTTGGTTAATAACTATGATTTTGTTATTACTTGTGTGTATTTGAACTTTTTATTTTGTGAGTATTCTTATTAACACGTCATCTTCATATGAGTTGAACCATCATTAACTTCAATTATTCTTTTAAACTTTTAATTGTGTAAATGATAAAAGATATTACGCTTTGATGTCTAGATACGTTTAAGATCCATAAGTCGCATTCGGTAGAACCGACTAGAACTCATAGGTAAATTAGATCTGATACACAATACAATAAAACTTAACAATAACCTCCAATAGAATAAAAAATAACATTAACCTCTAGTTCACAGGAAAAATACGTATTCAAATGAACTCATCATTACCAGAAGGTTACAAACTCCATTCTCTACGTGTCCTCCATCCTCCTTTTTTCATTCTCTTCCATCATTTTATTCATCTGGCTCCATCATCTCTTTGACCATACCAAATTCCATTCAACTACTGTTGATGTTCACCGTAATTTGTCACGAATCTATGGGAGGGTGTGTAGAGCTTTGGCTCGGGTGTTCGCACCATCACTTTTGTGAACCCTTGTTGGTCCTCCCCGATGTTCGCCCTTGTTGGTGATGTTTCTCGTGGGATCTGTCATCTTGCTTGCTTCCTTGGTTCTTGGTTCAGTTTGTGGCGGCAGATGTTTTGGTGGCTCTACGAGGTTGATCTAACTTTTTTTTTCTTCATGTTGGGGTTCTTGTTGTCGAGATCTCTGGTGCTAGCCAATCGGTGATAAGGTTGCTAGGGTTTTGTTTCTATGTGTTTGTTGTGGACTCAACCTTTAGGCTGGGTTTTGCTTCTGTTTGTTTGTTCTGGGCTCAACTTTTGTGTTGGGTTTTTTGTTTTGGGGGTCCATCTATTAGTGTTTTACTTTATTTGTAATTGGGCCATTGTATATGTATGCTTTTTTTTTTTTTGAAAAGATACAATAGTAGATTTCATTTCATCAAAAGAGTTTTACATCATACAATTTTGAATCAATGCCGTACATAGTCTTCTACAAGTAAGTCCATAATAACACTTAGAGGAGTCTCATTCCATTCACATTGTTGGGTCAATGAGAGCCCAATCCGTGCGAGTCGATGAGCAACAGAGTTTGTATTGCGGCAAGTATGGGTAATAGTAGCTTAAGTGATTGGATGGAGTAGTGCTTTGACGTCCTCCACCACTTGTCCAATTGTGGACAAGTTTAGAGTTGGATTCTTCAAAGCCTCCACAATCTGAAGTAAATCTATCTCAAAAGATAAGTTTGAAATTTCCCCATTTATTGCCCAATACACAGTCTCCCGAAAAGCCACCAGTTCCGCCTGCAGAGGAGATAAGACATCCTCAGTACTGCCACAAAATGCATTCACAAAACCTCTAATATCACTCGAATAATTGCCCCGAATCCCGCCATCTTACTGACTTCATTCCATGCCCCATCAATATTCATTTTGAGTCGTCCAGGAGGACGAGGAATCCATTTGGATCTATTTAGTGCCCTTGCAGTCAAGCCATGAGTAGTTTTAGCCTTAACAAAGGCCATCCACCGTTGCCGAGCTCTTTCAACACACACATCTGGGGTACTACTTCCCTATTCCACAACTTCCCATTTCTAGCCCCCCATAATGCCCAACAAGTCATGAGGAATAAGTTAAAGCTGGACTTGGGAAGAAGTCCTACAGTTTCGGTAATCCAATCAAGGAAAGATGGGTGTTGGACATTCCTCATAATTACTCCCAAATCAGACATCATCCATGCACACTTTGTATATGGGCAATTCTTCATCAAATGAATAGTGATCTCACCATAAGAATTGCAAAGAGTGCATTCCAACTCAATGATGATATGGCGTTTATTCAGGTTTGCACGAGTGGGGCACCACTCATTTCCAAGTCTCCGTACACAAATTTTGACCTTAGGTGGAACGTTTACATTCCATAGCTTAGACCACAGTGTGCTAGCAGGCAAAGGTTAGGTTGAGGATGGTGCACCGTTATTTGTAGGTTGGAGCCAAGACCTCACAATGTGATATGCACTCCTAACTATAAATTTTTCACCTTTGTCGTAGTGCCATACTAGGGAATCCGGTGGGGATCGTCAACTTAATGGGATTGAGCGAATAGTATCTACTTCCTTCACTGAGAATAGATGCTTAAGCAACCCAATGTTCCATCGTTTTGTAGATTGGTCAATAAGCTCGTTGATTGTTTTCAGGGAGCAGCCCTCTGGTTCAATTGAGAAAGGCCGAAAGGATGACGGGGTAGGTAGCCATGGGTCCTCCCATATGCGGACAGTAGAGCCACTCCCCACTTGCCAGCGTAACCCGAGAGTGATAATCTTTTGCGCCGCACATATACTCTTCCAACAGTAAGAAGCATTGTGCATTACCGTTGCCTTCATGAATGATCCTTGTGGAAAGTATTTTGCTTTTAGTATCTATGATACTAACGAGTAGGGTTCTTTAATGATCCTTCATCCCTGATTGGCTAACATCCCCAAATTGAAGGCAAAAAAGTTTTGAAACCCAAGTCCCCCCTCACTTTTTGGGATGCAAAGACGTTACCAAGAGCACCAATGCATTTTCCTTTCACCTTCATCACCATCCAAGCAAAAAGATGCGATCAGTTTGTTCAAATCCTCGCAAAAATGTTTTGGTACGAGAAAAAAACTCATCGTATAGGTTGGGATTGCTTGTGTGACTGCCTTGACTAGCACTTCTTTCCCTGTCGTACTAAGTAGCTTACCCTTCCACCTCTGCAGCCTTTTCCACAATCGGTCCTTTATGTAACTAAAGCACATTGACTTGTTTCTACCAACAATGTCACTCCCCGATCCAGACCTACGTCCAGGATCGACACGTGACGTCACCAAGTAACCATATACTCAACAAATCCCGCCTCCAGGATATGAACGAAGCATAACTCAAGAATCGAATCGCATAATAATTTTTCGTATACTTTATGGTTGCATCTAACCTTCTCGTTAGACTGCCTACGTACCATACACAGGGATCAAAACATTCGTAGTTCATCATGGTCTATAATTGACATATATCACAGTCCGTTTAAGCCGAAAGGCATAACATTTCTCAATCAATCAATAGAACTTGCCAAGCATGAAATTACTAGACTCAGGGTTACATAACAAACACACCTGAAAATCATGATTTCCCTTCCATCTTCTATATAAGTCATTATGTCGCAACATGATACCGCAATTCACAACATATATCATATCAAAGAACCAACAGAGTTCAATACAATTCTCTAGCCACATTAATTAACTAATTTGACCAAAATAATAACAACCATAACCATATCTTCTAAATTCATACTTTATGAAATCATAATCGAATCATAGAAAATCTTGAATGAGTCATCCAAACGTCCAACAGCTTTTCTAATTCAATTCACAAGATTATCAAAACCATTGCTCACAAATATACTAAAACAAAACTAAGGCTAGAGTGACACAGTTAAGCCAAGCCTACATCTCTGAAGTTGATATCAAATCTAAGAAACCAACAAGTCAAGTGATGCGACTTTGGACCACTCAACGGAATCCAAACCAGGATAAGATTTCGGACCATCACTCAACGAAATCCAAACAAGGATAAGATTCCGAACCATCACTCAACGGAATCCAAACAAAGATACGATTCCGGACTATCACTTAACGGAATCACGGAGTAGAAGGGATTTCGGACCATCACTCAACGGAATCCAAACAATGATACGATTCCGGACCATCACTCAACGAAATCACTTGCACTATCAACTTCTCATGACCATTAGCATACATATCATGCAAGCATATAAATTCTATGGAATACTTCTAATAGGATTTTAGGATCACATGGTCATAACCTTTATCATTCATATTATCAAGAAAATAACTAAACACACACACACACACACACACACACACACACACATATATATATATATATATATATATATATCACAATATGACTTCGCATACACGTAAACCGACGTATATATTATCCGGATAACTCACTAACCAATATAGGCCTACTAAGCCTTACATAGTCTCTAGTAATACTGAATTTAATATTTAAAATCAATTCGTAGCATATTGACCAAAAGTAAGCAATAATTAGATTAATACATATAAGGTTTCCCAGAACCCCCTACCTTGAATTCGATTAATTTTGTTTCTTTGAAGAACCTAATCGGAACATAAAATTACAATCAAAAGTATAAATACCAGTAACACACCTTAATAACCAAACTAAGTGTTTAAACACAAAATTAATATTATCTAAAGAAAGTACACTGATTCTAGAATCTACCACTCAAATAATATCACTCAAATAGTAGTAAAGAAGATTAGAAAGGAATCTGGAAAAGAAGATTGGTATGGCAAAAACAGTACTCTGCTTCTCCACAAAATCTGCAGAAAACAGCATCATTGGACCAAGTTTAGACTCCCTTTGGAACATTCAAAACTAAACCAAATCATGTAATATTATATGGGTTTTGAAGCTTGTGATTTGTACTTTAAAAGCATATAAACTTTGTAGAAAACGGAACTCTGAATTGGAAGTTATGCCAACAGAAAAATAGAGTCTTGAAACTAGAAACCCAGTTTTCTGCTGCTGTTTGGCAGCTTGTGACCCAAGTTTAAATAAGGTTTTGATCAACCAAAACTCAACGGAACTGAGTGAAAACAGTAGGGTTGCGATCATGAACATATGCACTTTCGATACACTAAATTGTTTTCTTCAAATGAGCACATAAAGACCTAAAAATTAAGAGTCAAAGAAGGCTGCTCGAAACTTGAGTTTTCTTTGTCAAGAAATCAATTTTCTGCAACTTACGTAACAGCCCATCTCCAATTCATATTACAAATCCCAAAATTATTCCAGGTAGTCCATAAGTCATGTATATAACATCCAAAACTAACATGGCTCAAAATTAACAAGAAATTGACCTTCTGAACCAAACCCTTAATCAAGAAATTTGATCTACACACCCAATCCGAATTACCCAACTCTAATTCATATTCAGACTGGTTCATTGAATGGTAGAAAACCCTAAACAAAACCAAGAACTCCAAATATATCGTGGCAGTTTCAATTCAAATATATATGTAGCAAGCGTCGACAACACCGACTAAAACCAGAAAAGAAATTGAAGTAAAAGAACCTCATTCTCATTCATTGAATCTGATCAACAACACCACACACAAACAAAGAACAATAGATATTGTAGGACATGTGGAATTAACCCATGGATTTCAAAATTATAAAAATTAATCAACAAAACCAGAAAATATCAAACACATTTTAAAGCCTTCCATCTGTTACACTACTCACCACTTATATGTATAATCTCTTGGTAGTCTTGCTAATCTGAAGGGCATCATAATGACTGGACCAACATGAAGTCCATCGAATCTTGCTGCAATTGTGTCCTCCATCTCTCCTTCTTTGTTTATTTCTTCAGTCACCAAATGCTTAGCAAACAGAATTTTACGAATTCCTTCTTCGTCTCCTTCCTCCTTCGTTTTGGAGCTGCAAAAAAGAGAAAACAGAGGGAAAGAAGAAGATTCCACCAACCCTTCCCCTCTCTCTGTCCCTCTCCTTCTCTCTCTCTTCTGATTTCCCCCTTGCCTTTCACTCTCCTCTTTTTTTCGTTGGGCCTCCCCCCACAAAGTGGGAGTTATATGAAATTTATAATCTAAAGCTTAGTAAAACGACTTCAAATGTCCATAACTATACTGTCATAATCCGGACTCGCAAACGGCTTTTGCCTATGTGCTCGTGGTTTCGAGATCTATTCGAAAACGTTACTTGTGACAAGTCAACAAATTTTAAAGATTCAATATGAAATTTTAACCGATAACTATTCAATTTAATTTCTAAATTAACGGAATTATAATTAACTAATGAAAATAGCGAAAACGTGTAATACGAATTTAAATAACGAGATACGTAATTAATAGTGAAATTCTAGGAACGGAATTTCACAAACAAAGGTAGGCATGCCCAGATACTTGTCATGCTTATCTACTCGTACCCCTAACATCGTTGCAAGTTTCAGCTACAACGGTCTTTTAACATTTCTACTAAAGCAAACCTCGCTTAATAAAAGGTTAATTCTCTGCCCAGATGCACTATAATAAATTTGGAGGGCCTCCATAATCTGTCCACACTCAGCAACATAGGCTCAGCAATATAACAAGTTGTCATCGGCAAACATTAAATGATTCACCGACGGCGCTTCCGGGCATATAGAAATACCTGGAATCAGTCCCCTGCACTCTCGTTGTGCAAGCAAAACTGATAATCCATCAGCGCATATTATGAACAGATATGGGGATTGAGGGTCTCCCTGGCGCAATCCTCGTCAAGGAAGAATATACCCCCGAGGATACCCATTGAGTATAACAGAGTAAGATATTGTAGACACACAGAGCATAACAATGTTAATTTACCCTTGATAAAAAAAATTAAAAAAAAAAAAAAAGATAAAAACCTACACCATAAAATAGTGTATTGTGTTGGTAAAAAAATCTGATAAGTAGTGAAGTCCGTAAGGGTGACAACAATACAATATATGATATCATATAGTAAATTAATCTCAATTTTTTAAACACACATCATCATTTCATAAAAATTATATATATAAAACTAGCTGCACTAATACACGACACGCACACGCACACGCACTCTCTCAAAAACCGATTGACCCCGCAGGTTTACAATCGTTTTGTTTGTATCCATATTGGAATTAATAAGACTCGAGCAATCCGTAGTTCGACCCAAAACTTACAACACATGAGTTTCTGAACCCACGTCGTTAGTTCCGAATCTCCCTACTAACTAGAGACGTCAAGTGTACCATTATACGATCACGTCGTCAATGTATAATGGGAAATGCCTCACGCTACCCAACTCCTTGGTTTTTGTTCCACTTGATCAACAGACGTAGAGTTGTGCATAAATTGTGTAAAATGCCTCTATGATTTGAGTCCTCATCAATTGGATTTACCCTCATCAAGTTCTAGTCCAATGATCCGTCAATTGACCTACAAGTTCATGTCAAGATAAGATGAGTTCTACGGAGGTGTGAATTCAATCATAGTGGCAATCAAGATTTAGGGTTGGACTAATTTAGAGTTTTTGTTATGGTGTTGGCTTTTTGTTATGCTTAAATTTAGCAATTTAGGCTATTTTTATGCGAGTGTTCTCCACGTTAGCTTTTATTTTTGTTTTTATTGTTAATATCTTGATATCTTGTCGACATTTTTGATGTACAATTAAAATTTATCAAAATAAACTCATTAAATTAGGGATGTTAACTTACCATAAGTAGGAATAGGAATATGAGAGAATAGTGATATGAATGATTGAGTACGGGATAAAGAACACCCCCTGATAATCCCATACCTTGAATTTTCAATTACCAGAAGGTGTGGGATGGAAAAGAATAGGAATGCTACCGATTCCTTACAAATCATTCTAAACATGCTGTTACAAAAGAATAGCACCTATGTCACCGATCACCAAAATTTACTAATACATAACTCATAATCTTGAAAAGTTATTCACATAGTTGCATAATTAGTAAATGAACAAAAGATAGGTTAGTTTCTAACTCTTTATGTGATAAGCCTAACAAAACTATTATGGAGATGCTGAAAAAAGCTAACGATCACAACACGCATATACACATATTTTTGAAGGTAACCAAAAATGTGTGCGTGTTGTGATAGTTACAAATAGCATTTTTAGTTACCTTCAAAAATCAAACCTTGGACGTTATGTTAACTCAAAGCCTAAAAAAAATGCTCTAGAACTAGTAGGACAATATTGCTGACTTGGGTCATGGCTTGTCTCTTTGTCTTCATGGTTTTCGGATTCTCTGGATCACTTCCACCTAATCTTTATGACCTACAAATTCGGGTTCTTGAAATTTGATCAAACGATTAAAGTTATTATAACTTTTAATAGGATTTCCTATTTGTAGCCGTTAGATCAAATTTCAAGAATCCAAATTTGCGGAACATGAGGCTTAGGTGGAAGGGATCCAGAGAGAGAAGATCCATTTCCTTGTTTCTCCTCCTACCACTGCTACTAATTTTTTTAATTTCAAATTTTTCAAGCCCCTTTCATTAGTTTTCCTAATATATTATTGGCCGGGCCCATTCTAGGGCTCTTCCGGCCTAGCTTTTTCTTGTTTTGTTTGCCTTCCTCTGTACCAAAAAAACTAAAAATAATATGTTCTTAACCAAGCAAAACCCCTAGATCTAAAAAATTCATAGCCAGGCGGACTTTTGCTCTAGCTTGGGGATGGTGGTAGCCTCTCTGCTCCTCCTTTCCCTCACCTTTCTCTTTCCTGTTCTTATGAATTGATGCAGATTTGTTTTTCGTTTTAGTATTTTAATCAATAAGTGCATTTTTAGTGAGGTTATTTTGAGTCACTCCTAGTGAGTATTTTAGTTTTAAGTTGGTGTATTATTGGGTCTTCTTGGGTTTATGAGGCTCTTTTTATTAGCTTTGCTAATGGTGTTGAGTATAAAATTTATGTTGGTATGGACGTTGGTTCGTTGTCAATTCCTTTTCAAAGTCGACGCTACTCGTTGTCAAAAAATGTCTTCTTACTCATTATATTGCAGTTTTTGCTTTTCAGATGCCAATTTGTTAAATGTTTGAACTTCGATCAAGAATGGAGTTCCTTTAGCTTTGGAGTGCCATCTCATTATTTTGATAGGACAAGGATTGTCTGCCCTCCTAGTTGTGGTGCCCTTCCATGTCCTCCTATTTTGTGCGGTCACGGTTAAGCCACGTCAACATTTTATATTAATTTTTTAATGAGATAATAAGACAAAAAACAATAAAAATATAAAATATTAACGTGGCTTAACCGTGACCGCACAAAATAGGAGGGTATAGAAGGGCACCACAACTAGGAGGGCAGACAATCCTTGTCCATTTTGATATGGGTGTGGAAGATTTAAAAAAATTAAATTTGTCCATTTGCTTAGTACCCGTCTTGTCTTCCTCTCTAATTCACAGTATGGTGACAATTAGTTTAACCAAGTTAGGCCTTTTATGTTTTATTGTATGATGAAACGAAGTTCTATCTTTTGAAATTTCCCATCTGGTCAATTTGGGTTCGTTACTGATTCCACACTCAATCAAACAAATACCAAGAAAAAATATTCATATTCTATAAGGATTGCAAAATGTGCATGCGCATATTAAAAAGGTGCATCAATATTTAAGGGTGACCGTTGAAATAGTTGATTCCTTTGACAAGAACAAGGTGTGGGTGGGGTTGTATTAGAAAAAGAAAAAGAAAAAGAAAAAGGCAGGCATGAATTGGGTGGTGTTGTCTTTGATGTAAGATCCTAATCGGGTAAATAGTTATAATAAAGTAGTTGAAAGATAGTTTTTGCGAGAAAAAAAAAATCAAATTTAAACATATGTTGTAAAATCTATTAGAATTCATACAAAATTTTAAAATGTTGTTTTCTCTTTATTATTAGCATGCATGTGCGAGTCGAAAATTACATTTCTTTCCTTTCTTTTGTTCATCGCTCTTTTCTCCATCCCTCCCTGCAGCTATTTTCCATCGGTAGGTAGTACAAGGCCATAAAGGAAAATCCTAAATTAGCAAAGCTTAGAGTTATTTCTATGCATAAATCTCAACTGTAAGCCATGGGTCTCGCCAATTAATCTTGCTGCCTAGAAGTCTTTTGTCCAATTTTTCTAAATTTTAAGTCATTTCTTATGTTCTATTCCCGAGAAGAAAAAAATCTTGCTGCCAATACTTCAGACAAGGCTTTAAATTTGAACATTTTTACCATACAAACTATCTTTCAACTAATCAATCACCACATGGACTATATATCCATTAGGCATTGGTATAAATAACAAAACAATAAAAAAAACGTTAAGCTAGTTCAAGAAATGTCTACACGTGGCAGTTGTAAAAATTTGACCAATGTCAAGATTTAAGTGGTTGGTTACGCTGCTAACGTGGTAAACATGATACACACAATAATTGGTTGTTGTTAAGTAGTATACCGGATGACAATTTAGCTATAAAAGATAACAAATGTCGAGATTTAAGTGGTTAAATATACTGCTACGTGGTGTATACGTTACACACAACTTCTTGTGGAAATGGTTCAGCTGAGATCCAGCAGAAAGAACATTTCTCTGTAAATTATCAATACATATTCAATGACCTTTTAGTTTAAAAAAGGCATGCACTACTAGCACTAGCAGGCGACAAAATTCAACTATAAGATATCATACAAAACAGTTGATGCGTTTATTTAATTCAAATTAGGCGTCGCAGCTTTTGTTTTATTAGGTAAATTCCTTTTTATTTTATATTTTGTTGTCGAATATTTAGGTAAAACCTATTTCCTACATTGGAAGTTGGAACTCCACGTGCATAAAGAACTGTAGACTTAATGTAAAATACAACGAGGGCCGATCTAGAGTCTTCTGTTGCTGAGTGGACAGTGCAAATTGACACATGCTATGGATCACGACTAGAGTTATGCTATCTCCATTATTTTGTAATTAAAATTAAAGAAAAATTAATAAAAATAATTTTAAAATTTTGAGTTTTAGCGATAAGGACAAAATGAAGGATAAAATGAATAGTACTAGAATTGATTTTTTAATGTAAAACTATGATTTTTCGTTAAGATAAACAGTGCTGTAAACTTTTCGTTAAAATTCTCTAAAATTGAAGGAAGTGAATTAAGAAGCAAATTGACACATGGTGCTAATGGATCACGACTAGAGTTATGCTACGTCTATTACTCTATAACTAGAAATCGAGCAATTAAATTAAGAAGGAGATCAATGACTCATAGTATAATTCAAGTAGAGATTATTTACTAAATTATTTGGATCAAAGTAAATATGATAAATGATACAAGGAGTTGTTTTGTTGACCTGTGATCTAAACCAAATGAATTCGAACTATAAAGCCAACATGACAAGTGTGACTGACGATTTTATTAGAAAAGTATCAGCACAATTATAAATAAATAAATAAAAAACACTTAATATAAGTTATAGTTTTGGGATGTGCTATCCACACACTCATTTTTACTTCTTACACACCCCTTGTTAATTTATGTCATTTAATCTTCTTCAATTCATTTAATCCGATGTCCGAAAATTATGTTATTTGATATTCTTCAATTCATCTAATCCGATGTCCGAAAATTAAAAAGTTGTGTGAGAAGTAAAAAGGGATGTGTGGATATTACACCCCATAGTTTTTTTATTGACAAATGAGAAGATAATTTACATTAAATTTATTTAAACTACGGAAATGAGATTCAAACATAAAACCTTAACTGCATGCATGAGCGAATACTCTTAACCAACTGAACTATAAACCAATATAAATTATATTTAATTTCACCACTTTTTTAAGATTTCTTGTATATATCATTCCTAACCAAAAAAAGTAAACCTAAGTTATAAGATAAGAAAACTCCAAATATTAGTGGAAGACAAGGAATAAATAAATGTATCCACTAAATATAATTATGCACTAAAGACAAGATGAGTTGAACTGCTCCATCAATTAGGAGCCTTTTATTCACATCCCATCATCCACCTTTGCTCCTATTCTGCGTTGGAGGAGGAGACCAAAAAAAGTAAAAAACCAAAAGGGCAAGAAAGAAATGGGATGGAAAATGGGGAGAGCATCTGCACATCTTTTCTTCGTCTTTTCCTTTTTCAATTTCAGATGTAGACAAAAGAATGGTTTTTGTTTTGGGGGGGGGGGGGGGGGGGGGGGGGGAATCAATCACCACCCTTCATCCTGGACCGTAACCTAACATTGTGGGAATATAGGGGATCTAGTCTTTGAAAAACGGCTGACCACAAAACTAGTCCATATTGTAACACAACACATGTAATGGCCAAGCTCGTTTAACAAAAAGGTGGCTAGAACATTTGAGTGAGAGAGAGAGGGGTAAAGCTTCAGTCCTACTCTTAGAGAGAGATATAGAGGTTCTTGCAGTTTATGAAGAGATGAATATGATGAATAGCAGCAGGAACAAACTCAGTTACATGTCATCAGTTGTGGTTCTTGTGTTATGCTTGAACTTGAAAGCCGCCCATGTGTCGACGGCGTCTGGCAACATCATCTCCCAAGGCCAATCTATTTCCGGCAACCAAACAATCAGCTCATCACCACGCGGCATATTCGAGCTTGGTTTCTTCACTCCAGGTAACTCCCACAACCACTACATAGGCATCTGGTACAAAAAACTACAAAAAACCGTTGTTTGGGTGGCCAACAGAAACCACCCTGTTTCCGATCCATTTTCTTCCTCCCTTCAACTCTTCCCAAACGGAACCTTAATACTGCTCGACCAATCCAAATCTTCCATTTGGTCAACAACTCGTGATCTCTCAGTTGCTTCTAATTCTACCAGTGAAGTAGCAGCAGTGCTTCTTGACAATGGCAACTTTGTCATAACAGATGCTTTGAATTCGTCTGCTGTCATATGGCAGAGTTTCGATCACCCGACCGACACTTGGCTGCCGGGCGGGAAGCTTGGATACAACAAGCTGACCAATGAGAAACTAACCCTCACTCCCTGGAGAAGCTCACAAAACCCAGCACCTGGGATTTTCTCTCTACAGATCGAACGAAACGGAACAAGTTTTCTATTGATGTATAATGGGACTAAAATGTATTGGACCAGCGGGCCTTGGACAGGCAAGATTTTTAAGTATGTTCCGGAAATTCAGTTGAATTATTTGGTCACGAATATCAGCTATAAGTCCGATGAATTTGGGAGTTATGTTTCTTATGATGCTGTTTTCCCCGACATCTTTGTCCGGTACATGCTTGATATCTCCGGGCAGTTCAGGGCCTACAAGTGGGGGAAGGACTATAATCAGTGGACTTCATTTTGGTTGCGACCCTCCGAACATTGCGAGGTATATGGATTCTGCGGTGCTTCTAGTATTTGCAACCAGCAACAAGTGCCTCTTTGTGTATGCTTGGAAGGGTTTGAACCGCGAGCTCCAAAAGACTGGGACTTGGAGGATCACACGGAAGGGTGCGTGAGGAAAACCCCTTTAGAATGCAGTACAGGCAGTGGAGGAAATGACACATTTGTGGTGATACCCGATTTGCGCTTCCCAGAGAATCCCGAGACTTTAGCAGGTAAGAACATCGATGAGTGTAGATCGGCGTGCTTGAGTGATTGCTCGTGTACAGCGTTTGCTTATGACAGTGGGTGTTTAGTTTGGAAAGGGGATTTGTTCAATGTAAAACAACTTAAATCTGATGAGACAGTCGGCAAAGAGTTGTATCTTCGGGTTGCAGCATCAGAGGAACCAAAGGCGAAGAGAGAGAATAAAACCTTTTGGATTGTCATTGGAGTACTTGGAGGTTTGTGTGGTGTTTTACTGGTTATTGTGGTAATTGCCAAGAATGAATGTTCCGGTTCTGGGGAAAGGTCTGAGGCAGATGAAGGCTCTTTGACAATGTTCAAGCACCGGGTTCTAAGAAACGCAACCAAGAACTTTACTGAAAAACTTGGGGAAGGAGGCTTTGGTTCTGTTTTCAGAGGGACACTGAAGAGTTATACCGCCATCGCAGTGAAGAGGCTTAACTGTCCAAAGCAAGCAGATAAGCAATTTCTTACAGAAGTGAGGACTCTTGGAAAGGTCCAGCACATTAATCTTGTTCGTCTCCGCGGATTTTGTGCAGAAACTTCAAAAAGATTCTTGGTTTATGATTACATGCCAAATGGTTCTCTAGAATCTCTTTTGTTCCAGAAGAGTCCGATTGTCTTGAATTGGAAAACTAGATATCACATTGCAGTTGGGACTGCAAGAGGACTTGCATATCTTCATCATAGTTGCAGAGAATGCATCATACACTGTGACATCAAACCTGAAAATATTCTGTTGGATGCAGAATATGCCCCCAAAATAGCTGATTTTGGTCTTGCAAAGCTCGTGAGCAGAGACTTCAGCCGGATAATTACAACCATGCAAGGGACAAGAGGGTATATTGCTCCGGAATGGATATCAGGAGAAGCTATCACAACAAAAGCCGATGTCTTTAGCTACGGAATGTTGTGTTTTGAGATCATATCAGGAAGGAGAAACAGAGATCTTTTGGATGATGGGTTGCAAAACTACTTCCCCACTCGTGTTGCAAATGTATTAACGAAAGGAGAAGATGTCGATACCTTGTTGGATTGCAGGTTAGAAGGTAATGCAAACAAAGAAGAAGTGATGAGAGCATGCAAAGTAGCTTGTTGGTGCATTCAAGATGACGAGAACGATAGGCCGACAATGGGGCAAGTTGTTCAACTTCTGGAAGGAGTCATAGATCTCGGCATACCTCCTATCCCACAGTTCCTCGACCGGTTTTCAAAGAGTCTAGTTGAGTCCATACATTACCATAACATTTCTTCCAGTACTGCTTCGGATTCAAGGCGTGGCTACTCGAGTAGTATTACTATATCTGGAGCTTAAACTTAAAAGCTACTAATTTCCAACTTTCAAATTTCCATTTTCTTTATTTTTGTTAACTTGCAGGAGGTTGTGAGTCCCCTCATCCTCCCAAGTAGTTTTGCTTTACAATGTAAAAATTGTTGAAATAGTTATCCAAACTTCAGTCTTTCTTGTCGTGTACTTCTCTTTATTTTCACCAATTAAATTAGAATATCGCTTGAATAAAAGAATAAACAATTAAAATCTTATTTGGCCCAAAATCTTATTTGGAATTCCCGCAAATAGCATTTTCACAGAAAGAAAATAGTGTGCTATGTAAAAAGGATATTCGATAGAAAACGTGGACTGGAAAGGACAGTGTACCAAACATGTTTTGGAAATTCTACTGTTTTGACAAATCCCAGGGAATGTTGAGTTATATATGTAACGTCAACAACCACGGAATCCTCCGCAATGATGACCGCACGTTTAAAATGTCGTGGACTGCAACTCAACTTTCAAAGTTCAACGTCCTATTTTCTTACTTTTCAGCCGTCTGGTTAAAATTACACAGCTGAAATGTTAAAATTAAGGTACGGTACAAGCGGGTTGAAAGTGATGTGTTATTATACATGAAATGGCTTGAACAACATGAATGATGATATCTCAATCGAATATCAAATTTTATATTGAGGTATTGGTGCTAAATATAGACATCATATCAACAATATCGATAACATATCAATCTCTACCGAATATTAATGACACTAACAACTACATTAGTGAATATCGTTGCTTCCGCCGATGTTATTGACACTTCCGACATGTCCTTCATTTCACCCTTGGTTTATTTGTTTTTCGTTTTGGGTTGGGGATCACATATGGGTGGCAACTGATTGTACGATTGTTTTTTTCTTTGGTGAATATCAGTTTACTACTCTCATGTTTCATGATTTTCAACCTTTAGTACATCAAACTTGTTTTATCCCAGAGTCATACCTAATGTGTTAATTTTGGAACAGTCCCATACATCCGTTAGTCAAACTGTTAAGTCTGCCATTAATTGATGATGTAACGCCTATGTGGATAATGATTGAGCGCCATGTGGCAACTCGTCTTCTCCCTCCCTCATCCCCCCGCACCCTCTTCCTCCCTTCTCTCTTCTGCAACCCGCACCCCTTCCCTCCCTTCTCTCTTCTACAACCTGCACCACCTTGCCTTCTCTCCTCCTTCCTCCCTTATCCCTCCATTATCTCCTTTGCACCAACCCACCAAACCCTAGTTTTATAAAATTTCATCAAATCTGTCGGCTGATTAACAAATTACAGGCATCTATCAATTAGCAAGCAGAATAATCCTAAAACTTTCCTCGACTAATCAGTGATTCTTTACGGTACACAGCTTCTATTTTTCATGTTGTTCCATTGCTGCATAACAAGCTTTTGGTTGTAGTTGTTGGGTTCTGAAAGGTTGCAACGCGTACACAAGTTTCGTGAACTTGGATCAGGGTTTGCCCGTTGATCGATGGCCTGAACCGGGAATGGGGTTACAATGGGCATCGCCAAGGGTGCCCGAGTGTGGGACGCAGGCGGATTGTGAGGGGAAGTCCACTTATAGGTTTGACCCGGCTGTCGGGGTGCTAGTAATTGACGAGCAGGTAGACATTGAAGACGAAGATGATGATGCAGAGAACAATGGTGACGATGACGAGCGCAAGGTTGAAATCACCCCTCGCGGCGGCGGCGGCGTTTTAGCTGCTCTCGAATCGAATCGAATCAGAGAGATGGAGATGGGGAATCAGAAATTAAGGTTAGGGATGTGAAATTACGCGTTCAAGTGATCGCAGATCTCTATCGTTGGTCCGAAAAGGAGTAGAGTCATTAAGTATGACTCTGGATGAAAAAACTTGTTGTACTAAATATTGAAAACCAATTTCATGAAGGTAGTAAACTGATATTTACCTTTTTTTTTTTTTTTTTGTCAAAGGAAACATTACCATTCCAACGAAGCACAAATACATAATGGTCTAGATACACCAAGTCAGAACAAGAGTAGGATCAGAGACCTTAAAACCATACAAACCATACAAACCAAAACACCATACAAACCAAAAAACCTAAGTAATTTACACCCCTGCCATCACCATAACATCTCAGATTCTCTATCATCTTGCAGCCTAAATTCCGATCAAACAAATTCTCAGGAAGGAGAAAACACACAGCTACATCACCCTTGAACCAACACCAGACGATCCGCCACCACATCACAAGAGAAACTAACAGGGAAGCAGATAGGAAAACCAGAGGCATCCGTTCCAACAAAGGCACACAAGTAGAAGGTGGTGGTGTAAACACCAGAGTCAGAGCTCTACACACCTTCCGGCAAATTTAGAGGATGAGAAAAAGAAAGAAAAGAGAACATAGTGGAAAGAAATAGGAGAAGTGGGAAGAAATTAGCTCTCTGAAACATGGATGAAAGGAAAGGAGGACAAGAAATTTGAAGATCGAAGTTCAGAATTGCAAAGTAGAACACCAATAGATTGGATGGAGAATCAAAATATAGCAGGGGGAAATATAAACAAAATAGAAGGGAAACGAACTAGAGGTTGTCGTCGACCCCGGCCATGCCTAGGGCCGACGGCTGAACGAAAATCGGATCGGGAAAGCTCACACACCAACAATGCGAAAAGTTCTCATAGAGAGAAAACTCTCACCGGAACGGGTGATAAGTTTGTCTTGTTGTAGGATTACATGACTGGTAATTAGGTATGTTGCCTTCAGATCAAACAACGCGGCACAAACTCCCCCTCGTGAAACGTAGTTGGACCAACTTCATCGACCCAAGTTGTTAATCTCGAGTCCAATTAGCTAGCTCATGGCTACACCTGTTAACCGCAATAATAAGTTGGTTGCGAACATGGTCAAATTGTGATATAATTGTTAGGAAATTCTATTTATACTCAAAATTTATAGCTGAACTTCGATAAATCAATGGTAAAGATACCAAGTAACATTAATAACGAACTGTTAATTTATTTTATACATTTGAAAAATTAAACGATTTCCGTTTTGTATGATTTTTTGTAAGAATTATCTTCAAATGAAGATTAAGACTTTTTTTTTGAGCAAAAATAAAGATCAAGACATTAAACGGTTCCAATTATAAATTACGGTAATGACACATTATTTATAAGTGGAGAAATGAACTCATCCTCAAAAGAGCAGAGAATACAAGTATTATTCAACGAGAAAATTATTCCTTCTTTTTATTCATTATCTTCTAGTGATAATTAATCATTTGTTAGATAGTACGTGACAATTAACAAATATTAGATAAGAGGCTTTTAGTGATAAGACTAAAACTAATTGTTTTATCCGCTGTTTTTAACAGTCCGTTTAAATACATACAGGAAATCTCCATCACCAACACCATGCCATCTGAGGCTGCAATTGTCACGCATGATCCTCTGCTTGTGTATAAACAAATAATCATCCGTTGGGAGAATTTTCCTGCTCAAAAGTAGTTGCCTCAACTCATTAACCGTGATCCTCTTGCTGTGATTCTTGGTCGCTGGTGGATCCATTGACAAATCTGTTAAGTTTTTCAGTTATTCTTGCAGCCCCAAACTCAGATATAGATTTGCCTATCTACATGAAAGAAAGACAATTCATAGTCCAAATTAATATCCCAAAGTACTGATTGATATCAAATATTTTCTTGAGAAACAAACAGAGAAAAATTTAGTTAGTTTTACGTACTTCTGCACGTACTATGTGAAATGTTGAGTCTCCCAAAGTTGAAAAGTTAGCATGCACAACGTTGGCATGTTCTTCGTCAAGCAGGCGAATGATGTCGTAGAACATGAACTGATGATTTTCTAAGCCACTTATCAGTACTACCTCTAGTGTGGAGTCTATCTCATGGATTTTGATGTGGGGTGCCTTTGCGCTCCTTGTGCTCTCAACATTTACGCATGCTGTAGCATATGATCTTTTTCTAGTGCGCATTAAGCTCTCCTTCTTCTCCTTTAGCTTCTGCAGGTTCGACTCTTGGCTTTTTATGTAGTTTATGGCTTCATCTATTTGATCTGTCTGACTTAGTGGCTCCTGCATTCACAACAAACACCCACGTTCCGTATTAGCTATGAATTTCAATGTCTCACATCCACAGTCCGACAAAGATATCTGGTGTAACAAGAGAGTATTTCTGGCATTGACAGAGAGAGAGACCTTAAAAGTTTGTTTAGGGAGGAGGGAGTAGAGGTTGGAGTAAAGAAGTTTCATACGATTTCTCCTGTTCTTCTCAACAACCCTCCTTTCAACTTTGGTTGAAGAAGATTCATTTGCATGATTACGATCCATTCTCTGGCAAGTTGGCCACAAATAAGTACAAATACCATATATATATATATATATATATATAGACACACACACACACACACACACAGATATATAATATAAGTCTGTCTGGTGAGAAAAGTGCAGAAGGAAGATGAAGTCTTTACTGTCTAGTGACTAGCAAGGAAATCAAAGAGTAGAGTCAACGCGTACTACTGCTACTCTACTCGTCATCCAAGTTACATCAACCATATTTATAAGTCAGAAAGAAAGCCGCTAAGATGGAATTTTACATCCAATTTAAGCACGTGGATTTATTATATTAGCATGCGTTTAATTGTTTCTGCGCCCTACTGAGCATTCACACTACCAGAAAATATCTTGAAGTGGCAGTGTGATTTCTGTTACGCGGTTTATGGATATTCTCCACGTTTTTTATTCGTTTATAGTTAAACTTGTCCTATTTCGTAAGTTTCCACGTGATTTTTTGTTTTTCTCATCGAGGATTGTATTGATATTTTTGTCCTGTTTTTCATCAAGTAGAAATGGTTGCCCAAAAACAAAACGAGAGGAACGTTTACTTTATGTTTTATTCACGAAGAACAATTCTAAAAAGGGCTATGAAATTGCATTAATATCTAAGAATTACATTAAACATAATTATTCATCAACCACAGCACGTGTTGCAGACCGATCAAGCAAGACAATAAGTTGGAAATATCCAAAGCTAACAAAGGAAGATAGAGATGTAAAAAATATCTTTTCTTATTTCATTTTCTTACTGAAAATTACATTTACATCAGTATATATAGATACAATTCTATTGACATAAATGACCCTAGCATTCACATCTAATTACACATTTACCCTTGTCTAACTAACTCCAACTACACAACTACTATTAGACTCTTTACACCCCCTCAAGCTGAGACTTGGGGCAGGAAAAGTACCAAGAGGAAGCTTGGACTGAAGAAAACAAAATCTGTGTTTGGATAGAGACTTGGTGTGTATATTAGCTAATTGATCTTGACTGCAGACATAGAGAACTTTAACAAGATGCGCCAAGACTAATTCCCGAATGTAATGATAGTCAACCTCAACATGCTTGGTTCGAGCATGAAAAAAAGGATTGGATGCAAGAGAGATTGCTGAAATGTTATCACACCAAATGGTTGGAACTTTAGACAAAGGAAAACGGATATCAAAAAATACTTTGCAAATCCAAGTGATTTCTGCAGCTGTGTGAGCTAAAGATCAATATTCATCTTCAGTTGAGGATCGAGCTACAGTTGGTTGCTTTTTGGCATTCCAACTAATCAAGTTCTTGCCTAGAAAAACACAAAAACCACCGGTAGACCTTCGATCATAGGTACAACGGGCCCAATCGGCATTAGAATAGGCAGTGAGATCAAGATAACCCTTTTTAAACCATAGACCTTGTGTACGTGTGCCTTTGAGAAACCTGAGGATCCATTTGGCAGCTTGCAGATGTTGGTCCCGTGGTGCATGCATAAATTGACACACTTGATTGACGGCAAATGAGAGATCAAGTCGTGTCTAAGTGATATATTGCAAGGCACCCATAATAGATCGATATTCAGTGGGATTAGAGAGCAAAGGACCACTGTGATCAAGTTTAGAGGTACCAAGAGGAGTTACACAAGGTTTAGCACTTGCCATATGAGTCTTGTTGAGAAGATCAAGTAAATACTTACTTTGATGCATGAAGATGCCTTCAGAAGTACGTTGTACCTCTAAACCCAAAAAATAATGAAGGGGTCCCAGATCGTTAACAGGAAAGACTTGGCTGATATTGTGAATGAATTGTTGATAGAGAACTGTATTTGTTCCTGTCAGAAGAATGTCATCAACGTAGACCAAAACAAAAACTGGAACTGGGGCTTGGAGAACAAATAGTGAAGCATCAGAAGATGATTGCTTGAAACCAAATGTGTGCAAAGCTTGAAAAAGTTTGTCAAACCAAGCTCTGGGTGCTTGCTTTAAGCCATACAGAGATTTGTTGAGTTTGCAAACATGACTAGGGAGAGTGGAGTCAATGAAACCAGGTGGCTGAGTCATAAAAACATCTTCCTTGAGATCCCCATGTAAAAAGGCATTGCTAATGTCCAATTGATTGAGAAACCAATCAAACTGAACAACCAAGCTTAATAGAAGATGAATTGTTACTGGCTTAGCTGCCGGACTGAAAGTATCTTGATAGTTAATACCTTTTTGTTGATGGAATCCTTTTGCTACTAAATGAGCTTTATATCTATCCATTGTACCATCAGGTTTTCTCCTGATTCTGAACACCCATTTGCAACCGACAATATTTTGAGACTGAGAGGGAGGTACCAAGGTCCAAGTACCAGTGAGTTGAAGTGCATTAAACTCTTCTTGCATAGCTGTCCTCCAGTGTGCATACTAAGCTTGTAAATATGTAGAAGGAACAAAATCAACATCAATAGGTAATGGATGCTTAGTGGCAGAATAGGCCTTTGGTTTAAAGATGTTTGCTTTAAACCGTGTGAGCATAGGATGAGTGTTGATAGCTGTAGAAGTAGAGGCAGAATGAGAGGATGATTATGGAGAATAGACAATTGCAGGTGAGGAAGCAACCTCAGTTGGGGAAGGCACAAAGGATTGAATTGCAGGACTCAATGAAGATGATGATGGCTGAGTTGTTGAAAGAGGCTTCGGTGAGACAGAGAAATGCAAATCAATGGCTGGAGATGGAGAGGGAGAATGTGGGGAAACTAACACAGGTGAAAGATGATGAAATGGAAAAGTAGTTTCATTGAATTGCATATGTTTAGAGATGTATACTCTGTGAGTAGCAGGATCAAGACACCGATAGCCCTTGTGCTGCAAGCTATAGCCAAGAAAAACACATTCTTGACTCTTGCCGTCTAACTTTGAGTGAACATAAGGCTTCAACCAAGAATAACATGAACAACCAAAAACCTTTAACTTGGAGTAATCCGGTGAAGACTTGAATAAAAGTTCCTATGGAGAACAATTCAAGCTGGAAATAGGCAGACGATTTATGAGGTAGATGGTAGTAGAGAATGATTCAACCCAATATAAATGTGGGACTTTGGATGCCATTAATAAAGTTCTTGCAGTCTCAACCAAATGCCTGTGTTTTCGTTCAACGCAGCCATTTTGTTCAGAAGTATACGGACAACTAAGTTGATGAGATATGCCATGATCTTGAAGAAAAGATTTAAACTGGTTACTAGTAAATTCACCCCATGAGTCAGATCTCAAACATTTGATTTTATTCCCAATAGAATTTTCAACATAGTTTTTGAACAAAAGAAAAGTGGAATATACATCAGATTTGGCCTTTAAAGGAAAGAACCAAGCATATTTGCTATAGTCATCCACAATAAGGAGATAGTACTTATAGGCACAAATAGAAACAACGGGAGCCGGGCCCCAAACATCACAATGTAACAGACTTAAGCTAGTAGTAGAAAATGAACTAGATTGAGGAAATGGAAGCTTGTGGGTCTTCGTAATTGCACAGTCAGAGCAGAAGAAATTAACAGATTTTTCCCTTGTAGTGCAAGCTTATTGGTAGATAGAACTTTCTTGATGATGGAAGAAGAAGGGTGCCCCAAGCGACTATGCCAAATATTCACGGATGCTTTAGTACATACTAAAGCATGAGATGACAACTGAGTAGGAGAGAAAGAAGCAGGGGTACCTTGAAGAAGATAGAAACCTTGTGTAACCGGGCCCCGTAAAAGCATCTTCCCCGTAGAACGATCTTTAACAATGGAGCCATTTAAAGTCAAAGTCAAAGAACAATAATTGTCTTTGAGAAATTGATAGGCAGAGAGCAAATTGTGCTTCATTGGCGGAACATGTAACACATTATGCAATTTAAAAGAAGCATGCTCAGTATTTAAGGATGTACTACCAGTATGATGAATGGACAAACCTTTTTCATCGCCGATATACACTTTATCTTCACCAGTGTAAGGAGTAGAAGAAGTAAGATTGGAGATGTCATTGGTGATATGAAAGGTAACACCAGAATCAAGAATCCAAGAAGGAGATGGTTTGGAGGCATAATGAGTATACATGGCAACAAGTTTAGTAGGAGGTACTTTGCCAAAGATATCTGGATTCATTCGATCGTAGCAATCAATAACTTTATGGCTTGTAGATCTACAGATTTGACAAGTGTTACGAGAGCCAGAAGAACCCTGAGAAAGAAACCCCTGATTATTGTACCTGTTAAAACTAGAATTAGAGGGATGGCCTCTATTGTTGCCATGATAGTTGCGATTGCCTCTGTTGTTGTGAAAACGATTAACATTTCAGCCACGATTGGAGTTGTAATGAAAAGAATTTTGCAGAGGTTGATTTTGAGCTACATAAGCCTGAGAGGAATGTGGAGTGGGAAGAAGTGGTGGCTGATTTTGAGCTGTATAAGCTTGAAATGGTTCAGTAGCAACATATTTCTTACAACGAGCCATTGATAGTTCCTTGGTAAGAAGAAGACCATGAAGTTCATCTAAAGTTGTAGATGATAAGCGAAGAGTGATAGAATCAACAAATGAGTCAAATTCCTCGGGTAGACCATGTAGAGTAGCCGCAATTATATCACGATCAGACATAGTGGCATCAACAGCAGTTAAGGAATCAGAAATTTCCTTGATTTGCTGCAAATACGCAGAGATTGATTGAGATCATTTCTGAATAGACTGAAGACGAGATCTAAGCTGATGAACATGAGCATCAGAGATTCCACCAAACCGATGTTCCAATTTGAGCCAGAGATCACGAGAAGAAGAAACCCCAACTGTGAAAGGAATGATCTCTTCCGAGCGTGTAGAATTGAACCAGATCAAGAGATTTTAATCTTTTTCGTACCACTGTTCAAACGCAGGATTGAGTGATCGATCAGAAAGTAGAGGAGATGGACATGGCTCAGAACCATCAATAACACCAAGAAGTTTATATCGATGAAGAATTTGAGCAAAGAGCGCACGCTATGGAAGATAATTCGAGCTCTTAAGCTTGATCGGCACCATACTCCCAATGTTCTAAATCGTGAGAGAAGTATAACCAAAAATCCTTTGACAACAAATCTCATCCCAATAAACAACATATAACCAAAAATAAAAAACGAAACAAGCTAATTCATGGATACACTTGTTAACCACAATAATAAGTTGGTCGCAAACATGGTCAAATCGCGATATAATTGTTAGGGAAATTCTGTTTACAGTCAAAATTTATAGCTAAACATTCAATAAATCAATGGTAAATGTACCAAGTAATATTAATAATGAATCGTTAATTTATTTGACACATTTGGAAAATTAAATGATTTTTTTGTAAAAATTATCTTCAAATGAAGATTAAGACTTCTTTTTTTTTTGAACAAAAATGAAGATTAAGACATTGAACAGTTCCGAATATAAATTTATTACGGTGAAGACACATTATTTACAAGTGGAGGAATGAGCTCATCCGCCGAAGAATGCAAGTATTATTCAACGGGAAAATTATTCTTCCTATTTTATTCATTATCTTCTAGTGATAATTAATCATTTGTTAGCTAGTACGTGACAATTGACAAATATTAGACAAGTGGTTAAATAATTAAACAAAATTAATTATTTTTATTATGACACTTGATGTACCGAGCCGTGTTCCCGACACGCTGAAAAAAATTTCAAGGTCGCATCCTATTATGGTGGAGCTCTGCATTTCCTATTATGGTGGAGCTATGCATTAGCAAGAGAGTAATTTTGGGTATTCACTCTATAACAGTGGAAAATAATCACCCTTAATTTGATTATTGTTGTGGCCTATATTTAACTAACAGGAGAAGGGGGTCGGCGGCACAGAGAAAATATAGAAAGATATGTGTTTGTAGGGTTGTGTAGATGATGTTATTATTTCCCATATGCAGTGCCTTTATTTATAGTAATAAGAGAGAGAATAAATCCTTCTCCTCCAAGGAATACACATCCTAATAGGGAAGAATAACTAGAATCAAATCTAATTTAGGATTTACACAATCACACTTAAACAAGAAGTTTATAACACTCCCCCTTGAGTGTGTAAATACTCAAGTAGATTCGGCATCAAATAGAGGTTGAGGAAGTCTACTTGTCAGTACTGATTATGGGACCACATTATTCTCAAATAAGGTAGGAACTTGCATAACGAACTAAGTCTCACAAAAAACCCTATGGCTATGGTAAAAACCCGAGTAGGGACAAAATCCATAGTCTAAGGAAAAATGCGTGAGTAATGCAAAGTCAAATGAAATGTCTACAGGATGTTATCAGGGATATGATCAACCCAATGTGGGTGCCTTGTCAAAACCTTGTTAGGTAGCAAAAACCTAGTGAGAAAAAATGCTCCTAATTGTAGGGAAAAATAGTGAATTAAGATCAAGCAAGTATACTTTAGGATACTCCCCCTAAGTTTAACACAATTCCAAAAAGAACTAGCAATGTTACAACTCAAAAAGTTTACGCATACCAATTCCTTGAACAAGCTTCTGAAATGTTGCCTTCGGTAATGATTTGGTGTAGAGGTCAGCCAGATTGTCTTGTGAATGGATTTGCATGACTTCAATCTTATGATGCTCTTATTGTTGATGTGAAAAGAAGAACTTCGGCGCAATATGCTTGGTGTTGTCTCCTTTGATGTAACCCTTATTGAGCGATTCGATGCATGCTACGTTGTCTTCATAGATCATTATCAGGACATCAACAACGAGATAAAGATCGCAGGAGCTTCAAATATGGCTCACAACTGCTCTCAACCAAAAGCATTCCCGAGTTGCTTCGCGTAAGGTAAGAATTTCAGCATGGTTAAACGAAGTGGCAACTAAAGTTTGTTTAGTTGACCTCCAAGAGATTGCGGTGCCTCCAACAGTAAAGACATAACCCGTTTGAGAACGCGCCTTGTACGGATCAGATAAGTATCATGTGTTGGCATAACCAACAAGGCGAGAATCAATTTGAGATAAGGGGGTGCGGCATCACTCGAGGATCCGTAGAACAAAACAAGCCCATATCCGTTGTACCTTTAAGGTTGGAAGATATCTTTAACACCAGTCCAGTGTCTGCATATAGGTGTGTTACTATATCTTGCTAAAAGATTAACATCGAAGAAGATGTCGGGTTTAGTGCATGGAGCTAAGTACAATAAAGCGTCCATCGCACTTAGATAAGGAACTTCAGGCTACAAAATCTCTTCATCATCCTACTTCGGATGGAAAGGATCTCGTTTTGCATCTAGCGATCGAACGACCATATGAGTACTCGAAGGCTTTGTTTTATCCTAGTTAAAGCGACGTAACACCTTCGGGGTGTAGTTCGATTGATGTACTAATATTCCATCCGAATGGTGCTTTATCTCGGAATCGAGATAGTATCGGGTCTTTATTAGATCTTTCATCTCAAATTTCGACTTCAGGTGCGTGGCAGTTCTCGTGAGCTCTCAGGAGTTCCGATGAGATTCATGTCATCAACATGAACTGCGACAATTGCAAAACTGAAATGTAACTTCTTAATGAACACACAAGGGCATAGTTCGTTGTTCACATATCCCTGACTAGTCAAATACTCACTCAGACGGTTATACCACATTATTTGGGATTGCTCCAAACTGTAGAGTGAACGCCACATTCTTCAGTTTGGTAGTTTCAAGATCCCTATAGAGATACGTAGTTACTACGTCCATCAGCTGCATACTCAGTTTTTCAGAAACTACCAAACTGATAAGGTAGGGAAAAAAGTAATCACATCCATAACAGGAGAATACGTTTTGTCATAATCAATCCCGGGGCGTTATGAGAAGCCTTGTACAACAAGACAAGTTTTGTAATGCACAATTTCGTTCTTCTCATTACGCTTCCAAACGAAAACCCAATTATAGCTAACGGGTTTCGCATGTGGAGGAGTAAGAGCTACAAGTCCAAACACCTGACTTTTTGTAAACGAATCGAGTTTAACTTGGATTGCTTGTTTCCAGTTTGACCAATCACTTCTACGTCGACATTCATCAACAAAACGGGGTTCAATGTCATCGCTCAACATGATCTCAGTAGCTACTACATATGCTAATGCATCGTTGACGATCATCTCATTTCTACACCAAACATCATCCAAGCTAGCATAATGGATAGAAATCTCACAATTCTCGGGAGGTGGATTGGTCTCTTCAAGGACACTTCCGTAATCTAGAATTTCCTCATTAATTAGATAGAATGAGTAGGTGACAGTCGAATTCACGGTAGGCTCTTCAGGTGCATGTGCCGTCAGTTTCCTTTTTCGGGGGTGTGAATCTTTTGACCTGTGCCGTGGGTTTCCTTTTTTGGGGGTATGAATCTTTTGAACCAAGTGGTATGCCGTGCTTATGTGTAAGGGCAGATGATTAGCTAGCCGTTAATGTATGTGGATCGGCCAAAATGGTGTCCCAGGACTCCAATAGGGAAGTCCATCGTACATTTGGTAGATCTATTTTTGCAGGCACATTCGCAACTGGAATATGCGATCTTATCACTTACACTAAATCGGTGAAAGCATCTGGCATGCTTTGAGCTTTGCTCTGAAGATCTAATATGCTCTACACTTCAGTTTCAAACTGAGCGGTGTGAGGATCTAAATGAGATAATGTAGGAGTCGTCCACGATAATTTGCGTCGTTCTTCAAGAACGTTGACGTTCTTATCTCCCCTTAACAACAGGAAGATTGTTTCATAGAAGTGACAATACGCAATACGAACGGTAAACAGATAGCTGTCAAAGGTTCTAAGTAATGAATAATTGAAAGAAAATCATATCTGACATAGACTCTGATCCTTCACTGAGGCCCCATTTTCGTACGTAAAGGCTACGAAATCGGCACATAGACCACACAACAAAAAAGGCGCAGATAAGATATGTCGGGTTCGTATTCGGCAACCAACTGAAGGGCGCTATATGGTTGGGTCGTAACAGGCCTCAGGCAGACTAACATGACTGCGTGTAAAATTGCATAGCCCCAAGCAGCGATCGGAAACTTGGTACGTTTGAGCTTGATAACCTGAGCCAACAATTTGGATAATGTAGCGTTCCTTGTGGACAACAAACACACATGTGACCAACGAGTGGAAGCGTCAACTAAAACCATAGAATATCTAAATGGTCCACAAGGAGGGTGAATCGGTCCATAAATGTCCTCCTGAATCCTTTGTAGAAAAATAGGAGGATTCTAACCAATCTTGTCATAAGAAGGCTTAATAATAAGTTTTCCCATGGAGTACGTTTGACATGCGATTTCTTAAATCGAACCTAAACTTCAGGTTAGTGGATGTCCGTGTGATGATTCGAGGATACGATGCATCACTATTCGTTCAGAGTGTCCCAAACGATCATGCCAAAGTGTAATTTTGTGTGTGGTCTCAGAGGTAGGGTCGGCCACATAGTGGCTTTCTATAGGGCGTATGGTCATAATATACAGACCACTCAAGATACGCTCAATCTTCTCTAGAATGCGTTTCTGGCATATTCGTAGGAAGTTATTCACAGAAATTCAACTCTGTTTTCTACATATGTTTCAGCATGGTAATTATTATCTTTAATGTCCTTGAAACTCTACAACGTTCTTCCAAAACGTGGAGAATAAAGTGCCACATCAATGATCAAAATTGTACCATTAGACAACATTATACGTGTCTTACCGTATCATTCGATCAGGTTAGATGGGCCTGAGAGGGTTGTCAGAGGTGCATTTTTAGGTATGAAGTTAGTGAAATAGATGGGTTCATGCAAAACGGTGTGCGTGGTTGCAGAATCTGCAAGACAACTAACTTTCCCATAAGTCATACCTAGAAGTAAAATTAATTTGAATTGGTTACATGCATAAAAATTCTTAAAACAAATATCCATTCAAAATAATTTAAGTATTCAAGGATGGTAATTAATTGAAACTTAATATCCAAAAACAAATCACCAATAAATAATCCAAATATAAAGGAAAATTGTTCCAAATTAAACCAAAAAACATGGGGAGGGGGGTTCGGCCACCAGGTGGAATTTGGCCCCATTATTCTAAATTTCAACTAGAAAAATAGTTTATGTCTAAGATTCTAATATCTTCCATAGGGGTGGTATCCTCATGAAAGTCAGAAACTTCCATCTTGGTACTCTCTGGTTCATCCATTTGCACAAAGTTTAATTCAAACTTCTTACGACGACAATGATATTCAACTACAACCTTTTGGGGAGCTCGGAAAACATGGGACTAATGGTTATTTGAACCATAGCGATATCACATGTCTGCATCCATGGTTTCAGGTGCTTTGCCCTTATTCTTGAAGTATAAGGCCTTGGGAGCGAGGTTAGTGAGCTTCTAGGCTCGGTTTCCTCCCTTAAATGAACATTGGCTCTGTTGACCTTGACGGTGTGGCTTCTGGCCGCCCCTACCACGCTTATTTTGGCATTTTGGGCGTTTGTTTGTGCTATAATATGCTTCAGGCACAACAATCGCCCAGTAAGTCGAGCTTGATGATTTTTCATCAACAGCTGATTCTGTTTTTCAGTGAGAAGTAAAATAGAGTTCAAATCCGAAAACTTAGTGAACTTCTGAGCCCTATATTGTTGCTGCAGGACAATATTAGTAGCAGAGAAAGTCAAATAGGTCTTCTCCAGGGGATCATTTTCAGTCAAAGTTTTGTTAAAGAACTTGAGAAGTGATCGAATTTGACAAACTTCATAATTATATTCATTCACAGACTTAAAGTCTTAGAAGCGTAAATGCTACCAGTTATGACTTGCTTCAGGCAAGAAGATGTCCTTTTGGTGATCAAAGCGATCAACCAAAGCGACCCAGAGTGCTCGTGAATCTTCCTCGGCAAGGTACTTGGTTTGCAGTGTGTCATGAATATGTCTTCGGATGAAGATCATGGCAGTGACTTTCTTAGCTTCACCAACCGGGTTGTCAATCTCATCTTCAATGGTGGGACGCAAATTCTTTACGGTGAGGTGGAGCTTCACATTTTGGACCCACTGGAGGTAGTTCCTTCTAGAGACCTCTAAAGCGGTGAAGTCGAGTTTGTTCAAAATCGACATGTTCTTATCACAAAATAAATGGACAAGATGTGGTTAGTGTAATGGAGAAAAAATCAATCCATTGACATATGATTAGAACATTCAGGTTCTAATAGACATGTATTGGTTTAAATTTTCATGAAAAAGCTTCGGGTTTTCATGGGTGATGTTTTTAAGGAAAACCTCAGATTTTCAAACAAGGCATGTTTCTAGAAACTTTAAATAATTATGAACTTCAGGTTCATATGTTCTTGCAGGCAAACATAAATATATATACAGAAATATGTAACAAGAAAATATGCAATTAGAACTTCAGGTCTATAATTATAGTTGAATTAATTATTTGGACTTCGGGCCAAATTTAAAGTGTGGGTGAAAAATTATAAAACCCAAAAAGTACCTTAAAATTAGGCAATTGAAACTCAGGGTCCAAAAATAAGAACCGTAAACCCACGGGTAGGTTGAGCAAATTTGTATCGTGGTCTAGGCCAAAAAACTGGGCTTAGATAGACAAGGGTTGATCAAGCCCTAAACAGAATTTGGGCTGCAAGCCTAATAGCAGCAAAAGAGCTGCAAGAACCTGGTCCAATAATGGAGGCTCAGATGGGCACTGATTAGATGCAGCACGATGCAGGTGCATCGATGCATCAACTGCAGGCTGGGATCCCGTGTATGCGGAACATGGATGCACCAGCACGGGGCTGAAATTCGGTGCATCGCAAGCATGTGGGACACCATAACCCTTTGGCTGATGTCACGTGTTGGGTCGAGCCATGTTGTTGGGCTGCTTCAGGCGAGCCCAATATGGGCTTCGGGTTTTGGTGTCCAAAACAACCCAGCGTGTGTTGGGTAGCTTCGTTGGAGAAGCAAACCGGGGCCACTACTGCGGGCAGTTGAGTTTTGGGTTGAAAACCATAGTGCAGGTCCATGAGTTTGATGGGGAACAAATCCAAGTGATGGAGAAAAGGTTTCTCGATTGAGGAATTTAGAACCAAAGATTCAAAAAAAAAAAAAAAATCGAAGGAATTCTTCTAGAATTCTGTTCAATTGTTGTCTAGAATTCAAGTCTTGGTTGCCCAGAAAAGAAGATAGCAAGGCCATGGCTTGTGACGGCAATGGGGGTTTTCTGGGTTTTGGGATGACGCCAGAATGGCGTCTTTGGTTTGTTCATAGGGGTAGAGCTTCTGGCTCCACAGGGTTGGCTCGAGTCTTGGGTTCGAATAACCCTAAAAGAATCATCTTTTATTTTATTTTATTTTTTTCAATTAGTTCAATGCATATGTATTCAAATAAATTAATGCATGGACATATATTTGATGCAATTCATGGCAATATCAAATTCAAATAATTCAACAATTATGGATATAATGCATACACAATTTATGTAAATCTAAAATTCGAAAAACGTAAAGTTGGATCATGCATTATGATGAATGGTCATGCTATCAGAGCTGCAAAAATATCGAGATAAAAACCGTTGTTTTGGAAGAACCTATTGAGTGATGATATTGGTGAACTGGTTTAATGCAGAAAGCTTCCACGTCAGATTCCTCAGCGCAGTGGTAGGAGTGTGTTGATAACGTTTTGTGGCCTATATTTAACTGACAGAGGAAGGGGGCCGGTGGCACAGAGAGAATATAGAGAGAGATGTGTTTGTAGGGTTGTGTGGAGGATGTTGTTATTTCCCCTACGCGCCTTTATTTATAGTAATAACAAAGATAAGAAATCATTCTCCTCCAAGGAATACAAGTCCTAATATGAAAGAATAACTAGAATCAAATTTAATCTAGGATTTAAACAATCATACTTAAACAAGAAGTTTATAACAATTATTTATAATACAGATCTATCTAATGTTATAACTAATTAATAGCCATATTAAGCTGGCACATCATATATTCATATGATTTAGCTAAAATCTCACTCCCCTAACATCGTTACATGAAAAACGACCCCAATTTTCTAGTTTTGTTCAATGTACACAGGTCACCGGGGAAATACGATTGATTTATTTGTTTGGTGGAGTACTTCTCAAACCTGATCCCATATTATTTCCGCAGGCTCGAATTCGCAGTCCCAAAAGCAATCTTGCCGTAATTCTTGGTCGCTGGTAGATCCATTGACAAATGTATTAAGCTTTTCAGTTATTCTTGCAGCCCCAAAATCCAACATAGAGTTGTCCATCTACATGAAATGAAAGCCAAATTAGTACTCCAAATAAAGATCCAAAAGTACTGAATCATATCAAATATATTTTCTTGAGATGCAAACGGAGAAAAATTCAGTTAACTTTCCATACCTCTGCGCGTACTACATGAAATACAGTGTCTCCCAAAGTTGAAAAGCTAGCATGCACGATGTCCGCCTGTTCTTCGTCAAGTATGCGAATAATTTGGTAGAAGATGAACTGATGATTCTCTAAGCCACTAGTCAGTACTACCTCAACTGTGGATCCTGTCTCATGGATTTGGATTTGGGGTGCTTTTGTGCTCCTTACGCTCTCAATGTTTAAGGTTTTTGGTTCCATGCTCTCAACGTTTACGAATGCTGTAGCATTTGATCTTTTTCTAGTGCCCATTAAGCTCTCTTTCTTCTCCTTTGCTTTCTGCAGCTTCGACTCTTTGCTTTTTATGTAGTTGATGGCCTCATCTGTTTGTTCGTTCAGACTCGGTGGCTCCTGCATAACATCAAACATCACATTCAACATTAGCCATGAATTAACCTAATCAATGGCTCAGATTCTCAGTCCGACAAAGATAGTGTCACAGAGAGAGAGAGAGAGAGAGAGAGAGACCTTAGGATTTTGGTTAGGGAGGAGAGAGTAGAGCTTGGAGTAAAGAAGTTTCAAATGATTTCTCCTGTTCTTCTCTACAACCCTCCTTTCAACTTTGGTTGAAGAAGATTGACTTGCTTGGTTATTATTCATTTGAACTTTCTCTGGCAAGTTGGCCACAGAGATTCCCATGAAACAACTTCCAGTTAGCGCTGCTACTCTCTTATAATTGCAAATGGTAGATAGGGGGTTGGTATAGGTGTGATCATGGTATGTGGTTAATATAGGTGTGATCATGGTATGTATTTATACATATGGTAAATTACAGTTTGTAATCTCAAGTTTATGTATAATTGCAACCTCATGTCTCATCTTTTAAATGTTGCAATATCATACACAAACTTACAACTACATTGTAATGCCACGTACATCTATATTTTTCATGGAGTAATGCTATTCTTACTACAATTTTATACCATATTTTTTACCATCTTAGGTGGCAGATGAGTTGGACAAGTTACATCATTTAATTTCAATCTTTTTATTAATTAAAACACTTAAATAATCTTAGGTGAAAGAATGAGACTACTCATATACCACAATCATCATTTAATTAACATTCTTTTTATTAATTATTGATTAATATTTTGAAATTAATGCTAATTATTTTAGATGATTTGGATGTCCACATCAGCTGTCATGTCATCAATTAACGAAAAAAATTTCACGTTGCCATGTCATCAATTAGTTATAAGTTTGATGAAATTTGTAACGCATCTATGACATTGCAATGAACTTGTAAGTTTGTGCATGACATAACATTACAACGTTTTAAAAATAAAATATGAGATTGCAAAATCCAAACTTAAATGAAAAAGGAAGATGACAAGTCTGTCCTCTGTGGACTGTAATGATTTGCAAAAGGAAATGAAAGAGTGGGTCAGCGAGACTGTTACTCGTCCAAGAAGTCAGAAAGCCAGCCGTCAGGTTTGAATTTTCTATTGTAATGTTGTCACGTGGCTTTATTAGCATCTTGCATTTCTTTTCAAAAAGAACCCCCTGCGGCCCTCCTCCTTTAACCCCATAAGCCTATTTTAAGGTGGTTATTAGACCTAACATTCGTGTCGTGTTTTTCATGTTCATATTGTTTTTTGTCATATCCAATATCTTAACGGATCGTGTCGTGTAACACCCGTTAAAATAAACAGGTAAAATGACCCGACCCGAATTTGACTCGATAATATTAACAGGTAATATAACCCGACCCGTTACCAGTTAAATAAAATATATTTTAAACCAATAAATAATAAAATAAAAAACATAATACTAAATAAGTATATACATACCATATTGTCATGTCCAAAACATAAAAACACATTTTTCTTTTAAGTATAGTTTCATTTACCTAAAGTCTTTAATAGTTTGAGTAAACTGTCGGTTTACCCCCTGAACTTTCACCTCACTTTCGATTTCCCCCCTGAACTTTTTCATTGGAAAATTAAGGACTCAAACTAATTTTTTTAGCCAATTTGCCCCCTACCGTTAGTTTTTCATATATTCCATCCATATTTCCGTTAAGTGAGACCATGTGCACAACATGTGAGGGTAGTTAAGTTATTTCACTCTTAAAAATGATTAAAAAACTGAAAATAATAAAAAAAACAAAACTTTCCCTCTATTTTTTCCCGCTAATTCCTATCCTCGATTTTATTTTTCCCTCTCATTCCTATGCATGAGAAATGACATATGGTGTTATTGTCTACCATTTTTATTTTCTTTAACAAATTAATAATTTGACAAATGCTAATGGTGCTATTGTCTCCAAAGCAGTGCATTAATATAAGAAACCTTAGTCTTTTTTATGGACATGTTTCTTATATTAATGCACTGCTTTGGAGACAATAACACTATGAGCATTTGTCAAATTATTAATTTGTTAGAGAAAATAAAAATGGTAGTACATGCTTCAAAAAAAAGATTAACTTAGCTACTTATGAAGACAATAACACCATATGTTATTTCTCATGCATAGGAATGAGAGGGAAAATTAAAATTGAGAATAGGAATTAGCGGGAAAAAATAGAGGGAAAATTATTATTATTATTTATTTTCAGTTTTTAATCATTTTTAAATTGAAATGACTTAACTATCCTCACATGTTATACACATGGTCTCACTTAACGGAAATATGGATGGAATATATGAAAAACTAACGGTAGGGGGCAAATTGGCTAAAAAAATTAGTTTAAGTCCTTAATTTTCCAATAGAAAAGTTCAGGGGAGAAATCGAAAGTGAGGTGAAAGTTCAGGGGGTAAACCGACAGTTTACCCTTAATAGTTTTTTAATTAATGTAGATGTGTAAAAAAATATAGAAAAATGTAGAAACGCTCGTAATGACAAGCTTTACAACTTTCATGAAGAGCTTAACTTTGAAATTCGCCACTATAATCATATAAATCATAGATCAAAATTTAACCGTTGATTGTTGTTTACATTTACGCTTCCTTGTTCTCATCAAATTTTGTTTTTTTTTTCAGATTTTTTTTTTTTGAAAACTTGATATATTAGATGATGCAGGAAGATGAACGGTTTGGATCTTTAATATTATATTCAGAGTTTTAAGGTTAGTGAAAATATTGCTTGATGTCTATAAAGTTTCTACAAACTATATGACATCGACTCATATTTCAATTAAACGTAAATATCGAAACATGACATCAAAGATCTGAACTGTTCATCTTCTTACATCCACCAGATGATCATGTTTTCAAAAAAGAAAATTTTAAAAATGAAATTCAGTAAGAAGAATAAAGCATAAATGGCAATCGACGGTTAAATATAAATTTAAGGTATATGAATTATAGTGTTGGATTTCGAAGCTGACCCCTTCATGAAAGTTGTAAAGTTTGTCACTATGAGTGATTGTATATTTTTTTTTACATTTTTTACACTTATACAATAATAATTATTAATTTTATCAATTTTTCCCTCAAATAAAAAACATTATTCATGAAGGTTTGGAGGATTTTAAAAATCTAAACAATAATGTAAGTGTAACCATTATCTACTCGTGGAGGAATAATGATGAATCACGAGTGTTTATATATTCTTTCACATTTTTCATACTTGTATGTATGTCTTCTTAGTTCTTGCCTATACAAATACTATATTAGTTTATTTTAATTTTGGACAACAACATGTTAAGTAAAATTTATCCTGATAATGATAATAAAGAACTCTCATAATAAAAATAAATAATGACTAAAACTTTTTTTTAAAACTTATATAGAATAATAATACAAAACTATATATTTAATATAGAATATATTGTATATATTAATATGGCTATTGTAATTTATAATAAATCTTTTAGTAATTAAACTTTAAAAATTATCAAAATAAATTTTTCTTAACGGGTCGAAACAGGTTACCCATGTGTTACCTGCATGTATACCCGTTAACAACCAGTTATCAGCGGGTTCTTAACGGGTCACCCGATAATGACCCAATAAGTTATCATGTTGACCCGAAACCCAGTATTTTCGTGTCGTTTTCGTGTCGTGTCAGAAACTGCCGGGTCTAGTGGTTATTATACAATTGTTTTAGGAATTTTAACAAAAAAACGTCCAGTATTATTTATTTTAACGAAAAATCATATTTTTACACTAAAAAGTCAATTTTGGTACTATTCACTTTACCCTTTATTTTGTCTTTATCATTAAAACTCAAATTTTTCAAACCATTTTCATTAGTTTTCCTTTGTTTTTGTTGGTAACTTAAATGATGAGGAAGATTTTTTCTTCAAAAAGTTTCTAGGAGTTCATAAAGCTTCGGGTTTTTATATTATAACTTAGGGTTAAATTATGTTTACTACCTTCATATTTCATGATTTTCAACATTTAGTACATTAAGTTTTTTTCATCTCAGAGTCATACCTAAAGTGTTAATTTTGGGACAGTTTCATACATCTGTTAGTCAAACTGTTAGTTCTCATGTTAAGTGATGACGTGACGCCCAGGTGGACAATGACTGGACGACACGTGTCATTAAAAAATATTAAAAGAATTAATTAAATAAAAGTTATATAAAAAAAAACCCATCCCTCCCCCCAACCCAAAAGAAGAAGAGAAGAAAAAAAAATCGAATCTGCAACCCAGAAGAAGAACCTTCTGGGTACGTGTTCGCGGTCGCCCGGGGGGGGGGGGTGGGTCTTCTTCTTCTTCTTCTTCTGGGTTGCAAATTCTTTTTTTTTTTCCTTCTTCTGGGTTGCAGATTTGTTTTTTTTTTCTTGTTTTTTTTTCTTCTTCTTCTTCTTCTAGTTTGCAAATTAGTTTTTTTTTTTTCCTTCTCCTCCTTCTTCCTTCTTCTTCTGGGTTGAGGGGAGGGATGGTTTTTTTTTCCTAACTTTTACTTAATTAATTATTTTAATTATTTTAATGACACGTGGCGCCCAGTCATTGTCCACATGGGCATCACGTCATCACTTAACAGGAGAACTAACAATTTCACTAACAAATGTATGAGACTGTCCCAATATTAACACTTTAGGTATGACTCTGGGATGAAAAAAACTTGATGTACTAAATGTTGAAAACCACGAAACATAAAAGTAGTAAACAGAGTTTAACCCTATAACTTATTATATAAAATTTATTTTTTGAAAAATTATTAATGAAATATGAGATATTTTGTCATCATTAATAAAATATGAGATATTTTGTTATTAAAACTGTAAAATATATTATGAAAATAGGTAAAAAATAATACAAATTTTTTTTATCTATTTATTACAATTGATTATTGACTACATAATTTTTTTTTTAAATTTATTTGCAACAGAGATGAGTTTTGCATAATGATTTACAATATTAATGATTCCACACAAATACGAATTTCTGTGAAACGCTTATCAAGCGTTTTAAGGTAGAATTTCTCCTCATCTTTTGAGTATCCAAGAATTATTTTACATATATTGTTGTTGTTTCTTAATCTTTCTTTGAAGATCACCTTTACAAAAAAAAAAAATTTAAAAATCATTTGACTCGAATTTTTTTCAATCATCCAAATGTATGAAATATAACGTAAGTGTAGATAACATTAAGTAACATGTTCTGATAAACTGTTCATTTATTTAAGGGCAAAAGACTGTTTACTACCCTCATGTTTCGTGGTTTTCAACATTTAGTACATCAAGTTTTTTTCGTCCCAGAGTCATACCTAAAGTGTAAATTTTGAGACAGTCTCATACATCCGTTAGTCAAACTGTTAAGTCTCCCATTAACTGATGACGTGGCACCCACGTGGACAATGACTGGGCGCCACGTGTCATTAAAAATATTAAAATATTAAAAAAAAAACCCTTCTTCCCTGCAACCCGCACCCCCCAGCTTTTTTTCCCCTCTCTCTTCTTCTTCTTCTTCTTCCCCTACCTCAACACCGACCCCCTCCCTCCTTTTTCTCCTCTCTTCCGTTCCAGTGCACGATAGCACCCACGATTGCCTCTTAATACAAGCATCAGGATTTAAATGGGGAAAAAAACTTGGCACAAATCACAAAAAAATAACACGGAAATGTTAAAACCTACTTGAATCTCACATTAGAAGCTTTCACAGCAATAACATTCAAACCCCAATTCACTAAACAAATAACCACACAAAAAAAAAAAAACAGTTTAATTAACAAAACCTATGAAATTAAACACGGAACGAAAGCAACTGAGACGCAAATACTTCACAATACGAAAAGAAGAAGAAAACCCAACAATTCGAAGAGGAATTAGGGCTTACGTCGAGAACATCAAGGAGGTCAGGGACGGAAGACGGAGGTTCCAAGAGCTGATTCCCAGCTTCCGTAAGCTGTGCTTCGAGCTCTTTCTCTGCCAATGCCATTGTTCCTCCTTTCTCCTGGGTTGTCCGGTCTTGGGTCGAAAATTGGACAAGAGCAGGGATTTGAGGCCGTTGAGGGTCATGAGGGAGATTTGGGGAACGGCAGAGTTGATGAGTAGATTGTGGAGGAGTTTCAGTGATTTGCTGGAGTGAGGGGACGACAGCAGTGCTGATTGAGGCGTGGGGGGAGAGATACTTGGAGCTGAGCAAGGAGAGAAGGGAGGGATGGGGTCGTTGGGTAAGCAGCAAGGGCGGAGCAGAGAGGGAAAACAGAAAAAAAGGGTTGGTCGCTGGATTGGGTGGGGAAGAAGAAACAGAGATATGAACCCAGATTGGCTTTTTAGGTTTAGGTTTGGTTTTTTAATTTTTTTTTAATTTTAAATCACAAATTGTTTTTATTTTTATTTTTTTAATTTTTAATATTCCACGTGGACCCTTTAATGACATGTGGAGCCCAGTCATTGTCCACGTGGGTGCCACGTCATCAGTTAACGGGAGACTTAACAGTTTGACTAACGGATGTATGAGACTGTCCCAAAATTTACACTTTAGGTATGACTCTGGGACGAAAAAAACTTGATGTACTAAATGTTGAAAACCACGAAACATGAGGGTAGTAAACAGTCTTTTACCCTTTATTTAATACACATTTTTAAATTTGAATGATTATTTTTATAAATATAATGTTTATAAATATAATTTTTAAATATTGATTAAAATTTTAAACTGTTTAAATTTATAGCATGAAAATACCTTATTCGTGAAGGATAGAGGCGCGCATGGTATTGTCAAGAGTTGTGGCAATCTTTTTTTTTTCTGTTACGCGCACCATGATATTCTCCACGTTTTTAGTTAGTTGTTCTGTAGCTAAAATTGGCCATGTCTGTATTGATATTTTGGTCATGCTTTCCCTTGACAAGGATAAAAAGGTTGTCTAAAAATTTCTGTATACAACTCATCCACATCAAATAAGCAATCGAGTATTTTTAAACAAAAATGAAAAGGATCTCCATCGATTATCTCTTTTTGCCAACATCATCAATAATTCATCACTCACTAAGTGCAAGTGGTTAAATTACTTAATTCGACCCACTCGGTTCAGTTGACATTGACACAACCTGATCATGATCTCTATGTCTATGATGATGAAGATGATAATACACTAATAGAAAAAACAGCTTGCAAGACAAAAACATAGATTGATGGCGCAAAAATAGCAGGATGCATAAAAAACAAAAAAAAAAACAACTTTATGCAACGAAAATATTCTTCACACAACGCACAAGAAAAAGCGGGAAAATTTTTTTGCCACCAAATGTTTGCTCAACGAATATTTCCACATATTCGTCACGCAAAGTTCACTGAAAACAGTTAGATGCCCTTTAACCGCTCCCATTTATTGCACATTTATAACGCATTTTGCACAACCAAGTGGTTCGTCACGCAAAGTGTTACAGGTTCTATATAAACACAATTTCAGAACCCTGGTTTTCAAATGTTTTGTTTCAAAGGCGATGGCCAATTCGGTTCTTGGTTCAACGAAAAGTTGCAAGGGAGAAGACTCTCGCGAAAGGAAAGGTAAAAAAAAAAAATTATTGTTGAATTAGTTGTCTTATATTTGATATGGTTGAAATTGTTTTTTTTTTTAATAGTCTATTACTTTTCAAATTTTGTGGTAGAAAAAGAAATGAGGAAAAATTGTGTTGCGAATAAAGAGGTACCGTCGTAAACGATTGCCCTCCTTTGAAGATAAAAGTAAGGCTAATGCGTATGCTGAACTTAGGTTTGCCATTGGGGGTTTGGTGCGAAACCAATGTTCTACCAAGTTTGAGTCTTGAAAAATGGTGCCTGAGGAGTTGAAGAAGTCCATGGTGGGAGAGTTATCGGTAAGTTTGTATTAAAGAATGTATAATTATTTTTGTTAAAAAGTAGTATTTTTTAAATTACTAATTTATTTTTATTGACATTAATATAGGTTCATTGAGATGTTGATGAAACTGATTAAAAGCATCGGAAGTATCTGGTTGACCTTTTCAAGATGCATTTCCGGCAGCGGAAGTTCGATGTGCAGCGGAATGCGGAGCGTGGGGAGTTCCCAATGCCCCTGTTGATGCCCCGGAGGAGGAGGATTGAAGTTTATTTGTTTTTTTTTTATGAAATAAAATATATTTGGACGTTATGTTTGACTTTAATTAATAAATTTATGTTATATGGATGACTATTAATATTTACATTAGTTATAATATGTATTTGCGTTAATAAATTAGTTTTATTAATTATTTTGGTAATGTTTAATTAGGTTTGTTTTTTTTATTTAGATTAAAATAAAAATTTACATTGTTAAAAAGAAAACGGAAAAAAATGAAAAAAAAAATTTATAAAAATATGCATGTTGTGTGATCAACGGAGTATTGGTCACGCAACTTGTTTACATTGATTAATTATAAAGAAAACGAAAACTATAATAAAATATTTAGACTTGCACGGCAAATATATACGTTAGTCGAGCAAATATACTTTGCGCGACAAACACCATATTCGTCTCGCAAAATGATTCGTGCAAAAGTAATCTTTATAATGTGGTTTCAACTACAGAGGCAGAAACTGCAGTAAAACTGCAGAATCGGCTTCTGCACCTCATCCCCCTTCGTTTTTCTTCAATCCGGCATCCATCACTTCCATTTTCTCTCAATTTCATCATCTAATACTTCATTCATCTTCTTCTTTAGATTGATCGAGCTATCTCAGTGTGTTTGGTAAGCGTTTTTTTTGTTAGGGTAAAAGTATTAATGTTAATTCGTACTAATGCCATGAAATTCGTTGTCGATGGGGATATTGTGTGTGATTAGCGATTGGTGGAGAACAATTTGGAAGGTATTTTCTTCGTTTTTTTTTAAATATAAAATTAATTAAATTATGTTGAAATTATGTTGAAAAATTATATTTATATTATGTTGTTAAATAAGTACGTGACGTACAAATATGTGTTGTGATGTACAGAGTTAATTGTAATTAACTTCGTACTTTTTTTTATAGTAAAACTTAGTTTCCCGTTCGAGGATTAGTTGGATTTCGCGCATGGATGACAACATATATATGCATTGAATTTTTTTTCTTCTAATTTCTTCTAATTGTGCATATGTCGCATCTTATTAGAAATCGTAAGGCGATGACGACTGCACCCTGTTCCATTCCCAAGCCTCCTACTTCAACCGTCACTGCTCTGGGAGAAATGGACCCCAGGCCGGTTGATCCGGTTAGTCTCCAGGTCTCCCAGGCGCCGGCGTCATCGGCCTCTTCAGTAACACTACCTCTTAGCACCAAGCATGCTCACTACCTCCCCGGCACGCTCGACATGATATCGGCATCCACTACTGATGCCTCGAGGTCACAACCAGGTAAAGTTAAATAACTCATTTTATATTCTTGTGAATTTAGTTATTCATGAATTATGTTTAATCAAAATTGTTACATACTGCAATTGTGCGCTTGGTCCAAATTTGGCTTATTTAACTATTGTGATTGTTGTTGGATATCATATATTATTCATTACAATGTCCAGGGTTTGGGAAATGTTATAACTTTAGGGGAGGTTCTGCCGAAATTTCGGTATAATTTGAAGTGTTTGTTTGACTTTTTTTTAATTCTTTTTTTAGCAAAGAAAAATATCGGGGAACCTTGTCGCCAGTTGAAGACGGCGAAGGTCACCCGGGTGACCAACAAATGTATCACGATCGGATATGACGACCAGCATCGAGTTGCACCAACGGCAGAGCAGCATAGCGCATTGGCTCACAACATTGGTCACATCATTTAGACCTATTGCCCTATGCAATGGAAGTCTTGGAAAACGATGTCGGACGAGGTGAGGACGATCAGTGGTGAAGCCAGGAATTGACTGGGGGAGGGGCGAAGTTAAAAGATTGTAAGGTTCAAAAGAATAGCAACAACCAAATCCTTTTATATAGTAAGGTCTTCCATAATTTATCAATATAAACAAATTACAATTGTTGCCGGCGAGGTTTCATATCATGAAAATGTCGCATAACATGCTCATTATCAATAAAAGCAAATACATCTCTCTCAATGTAAACAAGCATGCTATCACTCAACCATTGATCTCCCATTTTGTTACGTAATGGTGTTTTCACAATCTTCATAGCAGAAAAAGCTCTCTCTACCGAAGCGGTTGCAACCGGTAACATCAAAGCCAATGTAAGAAGCTTATACACTAACATATAGCTTGCACACCTTCCGGTCTTCACCAACTCCTTTGCAAGATCACCAATTCCTCTTAATGATGAAAACTCACTATGCATCTTCATATCGTAAATGTAATTGTCAAGTTGAATGGGAAGATTTATGAGATTCATACGATCAAAATCTTGAGGATAAAGTTAAGCTAGACGAACAATTTTTGCTTTGTCAAAAGATGCAAAATTATTCACCGGACTCAAACATGCCATACAAAGAAGCAATTCAGTGTTTACCTCATTGAAGCGATCATTCAATTCCTTTAATTGCGTATCAAGGACTTGAAAATAGAGATCCACACGATAGTAATGAAAGTTTGTGAGTCTTGGAGCTTTACGCCTTGATTTTCCGGGTACGAAATGCAAATCCTCCATGTTAGGAACGACAATATCATGTTCTTCACAAAACTTTTGTACATCATTAAGCGAGTCCCCAAAATCATCATCTTTCAAGGATTGTAGTCTTTGCTTGCATACTTCCACTAACGCCATCGCATTCACAATATCTTGATCTTTCTTTTGTAATGCTTGTGATAACTCATTTGTAATTCCCAATATAAGTCTCATTAAAAAAAGGTGAAACACAAAATCAAAAGTTTGTATGTCATGGAATAACTTACTTGCTTCTCCGAAATTGTCTTGGTTGGTATCATCTTTAATCCATTCAAGCACCTCCACCACGGCTTCAAACATGACAATAATACTCACTATAGTACCATAATGTGAGTTCCAACGTGTATCACAAGGACGCATGAGACTACTCTCTTGATTTAACCCTCTACCCATTTCAAGATCACCAACATCAAGAGCTTTCTTAATTTGTTCTAGTTGTTTCTCTCTAAATGCATCACAACGCTTACACGATGATCCAATAGTATTGACCAAAATACTAGCATTGTTGAAGAAAATGGCGACACCCTCAATTCCCTTTGCAACGGCTACAAGAGCTAATTGAAGTTGGTGTGCAAAACAATGAACATAAAATGCTTGAGGATACTTGTTCAAAATCTTTGTTTTAAGGCCATTTAGCTCACCCTTCATATTACTAGCTCCATCATAGCCTTGTCCCCGTAACTTGGACATACTCAAATTTGTTGTAGCAAAGAATCTCTCAATAGCCTCTTCAAGTGAGCTACTAGTTGTAGAGGTGACATGTTGCACACCCAAAAACTTTTCAATTGCTTCTCCTTTTTTGTTCACATAACGCAATACCACCGCCATTTGCTCTTTAGTTGAAGAATCACGTGATCCATCAACCAAAAGAGAAAAAAATGCACCTTCCATATCTTTAGTGATTGCATCTATAGTTTCAATGGCACAAGCAGGGACAAGATCTTTTTGAATATCGGAAGAAGTATACTTAAGATTCTTGGGAGCATTCTCAAACACAACTTTTCTAACTTGCTCATTATGCTTGGAAAGAAATTGCATAAGCTCTAAATAATTACCTCTATTGCTTGATTTGAACGATTCATCGTGGCAACGAAAAGGCAAACCTTGTCCCAATAACCATCTTGTACACTCAAGTGAGGCATTCAATAAAGTACGATAATTAATGCGCGCTTCATCGGTTTGCTTACTCACAAATGTTTCAATGTGTTGTTTTTGTGCCATCAAATCTCTAGCTTGTTGTATAGCTTTATTATGAAGACTTCCAACACCTCCCTCATGGACTCGAAGATTTTGGGGTCCTTTCTTCCAATTTGTAAACCCTTTCTCAGTGAAGACATCACTTCCAGTGCTACCCATTTGATCGAAATCACATTTGAAAAGATAGCAATAACGGCAAAATGCAGCATTTTTTGATATACTATACTCCAACCACTTAAACTTATCAAACCAACCAATGATAAAACATCTTTTGTCACTAACTTTTCTTGGCATGATGTGGTCTCTAGGTTGACAAGGATCATTTTGGAGATAGTGTCTACGAATTGCTTCACGAAAATTAGGTGGATAATCAAGCATTCGACGTCTATGTTCAGGGTCTACAGGAAGATTAGCCAATATTTCATCTAACTCAGTGGCCTCACTTTGTTGTGACCTACTAGGAATATTCGAAGGATGACTTCTTGGAATATTTGAAGGAGGAGGAGGACTACTCGGAATATTTGAAGGAGAAGGACTATCCAAAATGTTTGAAGGAGGATTTAAGCATTGTTTCTTATAGTATCGTTCCATTATGTAACTGTAAAATAGAAAGAAAAAAAAATACTTAGACTCTTAATCCTAGAGTAGACTATACTATAGTATGCATAATAACTAATCCAACCAACAATTCAATTAATCAATACCAATAAGCGTACAAATTATTCGATAAATAAAAATTCAATTCAACTAATCATATGAATAATTGTATACATAATACATTATGTAATAATTCAATTCAATAATCGAGAATTCAAATTTTAATTTTTACCCTAAAAAATAATTTCATAATTTCATATCAATAATCAATAACCATATTAGTGCATTTAGTGCTTTACTATATGATTCTATACTAATTAAACAAAATTCGTTTTAAATAATAAATTAGGGTTAGGGATTATAAATTTAGGGATTAAAAATATATACCTAAATAGTGGGTTTGAAACTTCGAAGGGCTGCCCTGCAGTGTAGATGACTATAGTGGAGCTGGCGCAGCAAAAAAGGCCAAACAGTGCTGCTGTTCTGTGCTGTGCTAATTGGGCCTTCTGACTTCTGTTCCGTTTTCTGCTTCAAATAGGGGAGCAGCCTCTACTTTGCTGCTGGTTTGATTGGAAGTTGTAAAGGGTTTGCGTTTGACAGAGAGATTGAATGAATGGGGGACCGCGTGTCCCCTTATATGAATTTTTTATTTCTTCCAACTTATCAAAACGGTGCCGTTTCATTTTCTCATTTTTTTTAAATTTTTTTACCAGGCCCAAAACGACGTCGTTTTGGCCTGGTTGTTTAAAAAAAAAATTTAAGTCAGCTCTGCTGCCTAAACAGCAGAACCAACCAGATAGACGACCGGAGCAAACAGAGCAGCAGAACCAGTGGGTTTTCCGGCAGGGGAGGGGCAAAACCAGCACTCCAGTCTTGTTTTTCCGGCGAGGGGAGTGGTGGCCACCACTCCTCGCCCTCACGTGGCTTCGCCACTGAGGACGATGGTGCGCGATTATTTGTCAGTAAGTATCCTGACTTTTTATTACTTTTCCTTTATAAAGTCTAAATATTTATATTAATTAATGTATTTAATTAATTTGTTACATTGCAAACGAACTACACTTTCGACAACATCAACGACAGTATGTTGGCGTACGTCAACAAGCTATTCGTTGAACTGTACAAGCTGTGGAAGAGCGACCTACTCCAATATTTTGAGACGTTTGATCATCTACAAGTTGCTCTTAAAGAGGGTTGCCCAAAGGAGTTTGAGAACCGAGAAGAAAATTGGGTATGGCTTTGCAGTTATTTTCAGGAGCCCGCCTATATGGTAGGTTTTTTATATTAAGTCTAAAAGTATTATACGTTGCTTACTAATGTTTATTGATTTTTTTTTATATTTCATTTAAATTACAACTAATACGTTTATTTTGTGTATAACAGAAAAAGGCGAAAGCCAACAAGATCAATCGGGAGAATAAGACTTTTATTCACCATTCGGGTTCGAGGCCCTTCTCATATAAGATGAAGGTGCGGTGGCAGGTAATAATAAAGCTTTTCATATTCAATTTTTAATATGTCAGTAATATTATTTTTTTTTTCGTACTAACATTTTTCTTATCTTGTTCTATTCAGGAGGTTCAAAATTCCTGGAAATCGATGTCTTTGCAGACGTTTATGTTCGACCCGATGATGAGTTAGCCGAGTCCCTTCATGTAAGTATTCTTCAATTGTAATTACTATCTTACGAATTCAAGTATCATGGTTATTATTTCAATGTTATTATTAAGATTTCATGTTATATTACACAGACGACGATGATGGAGAAGAGGCAGTCGGTTCTTCAAGAGTCCGCCTCCCAGCATCTTCCCAACACTCCGATCGAGTCTGTGGATCCCCTGAGGATGCGGGTTTTAAGATCCTTACAGACACCTTGGATTAAAATCTCGGTTGGAGGCCAGGGACGTATTGTAGGGGGATGGGGAATGTCTGCCGGCTGGAACCTAGAGCCTCTTCATCCTCTCAATCGAAGGGCGAGGTGACAGCTTTGACAGAAGAGGTGGTCGGCCTTAGGAGTGAGCTCGCCTCATATAAGAGCCAGATGTCACTGATTGTAAAGACCCTTAGTAAGCCCAGCATTCGTCTCCCGGATATTCGTACCCCGTCAACATCCAAGCCCCTCCAACCCAAGCATGCCCAAAACTCCGCCCCTTCGACCTCTAAGCCCGTCCTCATCCCTGATGCCTTTTTGCCCCAAGATTTCCAGCCGCCTGCAAACGACGACCTCATAGATCTTTTCTTAGTTTTTTACTCCCTTACTTTTTAAACTTTTTCCTTGTACGTACATTTTCTTTTTATTTTAAATAAATTATTTTTCTCTTCATTACATTTTTTATTGCAATTTAATTTCATTATTTTATTACAAAATTAAAACCAAAACAAAAAAATATATTTAAAAAATATATATATATTTTTTTTCTCGATGAATACCTTCGTCTTGCATAATTTTTTGCAACTAATAGTTTTCGTCGCACAAAGTTCTTAGAGATGAAGATTAGTCGTCCCATGTATGTATCCTAACGAGTGTTACTTGTATCCTAGCATTTTGTGCGACGAAGATCTTCATTCCAAAAAATTAGTGCGACGAAGCCGGAATCGTAGCGCCTTCTTCTCCGCGACCAATGTGTTTTATTTGTTGCGCAAAGTCATTCTTCACGATCTTTGAGCGACGAAGTTTTCGTCGCTTTGACGTTTGTGCAACTAAGATAGGCTTTGCGCGGCCAATTTGTGTTTGTCAAGCTAAATGTTAAAGGTAGTAGTGATACATCGTAAATGGTTTCTTTTCAATGATGGAGTGGAGTGGAGAACTATAGCTTCCTTGGCCTTTTCTTGGAGATCATGTGGCCCTGTCAATGGTGCATATTCATTTGCCTTTTCCTCTCTATCTCTTATGAAGACACAAACTCTTTTTGATGTAGAACAAATGGCCGAATGGATCAAGGATCGATGGAACGTCGGAAGACAAAAAGATGCAATGAGAATTTGTCTTTTTGGCGTCAGAGCTCGCGCTCTCGATAAATTTTCGGAAAGGAAACGACTCCATGAGGCAAACTCATCACTTTGCCATGATGTACGATAGATTTCGGCCAGTCGGGATCGTTTCAGCCTCCTAATTGTAGCTTTAAGTCTGTAAAAAAAAAATTGACTTTTCGTTTGTTGTCCGAATTTATTTCATTAGTCTTTTGAGTTGTCCCAACAATTGTATTATGTTTATTTAAGCCATTTGGCTGTTCGTAAGCATCAATTCAGTATTAAACAAAACAATCTTTGGGTTTTCAACTAAAATCTGGTGGACTCCAGAAATTGTGTTCTTCAAGGATTTACGTTCGTATCCCTCTTACTTGTGTTGCGTTACTCTTGAAATCATATATATTATTTCAGTGACATATCGGTTGAGAGGATCTCTCTTCGCATAGTCACAAATTCAAGTGCTGTTTTATGATAAACTTTGATCAATGGTAGAAGAGCAATGGCGTGGGGACTCTGCAGATTTCGGCGGAAGAGCAAAAAGACTTGGACTATGAAGTCTTTCAATTAAGAACGACGAGTGCATGTAAGTCAAGAAGAATCCATTAGGGTTGTTAAGGACACTCTTTTATTACTTTTATTTTTGTATATTACGTCATTTGTTAGGAAGGCGAACTTGTTTTTTCTTTTATCAACAGAAGAAACGGAGAATAAAAATAGTTATCAAAAACTTTAGATAGGTGGTGGAATCTTCAATTTATATTGGGGTGTACTATGTCCACTCCTATTTTTACTTCTCATACACATTTTGTTAATTTATGTCCTTTAATCTTCTTCAATTCATCTGATTCGACGGCCGAAAATTAAAAAGATGTATGAAAAGTAAAAAATAATGTGTAGATGTCACACCCTTTTATATTTTGAAGAGTCTTGAGGGAGTTATAGACACGTCAACATACTTTTGCATACATATGTCAATGAGAAATTGGAGGAGTGTCAACTCAACTTTAGTTGTTAAAAGAGTGCCTCTTAAGTGGTTAGAAATTTTTTTAAGAGGTTGTTAGTAGTTATTTAGCTTAAGAGCATCTACAAAAGCTCTAAGTTTTTGTTCAACATAAAAAATTTATTTTAGTTTCCGTTCAATTTTTTATTTCTAACAACACTCCCTATTTTAATAAGTTTTGAATATTTTATTATTAGCAATTCAAATCCAACCTACTCATTTTTTAAAAATCCAACCTACTCATTTTTTAAAATAGTCTTCTCTCTCTTTCTTTTTTTCTTAGGCAAGGGTCTATCCTTGAGTTTTATTATTTTTTCAATATTTAACTGATGAAGAGTTGCTTACTAACTTTAAGGAGTGACGGTTCATTTTGCTATATTAAAGACTCTTTTATAAATGTTGCTTACAACATCTTTTGGGGTTGCTCTAAGCAAGTTAGTTTAGCTAACACTGTGTGGAGCCAAAAATAATTCAGAAATGCCAAAGCTGACATGTAGACTTCTATTCACAGTTCATAAGAATGTCGTCATTAATTGGCAAGATCCACATTCATTCCTACTACATCCAACGGATGGCACAGTTTGGTCAACTAGACGCGAACATGTGACGTGGACTTTTCCGCATACCATGGTCGGCCACTATCTCCCATGAATACCCTATCACCAGTTCATTCTCTGTAAGTTGATTCTATGCAATTCCACTCGAAATCTCTCTCTATCTCTCTCTCTCTCTCTCTCTCTCTCTCTTCACAGAGAAACTAACTTAGCCATTGAAGGTTATTGGCCAACCTCCCTCCCCCTCCCAATTAGGCGTGTGGCTTTGGCCATAACCAAAGGAGTTTACTTTGTTTTGTTGGTACAATTTCGTCAAATCCTAAGGCGCAGAACTTTGCTACAACAAATTGGTCCTTTCATTGAGAGCTTGATTTAAATCTCAAATAAGCTCTTGCAATATTTCTTTCAGATTTCTACCTCTTTTAATTTTTCTAATGCACCCCATGCCCGAATTTTTTTAATTCTTTGATTCACGTGCCTTAGGAAAGAAAAATATGATTGACACAGCCCGACCCGGAATGTCCATTAGGACTCCGAATCAAGTTGTGTTGGCCGATATTTGAAAGGTGACGAAGCCATAAAGTATAGTGATGTGGAAAATGTGAATAAATTTAAACCTAAAAGTGCCTAAAGACAAAAGTACACTGTGAGTGGGAATGAGCTCATTTCACACGCGACGTCAAAGCATAAGTAAAGTACAATAGTGTGGGTAAGGATCATACTCTCAGAGGTAGCCACCTATACTGAGATTCGCCACAAATCCTCATCGATACTAACTTTCAGCATCTAAAACCTGGAGGGGCGCAAAACAGAAAACGTGAGTGGGCAAAAACAAAGCTTTTTGAAAACCATTTCTCTTTTCCAAAAATAATAACCCCTCACCGTAAAACCGTATAATTTCCCAGAAAATAATAATACATACATATATAGAAATCATGCTTGAGAGTAGTGAAAATCAAGTATATGCCATGTCAAGTATCTCAACAATGAAATAAGTAAGCCAGGTGAAATAAATCAATATAAAATGATATGCCAGCTAGAGTCACCTAACGTGACTTGTACAACTGAACCTATAGCTCATTAAATATGCCTGCACACGAGTCGGAACCATCTATTGTGGTCTGTACGACAGGGCTGGGTGTAAATAAGTACGCTCAAGTGCTACGATCACGTGAAGGTTGTGCGAATAATCGCGGATCACCTACAAGTCAAAATCACCTAATGTGGTCTGTAAGACATGATTGTGCACCAAACTTGGATCCAAGGTGAGCGTGCGATGCGGAAGGTGAACATCACGTGAAGGACTATGCCCTGACCACTGGCGGGAGCACTAATACCGGGGTGCAGGATAATGAGCTCTACATGCCTCTACGTATAACAATAACCAATGCAACCACTAACATCATACAGTACTCACCTGAAGCTTACATGGGCGTCCGCAGCGTCATGCAATAATATGCATATCTATACTAATGCAGATACTAAAATGTAATGCAATTGACATGGCGTTTAAAAAACGTAAATCCATTTAAAACAATTTCTGGGAAAATGAAAAACATATATATGTTTATATATAGAAAACCAAAAGCCCATTCACCTGGAGTCCGTGCTACAACTCCCTAGCACAAACATCGAGGCGTCACAAACGATCAGTGCCTAGAACAATTATCAAAACATGTCTTAAAATTCTTGTCAACAGAACATGTAACATACATATCCTATTTGGGAAGATCTATACGTTGGATTCCCGATCCGTAAGTTTCTAATATCCTCAAATATTACGTACTATAATGTATCAAAATTTGATGATAATCCAACGGTCGCATCGTCGATTGCTATAATAATCAAGCAGCAAACCTTAATGGAACTACGTTCAAACGATGGAAATTCTTCAATCGGACTTTACCAATGGAATCAGGGTATTCAAATTTAGCCTAGGAAGGTCATGGGATGTCTCGGCCCACGCGCCGCCGCAAGTGGCGGTTGGCCGCCCCGACTCGCCGGAAAATTCAACTAATTTTAAAAATTCCCAAATTTTACAGGAATGAAGATCTCGATGAGTAAAGAAACTTTGATACCTGTGACTAAGGCCAATTTGGCTAGGAAAACCTCAATTTCAGGAAAACCCGCGGGAAACCCTTAAAATTGGGTAGTTGTTGATTCGCCACCAAAACGAACTCCAATGCCTCCGCCAAAGCTTGGGCCTTGCTCCTGGGTTTGAGAGGATTCCTTTGGTGGTGGTCATCAATGATGAAACTCACCGGAGTCACCAGAAAAAGTTAGAACCGCCGAATGCCCCTGTGGGTTTGTGACTTCGATTTGTGAATTTGGATAAGAAATTTGGAAATCTAACACTACAGAGACGTAGGGTTCGTCAAGGGACTTCCATGGACACCAAAATCACCCAAAACGGAGTTCGTATGAAGGAATATGAGTGGGTCAAGTTGGCGGGTCGGGTGGAGAAATCGAGTTTGGCCGGTTCTCTCCTTCTCCCTTCCCCTCTTTTCCCTCCTTTCTCTCTTCTTTGATTGGTCACCCTCTCATCTCTCCTTTTCTGATTAGTTCGGTTCCTCCCTCATTTCTCTCCTTTATACTCCATCTCAACCGCCCATCCTATCTGCCTTTAAATCTGGGCCACACACGTGGCTTTCCAGATTAAGCTAAAAAATATGGAGCTTTCTAGAAATAATTAATTTACTAAAATGCCCCCGACTTTAAACGTTGATATCTCATTCGTTATAACTTCAAATTGCATTCTGTTTGCGCCCACACGTTCGTAATGACGAGTACCACGAGGATATGCCAAGAAAACGAGTCTAACATGAAATGACAAGGAAGTCAACAAGAGTCAACGTCTTTGCCTGGAAGGGTATTTTTGTAAATTCACTCATTAAAATTATATCAATCGTAAAAATTGGGAATAGGTCATTACATGATTGAAAATTCTAAAAAGGCCCTTCCTAAGTGCCTAAATTTGGACCGAATAATGGAACCAATAAGGAGGCCCCATCCCTACTCTGTCACTTACGCTACAAGAAAAGTGAGTATTATGGACATTATATTATATGCAAAAATAATATATTCAGAGTTAGGGGTCGGGGGGGGGGGTCGTTCTATCAAGGTGTTAGCCCTTTCTCATCGCTTTGAGCGGGAAGAAAGTAGCCTACTTGTAGTTGACGACTAATCCTGGGGTTTGGTTCTTTCTTACCACATTGTGTGGATTTAGAGAGTAAGATTTCTACTATTGTAGTCCGATGACCAAACCTTATGCGTAGCTCGACTCGCCTAATCCTTTATCATCCTTATTGAAAAAAATATTAGATGAAAAAAATAAAATTTTACCTCTAATAGTTTTCATTAGGGGAAAAACATGCAATTGTCTTTGTTGATTTAGTAGGGACAACAATTGTGACAGCCCGTCCCTAATTTTAAGAATTTTTAAAGTTTTAATAAAGGATTTTACAAAAGTGCCCTTTGAGGTACGTGCATTATTCGAGGTTAATCATCATGTTGTGCCATCTAAGATTTGTTTTCTTGACATATCCTCGAAGTACTCGTCGCTACGGACGCATGGGCGTAGACGGTTCGTTATTTGGAGTTATAACGAAAAAGATTTTAAAGTTTGAAGTTTGGGCATTTTATAAATTTTATTATTAAAATTTGGATAGCCCAGATTTAATGAAGATTAAATGGATGGCTTGGATGTAAGGAAAAACAAAAATAAATAAATTTAAGTGAAATAAGGTTTTTGGTGTGTGTGTGCGCGTAAGAAGAAGAAGAAGAAGATTGAGGATTGGGCAGAAACTGCCCAACCAGAAGAAGAGAGAGCCGGAGCTCCGGGAGAGAAAGGAGGGAGTCCAGCGAATCAGGAGAAGAGAGAGGGAGAAGCTGACCAACCAGAGGAAGGAAAGGAGGGAAAGGAGGGAGAGTGGTGAACGGGGGAAAATGAGGAAACGGGTCATCCTTGACCCGTGCCTTCAAATCGGCGGGTTCTCGCCGTTCTCGTTCAATTTTCTGACGAATTGGATCAAGGTACCACTCCCAATTAACACCTAGGCCTTCCCTCTTCACGTTTCACCCCAAAAATCAATGAATTTCGTGGTGATTTCGCGAAGAACACCCACACGGGTGCCGCGACTTTCTTGTCTAAATTCTTCAAATCTTGAAATGTTTTCTTTCAATTACTAACACCATTAGCATTCCTTTAGGACCTAGAACAAAGCCCAAGAAGTAGTAAAGGCGTTGGAACAAGTTTGGAGGTCGAATTGAAGCTCACCCAATTCTAGGGTCCGCACGGAATTTGATGAATTTGAAGTGTTTCCAGGCCAAATTGGCCTTGGCCACAGGTATGAAAGTTGCTCAACTCATTGAGATCTTTAATTCTGTATTTTTTGAGAATTTTTGGAAATAGTTGGATTTTCCGACGAACCAGGGCGGCCGACCGCTACCCGCGGCGACGCGTGGCCAATGGCCCGCCAATGTCATTCGTAGCATGTGTTTAAGGTTCTAGGTTCAGTTTTAATAATTGATGGACGTAAATTGAGTAATTGAACCTAAGTTCGTTTCGATTCGTGGTTAGGTGAAAATGTGAATTGACGATCCGACCGTTGGATGGTAATGAAATTTTAGGATGATGTCCTAGAGGTATATTGTGGACCTCTGGAAGTTATGGATTTGAAATCTGAGTTGCAGATCATCCGAACCGAACTACGTAGTGACGTGTCTTATATAAGTTATATATTCCATCGATATGAATTCTGAGGTTGGATTTGATTATTGTTCTAGGCGCTAATCGTCTTGACGCCTTGATGTGTGGTGCTACGGAGTTGTTGGGCGAACTCCAGGTGAGTGGGCAGTTTTTGTTTTTTTCATATTACCTATATACTATTAATTGTCCCATAAATTGAATTTATATGAAAGTATGTTTTCAATTGCCATGATGCATATAAAAAAATTATATGAATTGATATTGATGCATATATATATGTGAATTGGTGCTGTGGACGCACAGGTGAGTATCATGTGAGTTTATATGGTTTATATGAATGAATGATGATGTGAATTATGTTGAGAGCTCATAACCTGCACCTCTGGTGTAAGTGCTTATGTTAGTCACCCTGCATCACACGCTCACCTTGGATCCAAGTAGATGCTAGTCGTACAGACCACTAGAGGTGGTTCCGACATGCCAGTCGTACAGACCATTAGAGGGGTTCCAACTGGTAGGTGACCTTAGATTATGTGCACAGATGATTGATGAGAGAAGCACTAAAGCGTATTATTTCACCATATTAGTCGTACAGACTACTATAGGTAGTTCCGACTTATGTGCAGTGTAGTGCCGTACAGGTCACAGTGGTGACTCCGGCAGGGCCGTACAGGTCACAGTTGGTGACTCCGGCTGGATGGGATATTGAGCTATAGAATCAGCCGTACAGGACCACTGTAGGGTCTCCGGTTGATTTATTATTTCGCCTGATTTATATTGATGCATTTATATTATATTTTGGCATATGACATGGTATGCCATATTCTTTCTAGAAAGCGTTGAAGGATTGTAATTTGAGCTTTTGATGATATATATATGTTTATATATTATTATGTTATTTTCTGGGAAAGTATACAGGTTTTACAGCGAGGGGTTAGAAATGTTTTAAATGAAATGTTTTCGAAAAACCTTGTTGTACTAACCCACTCAATTTTGTTTTGCGCCCCTCCAGGTTCTAGTTGCAGAGCTTTAGTGGCTACGAGGAATCCAGCGGTGTTCTGACAGAAGTTACAAAAGTAGGACTCACCCTCGGGTGTTTCATCATAGTAATTGTATTTTTTTAAAGCTTCCGAACTGTGTAAATGGTTACGTCACACTCACGTGACGGCCAGCATGCCCTCCTTCGGGACAGGGTGTGTCAACAATAATTCGCATCTATTAATTTTATTACTTTTAGGGGCAGAAACAATTGTCTTTACTTTATTTAGTTATTAAAGGTGAATGAATTAGCCCCTAATTCAACTAATAATTATTTATTTTTTTCATTAGGGGCTGATGTTTGTACTTATTTATTTAAACTTTTATTTTTCTATTTAAGGTGGATATGTTTAATTACAAATTAATGTTTACAAAATATAAAAATAAAGGATATTATTATTTACTAGGGAAAAAAACATTAATTATCTAAACCCTAATTCCAATACAAACCTACTTCCCTCATTTTTCTCTTTTCCCTTCTTCAACTGCCGCACAACTCATCAGATTTCGGCGGAAGAGCAAAAAGACTTGGACTTTGAAGTCTTTCCTTAAGAACGACGAGTGCATGTAAGTCAAGAAGAATCCATTAGGGTTGTTAAGGACACTCTTTTATCACTTTTATTTTTGTATATTATGTCATTCGTTAGGAAAGCGAACTTGTTTTTTCTTTTATCAACAGAAGAAACGGAGAATCAAAATAGTTATCAAAAACTTTAGATAGGTGGTGGGATCTTCAATTTATATTGGGGTGTACTATCTTCACTCCTATTTTTACTTCTCATCACCTCTTGTTAATTTATGTCCTTTGATATTCTTCAATTCATCTTATCCGATGGCTAAAAATTAAAAAGAAGTGTGTAGATGTCACACCCTTTTATATTTTGAAGAGTATTGGAGGAGTGTCAACTCAGCTTTAGTTGTTAAAATAGTGCCTCTAAAGTTGTCAGAAAAGTTGTTAAGTGTTGTAAATAGTGGGTATGTATGCCCACATGCATACAGTAAATTTTTCACATGATTAATAATGTAATTTGTTTGTTTCCAAGGTACTTGCTCTATAAATAGAGCATTACGAGTGTTAAACAATAACAAGAACAACAAGAAAAGAAAGAAAGCTACAATATTTTTCTGCATTCTCCTATTTCTCTTTTTCCTGCAATCTTTCTGTTATAGTTAATAAACAAAACAGTATGATATATTACATCCGTTTCGCTCTCGCTCTTAGCAAATGTTATTTCTCTAACTTTTGCCTATTCATAACACATTATCAGCACGACTCTCTAATCATTTCTCATTTCCCTTCACCGAAAGAAAAAAAAATATTTCCTCTAAGGTTTTTACTGTTCTTCTTCTTCCTCTGCCTCAATTGACGGATATACCCTCGTGAAGAACTGTTTGCACCATGTTTACTTCTAGTTCTCAACCTAACAGTTACATATATCTTTGATTTCTTGTTTGGTGTAACTCTTGACTACTAACCCAGTGTTTATTTATGCAATCCAAGATGGTGCGGTATCACCGCCTATCTTGGACTGCAAATCTAATTTTATTGCAAATTTTAGGTGGAGCGGTATAATCGCCCACCCTATCCTGCATATTTAAATTTGTCTGCTATTTAATTTTATTGCAATTTTAGGTTGTGTGGAATAATCACCCACCCTACTCTGCATATTTAAATTTTATCGCAATTTTAAGTGGTGCGGTATAATCGTCCACCCTGGTCTACATATTTAAATTTTCATGCTGATTAAAGTGGTACGGAATAATCGTCCATCCTAGACTTGTTTCGATGAGAATGGTGTGGTACAATCGCCCTTCTCATTAATCATGTAAATCACAGCCTGAAGTTTCGAGTACTTATCATTTTGGCCTAAAGATCAAAATTTGTAAGAACCAGAAGTTCTAACAATATATTCCTCCATAATACATATTATTGCAAGTTCTTACACACCTCATTTTTGTTTCAGAAAAGAAAATGGCGAACTTGGAAAAGCTTGATTTTGTTGCCCTGGATATTACTGGAAAGAACTACCATACCTGGGTAATGGATGCCAAGATCCATATGGAGGTAGGAAATCTTGGGAAAACCATCAAGGAGGATAATAGTGCATCCTCTCAAGATCAGGTGAAGGCCATGATCTTTATCTGTCGCCACCTTGATGAAAGACTGAAGAGCGAGTACCTCACAGTTAAAGATCCATTAACACTCTGGAAGGCACTGAAAAATAGATATAATCACTCGAAAACGGTGATTCTTCCAAGGGCTCATTATAAGTGGGCTCACATCTAGGATTTCAAGACGGTGGCTGAATACAATTCTACAATGTTCGGAATTAGTTCCCAGTTGAAGCTCTGTGGAGAAACAATAACTGAAGAAGATATGCTAGAAAAGATTTTCAGCACCTTTCATGCCTCTAACATGCTTTTGCAGCAGCAGTATAGAGAAAGAGACTTTACTGAGTACATATAGCTGATATATATACTCCTTGTAGCCGAGCAAAACAATGAGCTTCTGATGAAGAATCATCAGTCCTGACCTACTAGATTAGCACCATTCCCAGAAGTGAATGTTGTTTTCCTTGAAGGAAATACCACATCCTCTCGTGGAAATAATTACAAATGAGGAAATGGCCATAAGCGAGGCCGGTGGAATGGGAAAGACAAGAACCATGGTGTCCAGTTTTACAACCAAGTTCCAAGGCATAATCCGAGCCCGAGCTTTAAGAATGCAAATCGCTTGAAAGGCAAAGCTCATATGAACACTCCTAGAAATCCTGAAGGAGTTTGTCATAGGTGTGGTGGCAATGGACATTGGGCGCGTACTTGTCACACCCCAAAGCATCTGGTAAATCTGTATCAAGCCTTCCTTAAGAAGAAGGGTGTCGAGACCAATTTCCTCGACCAGGCTCAACCAATGGAAATACCTAATCCAGTATCCAATTTATCAGGACAGTTTAACACAACCCACCTAGATGTTTCAGACTTTATTATTGAAAGAGGGAATGAAATTTATGGGTCCGATTGAATCATTTATGTTTAATGTACTCTTGTTATTTGTACTTGTGCATTAATGCTTGCATTTTCAAGTCAATAAAAGTAGTATTCCAGTATGAATAAACTGCTTTTTAACTATAATTTCTTTACTCAGAGAACATAGATAAAAATTTCTCAAAACAAGAGCAATGGCAGAGACTTTTGTCTTGCAGACAATGCAACCACACATTCAATACTTTGAGATCGAAAGTATTTCTCGAACTTGGTACTTGTAAAAGTAAAGGTAACAACAATATCAGGGCAATCAGATGTAATTGACAGCTCAGGAAAAGCCCAGATTATGTTACCAAATGGAATAATATTGTCCATACATAATGCATTATATGCTACTCGATCCATTCGAAATTTGTTGAGTTTTAAAGACATATGTCTAAATGGATACCACATTGAAACGAAAAGTGTAGAAAATGTAGAATATTTATGCATTACCTCCAATGATACCCAGAAGCGTATATTGGAGAAGTTGCATGGTTTATCGAGTGGATTGTATTACACATACATAAAGAAAGACAATTGAGGCACATGCTGTTATGAACCAGAAGTTCATGGATTCAAAAGTTTACATGCTTTGGCATGATCGTCTAGGTCATCCAAGATCCACCATGATGCATATGGTCATTACCAACTCTAAGGGACATCCATTATTGAGTAGACACATTACTACCTCAAATGATAAACCGTGCAAAGCTTGGTAACTAGACCATCACAACTAAAGGTTGATGATGAATCCCCATCATTTTTGCAAAGAATTAAAGGGGATATTTGTGGACCTTTTCAACCACCTTGTGGACCATTTCGATATTTTATGGTTTTGGTTGATGCATCTACCCGATAGTCACATGTTTGCCTATTGTCTACTCGAAATGTAGCTTTTACGAGACTTCTTGCTCAGATAATTAAGTTGCGAGAACAGTTCCCAGATCATCCCATTAAGTCAATTCGACTTGATAACGTTGGTGAATTTACGTCTCAAACCTTTGATGATTACTGCATGGCACTAGGCATTGATGTTGAACATCATGTTCCCCATGTCCATACTCAAAATGGTTTAGCAGAGGCATTTATCAAGCGGTTTCAATTAATAGTCCGCACTCTGCTCATGAAAACGAAATTGCTAGTCTCTGCATGGGGATATGCCATCTTACATGTTGCATCATTGGTTTGATTGAGACCCATAACCAACCACCAATACTCATCAATACAACTCATGTTTGGACATCAGCCAAACATTTCACATTTACGAGTTTTTGGTTGTGCTGTTTATGTGTCTATTGCACCGCCACAATGCACTAAAATAAGACCTCAGCGCAGACTAGGAATTTATGTGGGTTTTGATTCACCATCTATCATTAGATATTTGGAACCTTTAACAGGTGATATGTTTACAGCTCGTTTTACTGATTGTCATTTTGATGAGACAGTCTTCCCGTCGTTAGGGGGAGAAAATACTGTTCCAGAAGAACAGCAAGAGCTGACATGGGTTGTTCCCACCTTATCTCATTTTGATCCGCGAAGCATTCAATGTGAAAATGAAGTGAAAAGGATCGTCCATCTTCAAAGTATTGCTAATCAAATGCCAGATGCATTTAATGATGCTTCGAAAGTGACAAAGTCACATATACCAGCTGCAAATGCACATGCAAGAATTGATGTCCCTGTTGGACAAAATAAAGTGGTAGTGAATGATTAATCTAGTGCATGCCTGAAGCGTGGTAGACCCCCAGGTTCAAAGGATTCAGCCCCTCGAAAGAGAAAGATGAGGGCACAGTTGAACCCAAATGAAATCATTCAGGAAAAGAAAATGATTATGAAGAGACATACTCTCCTGTAATTGACACAATTACGTTCCGTTACTTAATACGTTTGATGATTTCAGAAAAACTTGACATGCGACATATGGATGTCATCACCGCGTATCTATATGGAGAATTAGATACTAACATATATATGAAAGTCCCAGAAGGACTTAAGTTGCCTGAAGCAACTAACAAACCACAAGGTATGTTCTTAATCAAATTAAGGCGATCACTATATGGGCTGAAACAATCTGGGCAAATGTGGTATAATTGTCTCAATGAGTATTTGATTAAATAAGGATATACCAACAATGTCATATGCCTTTGTGTGTTCATTAAGAAATCAAATATTGGATTTGCTATAGTGGCAATATATGTTGATGATATGAACCTAGTTGGAACCCCTGAAGAGCTCAATAAAACTGTTGAATATTTGAAAAGCGAATTTGAAATGAAAAACCTTGGGAAAACAAGATATTGTCTCAGCCTGCAGATCGAGCATTGTGCTAATGGAATTTTGGTCCATCAATCAGCTTACATTGACAAAATACTAAAGCGATTTGGCATGGACAAAGCTTATCCACTTAGCACCCCAATGGTCGTTCATTCTTTGGATATTAAGAAATATCCATTCAGTCCAAAAGAAGATGATGAACTAGTCCTTGGTTCAGAAGTGTCATATTTGAGTGCAATAGGTGCTTTATTGTATTTAGCACAATGTATTAAACAAGATATAACTTTTTCAGTCAACTTGTTAGCAAGATATAGTTCTGCTCCAACAATTCGTCATTGGAATGGAGTCAAAGATGTTCTACGATACCTTCGTGGGACAACAGATATGGGTCTCTTCAACTCAAACAAGCCCACAAATGACCAGATCCTTGTTAGATACGCAGATGCTAGTTTTCTCTCCGATACGCAGATGCTAGTTTTCTCTCCGATCCGCATAAAGCCCACTCACAAAATGGATATGTGTTCACTAATGGAGATACTGCAATTTCATGGCAATCAACGAAGCAAACGTTAGTTGCTACATCTTCCAATCACTCAGAAATAATTGCTTTACATGAAGCAAGTCGTGAATGTTCTTGGTTAAGATCAATGATTCATCACATCCGAAATTCATGTGGTCTACCTTCAAAGACAAACACTCCAACTGTCATCCATCAAGATAATGCAGCCTGTGTTGCCCAAATAAAGGAAGGATTCATCAAGGGTAATAAGACTAAACACATATCTCCAAGGTTTTTCAGTGCACATGAGCTTTAGAAGGCTAAAGTTATTGAAGTCAGACAAATCCGTTCCAATGAAAATTTAGCATACTTGTTCACCAAATCTCTAACAACGTGCACATTTCAGAAGTTAATGCAAGGAATCAGATTACGTTGGCTTACAAATTTGAAGAATACGAAATCAGGGGGATATACAATTCAAGGGAAGCATCCAAGATACATGCATGTTGTACTATTTTTCCTTTGATTAGGATTTTTCCCACTAGGTTTTTCCTATCAAGGTTTTAATGAGGCAACATAAGCATTCTCAACACCATATCAATAAACCTGGTAAAGTTGTACTCTTTTCCTTCGCTATAGTTTTTTTCCCATTGCGTTTTTCCAAGCAAGGTTTTAACGAGGCAACTGATGTTGATATGTGGGCATCCAAGGGGGAGTGTTGTAAATAGTGGGTATGTATGCCCACATGCATACAATAAACTTTTCACATGATTAATAGTGTAATTTTTTTGTTTCCAAGGTACTTGCTCTATAAATAGAGCATTACAAGTGTTAAACAATAACAAGAACAACAAGAAAAGAAAGAAAACTAGAATATTTTCTGCATTCTTCTATTTCTCTTTTTCCTGCAATCTTTCTGTTTTAGTTAATAAACAAAACAATGTGATATATTACATCCGCTTCGCTCTCACTCTTAGCAAAGGTTATTTCTCTAACTTTTGCCTATTTATAACATTAAGAAGGTTGTTAGTAGTTATTTAGCTTAAGAGCATCTACAAAAGCTCTAAGTGTTTGTTAAACTTAAAAAATTTATTTTAGTTTCCCTTCAATTTTTTTTTCTAACAACACTCCCTATTTTAATAAGCTTTGAATATTTTATTATTAACAATTCAAATCCAACCTACTCATTTTTTAAAATAGTCTTCTCTCTCTTTCTTTTTTCCTAGGGAAGGGTCCACCCTTGAGTTTTATTATTTTTTCAATATTTAACTGATGAAGAGTTGCTTACTAAATTTAAGGAATAACGGTTTATTTTGCTATATTAAAGACTCTTTTATAGATGTTGCTTACAACATCTCTTGGGGATGCTCTAAGCAAGTTAGTTTAGCTAACATTGTGTGGAGCCAAAAATAATTCAGAAATACCAAAGCTAACATGTAGACTTCTATTCACAGTTTATAAGAATGTCGTCATTAATTGGCAAGACCCACATTCATTCCTACTGCATCCAACAAATGACACACTTTGGTCAGCTGGACACGAACATGTGACGTGGGCTTTCCCATATACCATGGTCGGCCACTAGCTCCCATGAACACCCTATCACCAGTTCATTCTCTATAAATTGATTCTATGCAATTCCACTCAAAATCTCTCTCTCTCTCTCTCTCTCTCTCTCTCTCTCTCTCTCTCTCTCTCTCTCTCTCTCTCTCTCTCTCTCTCTCTCTCTCTCTCTCTCTCTCTCTCTCCCAACTAGGCGTGTGGCTTTGGCCATAACCAAAGGAGTTTAATTTGTTTTGTTGGTACAATTTCGTCAAATCTTAAGGCGCAAAACTTTGCTACAACAAATTGATCCTTTCATTGAGAGCTTGATTTAAATCTCAAAGAAGCTCTTGCAATATTTCTTTTAGATTTCAACCTCTTTTAATTTTTCTAACGCACCCCATGTCTAAATTTTTTAATTCTTTGATTTGCGTGCCTTAGGAAAGAAAAACATGATTGAAAATTCTAAAACTATAACAAAAGGCCCTTCCCAAGTGCCTGAATTTGGACCGGATAATGGAACCAATGAGGAGACCCCATCCCTGCTCTATCGCTCGGGCTACAAGAAAAGTGAGTATTAGGGATGTTATATTAGATGCAAAAATAAAATTGTGCCTCTAATAGTTTTCATTAGAGGGAAAACATGCAATAGTCCCTGTTAATTTAGTAGCGACAACAATAATTCGCGTCTATTAATTTTATTACTTTTAGGGGCATAAAAAATTGTCTTTACTTTATTTAGTTATTAGAAGCGAATGAATTAGCCCCTAATTCAACAAATAATTATTTAAAATTTAATTATTTTTTTCATTAGGGGCGGATGTTTGTACTTATTTATTTAAACTTTTTTTTTTCTATATAAGGCGGATATGTTTAATTACAAATTAATGTTTACAAAATATAAAAATAAAGGATATTATTATTTACTAGGGAAAAAAGCATTAATTATCTAAACCCTAATTCCAATACAAACCCACTTCCCTCATTTTTCTCTTTTCCCTTCTTCAACTGCCGCACAACTCATCAGTTTTCCATTTTTCCTTCATTTTTGTTCCCCTCTCTTTCTCTTGTGCATATCCCAATCCGTCCTCTCTTTCTTTCATTCTTAGTAATCTTTTGTTGTCTATTTCTCCTTTGCTACTCCGGAGGACCAAAAGAAAGGTTTGTCGCAGAGAAGGTAAAACTCGTTTTATTTGATTTGATCGAAGTTTTTTTTCCATCTTTAATTGTTTTGCAGGTACACTTGACGGGTTTTGAATAATTTAGTGTGGAAGAGAAATTTATGAATAGATTGGAATAGAAATATCATTTGATTGATAATGAGAAAGAGATTCTCAAGAACTTTCAATTTTAGAGGTAATTGCCTTGTGTTAATCTTTGTTTATTCATTTTCTTATGTGTTTAATTGAATGAAATTCATGTTTCATTTTACCTGTTTGTTCATATGAATTACTATAATTTGTAATTTGGCTTTGTTGTTTATTACATTTTCCTTTTCTGTTCTTATATAGATTCATGTGCTACTGCAACATAAGAAGATGGACTCAGATATCTGGTGTGACGACCCGTCCCTAATTTTTCGTTTTTATAAATTTTAAAAATAGTGATTTTACAAAATTGCCCTTAGAGGCAAAGATTTTGACGTACGTTGGCCATGGTTAAGAGACATAAGACTCATTCCGTTAGGGTATTCTCGAAGTAATCGTCATTACGAACACGTGGGCGCAAGCGGAATCGAAATTGGAGTTATAACAAAGAAGTTATAAATGAGCAAAGTTAGGGGTGAAATTGTCATTTGATAATAATCTGGATTTCTCCAGACAATTCTGAGGTTCCACATGGAGGGCCGTGAATGAGGGAAATAGGCTTTGCCCAATCAGAAAATGAGGAAGGAGGAAACGAGAGAAGAGATGAGCAACACCAGATTCCCTATGACCCGATTCCCTTCCGTTGACCCGACCCGTATTCAAGGTATTTCAACTTCGATTCCGGCGTTTTCCCAACGAAACGACCGTTGCCAACCAAATCCATGACCTCCCTTCTTCAAGTTCCACCTCAAATTTGGGTGAATTTGGCCTTGAAACGGAGAGAAACTCCTGAGGGTGAGTCCGTAGGTGTTACGGTGGTGATCCACCGTCCGTGCAGCCATCAATGTGGATCATACCCATCAAAATACTTCCCTTGAACCCAGGAACTATAACCAGTCATTCGTTGGGATCTTGGGGTTCGATTTGGCAACGATTTGATGAACACCCATATTAGGGTTCCAGCAGATTCGAGACGAATTGGAGCACTTCCAGGCTAAATTGGACTTGGCCACATGTATAAAACTTTTTCTACTCGTTGAGATCTTCATTTCTGTAAATTTTGGTAATTTTTGGAAATAGGTGGATTTTCTTAAAGTCGAGGCGGCCGACTGCCACCCACGGTCAGAGGGTCGTCGATGCTATTTTTAGGATAAATTAGATGCCTTGGGCTCAGTTCTGATAGTCAAATGGCGTAGGTTGATCGTTGGAACCTAAATTCTCTACGATACGTTAATAGATCATTATATGAATCGACCGTTGGATTGTCACCAAAATTTAATACATTATAGTACGTAATATTTAAGGACCATAGAAACTTACAGATTGGGAATCCGACTTGCGGATCTTTCTGAATTGGATTTGTAAATTTATAAAATAAAACATTAACCGCCATTTGGTTTTGGCAATTAGTGGAGATTTGACCGTTGATTCATTCCGAAACTTTAGCATGTTATTCTAGAAACATAATGTGAATCTTTGGAAGTTGTGGATAGGAAATCTGAGGTGCGGATCTTCCAGATTGAGTTACATAGGGTTATGGACCTTAAGATCGACGGTTGACTTTTGATCAATGGGTCTCAAATCATTCTAGATCGTCCTTGGGGATATGTTTTATGTAAGTTACATGTTCTATTGATAAGGATTATGAGACGTGGTTTGATAATTGTTCTAGGTGCCGATCGTTCGTGATGCATCGGTGTTTATGCTAGGGAGTTGTAGCGCAGACTCCAGGTGAGTGGGCTTTTGGTTTTCTATATATATATACGTATATATGCTTTACATTTTTCCCAAAAATTGCTTTAAATGAAATGTGATTGAAGTGCCATGTCATACTTGCGTCATATTTTAGTATATGCATTAGTGTAGTTATGCATAACGTTGCATAATGTTGTGGAGGCCCAGGTAAACTACAGGTGAGTACATTATGATTTTAGTGGTTGTGATGTATAGGATTATGTCTGGATGCATTTAGTGCTTATTATCCTGCACCCCGGTGTTAGTGCACCCGTTCGTGGCCAGGGCACAGTCCTTCACGTGATGTTCACATTTCGCACCGTACGTTCACCTTGGATCCAAGTTTGGTGCACAGCCCTGTCGTACAGACCACAATAGGTGGTTCGCGATTATTCGCACAACCTTCACGTGATCATAACACTTGAGCGTACTTATTTACACCCACCCTGTCGTACTGACCACATTAGGTGGTTCCGATTCGTGTGCAGGTTTAGAGCCGTACATGTCACATTATGTGACTCCGGCTGGATTGATGAGCAATAGGTTCAGTCATACATGTCACATTAGGTGACTCTGGCTGGCATATCATTTTTACATTTATTTATATCGCCTATCTTACATATTTACTGCTGAGATACTTGACATGTCATATTCTTGATTTTCCCGCTTTTGAGCATGATTTTATATACGTATATAAAATTATTTTCTGGGATATTATTGTGAACATGAAAATTTCCTGAAAGGAAAGAGACAAGAACAACGTGCACAAAATAATATTTTGGTTTGATGGTTTAGGGTTACAATCTCTCTTAAATTTGATCCTCTGATTCGATCTCCGTAAGGTGTTGATTTGTGGATGTGCGATTGATCCAAAGAGCCCTTGGGCTTGATCTAGGGATGAACGTTCTTCAAGGGCCGTGGGCTTGATCTTGAAGGTGGATTTGAGTGGATCTTCAAAGAGCCGTTGGGGCTTAATCTTGAGGATGAGCGTTTTTTTTTTAAGGGCTTTTGGGCTTGATCTTGAATAACGGTGATGAACGGACCTTCAAGGGCTTTTGGGCTTTGATCTTGAAGGACAGTTGGATGTGTGGATTTGTCGGTGTTGTTAATCCAAAGGGTCGTTGGGGCTTGATCTTAGGATGAACGGATGATGAACGATGAACACTTTCTTCAAGGGCCGTCGGGGCTTGATCTTGAATTGGTGGAAGTTCTTCAAGGGCCTTTGGGACTTGATCTTGAAGGAGGATTGTTGATCCAAGGGCCGTCGGGGCTTGATCTTGGAAGAACGATGAACGAAGAACGAAGAAGGCTTTCTTGATTCTTCGGGAATCTGGATGCTTGAGAGCTTCGGAGTTTCAGAGCTTCAGAGCTTCAAGGTGTAATATGAATTCCTCCCTCAAATGAATGAAATTGGCTTCTATTTATAGAATTTTCCAATGCCTAATTTTGAATATAATATTCCAAATGAAATAAGTCGTTTTTGCCGGGTGTTGACACGTGTCCTGTTTGATGACTTTTCCGATGATTCTCGATTTTTTTGTTTAGACACACACTACGTGTAAAATTTATGTAATACATGAGCGTTGAAACTTTGATTTATCGGTCAACATTTATTTACCAAAATTTCGATGTCTACAAATGCCCCCACTTCAAGGCGCATCGTATACATGTGCTTGTCATGTGTAGGAGATGCGTTTTGAAGTCCCTTAATGTAGATGTCGATCCAAGGGCCGTTGGGACTTGATCTTGAATTGGGCTGGAAATTTCTTCAAGGGCCGTTGAGGCTTGTTCTTGGACTTTGTTTGAAATTTCTTCAAGGGCCGTCGAGGCTTGATCTTGAATTGGTGGAAGTTCTTCAAGGGCCTTTGGGACTTAATCTTGAAGGAGGATTGTTGATCCAAGGGTCGTCGGGGCTTGATCTTGGAAGAACGATGAACGAAGAACGAAGAAGGCTTTCTTGATTCTTCGGGAATCCGGATGCTTGAGAGCTTCGGAGTTTCAGAGCTTCAGAGCTTCAAGGTGTAATATGAATTCCTCCCTCAAATGAATGAAATTGGCTTCTATTTATAGAATTTTCCAATGCCTAATTTTGAATATAATATTTCAGATGAAATAAGTCGTTTCTGCCAAGTGTTGACATGTGTCCTGTTTGATGACTTTTCCGATGATTCTCGATTTTTTTGTTTAGACACACGCTACGTGTAAAATTTATGTAATACATGAGCGTTGAAACTTTAATTTATCGGTCAACATTTATTTACCGAAATTTCGATGTCTACAAATGCCCCCACTTCAAGGCGCGTCATATACATGTGCTTGTCATGTGTAGGAGATGCGTTTTGAAGTCCCTTAATGTAGATGTCGATCCAAGGGCCGTTGGGGCTTGATCTTGAATTGGGCTGGAAATTTCTTCAAGGGCCGTTGAGGCTTGTTCTTGGACTTTGTTTGAAATTTCTTCAAGGGCCGTCGAAGCTTGATCTTGAAGGTTGAAATTGGACCACAAGGAGCTTCATGTGGTAAATGATCTTTGGCTTTGGTAGTGGATGAATCGGCACGTATTTGTTTTTGCGCTTTGTTGACTTTCCACAGCTTTGATCTTGAACTGGGTTGGAGGATTTTCTGGATTCCTCCAATTGTTGATTTTCCACAGCTTATTCTTGAACTGGATTTGATTCAAATATGGTGGACGCTTGATCTTGAATCGGACTTGTGATTTCCTCAAGGGCCGTCGAGGCTTAATCTTGAATTTGGCTGGAAGCTTCTTCAAGGGCCGTTAAGGCTTGATTCTTGAAGGTTGACTCGAACACATGGCAAGCAGGTACGAGGTGAAGGTGACGACTTGTTTGCTTTGTTCAATCTTTCTAATTCACACCTGAGCAGTTTGGTCAATGGTATGATCTTCAAGATTGATGGGCTCTTCTTCCAGTTGGTGACTTGATCTTTAAGGATTTGATTCAAGGGTGGTGAATCCGCACGTACAGCCCACAACGCCTAGCGAATCGACCCAAGAATTTGAGGGTCAAAACGAGTCCTCCACCCAGAGTGGTTGCGACCCTAATGATATGAGATACTTTTGATTTTGAAGAAGTAGCAGCTGAATCGGCACGTGCTTTGTTGTGCTTGTCTCCACATGCTTCAATGTATCATTTTCCCTTGCCTTATCTGTTCTTCTGGCAGATGTGGTATCTTCTCTGGAAGCATAAGATGTTGAGATAATGGGTACTTCGAGAGTAGTGCTAGGTAAGCAATCAAGGAAGGGTTCCAAGCAGTCGGTTCCTGACTGGGAGTTTGACACCAAGTGCTGGCTGATTGCTTTTTTTCCTCTTTGTCCCGCAGGTAAGAACAAGGACAAAGAAAATGACAGGGAGAAAGCATGATATGAAATACTCTTACTTTCGAAGAAGTGGTGGCGATTTGACAACATTGCACAACGAGGCTTTGTTCTTCGGCGATGGTGCTGTCAATATGTTGTTGAAGCTTCTCGAGCTCTTGGATTCAACTCAGACCCCTTCTCCTCTCTAATTCTTCAACTCGGACTCATTCTGCTGAGTTGATTGTGTACGCCGCATTTCCTTATTTGTTCTCCAGGCAGATGTGGCAGCTTCTCGAGTTCCTTAACTCAGACTCCTTCTGCTGAGTTGACTGTGCAGGCTGCATTCTTCTCTGCTTGTTTCTTCTGCACGTTGTCTCCACATGCTGCAAGGTATCATTTTCACTTGCCTTATCTATTCTCCAGGCAGATGTGGTAGCTTCCTTGGAAGTACAGCAGCAGTGGAAGACGAGTACTCGAGAGTAATGCCAGGTAAGCAACCAGGCAAAGGTTCCAGGTAGTCGATTCCTTACCCGAGTTTGAGTGGAGGTTTCGGCATATTGCTTTCTTTATCCTTGTCTTTGCAGGTAAGAACAAGGACAAAGTAAAGGATGGGGAGAAAGCATGATATGAGATACTCTTGCTTTCTACCCTGGTGATATGACATACTTTTGCTTTGGTGTCATTTGTTTACAGAGGCACCCCAAGGAATAAGGAATACTGAGTGACTTGAGAGGCTTCGTTGGGAAGACATTCTCGGAGATGAAGAAAGGTTCTCGGAGATGAAGAAAGGTTCTGTATGTCTGCCTTGCTATGGAGGGTGAAGGTAGGCAGTTATAGGAAGTTATTTAATACTTGTAGAGGTACTATTTTTTCACTCGTGTCGGCAACCATTGAGTGGTTGATCAGTATGGCTTCACGTGTTTTCTTCTTCATCAGAAATCTTCGACAAATTGTCCGTAAGAATGTGTATGTGACAGGTGTTGACGAGGTTGAAAAAGACTGGCGCCTCTTCGATATCTGGGATCGGCGTTTCGAAAAATTGCCCGTGATTTCCGCAAAGCTGAGTTTGCGTGTGACGAATGCTGACACATCTGGAAAAGCAAGATGCCTCTCCGATTTCTGAGCTTGCCTCTTCGATTTTTGAATTGGCCTTTTCGAATTCTGAGCTCGCCTCTTCGATCTCTGAAATCCCGTCAAGTGCTGATTTTTTATAGAGGCATGCAGTTCGTTTCAAAGCACACTTGAATTTTTGCTTGTAGAAACTCCTTTCTTGCACTTCTAAGATCTTGATTCGTCCAACCTCTTCTTTTTTTAACACCTTTGAAAATGTCTGGACCCTCCGACCGTCGTTTTGACTTGAACCTTGGTGAAGAGGCAGTCCCGCCTTCTCCAGACAACATATGGCGCACATCCTTCATATCCCCTACTGGTCCTCTTACCGTTAGGGATTCGGTAATGAAAAATGATATGACCGCCGCAATGGTGGCCCGGAACCTTGTCACTCCCAAAGATAACAGACTACTTTCCAAACGGTCTGATGAGTTGGCTGTTAAGGACTCTCTGGCTCTCAGTGTGCAGTGTGCAGGTTCTGTGTCTAATATGGCCCAACGTCTATTTGCTCAAACCCGTCAAGTTGAATCATTGGCGGCTGAAATGATGAGTCTCAAACAGGAGATTAGAGGGCTCAAGCATGAGAATAAACAGTTGCACAGGCTCGCCCATAACTATGCTACAAACATGAAGAGGAAAATTGACCAGATGCAGGAATCTGATGGTCAGATTTTACTTAATCATCAGAGCTTTGTGGGTTTGTTCCAACAGCATTTGCCTTCGTCTTCTAGGGCTGTACCGCCTAATAAAGCTCCACATGATCAACCTCTGGCTCCTCTTCTTCTTGGAGTTCTGCCGAGTGGTGAGGCTTCAAACAGTCAACCTCCGGCGCCTCTTCTTCCTGGAGCTCTGCCGAGTGGTGAGGCTTCACACGAGTAACTTTCGTGAAGGCTCCCTCCTAGTTGCTTTTTTTTTTTTTACCGATGTAAAAATGTACATTTCTGTAAATTTTCAGAAAAATCAATAAATGAGGCCTTTTTTTTTTCATTCAATATATATATATATTCTTTTCTTGCACATGGTATCAGATGCACCATCATTTTTTTTATCCACTTTCGGTGATGCTCACCCCACCACCACTAACTAGATGATGGCCACCATAATCATACGCACCATGATTCCTTTTTTTTTTTTTTTTATAATATCATATCTACTTTTTTTTTATATACGGTGCTCTGCAAGGTTGGATTTGTGGGTGAAAACCAGGCCGAGTCCGAGAGAGGACGAAGGAGGAGAGGCTACACTTGTTGCTGAAGCTGATGGGCAGAAAGAGAAGGCGTCGAGCATCCGTGAAGCTGATAGTTGCTTGGTGCCATGGTGGAGAGCTGAAGCTGATGGGCAGAAGGAGAGGGCATCGAGCATCCGTGAAGCTGCTAGTTGCTTGGTGCCATGGCGGAGAAGCTGCTAGTTGCTTGGTGCCATGGTTGAGAGTCGGCGACGACGGCTTTGCGGAGAGGGCTAAGCACCGGGAAAGATAAAGCTCCCACGAGAGTGCCTCACAGATTTCACAACTAGAGAGAGGGAGTCAGCCAGCTCCAACCTCCTTGCCAAATTGCAGTACTGCCTCTTGACCGTACACTCGTAGTCAGAGATCGAAGGATCCCATGATGGAGGGCAGAAACGGGTGCAGATGGGATGAGTGGTGCAGCCTTGGGCGGAGGAGTTGCAATGGAGGTGTGGCGCTGGGTGATATGTTGTGGTGTTTTGGATGCTGAAGAACCAATTTCTGTGTTTTGGCGACCTCGCGTTTAATGGCAGATCCATTCCATGCCTTAAGTCCCTCATCTTCACGTCCATGCTCTTTAGATCTCTCTCTCATCAATCGTCGGAGCATCCACCGCACTCCCCGACTCACTCTCAAAAGCACTCATAAAATCTTCCAAGCTCGTCGACAATGGCGCTGCGCAGACTCTCAAGCTCTATCAGCAATAAGCTATCCTTTCAACCCTTTTTTAATGGCGACTCCGTCGAGAAGTCAGGCGGTGGTGAAGATGAAGCCGAGGGACTCAAGCTTGAAGTGGACAAAAATGTCCTGGGTTGAGCTGGAGCGGAGGCTGCACTTTGCTCGCCTCTTACTGCTTCATCGCTGCATAGAAGTCACTGCACGCTGCTGCATGAGATGAAAGGCGGAGTTCACTTGGGCCGAGTCACGGGGAACTTGAAGTGAGGGTGCGGCTGTGGAGAACAAAGAGAGGGAATCGCAACTGTCTTCGAAGGACGAGGGAGCTACAGAAAGAATCTGTCGATTCTTCGAGAAGAGATCCAGGCCGCCTTTATCGTAGCCATTTAGCCCTAAGTTCAAACTCTGACCTCGTCAGTGATGCGACCCCATCGGAAAGTTCCTCCCTCTAGACAGTTTCGCGACAACAATTGCAGTCATCCCATTATCAGTATCGCATTATGGGTTGACAGCAACATCACCTTGTAAGTTATGGAGTATGTTGAATCTGTCGCGGAATGGGAGAAGAAAAATGGAGACAATTCGGATCTCTGAGGCATTGAAGAGGATGACAGGGCCTATAGCTTGAGGGGTCTACGGATCAAGAGATGACCGGGCCCAGATTTGTAGCTGGTGGACTTGGGTCTTCTTCTTGGAGCTGGATTTGGACATATGCTTGGGCCTGGTCGCTGCCACTTGGGTTTGGATGACCTCCTTTTGATGGGCTTGCTGGATAGAGGTCATATATATGTATATGTATATAAAAGGAATCTGTATTTTTTTTTTTTTTTTTGGTAAATACATAACATATGTATTCATTTTCTTTTTTTTGAAGAAACTGTAATTTAATTGTGTACAAAGAAAATTGCAAACTTTTTTTTTTTTTTAACAAAATGAATTTGTAATAAAATTGACCTTCATCAATGAAAAACTTATTTATTATTATTATTATTATTATTATTTTAAAATACATAGTAATCACATATGTATATATATATATATATATATATATTGTAATGAAATTGATTTTCATTAATAAAACTCTTTTTTTTTTTTATGCGATGTGACTGAACTCGAAAATTGAATGTTTGAGCTGCCTACGTACCCTTCCAAAGAAGAGATCAAGTCATAACGTAGTTCAAATGAGCGATGAATTTAACAATGATTTTGATGATGATTTTGCCGTACACAGTTTATGCTCTTGTGGGCTAGGAGCTTTGTGCCATGCAGTTTAGGCTTGTGCAGGCAATGAGCGATTTGGTGCCGTGTTGCAGTTTCAACTCATGCAGGCAATGAGCATTTGTTATGTCGCCTTTTAAACTCGTGTTGACCAGGAGCGTTGGTGTTGCCTTTTATGCTCGTGCGGATAAGGAGCGTTGTGCCATGCAGTTTATGCTCGTGCAGGCGATGAGCTTTGTCTTGCAGTTTAGGCTCTTGCAGACAAGGAGCTGGTGTTGGTTCGTCAAGCGATCCGGGAGAGTCGTTCCTCTCAATCTTCATAGCAATGAGCCTTGACTGAGTGATTGAAGAAGTCTTCAGGAAAGAAATCGCGCATCGTGATGGGGATGGACGATCTATGTGTCGAAATTTCATCATCTTCAACACGTTCATGTTGCTTTGAAGGTTGACAAGAGCTGTTTTGCCCCCTTTCCGATTGGTGGACTTGTGGAGGAGACGTATGCTTCTTGTGCAATTTCTTAGGAGTGACTTGAGTCCATCCTTCAACTTTGCTTGACTTGGAAGATGCCCCCGGCAGTTGAGGTAAAGACTTTGAGTCGAAAGAGCCAGAAGTGATGGTGGTATAGTTTGACTTCACCACATCGTCAAGATCTAGCTCGATGATTCCTTTCTGAGCCAGTTTCATGATGAGATCTTTCAGCACGAAGCACTTTTCTGTCGGATGACTGATGAAGCGGTGGAATTTACAGTACCTTGGACTGTTGGTGCGATTCATTTCTTCTGGCCGTTTGCACTCAGGAAAACCAATCACCTTCTTTTCCAGCAAGTCTTCTAACATGGCAACCACATCAGAGTCGGAGAATGGATAAGTCCTCTCCTCAAGCTCCTTCAAAGTGCGTTTACGCAACTCTTGATCACGAAAAGCTTCGACTTGAATCGTCTTGCCTTGTGTAGGGATTTTGACGGGAGCTGTGTTGACCGTCATTGCTTCCTTGGTAGATTCCACGCAGCCTTCTCCGCCTTTGTCTCAAGAACTTTGTCATTCTTGTAGTCGGCGATCAGTTCCTTATTCCCATGATGGGCGATGCTTAACTCCATGTCATGGGCGCGGGTGGCTAGCTCTTCGAAAGTCCGTGGTTTAATGTCTTTGAGGATGTATTGCAAACCCCATTGCATGCCTTGGATGCACATCTCGATTGAAGAGGTTTCCGAGAGCCTGTCTTTACAGTCGAGGCTTAGAGTGCGCCATCTGTTGATGTAGTCAATGACTGGTTCGTCCTTCCACTGCTTTGTGCTCATTAGCTCTAGCATGCTCACAGTACGGCGAGTGCTGTAGAAGCGGTTGAGGAATTCTCGCTCCAATTGCTCCCAGCTGTTGATGGACTTAGGCTCTAGGTCTGTGTACCACTCAAAGGCGTTTCCTTTCAGCGAGCGCACAAACTGCTTAGCGAGGTAGTCCCCTTCGGTCCCTGCGTTGTTGCAAGTTTCAACAAAGTGGGCAACGTGCTGTTTCGTGTTTCCTTTTCCATTAAACTGCATGAACTTTGGTGGTTGATAACCCATTGGCATCTTCAAAGCATCAATCTTTTTGGAGTAAGGCTTCGAGTAGAACAAAGAGGTATGTGAGCTCCCTTCGTACTGTGCCTTGATGGTGTTGGTGATCATCTCATGCAGCTGCTGGATAGAAAGAGATCCCATGAGTGCCGCTGCTTGGTCTGGCTCTAACTTCACATCGATTTTCTCCACCTGAGGCTCATCTTCTTCGCCATCTCCTCTCTTTAGTGGATCATTCTTTAGGTCGGGGTTCTCGCCGTCCTGTGGCTCCAATCGGCTGACGAGTGCAGCGATTTGCAAGTTTTTTTCTTCCACAATCCGTGTTAATCTTGCGATCGCTTCATTCATTTGAGCCAGTTGTTCTTCGATGGAGGTAACGCCGATGGTCATGACTTGTGCAACCAATAGACGTGACTTTCCTTTAGACATCCAGGATGCTAACGAAGAACGTCGTTGGCTGCTTGGGGATGTCATCTTGTGTGCCTCAGCATCATGCTTCGGTGCCCCCAGCGAGGTCAGGTTGATGATGGACTCGCGCCTTTGATGCCCCCCTTGCTCCTTTAGCTGCACCAACTTTGAAGTGGCATGTTGAGGAGCGGTTGTGGCGCCAATGGATGCTCTGTTCATGGGGGAAGTGCTCAGGCTTCTTCCCTTTGTAAGAACGGCTTGTCCTTTGCTTGATGCCATTGATTTTGGAAGTGTGCTTGAATTTCTTGAACGGAGAAAGAGATGAAAGGTCGAGATTGTCCCACTGGGCGTGCCAATTTGTGAACACGAAAATTTCCTGAAAGGAAAGAGACAAGAACAACGTGCACAAAATAATATTTTGGTTTGATGGTTTAGGGTTACAATCTCTCTTAAATTTGATCATCTGATTTGATCTCTGTAAGGTGTTGATTTATGGATGTGCGATTGATCCAAAAGGCCGTTGGGCTTGATCTAGGGATGAACGTTCGTCAAGGGCCGTGGGCTTGATCTTAAAGGTGGATTTGAGCGGATCTTCAAAGAGCCGTTGGGGCTTAATCTTGAGGATGAGCGTTTTTTTTTAAGGGCTTTTGGGCTTGATCTTGAATAACAGTGATGAACAGACCTTCAAGGGCTTTTGGGCTTTGATCTTGAAGGACGGTTGGATGTGTGGATTTGTCGGTTTTGTTAATCCAAAGGGCCGCTGGGGCTTGATCTTAGGATGAACGAATGATGAACGATGAACACTTTCTTCAAGGGTCGTCGGGGCTTGATCTTGAATTGGTGGAAGTTCTTCAAGGGCCTTTGGGGCTTGATCTTGAAGGAGGATTGTTGATCCAAGGGCCGTCGGGGCTTGATCTTGGAAGAACAATGAACGAAGAACGAAGAAGGCTTTCTTGATTCTTCAGGAATCTGGATGCTTGAGAGCTTCGGAGTTTCAGAGCTTCAGAGCTTCAAGGTGTAATATGAATTCCTCCCTCAAATGAATGAAATTGGCTTCTATTTATAGAATTTTCCAATGCCTAATTTTGAATATAATATTCCAGATGAAATAAGTCGTTTCTGCCAAGTGTTGACATGTGTCCTGTTTGATGACTTTTCCGATGATTCTCGATTTTTTTGTTTAGACACACGCTACGTGTAAAATTTATGTAATACATGAGCGTTGAAACTTTGATTTATCAGTCAACATTTATTTACCGAAATTTCGATGTCTACAATTATACGGGTTTTACTGTGAGGGGTTATTATATTTTTTAAGAGAAATGTTTTTCCAAAATCTTTGTTTTTGCCCACTCACGTTTTCTATTTTGCGCCCCTCCAGGTTTTAACTGTTGAGCGATCGTATCGACGAGGATTCTTGGCGAATCTTAGCATAGGTGGCTACCTCTGAGGGTATAATCCTTATACACTCTAATGTACTTATGATCTGACGACATGTGTGAAGTGGGTTCATTCCCGCTCACCCGCACACTATGATATTTAGGCACTCTTAGGTTTAAATTTATTCACATTTTCCACATCACTCCACTTATTGGTTTCGCACAACTCGATTCAGAGTCCTAGTGGACATTCCAGGTCGGGATGTGTCATCTGGTCTACAAAGCTTGAGACTGAAAGAAAGGAGAAGATTGAAGGAAGAAAATATTTTTTTCTTGTAATTTTTTTATTAAAATTATTATATTGTTCTGAGATCTAGAAAGATGAAGATGAATCATGCTGGGTTCGAATATTTTGAATGATTCAAAACCAATAACTGTCGTTTGGGTGGATTAGTGCATTTATTATATTGTGTATTTTTTTATATAAATAAAAGTATTAGGAGCGGATGTATTTATTTGCTCGATTTTTTTTAGGGATACTTTGGATGCAGTCCTTCATCTTTAACATTCTTTGACTAAAACCTTAATGGTATTCAAAGATTGATCAAAGTCCCTTAACTTTGTACACCTCATTATATTACAATTAATATTAATATTTTTATAGTTTTGACATTAATTGTTTGATATTTTATGAGATTTATAATCCTATAAATTTAAAATCCCTCATTATAATACTATTAGAAACAGTTACAATAAAAAAATTCAAACATTTTGATTGAATAAATGGATAAAAACTATGTTAAAATAAGAAATAATAAATGGCAAAAGAATGTATCCATAGTGTTAAAAAAATTGGTACATTTTACAAAAAAATTGGTACATTTCACATATAACAAAGTGGTACATTAATAAAGAAGAATGGGTACATTATAAATAAATTAGGGTACAGATAAAAGATTAAAAAATTATGAGTACAAATGAATTTTTTTTAAATATAGGCTTTAAAAGAAATTAATACATGGGTACAAAATAAAACTAAAAAGAAAATACTACAAATTTAAAAAAATGTTGCAAATTAAAAGTGGGTACAAACTAAAAATATAAATATATGATACAAAGGTTAGGCATCAAACATAAAAATACCATATGTAATTTTTCTATCATTGATTAAATATACAATGTCACGTGACGGTATACACATGGGCACAAACACAAATAAAACTTTAAAAAATATGGGCACAAAAAAAAACTAATTTATGGGTACAAATTAAAAATGAAAAAAAAAATTGGTACAAATTAAAAATAGGTACAAACTAAAAAAATAAATAAATGATAAAAAAAATTTAGCCATAAATATAAATATACTAATTTTAACATTTTTAGCACTAAAGAAATATATTTAAAAATAAAAATATTTTATTATTCAAATAATTAATGATGTTATTAATACCCAAGGACCTTGATCAAAAATTGAAAATGAATAGGATTTTAATCAATGGAGTAGCAAAAAGAAGGATGTAAACCTAATTTCTCCTTTTTTTATATATAATTAAAGAGTATTATGCGCGGATGTTTCTGCCTATAATTATGTGTATTAGGGGCAGATGTTTTTAGGGGCGAATCTATTTTCTGCCACTCCTTGTTATTATGGGCGATTTTTCTATATATTTTCCCCTATTGGTGGTTTTTAGAGGCAAATATTTATGCCTATATTAATTCGATTTCTTGTAATCGTGATAGAAAATGGAGGTTGGGCGGTTGCCTCCTCCCGTGGCCCTTGTCACGGCCTCTCAGGCCAAAATCGCAGCAACAACGACTGCGACAACATCAAAGTGCACATTAAATCATGGTATTCGGAACTGGTGAAAAGGAGTTAGGCAGGAATACTAGCAAAAGGGAGATGTGGTTTTTTTTTTTTTTTTTTTATGGGTTAGGATAATGAGTTTGAAAGAATGGTTATTGTGCATTCATACATATCTTTAGATAGGAGGCTTGGATTTTTATAATTTCGTGTAGTCTGTAAAAGATTTACGATAAGAGGAATAATTTTCACCCATATTTTCTTTTTTTCTTTTTTTTTATTTGATTTTGCCTTGCGCTTTCGGATTGGGAATTCTGTACCGACCCCGGGTCCACAACATCGATTTAGTTTCTAAATGGAGATCACTTTAGTGGTCGTTCTCAAAAAACAAGTGACGACGGGTTGCTTTTTCTTGATAGGGATTAGGGTTTTTAGCTGTTATTTTTTAATTACTGATTAATTATCTATTTTAGATCGGGCTTCCCTTTGTTTATCTTGAGCTGCTACTACTGTTGTTTTTGTGGCCTGTTTATTTTATGAAATTTTTTTTTGCACTATGTGCACTAGAGAAAAATTCATTTATTTATTTTTATTGTTTAATTCCTCAATCCTGGATCTGTGATATTTAGATGGACTTCATATATAAGAGTTGGGAACTTAGCTATATAGTTTATATTTTGTTAGAAAAAATACGATCAAGTACTACGATTTATGGTATTTCTATTATTATGACTAGCCTATTATAAGGCTTAGCTCAATTTCTACCCCATACTGTAGATAACATCGTATGTATTAAAAAAATGATAATGTTAGGGAGACACAAAATTTGGAAACTAAAAGACATGAAAGTTAATTATTGATTTATTACCTAAGCGTTGATAAACATGCACATTCTTATTGATGGCACATCATTTAGTTTGTAAATCTTATCTACAAATTTAATCTTCATAGCATTATCTTAAAAAGAAATATCTCAACCCTTACTTTTAAGGTCATCTTGTACTTACTACTTTTTTTTAGTATATTGATATTTTTACACTAAGAGGAGGGGGAGTTCGTCAAAGTCACACAATGGGCAGTCTAATTTGGTATCGAATTCGCCATCTACTAGATTTGAACATAAAACCTCTCACTTTAAATTGAAGAGGAATACTATCAGACCATAATACTAAGTGTCTGTACTTTTACTATTTTTAAAGTTGCTAATGTGGTTTTTTTGAAAAAAAAAAGTGTGCGACAAGGAAATAAGATTTATTAAATTGCGGGCTAACTGAGTAAAACAAGGGGTTCGATTGAACCACACTTTGCAAAAAACCTCAGTAATTAACCTCACTCTCCATTACATATAACGATACATATATGTATATACTCACTCGCAAGCATAACACCAAAACCACGTACAAAACTTTTTTTTCGTTTTCTCATGCATCATCATCATTCACACAACTTCAACTGCAGTACCAGCGCAATGCAAGCCTGCAGGCATAGCCGCCTCCAACAAATCAAAGGTCAAAATCGAGGCCTTAGGCTTCGGCGGCCCGTGCGAAAATCCGACAGGCAACGACCCTGGCGTTGACCGCTCCAACGTCCCAAACCATTTGGCTTGCACGTACTTGTGCTTCCTCCATGGTCCCAAGTGCATTTTCTTCTCCTTCATACATGTTTTTGCAGCGCAGCACAAAATCTTGATCAAAGCTCGTAGTCTATCGGCTTTTCCAACAAACACTTCAGGCAACCAGCTAATCAATCTGTTGTAGTTTTCGCTAGCTCTTGCCATCTCGAACTCAGCTCGGAAATTTAGCTCAATTACAACCCTAATCTCCCCTCTCTTTGAACTTTTGTCCAGCACTTCCAAATAAGTATGCTCCCCTGTTAATTAACACAAAAACACCATATTTAATTTAGTAAATAGTTAAGAAAGAAAAACAAAATCAATTAGCATGTATATATTTCCAGCCAACGCCATTTTAAAATCCTGGATTCGTGCCTGATTCGAAAAACAAGAAAGGTTATAGCTAGGTTGGATTGTTTGAGGGTACCTGCTGGGGCATTTGTTGAGCTTCTCCACTTAGACTTGCAAATGGCACAATTGTATCCAGAATCAATTAGCCGTTTGCATATTTCGGTACGCAAACATTTCCGGCAACCTCCGGCCACAGGTCTCGAGCAAACGCAATATTCTGCGCTTGATGAATTTATTTCCCTTACAGCTTCCTTGGTGGCTTGTCGAATTTTCGATTCAACACTACTGGTCTTGCACAATGTTGCCTGCAATTCCAAATACCATGCATTAGAACAAAAGTTAATATTTGAATATATTTACGAAATCAATCAAGGAAGCTGATTTTACACATCATTTTTAACTTCTCATATATTCCTCTTTTATTTGAGGTTTTCGGATTGAATTAATCAAAGGGAAACAATCGAGATGATTAAACAGGGGTGTGTACGAAGAAAAAAAGTTCGTGTTGAAAAAGTACCTGCAGAAGTTGGTCTTGTTCTTCCCAAAATGCCTTGTTCTCTTCCACACTGCAAGAATTCTCGTCATCTTCATCGGAGCCAGAGGTAGTATTCTCCGGCGGCACCTCGACTTCCTCAATGAAACCCAGAACCATGTCGGCTAGACTTACAGTTGTACCGGGAAATTCATAAATATCGTCGGAGCTCCGGCGAATCACCGGAATTCTAACCATTGCTCCGGCCATATTCTATTTGTAGAATCTCCCTTTCCTCCTCCCTTCACTTGGTTGTGGCAAAAAAGAACGGTTTGGGGATCCCAAATGAAATCTGTGGTCCATTTTATAGGTCCACGGATGGGTCCCACTCGTCCGACGTGGACTAACAAGACGCTGCGAACATGAAGATTTTGTCGTTTTACTTCTAACGTTTGTTGGGTGGAAGTGTTCGGTGTATTTCGGATTTGGACAGCTGGATTCCACGTCATCTGTTAACCAATAAGGTTTGAGCTTCAAGCCCTTAGACTTATCCTTTGGGTATTTTCGAATATTCTAATCTTGCATTTTTCGTATTTTTAGTAATTTAATAATAGTGTGTTTTTATCATGATTTTTTTTTTTTTTTGGTCAATGTTTTTATCATGATTATTATGGTGCTTTTTTGGAGGTTTTGGTCAACACTCCGAAGCTTTGAGGTAAAATCTGACCGGCGGTCAGCTGGGCTGCGGAGCGGGCACGATGAAGTACAAAATACATGTGGCATATTTAAGGATGTTGATGCCTTACCTAATCTTATCTGGTTTAAAGTTGATCCATGTTTATACTAATAGAGAGATTGGAATGAATTTCACTATGATATCTCATGCCACATATACCGTTATGTATAGAAGTAATTTTGGAATACGTTATTCTTCTTCGTAAGGAGGTTTTTCTAAATTACAAATGAACAATAATAGAAAATAAATTAAATCAAATATTTGTGCATAAGATGAACCATGGTGCAACTGCTGATTTCATTATTAGGAATGAAAATGCGAATCATGTTATTGCGGATGCTCTATGCCTGGGGACAATAAAATCTCAATTGCGGAAAGCTTAGCCCTTAGAGATGCCCTTTGGATTGCTAGGAGCAGAGGATTCAGGAATATTCTTGTGGAAGGCGATTCTAAACTAGTGATTGACACCATTGTGCCTTGGAGATTGAAGTCAATCATGGACGATATTAAGAGATTGGCGGGATCCTTTGATGAGATTGTGTGAAGTCATGTTCTCAGAGAGGCAAACTTTCTTGCTGATGACACTACCATCACTGAGTTTCAATATAATGGTCTACATAATTAGGACAGATCTCTGCCCCAAATTGCTCATAGAGCATTTTTATTCGATTGTATGCAAACTAATTGTTTTCGGGATCACTCTCTTTAAGGTATGCTCTTTTTCATCAAAAAACAAAAAATGAAACCTTCAATCTTAAGTCAAATTAAATCACTCAAATTTTTAATTAAATAAAAAATCTGTAAAATACTATCTTTTATATTTTTCAACATCACTTAATCAAGTTATTCAAAATGTTTCGCAACAATTAATTCGTTTTATGCATGTTATTCTCGTCTTAAAGTTTCAAACCTTAGTAAGTTTGAGCTTGTTCGAATATTCCAAAAGTGTGCTGCAAGTGATTCGTGGGTACAAAAGGATAATTAGCATAGAAAATTAAGTTAAGGAAAGTAGCATCTAATTTCGTATCATGAAATTATACTATCCACTTTCTCTTTCTTTATTATTTCTTTTCTTATAAAGAAATAGAGAAATCATTATCAACGTGAATAAAATACTACTAGTTGGTCTTTTTGTAATCATATTATCTTTTATGTATCATGAGTAGTTCGAAAAATTAAGAATGACTTGTATAGTGGCAATCTGGTCTAGTAAACTAATGATATATAGTGAGATTAACATGTGACATTATGTTATTATGATGGTGTGTTTGATTTATCTAAGTTGTTCACTTATCTTCATTTATTCTGAAGTTGATGGTTATTCTCATCCAACATGGTACTAGTGAGCATGCAATATAGTCAAGCGTCTCGTAAACGGTTTGTAATCTTTTTACTTCTCTAGTAATCTAAAGGGTATCAATGTAACAGAAAATTTATTCAAGGATTTTATTTAACAGCAAGTGGCCTTTCACCATAGTGCTAGAAAGGAATTGGGCTTTTGCATTTCGGCGTAGATTCGAACTTCATTGGCTCTTTAATCTAACATCCAATCACTAATACTATTGTCTTATCAGGATTATAAAATAAAATGACCTGGATTGTCTGCTATCCCCCATCCCATCCCTCCTATTTTTGTGGTCATGGTTAAGCTACGTCAACATTTTATATTGATTTTTTTATAGAAATAATAAGACAAAAAGCAATGGGAATATAAAATGTTGACGTGGCTTAACCGTAATCACAGAAATTAAGAGGGGATGAGAAGGGTATGAGATGAAAATGGCAGACAATCCAGGTCCAAAATTTAAATAAAAAAAAAAAGGATTTTAGATAACAGGTTGTATTGTGTGAATGCAAAGCCTTTCGCAATTCCTGATACCGAATTTATTGGACAACATGCCTAAAATATGAAAAGTGGGTACAAAAGAAGTTTGTTGCCTTCTTCAACGGACCCAACCGAAAAACAATTAACAAAGAAATTCTGATCCAATTCAATATACCAAATTTTGTTGGACGAATATATAACTGAAACTTGCAAAGTGGATTCATGTATAAGTTTCCTTTCACAATTACCAGATTTATTTTTAGACCTTTTATATAAAATAGTTCATGAAATTAGTATAAATCCTTACTTTGGTCATTGACAATAAAAACCGATAGAAGTGGTCCTTGATTTGCCCACCATAAATTATTCTGGACACTCCTCATTAAATTGTCATGTGAACGATCATATAACAACTTTTTAAGGGTATTTTTATCAAACTAAACCTCATACTTAACGAGGATATTGACAATTTTTTTCATGAAATGATCAAAACAATTTTTGGTGAAAAAATTCAGAGACCGCCAAATCGATAATCAAAGGCCAAAGTGAAAAAGTATGCTAATCTTTGATATTATTTTGACTAAAAAAAACTTTATTTTTAATGTCACCAAAACCTATCATAACCCCGGATTTGAGCGGTACCTGAAATTTAAGAACTGGACGCAGATAGAAAATTCCCGTCGCAAATGGTAATACCAGAAAATTTGAACTTCTGTTGCCAAAGGTGAAAAAACTGCAAATACCCAAGTAAAGTCAATAACCAAATTTGGGGGTGTTGATGTTTGGAGAGATGGGGTGGCCATAGCTATTGCTTCTTCTTTTCTTTTTTTTCCCTATTCTTTTTCTTTTTAGGTGTAGAAAGAGAATTGTCGCCTAAAGTCAGAATTTCAAGATAAAATATGATGAGTTGGGTTTAGAAAGAGAATAAAATGGTCTAAATAAATTTCCCTGTAAATACAATAAAGTATAGATGAGCTATGGCCTTCCCATAATGGTTGTTTAATGTTCTGGTCAAGGATGTGAACATTTCTATTTGAAATATTACCTTCTAGTGTGATGCTGTTTTTTACCAAACCTAGAGCTTTGTTCTTGATATCTAATTTCCGCTTTTCTACTTTCTCTTCGATCTATTTTACTCACTCTGTTCTGCTATCTGACCTACATTTGTCATTTGGTAAATAATGAGACCATCTAGAGGTAAACCAGGAAACCAACCTTGATAGAATAATGGATGCCTGATATTTTACTCACACTTGTGGAAGTGATGGATGCAAAAGCATATGGTTGGCCAGAATTTCACTTTCAGTCAATTCAAGTAGGCCACAATTTATCTTCAGAAGACGAGACAATGGAAAATGAATGGGAAAGTGTTGGGGCATTGTGGAAAAACGCACAAAACCAATAAAGTAGAATTATATAAAACGAAGAACTTGATGTGTACATTCCTAATATTAAATATCTTGTTGGTAGGTTGTGAATCCTGTGAATCTGGATTAGGATTGATGCTATCATCCTCTCTGTATAAATAATTGATGTTTGTTTAAGCATATTGCATATGATTCGCATTCGGGGAATCTTGTATGGCATTTGGCATGTATCAGCCAAGCTGCCAAGGCGTCCCACATTCCTGTTTCCTGTGCAAAACAATTACCGTCCTTCTCAGTGGTTGATATAACAGAACCAAATATATAAGAAAGACTTTGGCTGTTCAAGGATTGAGAAGGAATTCCTCCTCAAAATATGTCATGACCTGTTTACGAAATTTTTGTGTTCGTGAACAAAATAGTTTTTATTATGAATCACTATGTACAAATTTATCTCTACAAAACATCAACTAAACCTAAGCGAATTGTATACAAACAGATAGATGGATTAAGTAAAAAAGTTACAAACAGTGTATCTATTTGCTACAATTGATTGACTGAACTACCTTAGTTTTAGTTTTTTTTTTTTTTTTTTTTTTTTTTGTAAAGATGATATTTACAATGTGAATTATAATATAAATAATTCTGATCATAAACACGAAATTTTAAATTTTGAGAAAGAACTTCTCCTAAACATTAAATAGCCAAGCTCTTCTAAAAAAATATCTCTTCCAAGAACTAAAATCACAACCATCCACAGGTGAATTGATATAGACATTTTACGTTTTTTGTTGGCTGGAGAGCTTTATAATAGACATTTTTTTTAGGGAATGTAAAATGAACGGAGGTGAGCCCTCCAATTAAATAAAGAAAAGTAAATGAAATTTCAAATTTATATCTCTTACGTTGGTGTAAACTTACATGTGAAAATATGAATGAGATGTAGATGTAGATGTAGTCTTTGCATCTCACCATTCAAAATGCTTTTATGCAAGCCTACTCTTACAATGTGTAATATCAGCAGTGGTGAGCATCGCAAACTCCAATTAAAAGATATTGCGTAAAAAACTAATCATCAATTTATAATACATGTCTTTTTTTAAACTATACTGTTCTACCAGTATATAACATTAGGCAACAGAAATAACTCGTATAAAGTTTTCTCCGATGCGATTGATTCCAGCATTTCTTTTCTTTTCAGATACAAACAAATTATGAAAACAAATCATTGCGATACAAATTAGATCAGTTTTAGTTCCTTTAAATTTTTTTTTTGAGTATATATTCTCTTTCATATTCCGGTAAAAAGTGCGCATAAACAACTTTATTACTTTGATCATGTAGATTAATATAGAAAATGTAAAAGAACGAACAACCTTTTCTTTTTCTTCGCAAAAGAACATATTTTCCTTAAAATAAACAGATACAGATCTAACCAATCTATGACCATTATAAATTAGTTTAAATCAACTTTGCCTAATTTACTATTTAGCTATAAAAAATAATAAAACAGAAAATTATCTGTTGTCAAGTCGTTATCTTTCTGCACTTTTTGACAGCTCAGAGAACTAATTTTTTTTCTTTTACCACAAACAGATCCCTATCTAACAGTTCTTGCTTGTAACTAAGATATAATCATAATAAATCCCTATCTAATGGTTCGCGTTTGTAACTAAGATATAATCATAACAGTTTTACTTGTTTAATAGACATTTGTCACGCGTTAAAAAAGTGAATTATTGTCTAACAAACACTCACCATGTGATAAACTGATGATGACTTGAGAGAATTTCTCGTTAGAATGCACAGCTAGCCAACTTGCAACTCAATGAAATATAATAAGATAAATTAAAATTAGATATACATTATCCATAAACACTAGACAACTGCTAGAGTACATATATGATTTGCTAATTTTTAAAGGAAACCTTAAATTAGGATTAAAGATTTGTTTTACTGGCCATGTCATAGGATCCACAAACTTTAAGCGTCATTAATTGATAAGCATGAACTAAGAGCAGCATCATTAATTTACTTTATTTACCCTTTTCTACTCTTTGTCTACCCTGCTTTATTATTCAGACAAACCTTCATGCCTTTCCAGCAGAAGGCTTTGGGGTGTATAATTAACCAGCCATGGCATCGACTGATTTTGTGACCGGAAAGTTGATCCTGTTGCTGAATTTTGAACCATGATACCTGAAAAGACACTGCTGTATAGTCCGTGGAAGCCTGCTGGTACATGATAACAAGTGATTTTAGATAAGTTACTGACAGTGACTCAAGATAATGAAGGGTAAAAAGTGTAAATGAAAGTCTGAATCAAACATCACTACTTGATCACTATGGCCCATTTGGTGAGCCGATTAGGATAGGTTGTGGACATTTAAAATGGGCTTGAGTCCAAGCAAATGTTTGATGCCTTGATGGGTTTAAAGAGGATCACGGTCAGGATTCCAAGTTTAGAACACCACCGGATTCATAAACCTCGCCGTTGTCATGGTTTGTGAGTCCAATGCGCTTTCTCCATCTGCAACCTCCAGTCGTCAACTTCAGAAGATCGAGATAAAATTTCAAAAGAGCGATGGTGGGTCACGGGTTACGAGCGGTATGACGGGTCGCAAGGGGCATAGAGTTGTTTACACCAAATATTAGACAAGTATCTCAACATATCCCTTCCAATCCTAAATGCAATAACCTATCATGTCCCCAGCCACCATATATGTTTATTATATGTTACCACTACAAGAAATAAAATAAAATACTGAAAAGATGGCCATAAATTGACAGGTTCCATTTACTTGATGAACAATCACTAACTTGATAATAATCAAACGCAAAAGTGCCTACAATATTGATAATGTCCACACTGACACACAGATGATAAGAACAAGTTTTATTTTTAACCCAAATAATTGATTTAGAAATTATTAAAAGATTAACTTTCACTCTTTAGATGCTTTAGCTTGAAAGTAACTACTTTCCCAAGTCTTAAAAAATCAAATCACATCATACAGGTTGTGCCCTTAACCTCCTTCAGAGCAAGTCCAGCGGTGCCCATTGCCTAGTGGATCGGGAACCATTTCAATTCAATTGCCTCCCTCCCTTACTCCAGCCCATGCGGACGATTGGGCTCAGGGGAGGCCTGCGTGAGAGGGGAGGCGCGAATCAACTGCCCGAGCACCTGAAGGCGCTGATGTAAGGCTGACATCAGCTACATTATAAAATTAATAAAATATGTAAAAAATTAATAAAAAATCTGAATTTTTTTTTTAAATTAAAAAAAAAAAGATTTAATTTTTCTATAAATTCCTTATCATTATCTTCCATCTTACACCACAATTTTATATTTTCTCAAATACTTTGGGTTGTAGTTTCTTATTTAATGACACGTGTCGTAACGAGACCGATTAAAAATCCTATCCGAAATTACAAATAAAATTATTTTTTTATTATTTTATAAAATAGAAAATACTAATATGTTATTGCCTATTGTCATGGTTATTCAGTTTAGGGATGAAGATGCAAAAGACCATTACTATTCATTAAAGGTAGTTACTATTCATTGAAGGGGATTTAATAGGCAGTTGCCTTAGGGGGCCTTCCCACACTAGAAGTGCTCTTACATGACAAGCTGCAAAAAGGCCACTGCAATTCAATACTTCCAAGAGACTTTCGCAATTACTTTAAATTCTCTCAAAATTTTGTACATACGAAATTGAAATTCTGCTGTTAGTTTCTTCTGATTCATATCCTTCACATCAGCAGAGTAAAACAATAACTTTATCCTACAGAAATATTATAATATGTAAGAAAATCGATCTAAATATATCGGTGCATCATGTACTGATGCTCTCTAGTTAACAAAGATTGGGGACAGAGTAGTCATATTTCATTAGTTGTTTTGTGATATCGTTTTAAATTGTTCACTGTTAATTAATTACAATAAGCAGCCCTAACTGGGAATCATACGAATCAAGACTATTTAGCTGCCTAGATAGCACTGCATACGATTGCCATCTCTGTGTGTGTCTCAATGTTTAGCAGCGACATGCTTACTTTCGTTAGGATGTCGAACTCGAAACATATTAGTATTTATTAGTAATCCTATCAGCACGAATGAATTCCTAATAACAAATCAAATGTTTCATCACACAAATGTCAAACACGATGGCTACAAATTGACAAGAAAAGTTAGCCGTTTAAATAAAAAACGCAGGTTGTTTAAATAACTACGAGGATGCTGGAATATCCATAGTAACCAAGTCAGGTTATCTTTCTTGGTATTGAACTTGAGATGCCAACACTTCTTTTTTTTTCTTTTCAATACCGAACATCCCAATAATTAATTTTAGAGATTATTTACCTTTCTGGAAGCCAGAACTTCAAAACGGAAAATGAAAGATAACGAATGCTTGGTAAAGTGATCATACGTTTGCAGTAAGCCTGCAATAGTACAATGAGATAGCATGCTAACAAGTAGATTTAGGTCTTATGAAAACTAACAAAAAATAACTGTAAAATTGTATTTCTTCCCCTAATTTGTTTTTGAGCGCTTAGCAAGTTGATATAATTGATCCCATGATAATCTGAAACCAAAGGAAAGCTTACATCATCAACAAACCAAGATACGCATCAAATTTTTTAACACAAAAGTGCCAAAAGAATAATACTTTGATGTATTGGGAAAAACTTATCTTCAAGATAAAGGTATCAATCCAAGAACTGAATGTAAAGAGCATTCTCTAATTTAAAATTTGAAAGTTCGCAAATGAGTAGACGATGACAGATTCAGACTAATCATGTTCTAATTATAACTATTTGTAAAATATATGTTGTTGAAAGAAGATGCAGCAATTAAAAATACAACTTGGCTACTGCAGATGATGCAGGGAAAGAGACGTTGATCATTTTCAGTAGTTGTAAATGGTAGAGCATGTTGTGCACCAAAATTGGCGCACAATCAAATTTCACCAACAGTTGCTGAAAATTAGAAAAAAAATCGAAAACTCTTTCGAGCATTTGTAAGAATAAGGACCGTATTAAATTCCATACAACATGAAAAACTTCAACATCATCAGGTCTTCACAGGATGAAATATCTAATATGGTTTCCAGAGAAAAATAAAGTCATCGCAATGTTTGACCCGAGGTAACTGTCTCCTAGTATCTATGGCCTCGTTTGGTACACGTGATTAGATTGGAATGGATAAGACATTATTTTAAAGGTATTTTGAAAGAAGAGAAATGAAAAAACTGTGGCCAACTTAATTAGAAGTAGGATGATGTAGGCCTGTCACCAAGAATTTTTGGCATCTCACCAAAATAATCCCATCGCAGGATAAGAATTTCAATCTCTGGAAACAGAACTTTTCTATTAATAAATTATTTATTGTTTTTTATTACTGAATTACAAGGATACTTATGATGCCTTAAACCTAAAGAACGCAAGAAAGTAAACTTATTATAGGAAAGAAATTCTAATGCAAAATAGAATACGAAACTAAATCTAAACCTAATCAAACTGGAAAGAATCTTAAACCTTATAAAGGTAGGAAATCAAAAAACTCAAACCGTAGTGATTAAAAGACTTAAACACCCATTGATTTAGGCCAGCCTTCACTTTGGTTCCGCATCATAGGAGAATGATTACTCAAGAAGATAAGTTATCCATTCCAATACTTCCCTTAATGGGAGGATTAGGTGGAAGAAGTTTTATTCATGTCTAATCCTCTCACAAGGAAAAATCATTCTCATCTACCTTCAATATGCCTTGAATGTCAAGGGGTTATCCCTTCCAATCCAATCATTTCTACCAAACAAGACCTATCTAGGTCCACTTAATAGCTGATTATTAAAATTCTTCTAGCTACCTAGGGTGGGATCCAACTGATGTAAAATTAAGAAATTACAAGTACAAAACTAGCAGAAGAAGCATGCATTCAGAAGATTATTGAAAGCGAAAGTAATGGATTACCAACCACTCAATAAGCTCACGATTATAGGACTCGTTTGGTGTTTAGGATTGGATTGAAATGGATAATCCACTCCATTATATTCCAAGGTATTGAAGCAAGAAATGAAAAAAATGGGTCCAACTTATTGCTCATTAAGGAGAAACCTTATCCATTTCAATCTCTCACAAAATGGTAGGTATTAAAGGGGATAAGTTTCCTTCATGTCTAATCCATTTCAAATCCCCTCAAAATGATCATTTACCTTTACTTTCAATACACCTCGAAGATACTGAGTTAACCAATCCAATTCAATCCTAAAGACAAAACGAGACCCATATGTATTATGACAAAAGACATGAACTACCATGCATTCCAAGTGAACGTCCTACATTAACAGCGAGAGAAGAAACACTTTAAAAAAAAACATGTTCTCCAATGTGAGCCTACATTTTGAGCAGCAACCACAAACAATCTACACAAGACAAGAATTTCCAGGTAGCAAATCAAACAAGACATTTCCAACAAAACATCATCACCAAAGGCAACCCATACACACAACCTTCAAAATGTTCTAAAAACCCGACACCACATCCAAAGCAATTGGTACCCAGGTTTGAAAACTTACCATTGATCCGACCAAACACAATTTGTTCAATGCACAATGTTGGAAATCGGGATTGAGGGATGCCTGTGTTTGGTTTTGAAGTTAACTGGGATCCCTACCTAAAATAACAAAAAGGTCTCGGGCTGTTAGGATTCTGTAGAAAAAGTTTGGGATGATAAAAAACGGACAAATGCACCAGCCGGGAATCGAACCCGGGTCTGTACCGTGGCAGGGTACTATTCTACCACTAGACCACTGGTGCTTGTTGAACGTTGTCTCTTTAAATCCACATAAGATTAGGTTTAGCTTAGTTAAAGTCAATAAAAATAACACAATTCTCTTCTCTCATTTAAGGTCAATAAAAATAATTTTCCTCACCAATTAAGATCAATATCACTTGTTCTAAAGAGGTTAACAAAGGACCATTGCAGTCAACCCTGGAAGGGTGTAATGAGAGCGTAAATGTGAAAACAAAGAGATTTAAGTCGTTTACCCAAAAAGATGCGTTACACCCATTGAAAATGTGTGTTACAGATTTGATGTGTGTTACAAGCAAGGTCCAAAATATCGATATTATCCCTATATTTTCATCGAAATTTCCTTGTTTTTGGACAACTGATATTTCTGATATCATCGATATTTTAGACCTTGATAGAAACTCTATGTGGTACTAAGTCACTCATGTATCTTACCATGCAATGTATAAAGTGTAAAATATTATACTAATTCATTATATATAAATGATTATGGTGTGTTTAAATTTCTTTCATTAATTACTACATATTTTCTACACTCATAATGTTTGCCAGATCGCTATATAATCAACTTAAATCAGTTAAATCCATCATGCAATGCATTTCCTTCCAATTTTTTGTGATAAACTAATAGATAATTGACTAAATAAACATCCTGCAAAGTTTCAATAAAAATTTCCAAGTTTTTCTTACAATTTCCGTGGTTTTTATTAAATTGTTATCGATATTAATAATATCCCGATATTTCCATCAAAATTTCCATATTTTTGGACTATCGATATTTCCGATATCATCGAAATTTTAGAAATTTTAGACCTTGGTTACAAGGATGCTCGATACAAGGTAACAAATATCTCTTGAGGATCCAACCCTTTTCTAAGGAGTGTCCTTCCTCTTTATACAGGCATGTCCTAAGCCCAAAAAGTCTTGGGCCTTCAATTCTTGAACCATCCTACTTGGTGAATGGGTTGCAAATGTGGGTTTGTTGCAGGCTCTCTCTCTTGTAAGCGAATGACACACGAAGTGTATAGAAGACATTTTGGTCAGGTATGCTTTGGTTCCTGCGTCGAAAGTAGCCAAACTGAGCGCTTGATTTTGTTAGTCCCCGAAGGCGGTCGGAACGTATTTTAAGTTGAGCACTCACTTCTTTTGGTCAGTGATAAGGATTCATAGTTTAATGGGTAAGGGTTCGGTGGCAGTGCCCTTTGGTCGTCCTTGATGTGTTGGAAGCTCTTGGGCTGCTTTATGGGCCTGGTAGCTTGATTCTTAATTTTGTTGGCATTTATGGGCTTCTTCTAGAGGCCCATCTCAGAAGATTACGACTATACATTATTTTAATAAGACAATAAAAGACCCTGTGTTAACACCACTTGTTCAAATTTCTTACCTTTGACCTTAAAGTTATTAAGGATAAGAACGTAAATATCTCCTTAAGAGATAAAACTTAGAGACTAAGTAATTGTTACAGTTTTGTTAGGACAGTTAGTAATTGTTAGACTTTGTTAGGACAGTTTGTTAGACTTGGCTTACATGTATATATACTTAAATGTAATCTTATTATGATTTGATGAAAATGAAAATACATTTTCCAAAATAGTATCAGAGCCTCTCTGTCTAACGACCGCCTCTTTCTCGATCCTTAATTTGGAAGGCCCTTATGTACTTCTTCTCTAGACCATCTTAGAAGATTACGACTACACATTATTTTAATAGGACAATAAACGACCTTGCGTTAACACCACTTGTTCAAATTTCTTACCTTTGACCTTAAAGTCACAAAATGTCGATTGAATTAATTTTAAAATATTTAGCGATCTTAATTAAATTACAATAAAAATAAAGTCACATGACAATTTGAATTTTGTTTTACCAATGTCGCGCTAAACATGTTGCACAACGAACATTTTGTATAGTAAACTTGCTAATGAATATGGTAATACACAATACAACACGGAAGCGTCCAGAGTAATAGCAGCGGTGGTTTGGCTAATAAGACGATCATTACTTAAAAGGAGAGTATTTCTTAGTATGTTTCATTTTGTTCTTCTAGAGTAGTTTTTTTCCGTGTATATTTAAGCAATATTCTAATTTAATTGTAACCGTAACGAATGAGAATCGAACTAGGGTATAAAGGAAATCACACTGATCTTGCCAAATGTGTTTTTCTTTAATTTAACTACACAATTGTCTTTCCGCAACACAATTTTGAGTGAGTGGGAGAGAATTTGATGGAAATTGAGAATGAATTTAGCATTCATGCATATGTGATTAAAGTATGAGATTAATACTCATTATTTTGACATGACTCTAACATCAAAATTTTATTCTCCCTCAAAATCCAACCATAAAAACGGCTCATTTCCCAGCCGTTGAATGGTGATTTGAGTTTTCTGAAACCTAAACCCTAAACTGTTTAGTGTTCTTAATCATATAAACAAAGGCCAGGATGAGGGTAATTATTTCTTCACTGGGAAACAAATTTAGCATAGACGTGCATGTCAAAGAACCAGTTGTTGAAATCAAAAGGAAGATAGAACAAGTGTTGGGTGTCCCTGTGGATTCCCAAACCCTTGCAGTTAGTGGATGGGAGTTAATAGATGGATTAGACATGGAAGATTACCCAATTATCACTGAGGGTACTACAATTGACCTCACCATTAAATGGACGGGATCCGGAACTCCGTTAAATTTACACCGTTCTAGTAGTAAAATTCAGATTACCATCAAGTTTTCAGCAAGGCAGCTTCCCATGGAAGTTGACACATCCGAAACAGTACGTAGCCTTAAAGAAAAAATACACATCATGGACGGTACCCCCATCAAGAGGATGTCGCTCTTCTTCTGTGGAGCTGAGTTGGACGAAGATTTTCGTAATTTAAGCGATTACGGGATACATGCATTTTCGGAGATCGTTGTGTTCCAAAAGACTATGAGTCGTCTAAGAAATGAACCGGCAGCAAGAACGTTGAGTGTAGTGGTACAAACATCGTCGAGTTTACTCAACGCAACAACGATTCCATTGGAAGTGAAGGACTCGAGAACGGTTAATGAGTTGAGGCAATTTCTTTTGAGCAGGAAAATTCTCCCAGCGGATGATTATTTGTTTATACACAAGCAGAGGATCATGCGTGACAATTGCAGCCTCAGATGGCATGGTGTTGGTGATGGAGATCTCCTATATGTATTTAAGGGGACTGTTTGTCGCAGCGGATGTTGAACTCAAATCTGTCGAGAAATCCCTACTACTACGTAGCTTTTAATTAAGGAAAAAAATGAGTAAATAATTTTTCATTAATAAAAGAAAGAAAGCACACGAGTACTAATGTGTATTTGGAGCACACAAAAGCAGGAAGAAAAAAACAACAAACAAACAAATCAAAGTGAAGTCAAATTTATCATCTACCAACTCTATTGATATCTGATCCAGACGAAGATGATGTAGAAGATAAAGCATTTTTCATGTCTTCAAAAGCAGGGTGCCCCTGCCCTCCAGTGTTCCACTGATAACCCGACCACATCGGAGTTGTTCTAATTTTATGCGGCAAGTTTAGATGCATTCCTTCCCTTTGAGACTGATTGCCATCAATGCCATGTTGGGAAAAATTTAGAGTACACAACTCTAACACAAGTGTTGGATAGACAACACAAGTAAACAAATTACTTGTATTACACTCACAAAATATTACAACACTCACAAGGACACAACTTTAGAAGCAATGACACTCACACTTTCTAAAGACAAACTCTACATCACTCACACTCCTACAAGACTATTCTTGCTTCTCACTCTCACTTGGTTGCCTACTACTACTTCTTGATTTCTTGATTACTTAGCAACACACACACACACACACCTATGGTTTTGCTGACTACAATTGCCCACCGCCTTTGAGCTTTGCATGGCAGCCACACAATTGTACAAGCTGCTAGAACTTTCTAGCACATGATTATACACACACACCCACCGACTTAATAGGATAATGCTAGAATTATCTAGCATATTGACATGCCTGCATGTTGCACCGACTTTGGTGCTAGAATTTTCTGGATCTGTGTGGAATGGGCTAGGGTTGGGCTCTTTTAACACTCCCCCTCAACACCAGCTTATTCTTTCCTCCATACCGAGTTGATAACGCTTTACCTCCCTTGGCTTTGGCACTAGATTCCAAGTTTGATATTGCTCCAGTACAGTGACTTCTTCTCCCAACTTTGAGCCACTTAGGTTTAATTGCTTCTTCTTCTATGGTTGCATTGGCATATTTAGGATTTGGCTTCCGGATTCTTGTTGACCTTCTTAGTTGATATTGTGGAGTTGATACTTCCACTTCATTAGGTCTATCTTCTTCTGGTTATTGATATACGCCAGCTTGCCAAGGGTTTTGGGGCACTGCTTGCTCAACACCTTCACCATCAAGTGAATCCTTAGACTCATCTGGTCTCAACTGAATTTGAACAATTTGCTCCCCCATCTTTTGCTGCAACTTATCTTCTATCTCTCTCGAATTAGGCAACGCCTCCTTTTCTGAGGACAACCAAGAAGATGCTTCATCAAACACCACATCTCGTGATGTGTAACACCTTCCAGTTGTAGGATCACAACATTTCCACCCTTTTCTTTGGTTGTCGTATCCCACAAAGATACATCAGATTGCCTTCTTGTCGAACTTGCTACGTAAATGACTTGGAACAAATACGTAGCACACACAGCCAAATACTCAAAAGTAACTAACTGTAGGTTTCATATCCCATAGTTTCTCAAGGGGTAACACAAATTCTAACCTTGGTTGACAAAGCCTATTGATCACATGAGCTGCAGTTCTCATAGCTTCGGCCCAAAACCTTCCTAGTACATTCTTGGCATAGAGCATACTTCAACATATCTCTGCAAGATGTCAATTCTTTCTTTCTTTCCGCTATGCCATTTTGTTGTGGCGTGTTAGCACATGTGAACTGGTGACGTATTCTACATTCTCGTAGATACTGGGAAAACTCATTCGAGGTATATTCTCCTCCATTATACGTGCGTATGCACGGATCTTCTTTCCCACTTCTCCTTCAACTATCTCTTTAAACTCTATAAATTTTAAAAATGTTTCATATTTTTCTTTCATAAAGAAAACCCACACATACCTAGAGAAGTCATCAATGAACGTCACCATGTACCGCATCCCACTTATCGATGGTTGCTTGACGGGCCCGAACACATCGGAATGAACCAACTCCAATGGCTTTTTCACTTTAAACTTCGACTCTTCGTATGGTAGTTGATGTGTTTTACCATACTAGCATCCTGCACAAACCGTGTCTGTTCTCACGTTAAGCTGAGGTAGCCCCTTAAGCATTGACTTCTTCATCATCACATTTAGCTTGTGATAGCTAACGTGACCCAATCTCATGTGCCATAAATCTGCTGTCTCATTCTTCCTTATCTTGTCTATGTATGCAATTTCTATTGACATGACATAGATTGACTGCAATTGCCGTCCCTCTATTGTTGGCGTCCCTAAGATCTTAAGGTGTCGATACACCTTCACATCTCGTGGACCAAACAAGACATAATTTCCCAATGACGTCAGTTACGACACTGAAAGCAGATTTTTCTTCATACCTGGAACATGGTAGTCATCTTGAAGCAGCACATGATTAGTGTTGTATCGGGGCTCAATTACTGTCTTACCGATGTGAGCAATCGGTAGCCTCGAGTCGTTGGCCACCACCACTAAGTGGCCTCCTTTGTACTTAGTCAGACTTTGTAACTTTTTCTCATCACCTGTTATATGGTTTGAGCAGCCTGAATCCACGATCCAATCATTCTGGTAGTCAATAGACTCCGAACTCGCTGCCGTAAGAGCTGACTCTCGCTTCTTCATAGCAACGGATGCTTCAATGTCTCATTCTTCCTCCAGGGCTAGAGACGCAACGACGTCCCAGTCATCTTCACTTTTCTTCTCTGAGTTGGCGACATTACTTTCTGCAGGCCTTTTGAATCTGTAATCCTTCGCCATGTGGCCCTTCTTTCCACAATTGTAACACTTGCCCTCAAACTTTTTCTTATTTTGGGACTGACCACGATTGTCGTGATACTTCGGAGCTCCATTTGGCCGAGAACTCCCTCCTCTTTGATGACCTTTCACCTTGTCACCATTTGTTTTAGATTCACCATCAGTAAGCTGCTTGAAGCTGCCTTTACTTTTGGTGTAGAACGCTTCCTCTTCACCTCTTAACAAGACCCCTCCCATTTGCTTTGCCAAAGCTTCTTGATCGATAAGCAAATTCTCAAACTCAACAAGTGATGGTTGGGTCGCCCATCTTTGTACAGCATCAACAAAGCCTCGATATTCAGGTCTCAATCCATGGATAATTATTCTTTTTATCCTAAATTCTACAATGGCAGCACTAGGATCTAATTCAGAAATTTCACGGGAAATAGACTTTACCTTGTGGAAATATTTGGCAATCGTCATGTCTCGTTGGGCCACCGATAATAACTCGTTCTCGAGAAGCTGCAGTCTTATATCGTTCCTCTTTGAAAAAAGTGTGACGAAGGTGTCTCAAGCTTGTTTTGATGTCTTGGCCTTCCGTATGTGCTCCAACATGTCATCTTCAATTATGGTTTTTAAGGCAAACATGGTCTTACCTGCCTTGATCTTCCATTTCCTCAAAATGCCTCTAGTGTCTTCTTTCGGCTGCGTAACTTCATTACCGCTGAGGACATCCCAAAGATCTTGGCCTTGTAGGTAAGACTCCATACACGTTGCCCATGTGTTGTGATTTTTCTTGTTCAACTTCTTGATTCCTCCAACAACTTGAAGTTCTCCCATCATGTCAGCAGAACTTCGATAAGCCGAACAAGATTGACGAATAATCTTGCGAAGTACTAAACTTCTCACGATTCTCAAAAGCTTCACTAGAGACGGTCCCTGATCGTACCGCTCTGATACCAATTGTTGGGAAAAATTTAGAGTACACAACTCTAACACAAGTGTTGGAGAGACAACACAAGTAAACAAATTACTTGTATTACTCTCACAAAATATTACAACACTCACAAGGACACAACTTTAGAAGCAATGACACTCACACTTTCTAAAGATAACTCTACATCACTCACACTCCTACAAGACTATTCTTGCTTCTCACTCTCCCTTGGTTGCCTACTACTACTTCTTGATTTCTTGATTACTTAGCAACACACACACACACACACGCACACACCTATGGTTTTGCCGACTACAATTGCCCACTGCCTTTGGGCTTTGCATGGCAGCCACACAATTGTACAAGCTGCTAGAACTTTCTAGCACATGATTATACACACACACCCACCGACTTAATAGGATAATGCTAGAATTATCTAGCATATTGACATGCCTGCATGCTGCACCGACTTTGGTGCTAGAATTTTCTGGATTTGTGTGGAATGGGCTGGGGTTGGGCTCTTTTAACATGCCATTCATCGTCGGTTGCTCCTTCAAGCACCTTCATAACTTACGTAATTGTTGGCCTCCCATTAGCTTCTGGATATGCACACAACAAACCCAAATGAAGAAACTTCTCAACTTTCTCCATGTTGTATTCGCCCTTCACCTTGAGCCGCTCATCAATTGCAAAGTTCAACTTTCCCCTCTCCATTAGTCTCCATACCCAATCAACCAACCTTGGCTCCTTGCCTCTATCGTTCTCCATCTATACACCAACTCTAGTACCCTATCCCAAAACCAAACATATCAATCTCAACTGAGGCTCTTCCTGTTCGAACCACTTTTGGCGCCATGTACCCTGTTGTCCCAACCACTTGTGCCGTGCCAATCATTTCCCCATGTTAGTGCATTTGGACCAATCTGAAATCCCCTAACCTAGCATTCATATCCTTATCAGGTAGCACATTGCTTGCTTTGATATCTCTATGCAAAACCTTAGCTTCCCAACCCACATGCAAATACAATTCAACACCTTAATTCTCTCTTCCCAACTCAACAAGTTTCTCTATTTGCACACAAATATCCTCTTATCCAAGATACCATTTTCCATGTAATCATAAACCGTGATTAGACTGCGTTTCTCTTTTTTGCACCAATCTCTCAGTCCTACCAAATTCCTATGCTTCAATCTTCCCAAGCTTGAAACCTCGGCAACGAACTCTTTCAACCCATGTTCCCTTTCATGTGAGATTCTTTTAAGTGCTACTTCTCCTCTTCCTAATACCCCTTATACATTTTCCCATGTCTTCCATTCCCGATCACTTTCTTTTCGGAAAATCCCTCTTTTCGCAGCACGTATCTCTTTGTAATCTATCAGTTGAGGCCAGTACTCCAATTCCTGGTCTTCAACTTTCTCTACATCCTCATCTCCTTTCCTCTCCTTCCTTCTTTTCCTCCTCACCAAAATAAAAAAAACACCAAACCCACGCACCAAGCAACCAAAAACCCGGCAACACCAACCCCCATGACGAACCCTTTTGATCTAAAAATAGACTTTTCTCCGACACCACAAAGGAAGGTAAATTATGAGTCACCAAAGCGTCACCGATGGAAAAATTAGAATTGCTAAAGCTCCAATCCAGTATCATATGGCTCTGAGCCAATGCTCCAGTTGCCGCGCAAAACCCCAAGTACATTTCATCCAAAAGCACCCTGGACAGATCTATCACCTCACTTATCAGTGGCCTCTGCAAACTTGAAAGTCGTGGTCATGGCCACTATTTTAAGCAGGGCGTATTAAATTGGGATTTTAAGGGATTTTAATTCTTTTAATTAATCTAGGGGTATTCAATTAGGATTTTAAATGATTCTCTGAAATTTAAGGTGTATTCAATTAGAATTTTAAGATAGTTTATTAAAATCCTTAAAAATCTGAATGTATTCAATTAGGATTTTAAAGAAGTTTATAATATTCCAGGTGTATTAAAAATTGATTTTAAAGAATTTAAGAAAGTTGAGGAATTAGAGGGAATTGGAGAGATTTTGTAGTGTATTTTAAGCATTCACAAATCTCACCTCTCCCGATGAGATTTCGAGGGAATTGAATCAAAATTTTATATGAAATCTCTACAAATCAATTAAACTACATAAAAATCCATGGATTTATAAATCCATTAAAGTCTCTCAAATTCTCAATTGAATAACACCCCCCTAAGTCTTGTGTAGGATATTTGACTTCATAATTAATGGAACTTTCACGAAAAGAATTTGAGATAAGTTTATTTTAATCTAAAATCATGCTATAACTATTTAATGAATAAAAATTAAATATTAATGAAAAATCCTTAAACTTTAATAAAAATGACAAAAGAACTTAAATTTTAATGAAAATGACACAATTTTAATATAAAAAAATTTAAAAATGACACGCAGGACAAATGTGTCCATCACAGACAATGTTTATAAAACTAAACGCTATTTATGAAACTGAACAATACTACACTATTTATTGGTTTAGTTTCATAAATAGTGCCTAGTTCTTGGTCCACTTTCATAAATAGTGTCTAGTTCATAGTTATGTTTCATAAATAGTGCCTAGTTATTGGGTCCAATTTCATAAATTGTGTGTAATAGTTAGTACAATTTCATAAATAGTGTCTCTTTCTTAGTTCAGTTTCATAATGCGTGCCTAGTTATCGATCCACTTTCATAAATAGTGCCTAGTTTTTTGTCATGTTTTATAAATAGTGTCTAGTTCTTGGTCCAATTTCATAAATAGTGTGTGGTCAAGTTTCATAAATAGTCTCCACCTATTGGTTTAGTTTTAGTGCCTATTCTTGATTTTGTTTCATAAATAGTGTCTACTTATTAGTCAAGTTTCATGAATAATGTCTACTTATTGGTCTAATTTCATAAATAGTGTCTACTTATTAGTCAAGTTTTATAAATAATGTCTACTTCTTGGTTCAGCTTCATAAGGTTTGAAACTTATATCCTTTTTGGTCTATAAAAGCACCCATTGCGCTGAAAACAATAAACCCATAAGTGATCGTTTAGATAAAAACCTTGAGAAGATTGTGTTCTCAGTAATTATATTTAAAAAGTTGTTTTCAATTACCAAATTAAAATTAAGAAAACTAATGAAAATAGCTTGAAAACTTTAAGTTTTAATAATAAGGACAAAATAAAGGGTAAAGTGAATAGTACCAGGTTTGACTTTTTAGTGTAAAAATGTGGTTTTTCGTTAAAGTAAACAGTACCGCGCGCTTTTCGTTAAAACTCCCATTAAAATTCCCTCAGATTTTGAGCATACCTACAATAATAAATGTAGCTCTCCATCCAATTTCTTGAGCTTGGGTGTCATCTTGGAGAAATTTTTCATTGTGCCTATAATACAAGTGGTACATCACATGTTATTATGTAAGTGGTGGGATATTTTACTTTTTGTGTTATTAATTTTTTAACACAAAAATCTCACCACTTGTATAGAGACACGTGGTGTACTACCTAGTGTTTCGAGCATATTGAAAAATCTCTTGTTATCTTGACTACTATTGGGAAACAATACCACAAAAATAAAACTGGGGAATGTAATTCAATTTGAAGTTTTTTTTCTTATTCTAAGGAGAAAAAAAAACCCTCTTAACGTAGCTGACAATGGGAGAAAAGAGGGGAGTTGGGGGACGCGCCAGCACAAGTTGGGTTTTTTGTGTCTTTTTTTTTTTTAATTCTTTTGTCATTGTTATTAAATAAAGTTAGTAGATGATTTTTTATTAAAATAGAAAGATTTGAAGTCTTTTTCATTAGTTTTTATATTTTTTTAATCATATGTACAAATGCATCCTAAGGTATTAATTCAACAATGTAGAAGAAAGTAAAATAAATAAAATTAAGGGAAGATTTATTTTCCTCCACTGTTAGATTAAGATCGAACAATAAGTAACCATAACTTTCTTAGACTTTAAGAGCAAGTCTACTCTTTTAGGAGGGCAAAGGCAAGGCAAGGACAATGACATATAAGTTGCCTTTACTATTCATTCTAAATAGTAGTTACCTTTGTACAATTCCACTTGTTTAGAAAAGGCAATGACAAGAGCAATTACTATTCATAAATATATTTTTTTATTTTTTATGCTATTTTATTTTTTTATGTTTTGCTAAAGTGTGAACTTTTGAAAATAAAATGATTGTCTAATTCCAATAAAGGTCAAACTAATTATAACATGTTAAATTATTAATCACATTTTGTTGCACCCTCATCTCATTTTCCGTGCTCAGGTCATGAGTAGCACACACCCAGCCCTCAAGCAAAGCAACGTCTTTTGCAATCGACCAAATTGCCTTCTCACCCATTTTTTTGGTAAAAAACAAAATTTAGAAAGTGGAAAACAAATAGAGAAGATGTAGTAAAAATGAATAGAGTTGTGAGGGGAAAATGAAAAAGATGGTTGAATATTTTTACCGTTGGATTAATCCTGATCGTTGATTTTCAAACTGTTTTGCAATCAAATACACCAGATTGTGTCATGTGACACAATAGTAGAATTTTTAAATTTTTTAATTTGGAAATCCAATAGTCCAGAACAACAAACAGTTGGAAATCCAACGACTGTTGCATAAGGAATAAGGAGCCGTTAGGCTCTGTGGTTCGCACATGGAATGCCCACTCGGTCTGCATGGTGACGTCAGCGCTGACGTCACCATTACCAGCGGGCTGAAGGCCTGGTAGTTGTTAGTTGGGCAGTCTAACGGGCTTGCCGGAGCCCACTAATTGCCTCCTTCATTTTGGGCTGGTGGGGAGCTACTTTTGTGGGATTAGGGGCAATTAAACCTAATTGTTTGGGCATTTTGAGCACCGGTGGACTTGCTCTAAGATCTAGAAGAAAGGGATTGCTCAAAAGATATTAGTCCATTACTTTTCCTTGATGATGTTAACCTGAAAATCGATTCTTGTTTTGGTTTGATTGGCTGTATTAATAACTAAACTACTTATTTATAATAAAATTGAAAAAAATAAACTAAAACAAAATTAAATTAACGAGAAGTCAAAATAGGATGAGATCAGAATCGGATTTCTAGAAAAGACGGAGCAAGTGTTTAATTTGGTGTCAAATAATTGGACGGTGTGGTCGTGGTTGATAGCGGCCGCCTTCAACTTTGGTTAAAATATATTTGAAGGTGACCTTGTTGACTTTCATGCCAAATTTGACGGCTCCCAAAGAAAAACCAACCAAGTTGTGTGCTTAATGTCAATTTTGTATTAGTTAATTTAGCTTTTACTTTTAGACCGTGTTTGGAAGAAATTTTTAGTTGTGACGGGAACACAAATGGTACACCACACGTTTTAATGGGAATGGTGGGAAATTTTATTTTTTAAGTTATTAACTTTTTATCATATATTCCGTCTTAGTTTCGTTGATGTGGTGGGAGCTCTTCAGTTTCTTTGCCCGTTTTCACATTAATGTCAACGAAACTACGCTATCTTTCAACTTAGTTGACATAACGAGGATAACGTGCGACAAGGAGGTGAGGTAAAGTTGGACATGGTGGATGAGCAGAGAGTGGATAAGGTCGCACAAAACATAATGTAGAGGATAAAATGAGATTTCGTGTACAATACATGCGACAACGCTTAAAATAAGCCTAATTTTTTCGTAAAAAATTAAATCGATGAATATGCCCTCTTTTTCGGTGCTCAGTCTACTGTATTCATAGTCGCTGAACACACTAAACTGTCAAAAACACTACAGATTTCTTATTTCCTTGTTCTAAAACATGTTATAAACCCTTCGTTCATATATGTTTTCATACGAGTAGCGAACGTGGACATCATTCTTCAGAAGTTCTAGTCGAGCATTCGACCAGCTTTCACCCTGTTCTCAAGAACAGCAAAAATTTGCATACATTGCAACAAACCGAATAAAATGGAGACATTAATTTACGTTGGCAAGAATTTTTTTTCAACTGTATGTATGATGAATAAATTTGGTGCAGACAACAATAGATTCATCCTAACATGGCTTCGAGAGGGACTCGGACTTAAATACGGGTTAGTATACATAGAGTATGTTCTAATGAAAAATCTACTTCAAAATTGGCCATCTGATGTTTCATTTACCAACAAGTAAAATAGTATGGGACTGAAGAAAGTACTCACTGTACAGGGAAGAGCGTCTCTCTCTGTGTTGTGTATGTGTGGTATGACGACGTCATGGGGTTCCAGGAATCCAGCTCCAAGAAGACCATGAGTAGAAATGTGTAATTTCATAGCTTATCCAGCTCGATGTCCGGAAGAAAAGGTTGGATTTTCTGTCACTTGCGTCCCAGGTCTGTTCTTCTCAAATCGAGCACGCCGAGCATATTCTTGGATCTGGCGGTCATGCTCTTTAAGCATCCGATCCACATTGTTTGAAGATGCAAATAATGGACCAGACATGTAAATTTTGTTTCCCTTGGGCCCACGACCATGCTGCAAAAAGAATTTTGAAGAAGAATTTAGGTTCGGCTAACTGGAATAAGTATCAGAGCTCTGGCAGGATCTAGAGTATGCAATATTTGTGACACCAACTAGATAGTTTTATTGAGAAAAACAAAACTAACCATATTTGGTTCTTTAATAGAGGCCGTCTCATCTTCCATCTGACGAGAACTGGCAACTCTCTGTGTGTAATGCATCCGCTCCTGCTTTTTTGCGGATTCCTCCTGATCAAATGACCCGGGAAATCCGCCTACTGGCTTTATTGTTTCTGGTCCTGAGGGACCAGGTTTTTCTTGTTGGTCGTCGGACATCGCAGTCCTAGCCAGTACTAAACCAGATAATTTCGACAAGTTGGCTCTATTTGAACTCAAAAAAGAATCATTGTGTTCCTTTCCAGACTTAGCCCGTCCAGGTCCATGGATTAGTGGTCCTGAAACTGAAGCCCTCATACTCTGCTGCTCTGCGAAATCTTTTCTAGCGTCTTTATCGCTTCGCAAATGTTTGGTTGGATCAACCAGAAAACCAGAAAGAGTTTCCCCCCTATGAGGGTTGAATATTTCACTTCGGATCTTTGGGTTGGAATGACCTTGTCCTCTCTGTAATTGGAGAGCAAATGTCATCATAAAGAAATAAACAGAGGCAGAAGAAACATTTATATAAGAATGACCGTGTATGTGATTGTGAACAGAGAGTAGAGAATTCAGTTTCAAAAGAAAGATCTTTGCAAGCATTTCTTCACAAGTTCGACAAAAATGTACATCCAAAATATTTTTGTTAGAACCGTCCCCTAATATAAACACACAATGTCGAAACACAGTTCATAAATTCCTCCTCCGCCAAGCAGATATGAACTATTTAATTCAAAAGTGAATCTAGACAGTTAATACATTATGTGCCGGTAGAACAGGCTGCTACCCTCCAATGTAATGTACGTAAAATAAAATGAAAACAACAACAATTCCTAAATAATTCTTTTTAGGTTTTAGTTTTATGGATTTTCCCTCACTTCTTCATCACATGTCTCCAATTTCATCTCCCTCTTCCTCTTCCCGTATATTTTACCTTACATAAAAGGAAAACTATAAACCAAACTTCTAAACATTATGAAATGGGCCCTAATTACGAGTCATGGGTGAACTAAAAGATACTCAAAACTACAATCCGTAAATTTTGAAATTGTGGACATTTTCAAATATCCTTTTGTATACAAAACTACAATTACAATTTTCACCAGGACTTCTAGATGACTTTGGTCTTTAGCAGCTCACTTCAATGTCAAACAAAATCCTACTTTAAACACAAAGATATAAAACTTAATTTTAATTACCTGCAATGACGCAATGGACTCGGAGTTAGCATTTGTTCCTGTAACTGCTACAGGTTGTGCTCTCCTGCCCAGGTCTACCTTCTGACCCCTTCCTCCACTGGCTCCTTGCCTAAAAAAAGTGCATAAAGATTAACCTTGTATCATCTTTGTCAAAAGTATTAATGTGTTACCAATAAGACGTACCTTCTAGCTTCTTCTTCTCGCAATTTGGCATCAATCTCTTTGCTGGGTGGGTACTTGGGCAAACTTGAAGGATCACAAGGAAAAGGCTTTGTGGTGAAAAACTGTTGAAAGAACATTCATAATTACAACAGAGAAATGATAGGCCTCTTAGATGATTAAATGAAACAGTTTCAAGGTTGTAAAGGAAAAGGAACAATTGTAAGCACAGTTTCTGAAAGATAATTTAATTCTGTTCCACACATCCTTCTCCCAGCCTAAATCAGGTACACAAACTTTTAGGAATAAATATGATATATATATATATATATTATAACTAAAATATCAGCATCGGTACCAATTTATTTATTTATTTATTTTTTTTTTTTTTGCAGTTTCCAGAAAATAAAGCGTGCACACCTCATTCTTGAGAGCAATTGCAGCAGTTCCTCGATCAGCAGGGTAAAGAGAAAGTAAAATTTCCATAAGCTGCAGAGCTGAAGCAGGAAGGTCCTTAAAAGTCTCTGCCACGCATCTTCTATAAGGTTGAGGAGGCTTGATCATTGTTGAATTTCGTAAGTGCAATTTACGCCAATAATCCTCAGATGGTGAACCACAGAGCTTGAAAATCTTATGCAACTGTTCAACCTATAACAAGGAAATATACATAAATTAATAGGCACCATCTGAATACGTACAGTTACTGACACATTCAATGAAAGGCTAAGCAAAATATTTTCCCACATATGTGTTTATGGTTTATCTGTTAGACGAGGAAGGAAGAAGAGAAATTAACTTTAAAGTCAAACAAATAGTGGGGGAAATGTAGCTGTGAAGAACAAGCAGCGTTGCCAATGCCTCACACTAAGTCCACAGAATATGTCAAACACTTGCCAAGGACGTAAATTGCAACTCAAATCTATGGTTCATATAAATCCCTCGAGATACATCAAGACTGTACTCTAGCTATTCCCTCACCTGATGTGTTTAATATATAGAAACTCCAAATATTCTAAGATGATAATCATATTTACGTCATAAATTAAACTGTTACAATGAAAGAATTGGGCATAATTAGTCATATATTCAAAATCATCTGCAAGTTTAAAATAAAAATCAAGAGCTAAGAGATCAATTCTTTATCATTTTAGTATAATGTAATGGGAATTGTTATTGGCACTCCTAACTTTCTATATTTAGAAAGAAAAATACACTTGCGAGAAGTGCAAAATGAGATTTTTGGAGTGCCAATAACAGTTCCCAATGTAATCCATAATAACTTCACAATGACATGTCAAAAGTCCAATAATGATTCAAGCTAAACCATAAGGACATAAAAATGCATGGATTCTAAGGGGGTACATTTCCTCAATATATTACCTCTGTTTTTCCTGGCAGGATAGGCTTTCCAGAATACAATTCTCCTAGTATGCAACCAGTGCTCCATAAATCCACAGCAACACCATATTTAGAGGCTCCAAGTAAAAGTTCTGGAGGCCGATACCAAAGAGTCACAACGCGGCTTGTCAATGGAACATTGTGACGAGGATCATAATTGCTTGCCAAGCCAAAGTCGGCAATTTTCAAGATGCCATTGTTGTCAAGAAGAAGATTTGACCCCTTTATGTCACGATGCAAAATACCATGGCTATGACAGTGATCCAGACCACTTAAAAGTTGCTGCATGTAACATTTCACCTAAAATGAAATAAAAGCAACACTACAATTAGGTATCGTACAGGGTCCCCGTTTTCCTTATGTATAAATGGGCTATTTTATTTGCATAGATCTGCGGTAGAGACGCCCATTAAAAATGATCTGCCAATATTTCTCCTTTAGAGGAAAGTACCATAAAGATAAGAACGTAAGAGAAATGTAAGTGATAGACTACCTGAGGTTCGGAGAACTTAATGCCTGGGCGTGATGCAAGCCCTGTAAGATCATGTTCCATATACTCAAAAACAAGGTACAAGCTGCTAGATGACCGTGCTGTGATCAATCCATGCAACTTTATTATATTGGGATGATCAAGCCTGCGCAAGAAAAGGATCTCCCTTGCCATAAACTGGACACTCTCAGAATCGAGATTATCAAATCTGACTTTTTTCAAAGCAACAAATTTATCATTCGTGACATCGCGAGCCTTGTAAACACTACTATAAGTTCCTTGGCCGATCTGAAAGAACAAAGATCAGGAACTGATAAATTTTAAAATGAACAAGACTAATTAACAGCATTTAGAAAACCGCCAATTTTCTTTTTCGAAATATTGTTAGTTGACTCCTTAGACAATAGCTTTAGTTATACAATAATATAAGAGATATACGTATCAAGTAAAGATTTGACCATACTTTATTTAACTTCTCGAACGTGTCAGCGCGTCGAGGTATCCATCCATTGATAGCTTCAGGGGCTGCTGCAGCGAGCCAACCTGGCCAACCTGCCGCTGTTTGCTCGGCCACCGTAGCGTTGGGAATTCTTCTCGAACCCAGATGGTCAAGAAAAGTAGCCTCAGCCTTGTCTATCTTCTTACTCTTAGTCTGATCATATGATCGCATTGAACCATTGACTTTCTTATCCACCAACATAACTTTCACATCCCCACCACCACCCAATCTGTCTTTAATCCAAACTGGATCCTCTCTTTTCGAAGAACCGAACCGTGAAACCTTAAGCTCGGAGTGGTGCCTTCTCGAAATCGAAGATGTCCTTTTTGGTGGGCTTTCCCGGCTATCTTCGACTGCCGACGGCTTGGTACATATTAAACCCATGTTGAACTAGAAACAAATATACTACCACCCACAAAACACAAAACCCTCCTCCACAAGCAAAATTCACCACCCAAAAGGGCCAAAACCAATCCAAACCTTCACAAAACCTCCTTCTTTACTCAACTCCATCACAAAGATTCTAAACCAAAGAATCAACTATCTATAATTCACCTTCCAAAGAACTCATACTTCACCCTATACCCACTTCACCTCACAAACATTCAATATTCACCCTACATACAACACTCAGAAAAACCCCAAAAATGCTATTTTTGACAAATTCAAATTCACCCAATACCCATATCCCCAAATTCAATCCAAATTTCGAATTTGGAGAAGAATCTCCAATTCTTTGATGAAAGATGAAAAAGTGAAAAAAACCCAGAAAAGCTAAGGCTTTGGGCTCAGTGCTATGGATACCAATTGGACTAGGACTGTATTTAAGTATGGAAATTTTGGAAATAGTGAGATGAAAAAACGATTGAGAAATCGATTGAGAAAGAAAGAGTGTTAAATTACCAAGAAAGTGCAGAAGCAGCAGGCTTGATTGTGGGTTGTGGCACTGGTTGGTTTGTGGGTGTATTGTTGGGTTGATTGTCCAACGCGCATTCAAAAGATTAAATATTTAATACAAAATGATTAACATAATACAGACGGCATTTACCGCCTGTTTTGCTCAGTCAACAAAACACACGTCCGCATGTTTGTCTCTCTTCTCTTCTAGATCAACAGGTCTACAGTCTACTTACTCAAAGTGAAGAAAACAGCAGAAGAAACAAACAAATTAGGTGTTTACCAAAAAAATAAAAAAAACAAACAAACAAATTAGGTGTTAATAATGGGGGGTGTTTGGCTCTTCAATGCTTCCATCAATCCTTTTTTATTCAAACCCTCCCTCCCAACGAGTTACAACCCTCACTTAACTCAACTTGAGTTTCAAGTAGTAAAGTGAGATTCAAGTCGAAGGAGCATAGCTAAAAAGAAAAAAGAAAAAAAAAGTTTTAACAAAATACTTTCAGTATTGTTCAGTTTTAACGAAAATCTACATTTATATCCACATTTAAAAAAGGTTTTTCATTATAAATAAAGTTTTTTTAGATTTTTCGTTAGTATTTTTTTTTAAGTTATTTTTTTATGATTTGTTTCACTTTGGGGTGACTTTTTACGGAAATGATAAATTCAAGGACTAAAATATTTAGGGATATATTAGTAAAAATAATAGTTACTTCGATGTAGCGCACGCGTGAATTTGAAAAGTCTTGTTTACAGAGTGTAGCGTCGAACTTGAAATGCATATAGCTAGATTCAACCAGTTTAACAAAACGTGCTATGGGATCTTTGAAAATCATTGTGTAATGGACTTGGCATGGTCCGAAAGTAATTTCCCGTTCTCAAGGGGATGCTTCTTACACAATGTTCAAAAAATCGGCTAGGCGGCCACCTAGGCGCTGGGCAGCGAAGCCCCGACTCAATTTAGGCTAAAGCGGTTACTTAAGGCGGGGAGGATTTAGGCGGCCGACTAGGCGCTCTAGGTGCTCTAGGCGGCGTTAGGTGGCAGTCTAGGGGGCTGCAAATCATAAACTTGCTACAACTCTCGCAACAAATCTGAAACTTTGGATGTCGTACATAGCAGCATAGCCTCGACGATCTTCTGCAGCTTGCCATCTATGAATAAATGAGAGAGAGAGAGATAAGGTATTTGACATTTAATCTGAAGTGGCGCGAGCTGCAGATCCATTAATTCAGTTTGAAGCTCTGGAAGGGCTCTGAAAAGGCTAAGGAAGAAGAAGAAACGAAAATGTGTAATAGAAAGGGTTTTTCAATTTTCAAAGGGTCAAAGGGTGTGATGATGTGGGACTCCACCATTGAAAATGTGAAGGAGGGGAAGTGGCACACGGTTTTGAATAAACCATCCACCACTTTTTGTCTTTTCAAAAGTTTGAGATTTATACATAATATATATATATATAGGGTTTGAGGGATTTATAGTTTATATTATATTATATTATATTATATATATATATATATAAATGTTATATGAATTATTTGGATAATGTTTTTTTTTCTTAGACCATCAAATTATGTAGATAAAATAAATAATATATGTACATAAAGGAAGTATTATTAGCACTCTAAAAATCTCATTCTACAGTCCTCACAAGTGTATTTTTCTTTCCTAATATAGAAAATTTGGAGTGTAGAATGAGATTTTTAGAGTGCTAATAACAATTCTCGTACATAAAACATTACATATGTATATTCTTCTATAAGAAATAACATCTTATTCAATAATTATTTACTTCTAATATAGTGAGTTTAATTAATTCATATAATATATAAGAAATTTACCTAAATCCGCCTAGGCGTCCGGTTAGACCCCGACTAGCGTTTAGCGTTTTTTAGAACATTGGTCTTAAAAGAGGATAGTTAGAGACAAAAATGGGATGATGATTTTTAAGATCCCGGAATGTAACCAGATTGGCTAGCGAGCACCAGAGTGAGCACATTAACTGTATTAGGTTCACTGGATTGAGGTATTGAAGCGAGTCGGTCTGATACACTCCGAATTGGTAGGCAAGATCCGTTTCCCTAAGGAAGACCTATTTGTTGACCAAGAAAGGGAAACATATTCATACCTTGATTAGGAAAGTATCTTGAGTATTTAGGAATTCCAATCATAACAGAATTGATGGCATCCCAATCTTCATCCTACAAGGAAGAAAGTATTTTCTTAGAATTTACACTAGAATTCTCCCAGCTTTACAAGGATTACTATCCTTAGACCAATTCCAATGGTTGGCGTTAAAGCCTAAATTTGTAGCCTATAAAATTTAGGTTATAGTCAAGAAATTTTTCCTCTTCAATGATTTTTACTTAAAATTTTAGTTCGAGATTATTACAGAATGATATTAGCTTAATTCGGTAACTTTTTTAAAAATAAAATTTATATAAATTATTCTAATTTATTTTTACAAACATTTTAAACTAAAAATATTTAAATTCGGATAAATAATAAAAAATCACTAAACCTATGAAAGAACATAAAAAACCGTACAACCTACCCCATTATTAAACACAAATACATAGGTGGGTAGAAAGAAAAAAGGAAGAATTGTATGATGAAAGTGAATGTTGTGTAGATGTTTGAACAAATACATAAGTATTTATAGAGTTTTTGGGTGAATTTTGATTCAAATAATTTTTTTAATTGTTTTAGCTGTTTAATTTAATTTCTAGCCATTTGATCTCATTGTCGATCTTTGCCGTTCTATTTAATGTATTTATAAATTTGAATTTGAATTTGAACCGTTGTATCAACCAACAATTCAACCATGTGAATTGTCAAATAAAAAAAATATTCTATTCGTCTTTCTACAAGTGGCCGATAACGTCAGTAATTAGTTTCCATCCATTATCCTTATACATACTCCAAACCTTGGAGTAAAACTCAAATTTTAAGTTCTAAACTTACCCCAACTTGGTCCAACTCTTGGGGCAAATATGAGTTAAAACTTAAAACTCATTTTTGGGTCAAATTTAGCCCATGATTCATCATGAGTTAGTGGGGCTAACCCACTATATATGTATATTTTTTTTAGTACTTATAAATTCTTTGAATCCAATGGTTAAGATCTAATTTGATCAAATCCAACAGTAAAAAAATATCTACTAGTCCAAATTTAAATCTAACGGCTAAAGTAATTAAAAAAATCATATTATGTGTTTCATATTCTTTTGTACTGTTTTACGAGTTTCATGATATCGGTTTAGTGATTTTTCAATATTTATCGGAATCCAAATATGTTTAGATTAAAATGTTCATAAAATTAAGTTAGAATAATATACATAATTATTTTTTTTAAAGTTACTTTAAGAAGAAAAATTAAGAAGAAAAAGAATTATTCTAAATTAATTGTTTAACAATCTCGGGCTAAAAGTTTAACCCATAAATATTAGAAGAGAAAAACTGATTTTGGGTTAAAACCTAAATTTACTAGGTTGAAAATTTTAAATTTTAACCCAAAAGTTGAAGATGATCTTAGCTCATTTTCCAACCTAAATTTGTCCCAAAAATAAGTTTTAACCCAAAAAGCTTTCTTAGCCCAATAATCTACGACTTTGATATTTAATCTAAATTTGCTTATCAAATTTAATGTAATAGTAATTGTATCAATCCGTTTTGTTGGTAAAGATTCAACGAAGTCACTGGTGAAGAAGTATCACTCTCCACAAGTCCATATCTCTACGTTTAAATTTGACCGGACTTCTTTCTTTTCTTTTCGTTCCACCTCCACCTCCGCCACCGTCTCTCTCTTTACGTCTCACTCTACGACTACCACCGATCCTCCACCATTATCTCTTCCGTCGTCTCTCACTTGAAGTTTGAAGCATCGCCATCGTCTCTGCCCTTCTCTCATCCTCATTCCTCATTCAGACGCTCTCCCTCAACCTTACCTGAAATTTGAAAGAAAGGTATGAGTTTATTTTTGGGGAAAATTTTTCAAATTGATTCGGGGTTTCAGTGGAAATTAAGGATTTGTTAATGCATGATGAGTGAGTTAAATTCACAGGGATTTGGTTATTTATAAATATAAATGGCGTCAGCCCCCTTTTTTTTTTTTTTAAATAATGAGAATTAATTGTGAGTTGTGGGCTCATTCAACTTTTAACGATATGAATCGTCTATTTTATAAGACACGATTCATAGATCATTTTTTGTAAAAATTCAATTCAATCTAAAATTATTTGTCTATTTAATTGTCACAATGTAATTTCGATGTTACTTAGAATGTAGTGTTCGTCATTTCTTTGAACTCAATTAGATACTTCAAATATTTTCGATTTGGCTAATATTTTGCAATGATGATCTATAAGTTGCAACTTGAAAAATAGACAATTTGGATCGTTGAAATTCAATGTGGTGTGAACCACTAATTCCATTTTCTTTTATCCCTCCCTTAACACTATGTTTTGATGAGAGAAATAAACTTGGAATTTGAATAAAAGTCAGAATTAATAAATTAATATGCACCAATTTCCTTATTTGGATTCATAAGCATAGAAATTTAGAATTTTCGTGTGGAAAAAAAACTTGGAATAATTTGGGACCTCCAATTCTCAAGTATAAATTTAATTTAAATATGTGTCATTTCCTAATTTTTATGATTAAGAGTTTAAAAATAACAAATTCTATATTTGTTTGGAACCAATTTTACACCATCGGCTCAAGTGATCGAGGCCGTTGAGTGAGCATGGTTTTTAACCGTCAGATAAGATAATTATCTTTTAATAAATTATCTCAATTTTCTTGTACAACGAGATAAATAGGATGCAAATTATATCTTCAACTTGGAAGCCAGCAATGCAGTTCAATTTGATTTGGGATTCTCAGCATTTAGACGTATGCTTGGAGTCAGTTAACCATGCATGAAGGTTATCTTTTGGTTAATGGTGATATCTGATGATCACAAAAAGATAATGGTGCGGCATATTCTGAGTTGGGATGATTATTAGCACATAAGTATATGCTAATAATCAGCATATACTCCATGGACAAGCACGGCATGGCTTAAAGTGTTTTATCTTTGGCAATGCATGTATTTGGACGTGAAGAAGGGTGTAAACATTGCATGGTTGTCTCAGGATGCTACAAGGAGAGTTTCAGTAGCGTACAGATTGGTCTGACATATGGCTATCATGAGTGGCAGACAAGGATCAGGATTAGCATCAAATCAAAGGGCCAATTTAAGGATGATTATCATGAATTTTCGAATGAGGTCATTATCGTCAAGGGAATTCAATTGTGGTCAGCAAAGAATACTTCACGAAAAGCACATGCATATCCAGTCCTATAAATACAAGACGAGTAACAACGAGAAGAGGACATCCAATTCAACACATAAATTGCCCTACACATTCTCTCACTCTACGCGAAACCTCTCAACAACCTTGAGATTTTTGTTTTTCCTCTTTTTGCCAACGCACCTTCAGTTTGGATAAACAGCACTGTGAAGGCAACCGGCGAACATCTTCAGTTTGGATAAACAGCACTGTTGCCGTAGAATCAGCCGACCGTGGAGGATCTTTAGTTTGGATAAACAACACTGCGACAGGGCTGACTGGTTGCCTATCAAAGTTTCGTTCGAGCAGGATTTTTGAATCCTTATCGGCATAGGTCATCTCGTTAGCCTTCTCGGCGAAGCGAGGTGTTACAAGTTATTATACTCGGCATGTTGAACGCCGAGTCGTTTATAATTGGTTATTTGCAAGTAGGTTTTAGAGTTTGGCATTCTGACGGCCGAACCACTTTCACAATCAAGACGTATATTCGTTTTGAATACTTGTGTCCTTATACTCTGGTGTTGATTTGGTGTGCTTATACTCTTACGAATATAATCATAGTGACCGAATCCGGTGCCGACGATTTGTGAACTTCGCAGAACTAGTGGCTTTGTCTTCCAGCTCTAGAACCTGAAGGCCGAGGCGTGTTCCTTCCTCGGCCGCAGTCGCACGATCGAGAAGTCAGCCGTGCACCCAACGCAACATCAACAAATTTTACTCCTCGGCCGACGAGTTGGCACACCCCGCATACAACAGAATGACGTAGTTAGCTTACTAATTACTCGGTCTACACGCCACGTAGGTTTAGTAGTTTTTAAGATCAACAATATCCAATTCCATTGTTCTTTAAGGTTAACCAAATAAGAAAATTCACAAATTTTGAAAATAAAATCCTGTCATTTTAAAATTTCTTAGTAATCTTAAATTTCTTTATCCAAACATAGTGTAAAGTTCTGTATATGGCATTTTAACCAAAATGATAGTGAGATTAGCATAACTCTTAAGTTTAGCCTCTGAGATTTAAAATCAAAACAAGTGGTCCATCAGTTTGCCCACCGTCAATTATCTTGGTCATTCTATGAAAAGTCTCTGATAATAAGGATCAAAATGACAAATATACATTCAATTTAATAAACAATGGACCAAAATGATTTGACAAAATTGAGGGTGTTGTTGATACATTGGTCCTTATTTAAAGAAAAAATTTCACGAAATGATCAAAATAATTGACGGTTATAAACTCAGGGAACACTTTTATTAATTTTAAATATGAGAGAGTACCAATATAAGAAACCTTTTGGCTAAAAAGCCTATATACATTTCCGTATATGGATAAATTTGCCCAACCATTTGTGCAAGCACGCACACTCATCTATTTGCTCACCTACATTAGCTGCAGCGTCTCCATTAAACTTTCTGCTCACTCATCTCTTGAGCCATGGCCACCGCGAGGGTGTTGACTGTCTCCAATACTTCCGGCTTACTCTCCAAAACGACGTCGTTCCCGGTGAAGCAGAGTCCCTACGGCACCAGCCTTTGCTTTACTAGAAGGAGAGTAGCATCATTGTCGTCTTCCTCCAGGAGGTCCTTCAATTGCACCGCTATCTACAAACCCAATGTTCAGATCAGGGAGGAAGGCCAGCCTGAAACCCTAGACTACCGGCTCTTCTTCGTCGATCGCTCTGGTCAAAAGGTTATCCTCTTCCCGTTTTCCATTTTCTCTTGTGTTTTGTTTGGATTATGAGAAAAATGCAGGATAAAAGTAAATAATGTGAAAGCTTCCCATATGTGCATATATGGGGTTATAGTTGAGGGATTTAAATGTTTTTTAAATATATATGTTTATAGATATTCAATTTTTTCAGCTAATGGCTTGATATTAATTTCAAGTGGCATATATCATTTGCTTCATTGAGGCCTCTCTGTTTCAAAATTTTGAACTTGATTTTAAATTTGCAATTTTCCAGATTATGTTGTTTTGTTTCGGCGAGATTTGGGAAAATGGAGTCGATGAAATGAAATGAGACATTCAGTAACCACGTTAGGGACTTAGACATGACTGATGGAATGCCCTGGTTTGTGCTTATAGGAATATGTTTATGTGTTTTCTTAGTTTGAGATTAAGTCCTTGACTATATGTGTGTAATCGTAGTTCGAACTTGTATTTAAACTGTGTATGTAAATGTAATTGTGAAAGGAATTTCAAAATTTAGGTGTGTTGAGTCCTGGTTGGTCTCTACACACTAATTAGTTCACTTTTGTCTCAACTTGCTATAACAATCTGTTGGTTTATACATAGGTTTCGCCTTGGCATGACATACCTTTGCAAGTGGGTGATGGTGCATTCAACTTTGTGGTTGAAATACCCAAAGAATCAAGTGCAAAGATGGAGGTTGCTACTGATGAGCCACACACCCCGATAAAGCAGGATACAAAGAAGGGGAAACTTCGTTACTACCCGTAAGAATTAATTTTTTTCTTTTCCTAAAGTTATATTATAGTGTTTGTTCTTGTCCTGGTGCTTGGATATGTTACCCGAATCAATATAATTTTTGGCTAAGAGTGCATCATGAATTAGACGCAAGCCACTGTTGGTGCTAGCTTTTTATTTATTGATTTACTTTTAAATTCCTTAAAGTTATCTTTTTGTGAATACCTTCAGCAAATCGTTCTCAGGTACAATATAAATTGGAATTATGGGTTGCTTCCGCAAACATGGGAAGACCCAACCCTTGCTAATGCTGAAGTTGAAGGAGCCTTTGGGGATAATGATCCTGGTATGCTTGCTTATCCTTGTTTTTTTTGCCGCTTTTTTTCCTAAGGCAAGTGTCACTTTTAGAATAAGAAATAAAACCTTTGTTTTTGCTACAACTTGTAGTTGATGTTGTTGAGATAGGCGATAGTCGGAGAAGGATTGGCGAGATTCTCAAAGTAAAGCCTTTGGCTGCTTTAGCTATGATTGATGAAGGGGAGCTTGATTGGAAAATTATTGCAATTTCATTGGATGATCCAAGGGCTTCTCTCGTTAATGACATTGATGATGTTGAGAAGCATTTCCCGGTATGTACTGTTTTCTAACCAAGCACTATTAAGATTTCCATAATTACACACCAGCATAGCCACCTTAATCAATGTATTTATTATTTAGGTGTTTTAAGTTTTTAAATTCGTTGTTACATGATATTTTTACTGAATGAGAATGGATAGTTAGTTACAATGTATCTATCTTCATAAACTAGATGAACTAAGTAATAAGTTTTTTATAAAGGACACAGTGTGTGTGTGGTGGTGTGAGAGAATTTTGTACTGAAATGAAGTAAATGATGATAAATGTTTTTCACAGAGACTGTATTTGAGGATACAATTCTTGTGGAAGACAACAACTTAAGGCATTGTTGTGCATATCAGATCTTATTTTAATTGTAATGAATCTTTTAACCACATTACCTTTGGATTTTACTAATTGCTAGCGATGTATGGTTTACTTCAGGGGACTCTCACTGCAATAAGGGACTGGTTTAGAGACTACAAGATACCAGATGGAAAGCCTGCTAACAAGTTTGGTCTTGGCAACAAAGCAGCAAACAAGGTAATTTTACAGTTACCTCTTCAGTTGCTATCCGAGAATCCTTTTTGAGTACTATTTTGTCTTGTTTTGTTTTTTGTTTTTAATTTATCTTGACTGCCAAATTACTATTTTTCCTTTCTCTCCTGATTGGTTCCTTTATCGATTCAGTCACTAGCTTTCAAGGGCCGCCCTACCCTCTGGCCTAGTAGCATAGTGCTTCTTGCAAAATGCAAGTGTTGCAAGGAGGCATGACAAGATTTGTCCAATTAAAATCTGATTTTCTGATTTCAAAGTCTTCAATATTTGCATCTATAATACATAATTAATATAAGAATGTCTCTTTATGGTAATTGGACTTGAGTGTAATAAGGAGTTGACTTAAAAACCAGCCAGTGGGATTGGGGTGCAGTCTGGAGGGTTTAAGGCAACGGTGAGGTACTTGTTTTCTATGCAGTTTATTTATTTCTGACTTTTGATACGTTTGATATGTCGGAGGAGTCAATATTTAGGAATAGGCACGCTTTAAACGCAATTCCACTCGGACTTGAATGTATTAAAGAGTTGACTTAAAAACCAGCCACTGGGATTGGGGTGCAGTTTGGAAGGTTTAAGGCAACGGTGAGGTACTTGTTTTCTTTGCAGTTCCTTTATTTCTGACTTTTGATACGTTTGATACATCGTCGGAGTCAATATTGAGGAATAGGCACGCTTTAAACACAATTCCACATGATCCACAACATGAAGGCGGTCGAAACATTTGACACACAATACACAAATCTACCTTAGCTGGGGAGTAATTGCAAGTCTATTCATGCATCAATGTGGAATTAGTGGGTAGTAGTCATGGCATGAAGGAAAATATAACTGCCACGTAATTAGGTAGCGAACTTTGCTTTGGGTTCTAGTTAGTTTTGGGTTTTAGTGGTTTCTTCTTTTTTTATCTGTCTTGTTTGAATGCGAGGTTTTATTAGTTTGACAGATGAGAATTATACCCCTAGTCTGTTTAAGCAATCATCCAACAGTTATGTGATTATTTAAGTATTTTGGAAGGTCAGGATTGAATAATTATTTAAGTAATGAAGGATTCTTGGGCTGCTATAACTCAAGTTTTAGGACTTTCAAGAGGATTTGAATTCAGATTCTTATCTTACTTATCCCCAACAAAATCATCTTTGCGATAGAACTCAGTGATCTACATTCCAATTTCATCCTATTTCTTTTTCTGAATCGTTTGTTGTTTCTTTTTATGGATAGGATTATATATCTTAGTAATTACCCTCCTAAGAGGCTTTGCGCATTGTTTTGTGCAGCATATTCATAAATTTCAGATTATAGACTTCTCTCTTTGGGTTTCTGCCCCTGGAACTTAAGTATTGATGCTCCAACTTCGACCTTATTACTTATTAGCTCATACTTTCCTCTATTTGTTGCTGGAAATTCGTATCTAGAGTTCGGTTATATTGTGGTTCGGTATTGTCAGTAGTATAACACCTATTGTCACAAGTTACCTTCGTCTGTCTCTGCGTTTGTTGTACTTTGTATCTAATTTTAGAAACCATTCGTATGCTGAACAGGACTATGCTCTTAAGGTCATAACCGAAACTAATGAATCATGGGCCAAGCTTGTCAAGAGATCGATTCCTGCCGGAGAACTGTCACTTGCATAGATGCATTGGTAGAATTGGAATTCCAGGCGTTCATCATCTTGCACTCATGGTGATTCATTAGAGATTTTTCCTTTTGGCGAACCGGTGATGCTGTTAAATGGAAATATTGATTCAATGTCAATTTTTTCGTCACTCGGCTGGACTAAGCACGGTGAGTAATTTAATAATAGCTTGGTTTTGTTACTGGGCACTTGAGCTTATTTCTTTATACGGTAATCATGCTTGGTGCTTAAGTAATGGTTAATTTACCATGCACTTCTTTTATCTTTTGAGCTGTTCTGTTTACACCCATATTGCTTCTCTCGACACCCAATTTACTCGAACGCCTTTCTCTGGACACCCAAAATAATGTACTAATCTTCTAAGAAGACCCTTCTTTTACTTTCAATGAAATAATATTTCGTTAGACACCGATTTTCATTGTATATTGGTATGAAGGCTTTCTCTTCGATCAAAATAAAGATATGAAGGCTTTCTCTTCAATTTGGCGATTGCGCTTTTGTTTTTTTTTTTAAAAAAAATAATAATATGGTTAGAACTGTGACTTGCAACTAAAGCAACTTAAGAAAGATTGGTATTTGGTTTAGCAATTTTTCTACAAGGAATTTTTGGTTCCTTCATCTGCAGTTTACATCATAGTCGATTTATAGAACTTCGTATTTCTAATCAGAACCATTTATATCATATACATCTGTAAAGATTATTTTTACAAAATATCAGTTTAAACTAATCATTTCGTCAATCAATTTCAACAAATAAATAAACAGTCCATAATACTTTTACTAAATACAATTATTTCATATTTTTTTAATTATTTTTATAAAGATAATTTTTACAAAATAATTTATAATATTAATAATTTTAATCAAAAGTTTGAAATTTTATACGTTAAAAAAGAACTCCTCTCATCCCATTAAGGAAGAGGATTCTTTTCGGATCCACTTTGTGGAGGGATCCTAAGGATCATTACATTCTAACCGTTTATCGTATATCATGTGGTTAGTTTTTGTTAAATATTATTTGTGTTTAATTTTAAATAAAAAAATCAAATAATTTTTTATCATACGATACACGATGAATGGTTAAAATGTGAGGGTTTTGCTAAAATTGAATCCGGATAAGATCCAATTCCATTGGAAACCAATCTAAACCCTGTTCTTCCCTTGGGCTTGTAAACGCACAAGGAGCGAGTCCGCACGCTTTTCCCGTACGGAATCAATGATCGTCTGGAAATAACCCCACGCTCTTCAAGTGCGCGTGTCAAACTATCAACCCACTTTCCCACCCCATCTTTAATATCAACCTTTTTCCATCGTCAATTCTCCGATCGACTTCAGACACAGACAGATTGTACAACAAAATCCCCAAAACCAACCCACCGCAAAGCTCAGGTTGGATTTCGGAATAATCCCCAGAGTTCCTTTTCAAAAAAATCCAAAAATCCCAGCTGTTTCAATGGCGGACACCACCGCAGCAGAAGAAGAGCAAGAAGCACCGCCGCCGCAGCCGCAGCCATCGTACTACACGGTGTTTCTGAGAATTATGAGCAAAAGGAGAACATGGGTATGTGTATTCGTGCTAGTATACGCCATCCTCCTAACTTCTTCATGGAATTTCCTCAAATCCTTCCTCTCCTGGCACAAATTGCAAGCCCAAGCGTCTTCGCCGTCGTACGGATGGCCTGCCCTTTACGCCTCGGTGCTTCTGGGGGTGGTTTTCGGGCTGCTTTCGATGTTCGCGGCGCTTGCAGTGATGGTTCCGGCGACTCTGGTGACGTGGATCGCCATCGTGGTTCTGCTGGCCTTCTTCGGGAAGCCGAGGAGGGCGTTGGTGGTTGACGGGAGGAAGATTACGAGAGAGATTGTTGGGATTGTGATGAGGATTTTGTTGAAGGAAGGGAATTTGGTGGCTGCTGGTTGTGCTGTTTTGGGGTATTTTGCACTTTTTAGGAGGAATGGGGAGTGAAGTGATTGACTGATTTGGTTGTTGGGGGTCTTTTTCTAATTTGTGAAGATTTCAGGGATCTGGGGTTTTGGATTTTGTAACATAACATTTACTTGTTTTGATTTTACTGTGGCATCTGACTGTTAATTACTTCTTGTGTTTATACATATCCTTCCTAAATTTAGCAATTTTATGGCCAATTTATAACAACACAGAAGCTGTGTGTGTTTTGGGAACTTTCGAATAGTTGTGCTGAAAAATTGAGCGTGCAAGGGAGTAAATAGCATTGAAATGGTTTGGGCAATGGAAGTTTGTTGATTTTGTTGTGTCTTTCTTGCCTTTAAAGTTTAAAGATATCAAACTTAGAAGCTTCCCCAGACATAGCCAACCCGACAGTATAAAACTGCTTAAAGCAGGAGGAGGGGTTGACTTACAGACTACCCGGTAATCAGTAACCAGCACTCTGTCTGTGCTTGCTTGCTGTTTTTTGGCTCCCTTAAACTGAACCGCCTGATTACCAAGAGATTACTACCGAATCATAATGTGAGGACAAAAGTGCCCGATGACCAACCGGGGACAATTCCAGTCTGGTAAACCCTAGAATATCGAATGCTAGTCAAGTTTACACTATCGAATTCAAGAAAACCGTCCTAGAACTAGGTACTTAACATAATATCGGAGACAGTTTGTTGTCCTCGAAGTAGGCTCAAAACTCTTGACCCATGTGCCGGTATTCTACACTAATCTAATCTACATTCAGGAAGGGAGAGAGCTTGATGCCAGAATGTAGTGGGTTGAAAAAGAAAGCTCTAACTACTAAGACAATCCACCACTTGCAGATAAGAATCATATTGATTCTAACTTAACCGATAAAAACGGTATATTTATAAAATAAAAAATATATATATTAGTAATTATATCATTTCCCTAAGCTTAAAGCTTCACTGCTTGAGAGCCGTTGAAAGTGCAATGCCATTAGTGCAAATGAAGTAGGGAATGATGCCGACAGGCAATGGAAACTTCCATATGCTAGCTAGTCATAGCATGTCACCTGTCTTATGGCAAAGCATCTCATCCTTTGGCCTTTGTGTTTGGTAATATTCACTCTTGCCTCAATGGCTCAAATACTTGCCAACTTGTCACGCGCATACACCAGTACAAAACACTGTAATGGTGAACAAATTACATTACTGCAACTTAATTTTGTTGGTAATTTTATTTTATGAGATGAATTGATTGGTTGAGGATGATACGATCAGTGGCACACATTCCCTCAACTGACAGATCAACATGTGTGCGAGCACAACTAATCCTAATATCTTCTTCACACGATTTTAGACTTACAAATGTTATGAGGGTGCATAGATATAGAGGTGCATTTGGGTAAGGTGGGTGGATAGTGTACTATTATCACAAAATAGTAACCTCATCGTCAATATTTTTTTAATTGTGATTAGGTTTGAATACTAAGTTATTTTTTTCATTCTTTAGTATAAATATATTGTTGCCTTCGTGTATATAATATCACAATAATGTGACAAGTGATAAGTAAAAATCGCCCATCACAATTATTGTATCTCATTGAATGTTGATTTTTATATATTATTTTATTTTGTTCTTATTAATCAACAATTTCATCTATAGCTAGACTAACCCTCACGAAATGCAAATACTAATTTGTTACGAATTAATCGGATTAAAGTTATAGGGTCATGATTCGCTTGAATCGAAATATCTGCAAGATTTGGATCACAACTTGTATTGATTAAACAAATTGTTAGAATTCTCAAGGTAACACGGCGGAAGTTATAGATAAAAGGGATACGAATGGTCACCCTTAAATAGGTTTCTAGAACACTAGAGAATTAAGAAAAAACTCTCAAATTTTGATAAATAATATGATAAGATAATTAAAATACAACCCTAAAAGTCGTTTAAATATTCTTAGCAAACCCTAACTCCAAATGAGAAAAAAAATTAACAAATAACAAAATATTAGAAATATTTAATCACGTTTTGGGCTAGTAAACGCTGGAATTTGGCCAATTTTTACTAGGCTTGTATCTTGTAGATCTCATCATTTTCTTTGAATCCATATGTAATGAGCTCAAAACTAATACATCAAACGAAAGTTACATTAATCCGAACAACCTAAAAAGTCAAAATATTCACTTCTAGAATATACTGGTAGCAAATAACCTTTTAACCCATCAATTACTAGGAAGCATGAGTTTGTCAAAAATAGTGATGAATTGCGCTCGGGGAGCTAAAGTGGGACCGAGAGCAGCATAACTCGTTAGTATTCGGCTTGGCACGGCAGGAATCGGCTTCGAATCACCAGGTAAGAAAAAATGTCGTCCTATTTGCCAGAAAAATTGAAAAGACTTTCGTTTTCACTTAGATCTTACAAGAGAGGGCTAGGAAGAGAGGTTCTTTGAGTTTTTGTGAATCCCCGAATCCCATGCTCTCGCTTCCGTACGCGTGCTTCTTATATGAATTATCAATTATTCAATCACTTTTCTTAATTAAATGTCGTCTTCTTCTTTTAATTTTCTTGTACATAAAATAATAGAAATTTTGTCATGTGTCATAAAGTGATCAACTTATTACAATATCGAGCAACCCCATCATATATGTATTCCACCAAAATATGTTTGCAAGTGAAATAATTGTCTATTCAACACAGATGCATCCCTTTTCAGAAAAGGAATGTTAATTGAATATATCTAATACCACGATGCGATATTGAAATGTAGTTAATTGTATAAACATGTAGTAAGTGCCTTACTTTTTAAACTGATGGAGATAATAATTTGTACCAATTATTTTGTCTGAAAATTAATGGGATGATGAAGATGATGTTTTCTTTTAACATGGATGAAAAAAGATGATTTTTTGGCTATCACACCTCTCATCTCTTTATCATTTATTTTCTAAAATCTACACACACAAAAAGTTATATAAAAAGGTGCGAAATCCCAATCGAAATCTCTAAAAAGTAGTGATTATTGTAGTTAATATTATTTAGCAATGTGATTGTGTAAATTTAAAAGTAGAATTCAAATAGGATTTGGGGGATGAACCTCTTTATGACTTGTATTACTTTTGAGGCAAGTAAAGAACACTTGATTAGTATAAATAAAGGCATAAAGCTACAAGAGAGCAGGTGCAATTCATAAAGTTTTCTCTTTCTCTCTCTTGATGTCTCTCTCCTACCCTCAACCTCTAAAATTTCCTTCAACAATAATCACATTTTTTTTAACAAACGATATTATCTACATTAAGTTGAAAGAGGAGGGTGGGCTAGTAATAATATGGTTCAAATTCATGTTTTGCGAGAATGGAACCTAAACACTTACAAGTGAAGAAGTATATCACTAGACCGTAGTGCTAAGTGTCAGTAACCACTTAATAGTAGGAATAAAATGATTAGGATTTAGGAGGGAACAATTATCAATTTTAATAAAGGCCCAAATTATGTACAACAATTAGGAGGAAGTAAGGAATCATTCTTCTTCCTTTTCTTTTCTTTTGGTAAAGGGAAAGAACCCTCAACTTCAATCCTTATTTTCTTTTTCTTTTTTTAAGTTAGACCAAAGATTTCTCCAATGAAGAACAAAGCATCTACCAACTCCAGCACATTGCCTTAATAATTAACAGTCTTTCACTTTCGTTCCTAAATTGGTTTTATTGTATTCTATACTTCTCCAACTTTCTTTTAATGTCTCATTTGTCTCCTTATCATCACTTTGGTTTGTTCACGTGACGTGCACCTCATCAAGATTTGAGGGGCAAAAATGTTAATATAAGGCCATGTATACTTCACGAATAAGAGTGTTGTTATGTCCATTCACTTATCGTATTTTCTCACTCAGTTATTAGTGTAAATGTTTATGATAAATACATACAAAGTGAGCAGCAAAAAAAAAAATGGGTGAGCGTTGGTAATGACACTCACGAACAATCTTAAACATTATATAAGACTGTTAGGGGAGTAACGATCTGAGGTTTTTCAGAGTGATGCTTGAAATGGATTCCAACAATGAATTTACCCTTTACCAAAAAATAAATAAATAAAATAAAAAACTAAAGACAGCTTGATTAAGGAGATTAAAAGAGAGCAATATATATAGTACTCAAACCAATCGAACCCTCACACAACATTTTTGTTTAAAACAAAAAATATTATTGTTTTCCGTCACACAATTTCATTTGTTTGTTGCTTAAGGATCCCTTTTAGTCTTAGACTATAAACCTTAAAACTTATAAATCTTATTCACCAAATGCCAATGTGACTAAATGCAATGTCAAATAAAAATACATTTACACGTGACATTATATAATTAACACGAAACCACATAAGTATTTATTATATAGTGAGCAAGTAGGTGATGAGAAGACCGGGTCTGATAATATTCCGAAATACCTCCCGCTTTGCAGACGGTCGAAAAACCTCGAAACCTTGCGCCATTCCTTTTGCATGTCCATGATCACAACGGTGTGCCAAACTGTTGGTGCACTGTGCAGAAATCTTGAATTCCCCAACAGCCTCAAGTGCCACTGATTTGCTTCCCGCTGCAGAAAACTTCAACTGTTTTTCTTTACCCCCGGCGTATGTAAAACGATCTTCCTCCTTAACCAACTTCCCACCGTAACACAGCAGCGTCGAAGTTCCATCCCTTTCTGTTGAACAATGGCATTTAACAACAAACGTTTCAAGCCACTCTGAAACTTGTCGCCAATTTGGGAATTCAAGGTCTACCATACTACATTTCTAAATGCTATATTTACACAAATTCAAAGGTCCAAAACTGCAGATTTTTCAATGAGTTCAACTAAAAAATTATGAAAATAAATCATTCTCAAAAATAGATAATGGGTAAAGCATAATGTAGTAGAATGCAACAACAAATCTTAATCTATAGGTTCGCCCGTGGCAGAGCTTACGATTTGGACGGTTACACTCCGTCCGTCACTCCTGCGGAAGAGAGGTTTCCGTTTTGAGTGTTTTGTTTTGGTTGAGTGTTTTGTTTTGGTATAAAATGAAGGAGGAGATAGTTTCTTCAATTAAATGTTATATGGTGTTTTGAAATCTGTGTCAGAGGGTTTCGTTGGGTGTCGTTAGGACGTAGTTACGTTTTTTTCTTCTTTCTAATTAGTGAAAGATAATATGAAATTTTCACAAACAAATTTGATCAAGAGAGCAATGTTTTAACTTTGGATGCGATCCTTAATCATCACTGTTTTTACTGAAATTTTATTGATTTTCAATTTTATCAAAATCCCTTTAACTTTGTATACCTTAGCATATTAAATTCCATATTAATTTTTCTTATAGAAGTTACAAATTATGAAATTTGTAAATCCCCATTTTATGGGATATCCTTTCTTCTTCTTTCTTTTATTGGAAATATGGGATATTATTTAAGACCCACAACTTGTGGGATATAAAAACTCAAAAAATTAATCTCACATCTATATATAGTTCTCAATGTCAAAAAATATATCCACCATACACATTCTCCATGTCAAAAAAATGCACCAATCTTATTTTTGTTCAAAAAAATCTACACAATCTCAATGTCGAAAGGAAAAAATGTTAAGTATCCACAAAAATATACTTCGACCTGATTTAGGGTACATATCAAAATTTAAAATTTTGGGTATAATAAATGATTAAAAAAGTTTAAAAGTATGGATAGAAAAAGATATTAAGTATATGAGGACAAATTAAAACTAAAAAAAAAAACTGATACAGATTAAAATATAGTTGTAAATTTAGGTACAAATTTAAAAGTAAAATATTTGATACAGAATTTAGCTATAAATACTATAAATATACCAATTGTAACGTAAATAATTTTTAATTATAAAACTTAAATATGCTGCATATAAATTTATTATTATTCAAATCATGACGTGAATAGAAACTAAAGAATTTTAATAAAAAAAAACTAGCATTTGCCTACACACAAATGTGTAAGAACACATTTTTTTAGAAAATGAGAGGGAGAGAGGGAGAACGTGGGGGAGTAGAAGGTTTTTTTTTTTTGGTTTTTTTTTTTTTTTTAATATTGGAGGTATTTTTAGATGAGATTTCAATAAAAATAGTAAAATTTGGACATGTGAAATTACATTATTGCCCATCATTTTTTTTTTGTGATAGAAGACTAATTTGTCTTTTCACCCTCTTTTGGTTGACAAAGAGAGTTTTATTAATTAGTAAAGATTAATAAAAAAAATTAATTAATGAAATAGAAAAATAAAGGATGACGATTAGAATCAAATTTTTCATTTTAAATTGTGATCAAAACTTCAACCATTGTACTGCTGCTAATTGCCCTACTTTTATCCGTTGCGTTGGTGAGATTGAAGTTGAACAGGACAAACCTGTTCAGTAGAAATATTAAAATTCAAGAAAAGCAGTGAAATCAGGTACTCAGATCTACACGCACAACACAACTCAGCAGCAAACAGCTTGATACCAACACTGCAACCACACCACCCCACACCACACCACCCCATACCGCCCCACACACCCACACACCCACCTCCCTCTCTCTCTCTCTCTCTCTCTCTCTCTCTCTCTCTCCATTCCATTGAAAAATTTTCCAATTTTCCATTTTTCCATTTTTGACTATTGTTTTCTTGGTTGAACATGTTAGCTCTAATATCTCTACCATATTCCCCACATGCCCTCAAACCTTCCCCCACGCTTGCTGCATAAACTTCCCTATTCTCCTTTTCCACTTAAATATATATCAGGACACCAATGTACATTTTTTAGCAAGAGAAGGATCTGGGTGTTCACATCTGGGTTCTGAGGATAATAATCTCATCTGGGCACCAATAAATTTCGTAATTTTATTGAAATTTAGCCAAAAGGGTGTCCTGAAATCCTTCAAATCCGCCGAAATTTTGGGGCTTTTTATGATCTTGGGTTCCTCTGCAGAGAAGAAGAAAATGGTAGTGGCAGGAAATGCCCTGTTCTACCCGATTATCGGATTCGCATCGTGTGTGGCCTTCATCTACATGTCTTTCGGTAACTTGGGGTCGAATTTTGGCAACCAAACGAAATTGAGTTTTGTGGGGAGGAATGGGACTCAGTTCATGTTGGATGGCAAGGCATTTTACATTAATGGGTGGAATTCTTACTGGCTGATGGATAATAGTGTGGATGAGCATAGAAAGCCGAGGGTCCGGCAGATACTGCAAGCCGGTGCGAAAATGGGCCTCACCGTCTGCCGGACTTGGGCGTTTAATGACGGCGACTACAATGCCCTCCAGATTTCCCCTGGTCACTTCAATGAGCAAGTGTTCAAGGTAATATTAATAATCCATGTATATTAATCTTTTTTTCTTCGTATTGAAAGTGTTGATGTGCTGTTTTGTGGGAAGTGGGAACCTTTGGATTAGGATTTCATTGAACATAAATTTAGAGACTTTGTTTACTGCGATCGAGTTCTAACCTATCTCTGCGTACTTGATTGGGTGGTGCAATTTGGGGGCTTACATAAGTGGTGATCCTGTTTTGCCATATCTATACATGAATGTATTATCAGTAAGGTTTGCTACTAAAGTAGTAAATTTACGGTTCGGTGTAACGAAAGTAGTAAAATTACGGTTCCATATCTAGTTATTTTTCGACATTCCTTATGTTATCTTAAGAAGACCATTAGTTAGCGATATTTCTCCGTATTTTGTTCTTTTTCATAACAGCTTGATCTGGTGGCAGGCTTTGGATCATGTCATTGTAGAAGCTAGACAACAGGGCATCAGGTTGCTTCTTTGCTTAGTTAATAACTTGCAAGCATATGGCGGGAAGACTCAGTATGTAAAGTGGGCATGGGAAGAAGGTGTTGGTTTGAGCGCTTCCAATGACTCATTTTTCTTCGATCCATCTATTCGCATTTATTTCAAGAACTACGTCAAGGTAATTTTGTTATGTTGCTTTACTTTCCAGGAACAAAAGGTTGCACTGCTCTTTGATTATACTTGGACAGCTCATAATCTTAATGGAAAACTGTTTATAGTAATGCCATTGATACATTTATTTATATTTTGAAATGAAGAAACAAAATTTGGTATGCGGTTAAACTTTGGGAGTCCTAACATTTCATAGGATACTTCAGTTCACCCAGAAGTATTTATGTTGCCATGAAGGTGAGGTATGCGGACAAAGTTTTGCTGCCAAGATGACGTACTAAACACTACTAGGTTTTACTTGCTGAACATTTGGTGACACATAACGACTAAGACTGCAAAACCTCATAATGTCCTGATCAATTGGAAAGATTGTACTAAATCTCCATTTGGATCTCATACAGAATCGTGTGGATAGAAGAACCTGAAATGTTTCATTCTTTGGCCTATCTAACTTTCTTATGCTTTCCTTTCCCCTGTTCCTACTAAGATACAAATGGAAGGATCTAACTGAGTGCCAGATTTTTTTACTCATGGTCACATGAAGTTGAGGAAAATTATGAATTTTAAAGCACCGAGCAACCATTAATAGGATTGTGGCGTTTAAGATCTATGAGATACATGTCAAATCTCTGGATTTTGGTAGCCATTTGTAAATATAATATTATGGAGGGCATGTTTAACTGTTGTGGATTCTAAAGTGTTTGAATGTTATGAGTTAAATGATTTTGTACCTTTGGTATCCTGAATAGGTCATTACTTTTCCTTCAGTGAATTGTGTCTCTACAATAACAGAAACCGCAAGAATCTTTGTTTTAATCAATTTTGGTGTTATGAAGATTTATAGGTTTATAGCCAATTCTAATTCATTTCCTTTTTTTTTTTCCTCCAGACTCTCCTAACAAGGAAGAATACTCTCAATGGAATTCAGTATAGAAATGATCCTACCATTTTCGCGTGGGAATTAATAAACGAACCTCGTTGCATAACTGATGCTTCAGGTGACACTCTCCAAGTATGTTTTCAACTATCGATACTGCCTTCTTACAATTATGAATATTAATTTTAAATTAAAGAAGATTTGAGTATTATTAATTTTAAATTAAATTAATAGCCATAACTAAAACTAATAAAATGGCTATAACTAACCATTTTACAATAATTTAATTAAATATATCTATTTATTATCATTTTTTAAACCGAATTTGGTATGTGTAAAACGAACCTCGTTGGGGGTGGGGTGGGGTGGGATGTGGTGGGATGGTGAGGGGGAGGGGGGCTCAGTAACCTCTGCTATTATAACATGAATTAATTGTATATTATAATGTTGCAGGATTGGATAGAAGAAATGTCAGCTTTTGTGAAAGCAATTGACAAGAACCATCTACTGACTGTGGGCCTTGAAGGGTTTTATGGTCCTAAAAGCCCTAAAAGGTTAACTGTGAATCCAGAAATGTGGGCATCCAGACTTGGCTCAGATTTTATTCGCAACTCCAAGATCCCCAATATTGATTTTGCCTCTGTTCATATCTACCCTGACCATTGGTAAGCTTTTGCATGTTTATTTACATCGCATGAAATTTCTCAAGTCGATATGAGGGACGTCACATCTTGCCAACCTGTTAGAAATCTTACGAATGCATGCACGGTCCCTGTCTATTAAGTACATAATCAGATATGGATACTTGAGGATATATAGATGTATCTTACCTAACTGAGTAAACGATGGAGATGCATATACCTAACTGGGGTCTTATCATAAAGGCTCAATTGAGCAAACAATCCATGCTAACCTTGGATCTAAGTCCACCTTTTTTAAATTCAAATCTTGAAAAAGGACCTTTATTGAATAAATGTAAACTAATTGTGATCCAATAGTTGACACGGATGTTTGTGCTCACCCATGAGTTTGACTATATATCAAATAAGGTTTATTATGTACCATTCTCTAAGTCTTTAATTTAGATATGAACGGGTGAGATGTACAGTGATACAACTCATCAATCATATTTTGAAACGGTATAAAAGAATGAACTGATTTAGTGGCCTATGAGAGAATAAACAACAACCAAGCCTTATCTCACTAAGTGGGGTTGGCTGTATGAATCCTAGAACGCCACTGCTCGGTTTTGCGCCAGCTCCAAGTACTCCATATCTTTTCTTATAGTCTTTTCCAAGTCTTCCTAGGAACTATGAGATAATAATTATAAATATAGGAACATGTTCATTTTATCCGTACTTCAAATTCAAATTATTGACCAGGTGGATTCGTGATTGAATGTGTGGTCAAGGTTACCATGATATCTCAAACTATTTGGCAAGAGTATTTTATGTAGTCTATTGTAGATTTTGTTCAGTGTTTAGTCATCTCATTTGCCCTATTTCATTTGATTCATTCTAGAATGTAATTCAGTCTTTTCTATCCTTTAGTTCAGCTCGTCCCCAACCTCATGTCTGTCATAATTTTGTGAAAGGATGTTTGCCCTTGTATATTCCTTATGGTACATCTAACCAGTACTCACTTCGTCCTCACTTTGTGGGTAGGTTCCATGATGAAGAATTTCACAATAACCTCAAATTTGTCTACAAGTGGATGCGTTCTCACATTGAAGACGGAGACAATGAACTGAACAAACCTGTCATGTTCACCGAATATGGGTTGTCAAACCAGAACAAGGACTTTGAACCATCTCAGCGTGTTAGGTTTTACAAAACTATTTTAGACGTGATATACAAATCTGCCAAGAAAAACCAGTCTGGAGCAGGTGCTTTAGCCTGGCAGTTTTTCGTTGGAGGAATGGACGAGTATAATGATGAGTTTGGGATAATTCCATGGGAAAGTCCGTCTGAGTATAAGATGATGATAGAACAATCGTGCAGGTTGGCTAGACTCAATGGACCAACTCAACACCAGCGAAATTTGAAAGACTTGTGTTCGCAAAGACAGTGAAATGCTTATTTTTGTCAGCAGAAAAATTTGTTTCCTTGGGGAGTTGGGGTTATATATTTACGGTTTGACAGTGTTTAAATGAGTTGTAGGAACTGCATTAGTTGTGATGTTCTCAAAGCTTTTCACGATGAAAGAGTACAGATTAACGGCCAAAAGAAGTCATTTGGAATTGTTGAATTAGGTTGCTTTGCTTGTAAGAAATGTTATCTGATACTTATAGCCAACCTGCATGATTGTTCTACTTCGTTTGATTTTTATTCACACCGCTTTCGTTCTGGTGGAATTTCGTCTTCATAACTTCAATTGATGCAAATTATACCTCATGTTATGCAATCACACGAAAATTATACGTTTCGTGGAAATTATTCCCATATGCCTATCTCACTCCTGACGTGACTTGTGTGTATACTGAACCGCTGTAACCGAAACTGAAGAGCATCTACTCATGCATACAACACATTTGGTACAATCTAATCTTATTTCTTCCTGACGAATGAATGCCACACATTCAAATGGACAGATTTCCAACTTAGAACTTGAAACGAGCATAAAGAAACTAATGATATTTCTTTACATATGTCGCCGGACTCGTACGCATTTGGTACAATCCGATCTTAGTTCTCCCCAACAAATGCGTATAACATATTTAGGTGGGCAGATTGCTGCCTTAGAACTTAAAACAAGCGTGAAGAAATTAACAACACTACTTCTTTGTGTATGTTCGCCGGATGCATAACCCGAATTTAATGGAATGAGAAGAGCAATAAATGGCTAAACATATAATTTCTGCAATCAACACCAATAAATAAATATTTATATAAAGCAGATTTTTCTTCATACATCTGAAAATGCAAAGAAACTACATCAACATTCAGCTACGTTTTGCCAATCTGGGCGAAGTCCTAGTGCCATTTACAATACCGGAGGCCTTCTCTTTGTTCTCCTTCCCCTTGCTGCTTTTACCCTTCAATTTCTTGTCCTTGAAACTCAGCTTATTCACCTCCTCTGCCACCTTCAACACGGTCTCCGCAGCCTCCTCTTCCTCCGATCTCCGGCTCCGAGTCCTCCTTGTGGACGCTCCCTCCGATCCGCCACTCAAACCCTTTGAGGGGCTCACGCTGTTATCTCTATCAGCCTCCAAAGCCACCTTATCAAACTCATCCACCAGCTTCTTCACAAGCCTCTTCCCCTTCACAACCTCTGCCTCCTGTTCCTCCTCATCGCTCTCACTGATCACATCCAAGAACCTCCGGCGTTTTGTCACGATCGGAGCCGGAGGGGGCGAATCAGAGGAAGCCCTCTTGCCGTTGGGCTGATTACGACCCGACCCATTTGCGGATTTCGCAAGCTTTTGCTTCTCATTCTCGATCTTCTCCCTCTGCGCGCGGAGTTTGCCGACGCTGCCTTCGATGCGGCCCTGTAGCCTGAGGCGCTTGAAGCTGAGACCGCCCATGGTCCAGTGGGCCTCGTTGGCCCACGAGAGAAAGGGGTCGAGGACGTCGGCAGGTGGGTCGACGCGGTGGTCGTTGAACTTGACATCGGTGTAGAAGCGGGGGCGGGGGAGGGTGTTTCCGAAGAACTTGGCGGGGCTAATTGTTTTGAGCTTCATCACCATGGCTGCTGAATGAAAAGGCTGAAACGTTGGTTCGATAATTTCGACAAACAGGTGGGGGGCAATAGGAAGAAGCGATATAATTAATGGATTTGGAGTTTTTCAGATTTGATAAGGGGGTTATAAAGAAGGTGGTGTGGCGGGAATTTTTGGGCGGCATAATTTTCGCGCTAAATATTTTCGAGGGTTTTAAGTTCTGATGTTATGGGAGGGAGCCAGATCTCCTAAATATTTTTGGCGCCATCATTTGGGCAAAATGCAGGGTTAGAGCCATCTCTAAATAAGATGTTGAAATGTTTAAATATTGTTAAGAGCGGCTTTTGAATTCGATACTAAATTAAATAAGATGTTGAAATGTTTAAATATTGTTAAGAGCGGCTTTTGAATTCGATACTAAATTAGGTTGCCCATTATATAATTTAAAAGATATATCAATGTACAAAAAAAAAAAAAATCAATTTCAAATCTTTTTGAATTAATTGCTAAATGCATTTTATTATTTTATTAAACATTTATTGTAATGGATTGAGTTAGTAAAAAATTTTAAATTTTTTAAAATTTAAAAAATTTAAAAACCAATTGATTTAATTTTTCTATAAATATCTTATCATTATTTTTTACCTTACACCATAATTTTATATTTTCTCAAATACTTTGGGTTGTAATTTCTTATTTAATGACACATGGTGCAACGAGACCGACTAAAAATTCTATCTGAAATTACAAATAAAAATATTTTTTATTATTTTATTGCCTATTGCTATGGCTATTCAATTTAGAGGTAGAGATGCAAAAAACAATTATTGTTCATTACAAGCAGTTACTATTCATTGGAAGGGATTTAATAAGCAATTGCCCTAGGGGCCCTTCCAACACAAGAAGTGCTCTTAAACATTATTAAAGTGCCGCATAGGTCATTCTGTTAAATAAAAAATTTATGTTCAAAATTTGACATCTCCAGAGAGATGCTCTTACCTTTTCCCTTTCTAGTTTTCTCAGTTATGGATTCAACAAGCTTTTTCCTACCATCTAAAATCAATTTTTTTTTCCTTGGATTATGAGTGCAAGACAATTAAGTTAATGCAAATAATAGAAGCCAATATATTATCTATCTCTACTAGTATAAAATCAAGCCTCTATTTTAATGAAACATGCTTGGACAAAAAAAAAACTAGGCAATAAGGAAAGGATAATAATTCCTAAGGGGATTTGTCAAAAACAAAATAAAAATAATCAAATTAAATACGAATGTGTAAAAATAAAACTGTATATAATAAAAGAAAATAAAGTTGGTGACACACAGCAAAGTGGTGCGAGCTGATCCAGTGGTATGCCCACCAATTGGAGAAATTTTTAGGTGTTCCCATCACCCCACATCATCATGGACACTTGGTGTACCCATCTAATCAGGAGATACCACGTTTTCCATTAAAGAATATTTCTGATTTAACTTTTAAGAAAATCAATTAAACAAACACTTTAATGAGAAACGTGACATCCCCTGATTGGATGGGTACACCAAGTGTGATGGTGATGTGGGGTGACGGGAACACCTAAAAATTTCTCCACCAATTGTTCGATAAAGGGTCCCACCCAACAAGCTTCAGCAGCTAACCTTTAGCTTTTTTGTATTTTAAATGACATGTCTAATCGTCATCGTTTTAAGCCAAGTTAAAAAATAAAATAAAAAGTAGAAAATAAAATATATAGAATAAATTTTTAATTGTAACGAGAACACAAGTGGTACACTACGTGTTTTAATAAGAATTGTGAGAAATCTTATTTTTTAAGTTATTAACTTTTTAACATATATATCTCATTATTTGTATAATAACACGTAATGTACATATCACATTAAAAAATCTCTTAATATATAGAGACCCGAGTCGCCATTTCATTGACCCTCCATTTCTTAATTTCGATTCTCCTCCATCTTCTTCTATCTCAACCTTCAAAACTTTAACCCCCAAACCCCGTCCACCACCACATCTCGCTGGCGCACCTCTCAGCCCCAATTCCCCTTCCTAATTCTTGTTCCAAAATCAATTACTCTTATTTAAAGTAGGATTTTTAACCCTAATCCCCGATTGAAATTTAAAGACAAAATTGGTGGATTGTTTGATATTGATTGATATAATAACTTGATTAATATGTATCGAAAAAAAATTGATTAACTGCCTATTTGAACCATTGATGACATCAGAATACGAAACCACATCGCGGCAATTGTATGGTGTAGTAAAATTAAAATTTGGAGTTAATGTTAGTTTATTGGTTTTCAACATTTGGTAAATCAATTTTTTTTCATCTAGAGTGGTATCTGAAGTCATAATTTTATGACATTTTCATATATCTGTTAAGGTTACTATTAAATCAACCGTTAACTGGTAACGTGACTTCCACGTGGACAATGACTGAACGTTACGTGAATATTAAAAAATTAATAATTAAAAAAAAAAAAAAAAAAGTGTTTGGCTGTCTCCTCCCTCACCCCTCCCCACCTTTCCTAGTTCCTCCCCTCTCGTCTGCACCCACCCTTCCCCTTCCCTCTATGACTCCACCCACCCAACTCTATTATTGCCAGCTCATTGTGAAGACATTTTTCCAAATATTGAGTTCATTTGCTGGCCTGGAATTCCACCAACCATTACTTGACACCTGTACACATTTTTGACACCAGTCCATCTTCAAAATATAAAAAAATATATATATATTGGAGTTTGGACCCCTAGTATCTCCTTCCTCTCTCTCCCTTCTTTTGGAAATTGAAAGGTCTTTTTTACTAATACAACTACGGCCTTTTATCTTCCCTCCTTTCGCCGTCTCTATGCACACCGGCAACCAACCAATCTCTAACCAAAACCGTCACCACCACCTGCATCCAAATATTCACCACTACCACCTGCATCCAAATATTCGCCACTACCACCGCCAAGATCACCCACTTGATGTCAGATGTTGTCCACCCACAACCAATCACTCCTACCACTATGACCACCCACCCGAAACTCTAATCTTTATCACCCAACTAAAATATGAATTTGGTACCATCTTCTTCTTCTCTAGGATGCCCAACTTAAATATGATTAAAAAAGATAAGGCATAATTTTGAAAAATTAACCTAGCAAATTCTTAGCATTCTCAGTAACAACCCGTACCGATTAAATTTACGGATTTTGGAACGAGGGCATTTTGGACATTTCTCAGGTGAAAGATAGTTTAGTGATTTTTTTGGGCCTTGATTGGTAAGCCGGGTGGGGCCATCTTCCTTTTTAGCCCCCGACCCTCCAATCTTCTTGGCTACCACGTGGACCCTTTTCTTCTTTTCCCCTCACAATCTCTTATTCTCTCTTCTCTTCCTCGAGTTCACTCTCTCTCTCTCTCACAACCTCATCTCCTTCTCCCCGAGCTACATCACTCACCCACACGATGACAACGACGGCATCACTATCACCATCACCATCACCCACCACAAGTGTCAACCTTCTCCCTCCCTCATTCTCTGGGAAGCACAAAGGCTACCCAGCCTTTTTTGGAGAGTCCGACGGCTTCGAGCCATTTCCCGACCACAAATGGACTTGAAAATGGTAAAATCATAATTTACTCTTAGTGGTTTTCATTTTTGTGGGTAGATCGCATGCTAAGGTGGAAAATCATAGTTAAACGGAGCTCGGGAAGCTTCGACTTCCTCCTTCGCGAATTTGGCCTGGAAACCGGGTTATTCCAACCTAAACCTGGAAACCCAGTTATAACCCAGGCCTTTGGGCCTTGCAAACCCGGGCCTTCGGCCCACTAAATCCAGCCCAAGTCTAATAGCCCTAAAGCCCAAACCCTAGGTCCTTCGGCCCTATCTAAACCCAAACCCATTTAACCCTTGGCCCAACCCATGTGGAACCAACCCAGATCCCAGGGCACACGTAGATGTTTGCCTTGGCTGGCACTTGGAGCACACGCACTGCCATCGGAGGTACTATGCTCAGCCACCGTCCATGGCGACACCGTCGACCCAAAATAACGCGTGGTGGCGTGTGCGGCGGCGAGTGGGGGTACCCGAGGTCTTCCTTATGTTTTTCGACGTCCTGAATCCGTTTATGACATTCGTTTCCTGAAATTCATTCGTTATGGTATAATTTTAGTAATTGGACCCTTTATGTGCTTAGGTGCATTTATTGTGGCGTTTCCGTCTTCGCTATTTTGCATGGCTCTTCGACGGCGACGTATCTATGAGTTGACCCCTTCTAAAATACATGATTTTACTATTAGAAATGCATACATGAGAAGCATGATTTAATGGTTACGTTTTATGAAACATTTATGAATAAATTGGTTTCATGCTTTATCGACTTTACGTTCTTTGTAGTATATATGATTGATGACTATATACTATGAACATGATTTAAGATATGATGTTTGAGCTGTTGAGCTCCGTTGAGATATATATACTTATATTTTGGAAATATTATGTTTAATGATTTTTGTGCTTATCTAGTGGTCACTATATGCCTACGGGCAAATGATACTTCTATATATGCCTTCAGGTAAGTGTTGTAGGAGCCTACGGGCGATTGATACTTATATATGCCTTCGGATGGGTGCTGTAGGAGCTTACGGGCGAATGAATTGTTCTAAATGAAAAGTTCTATATGCCTTTGGGCTATATTGATACCATTATTTAGCACACTATGTATGATATATGTTTTACGAAGGTTATATGGCATGCTAGGGTTTTGGAAAACCTATTACATATTGTACTATTGAGTTTTCATAAACTTTGGAGGTTAGTACGTCAATGAATAACTGTTTTAGTAGTACTTATATATCAACTTGGTCCACTCATGTTTTGTTTTGTGCCCCCTCAGGACTTAGAATCGAGGCGTACAATTCCGACGTCAGGGCACTCCCTGTATCGGCATCTTCGAGTCCTCTCGGTGTAAGACCCATCCTTTTGTTCATTCAATTTTATATTATTTCCTTTCTAGAGTCTCGAATTAGTTGTATGCTCTGAACATGTTCCACAATTGCATAATCATTGTAGCTAAACTTATAACTTTTATTTATATTCGTATTTCTTCATTCTACTCATGCATGATAGTATGGCTTCGTCACATTTGGGTGTCGGCTAGCACGTGTCTACCCTAGTGTTTAGAGGATATCAGGGTCGGGCGTGTCATTCTCACAACACCTAACATGCATGAACATTTTTAAAATCTTAATTGACTACTCTTGAATATGGAAGTATTTTTAAAATCCTTTAAAATCCTATTTTGACTACACCATGACTTCAAAGTATTATAAAATCCTCCTTTAAAATCTTAATTGACTACATATTGATTTTAAAATCTATTAAAATCATATGGAATCATAGTTTGATTACACCCTCTAAATTGTTGTTCTCGAAGAAAGTAGGGAGGAAGAAGAGATTAGTGGGGCCCATAACCCATTATGTTTTATTTTTAGTTCGTTAAGCGGTGGATTGGTGATGTAATGTGTACAAGTGTCAAGTCATGGTTGGTGGAATTCCAGGTCAAAAATTTCCCCTCATTGTGAAGTTAAGACTTTTCACTTACAAATAAAAACGAATACTACTAGATTGTAGTACTAAGAGTGTAGTTAATCAAATAAACCATGGGACATAGATCTTCTTCATATCTCATTAAATTCGATAATCATCCCATAAACTCATTTCGTTGTCATACCTCACATAAACAGAGATCTTGTTACGTCTCTCTATCTCTTGAACGATGATATTTCCTAATCATTACATTCCGAAAGATGAGGTACGGAGAGAATCCAAATTCGTAGAAAGCAGGTGGAAGGTATAAATAACTCTCTTTCCAATCCAATTATTCCTTCCATCAAATTTTGGTTAATGTGTTTCACCATAAGGTAGCAGGGTAAATTAGCCGAACGAGTATTCACACACAATGTGTTTCACCATAAGCTACATAGAACTCACTCTCAATGGCGTCTTCAGAGAAAATAAGTCGGTTCACCACTAAAAGGTCGCCACGTTTCAGTACATGGTCATCCAGAACACATTGGATTCCCCTTGCCCGTACCTTTGTTTCCGCGTACGATAGCGGAACGTACCTAGCAAGGCGCGAAACGCTCACACTTTCTCTCTCCTCTTCTCATTGGGCGTCCCACTCTCGCTTCGCTACTCCCTCTCTCTCTCCAACTCTCCTCTTTTTCTCCAACAGTCTTCCATCTCTCTCTAAAATCTCTCTATCTCTCTCTCTCTCTCTCTCTCTCTCTCTCTCTCTCCCCGCATACAATTCAAGACGGAATTTCAGAATTCACACTTGCTTTGAAAGGTTTTGATCAAGTTTTTTCGATGACTTTGATTTCTGGCGGTATTTTTTTATTTTCATAGGAAAGAATATTCAATTGTCTTTCTCTCTGTCTCCGTCGTTTTAAAGTTGTTTGGTCCCATCTGTTTTTCGAGGGATCGTTGTCGTCGTCATCAGTTGTGGATTTCTGACATGGCCTCTTCCGCTTCCGGAGAAGCCCTCAAACCCTCCGTCTCCAACAAACTCAAGCAGCAAGAGGTACTTTTTTTTTTTGTAATTTAATTTGATTTAATTTAACCAATTCGACTTTTGGGTTTTATTTTTTCTGGGTTGCTGTTAAATTTTGTGATGGGGTTTTGCGATTTTGGGTCGTTTGTGATGAACTTTTTGACTCGCGGGTTTGATTGATTGCCTTGCAATTGTGGGTTTAATTCTTGAATTTACTTGGAGGCCCTGCAATTTTTTTTATAAGTTATCTGGGTAATCTGGTGCTTTACTTCTTGGTTATCAACTACATGATATGTTTTTTCACAGTTTACTTTTCTGCACTAGTGGTTTATCTGTTTCTTTACCGAGTGTTTTGATCACTCACTAAAAAGCTTACAGTCTCAGCAAAAGCTGATTGTTTCGGTTAAAGTGTCTTCTTTTTTGTTGGCATTGAACTTTCAAGAGCTTTCGCAATGTAAATAAATCCACTTGTGATCGTCACCACCCGTTTAGTTCCATGCGGAAATGTGCATCGAACTTGTTATGATCGCTGTTATTGTTATTGTCACAATTACCATCTGCAAAGTTGTAAGCTTTCAGTATGGTGTTGCGTACTTGCTGTTAATTAAAAATACTGGTGTTGGTTTGACCTTTTATCGTTACCCTCGCCACTCGTATTATTGCAATATATTGCATTGTTTTCAATTTTAAGAATACCAAGTTTACATATGCAACGGAAGTTGCAAAGAAAAATAAATTCTTGTAGGTATGTATGTTAATATTTTAGTTGCAGTAGTATCGAACAATTTCAGCTTCCTTGAAGTAATTTTTCTCCCCTAGGGAGCTTGTTTACCAACAAAGATCAATTAAGAATTTTTTTTTATAATGGTATTGAAATTGACTTGGTTGGTAATGGAAACAGTTAAGTTTTGAAGAATGAGATGGAAGAATGAGTTAAGCTGTATTATCTGTAGTAATTTTACAGTAGATGATTATTAGTTCCCTTTTCTTATGTCTTATGTACCATTGCATGATTGTAAATTTGTACTACTTTCTGTAGGGTGCTTTGGACATGGACAGTGATGCTGGGAACTCATCTAGTGTAGTCGGATCAAAAGATAATGTTGATCTCCTAAAGAGTTCAACATCAGGATCAACCAATTCAAATGTTGTCAAAACTTCCAATTGTTTTTCATCTAATGATGATGATATGAGCATGGACGATGAAGAAGACGACGACGACGATGATAATGACTATGATTACGATGACAACGATGGTTTTCTGTATGATGTTGGTGATGATTTGCAATCTCAGTTTGATAATGTGGACTTGCCTCCTGGTGTAGAAGCAACTCTTCCCTGGTTGAATGATCCATCACCGAGTGAGAAACCATCCACTAAGACGCTAGCTATTTCAGATCTACCACCATGTAGTTCAACTGTTCATTGTGAAGCAAGTTCAACTGTTCCTTCTGAGGCAAGTTCTACTAAAGAACCGGCAGACAGCAATGACGACAGTATCATGCAAACGTCTCAACAGTTTAAGCAATTTGATATGGTGGAAGATTTCTCGGATCACCACTTTAGCCGCATGGGATTTTCAGATGGGCAGGTGAGTTAGTTAGTTGAACTTGTGCTTCACACCTGTCCCCTCCCGAACATTTATGTGTGAGCATGTGCGTGTCCACATCTCTCTTTATAGATGTTCCCTGGTCTGGCTGTGTGACACAGGCTTGAGTGCACACATAAACTCTGCATGTGCAAATTGTGGAGTGTGTATGTCTGTTTTTGTGAATATGGACTAATCTGTGTTTGTTTCTTGATAGCCACCCAAGTCTTGGGCTAAGCAAATTCAGGATGAGTGGAAGATTTTGGAGAAGGACTTACCGGGTGAGTTCTACCGATTCACTATGCTTGATTATACAGGTGTTGGAATATTCTTGTGTTTTTAGGTTCTCTGTAGTGCTACCGTTGTTTTCCCCATTAGAAACTTCACCTATTTTTCAAAATCAGTTCCTTTCCTTTTTGGTCATGTCATGGCATTAGTTTAGTAGGTTGGCTCATATCCTCTCATTTCAATTTTTCTTGCGCAGACACTATATTTGTCAGGGTTTATGAAGCTAGAATGGAACTTCTGAGGGCAGTAATTATAGGACCTCCGGGCACTCCCTACCATGATGGTCTTTTTGTCTTTGATTGTCTCTTCCCCACTAACTATCCTAAATCACCACCGGTGTGTATTTGGTGCTATTGCATTGGTGCTTTATTTTATATTTTGTCTATTGTAGATAATTTTGATTTTCTTTTGTCAGATGGTATACTACTATTCAGGTGGTCTTCGATTGAATCCAAATTTGTACGAGTGTGGGAAAGTTTGCCTCAGTCTCTTAGGCACTTGGAGTGGCAAACAAAATGAAAATTGGGTCCCAGGTCAATCAACAATGCTACAAGTTTTAGTCTCTATACAAGCTCTTATTTTGAATACAGAGCCCTTCTTCAACGAGCCCGGTCATGAGAGAACGTATGTTGGAGCAGAAGGGCGAAGGCATTCCCAAAAGTACAATGAGGATACCTTTATTCTATCTCTAAAGACAATGATATATACACTAAGGAGGCCGCCTAAGGTATGATTGCAGCAACCATCTCCTTTACAGTACACTCATCTTCTATTTGTATTAACATTTTCTGTTGTTTCTTGATGGAGGGTTGATTTACTAGAATGATGAAGTAGATTGTCTCTGCTGAACTTTGACTTGCTACCAGAACAGTAGGGAATTTTCTTTCTCACATTTGTGCTTTGTGGGGTTGAAACAAGTAGCCTTGCTGTATAAACACCGGTTCTGATCGAGTATTATTGTAGAATTTAGTTGTGCTAGGATGGTTTTCTCTGCTTGCTGTTGCTGTTAGAAAACTACGCTGTTACCTAACCCCCCAAGTTCCAGAATGAATCTTAGCAGCTTAGATGAAAAAAGTGAATAGGGAAGTCAGTTTGTATGCTATCTTTTGTTTTGAGAGGCGCTTTCTGTTTTGTATCTTATGTTTGTAGGTCCGTCACCTAACCAAGTGAGTTTTCTTGCAGTATTTTGAGGACTTTGTCTTGGGCCATTTTCGCGATCGTGCACACAATATTCTGGCAGCATGTAAAGCATATACTGAGGGCATTTTGGTAGGGTCTGATATCACGTCCCAGAATGCAGAAAAAAGTGGCTCCTCACAATTCCGGGCAACTGTAGCTAAGATGATGAATACACTCGTTACACATTTCACCAGAAATGGATCAACCGACTGTGACGAGTTTCGAGTTGGAGCCTGAATCACATTTGATTGGCAGCTGACTTGATGGGATTGGGAAGGTAATAAGATTTAAGATAAATTAGCGAGGTGAAACGAAATCATTGGACCTGCGTATGGTATTTTTGGTTTCCATCTGCTTTCCAATACTGGTATTTTGGAATTGGTTAGTTCATTTTTCAGTCTGTTTTAACGTTCGGGATTCTGGGGTAGTTCATGTACGCATAGTAGGATGGCGTGGATGATGAAATTCATGTTGAACTGCGACTTGGCTTATTGCTACGTTGATCTAATTGTGACCTTGTTTAGATGCTTATTTCAATCCTAGCCAAAACAATTTATGTCAATTTCCCACGTGATTGCGTGACGAGTTTTACTTTTTGATTCCTGTTGTACACAATCATGCGTAAATATCTCGTAACGTAAATATCAACTTCAATTCAATGAAGTGTAGGGTAAAAATATATTATAAAATTGAAACTCTTATCATACGGACAATTACCCTACCTGAAAAATCAGGACACTAATTTACCCGAACCGAAAAAATGATGGTCTAGGACCCAAGCCCATAAAACAAAAGTTGAATATCAGAGTCCGCAACGAATAAATTATAAAATAATAAAAGTATTATTAAATAAACTGAGATTGCCGAAATGGCTACAAAACCCGCTACATTGTGACTAACTTATTTTCAAACTAAATTACAAGCAATATTTATAGAGAACTAAACCTAAGAAACTCTAACTCGGATGGGTTAGGTCCAAATCCTAAACTAACAAGCAAAACCCAAATACTAAAATAAACCTAAATACTAATATTTTCAAATAAAAAATTTCTAGCGATGAACGGCTGTGATTTAACCCCTTAAAATACCGTCTCATTTTTTTTGCTTTTGTTGCATTCTCTAGTACATATATCATCCAAAACCCAGTGCATTTGCACTAGTTAGTATCTTTCTTTGACTTCCAAGTTTTCTGATACAAAACCTAGTAGCTACTTTCCATTTATTTTACCCCGTCTTGTTTTCATACAACCTGCACATCCGCGCTGTTCTCTCGAGCCTCGAGACGATTGAATCTTCAACATACAAGCTTCGTTATCATGGAGACTGCTAGCAGCCTAGGATTACCAGTCGGATGCCACTTCGAACCATCCAACAAAGAGCTTTTGCTTCACTTTCTTAACAACAAGGTGCGTGGTCTACCGCTTTCTTGCAACGCCGCGATTGAATGCAATCTTTATGGAAACGAAGAAACATGGAGGCAGTTGTTCGATCAAACTGGTGAAAGATTCTATACTTTTTCACCGTGTTAAAGAAGAAGACGGAGAAGGGTTCACGGGTAGAGAGGACCTCATCTGGAGGATGCGTTATATGGAAAAGCCAGAACGATAAGCCTGTCAAGGCTAAACTTGATCCTCGTGAATCGACTGAGACTCGTATCGGGTTTAAGCGAATGTTTTCCTATGTTCCGAAAGAGGGTTCGACGTCTAAGGCAAAAGGAGATTGGGTCATGTATCGACTTGATGATAGCTTTCTCAACAAGAATAACAAAGTAATACTAATACATGTGTTTGGGTTAATATTTGAATATTGAGCTAAACTGAAAGAGGACCCAAAGATGGCAAAACAAGATGAATCTACCCGAGGCCCAGCGTCAAGCCTAGAGGCAAACTGAAGCCTTCTCAGCCAAAACATAAGCCACGTGTTAATGATGGAAATGATAAGTGATGAAGACTAACTCACAATCAGCCAAAAGACACTTTCCAGTGGCACTACAAGTAAAAAGCTGATGACTCACTACCCTATAAGAAGCTTTCGGGCAAGAGCAATGCCCTAACCCCTGGGGCCAAATCGCCTATAAAAGGAAGAAGAGACAACATAGATAAGGATACTCAACCAATCAAACAAACAAGCATACAAACTCTGTTCCCAAGCCAGATTTGCATAAAAAAGCTGAAATCAACCTAGATTCAGTCCTTTTAGTGATAGTTCCTTGAAAAAGCTATCTCTTGTCTAATATAAAAGCTTTGCTACCTCTCTTAGTGTTATAGTATCGATTCCGTCGTGTAAACTTGTTTACCATACATCCCTTTTTTTGTTCTTTATTAATTTCCCAAACTCGTTTGTTCATGCATGTTCGTCATTGAGTGGTTTGGTTTGCTGCAGCGGTCTTTCATAAATTTGGTTCCATCTTTCGTCAGTTTCTGTTTAAAAAGGGTTTATTTATTTTTAATACTACTTATGAATACTTTACGTAACTTTTTCTTGTTTCATTAAGGTTTTCATGAATCCGAATCACCGTTTACTAACGATGTTGTTCTTTGTCTGAATTAATACATATATAGATTATGAATCTAAATATCCTTACATTCAAAGTCAAAAAATAATTTACGATCTGAATTTTTCTTATCTATCATTTTGACGAATCGAGTTATCTTTCAAAATTTAAAGTTTCTCGGTTGATTAGTGATTAGCTTTTAATTGAATTTTCTCCATAACCAGTTGATTAAGAACTATTTCAAACATTCTTTGTGTGGTAAATGGAGGGATTAATTATGGGGGATTGATTCAAATGATTTATTATATGTTGATTAAAGTTAAAAAGCAGCTCCCTTACCTTGTACGTGCGTTTCATGTTTGCAGGCAAACTATCTTCTTTGTCGCGTAATAAATAAACAAAAGTTACAAACATGGAGCCAGCCAAGACTGATCAGAGGGAATGTCAACCAGGAGATGCAGTCCAGTATTGTCAGTGAACCATACCATAAGGAGCAGAATGATGATGATGATGAGGTGGATGTTGGCAGTGAAATCTTAAAGCTTTTAGATCAAGACTAGAGCACTACATGAGCAGCAGAATTATGGAAAAAGAATTTCAAGTGACTGAAGCTGAAGAATTCATGAACCACAACATATCACTTTCGTTAATTGTTTTTCAGTGGGTATTGGCCCAGTCACCTCGCCTATTTTATTTTTCCCTTCATATTATTAATAAAAACTAGTAGTGAGGGGACGGGCGGGAGATTTCTGGGTGCAACGGTCCTTTCTTCTTTGGGAGAGGGTTGGTGCCTCGCACACGATTATTGACAAAGAGCTAATCTCGCCTAATCTTTTTCTAAATTTTTTTACCAAACTGAGATCATTACAATTGAACTATTATTTACTTTTTTGTCACTACTACTAGAAAATACCATTTTACTGACAAATTCTAAGGTGACAAAGCAACCAAGCCACTGCCTATGAGTTGCACGCTCATTCTTCAACAGGCACGCAGTCAGAGCCCTGGGCTCCTCTCACTGCTTGGGAGCTTACTGTTTCATGTTCTATTTCACTCCCTATTCCCTAATGGGGGTTCTTTTCACCCTTCCCTCATAGTACCACTTCATTATCTGTCACCCAAGAGTCTTTAGCCTTGCAAGGTGGTCCTTGCTGATTCACATGGGATTCCACGTGTCCCGAGTAGTTTCATTTCTATCACCACTACAACAAAATATCATATTCATTTCTTCAAATTTCGTGGGTGGAACCCAACTCGTTTTCTGAGCACTGTGAGTGGAGCCCACCTTGTTTTGCATGTCATGGTTCACCTAATTCTACGTGAGCTAAGTTCATCTAGTTTTGCATGCGTCAAGCCCACCTAACACCCTTGTTTTTTGACAAAAATGCAAATTTTTTATTTTTGCCAAATATTTTTCTAGAGCATTAAGTTAAACTTTTTAAGGAATTCGGATGCACTTTTATAATTTATTGAGCAACAAATGTATATTGAGTAAAATATTTGAGCCGGAAAAAAAACACAAGTGAAAAACATAGTAGTGAGTCTCAAAACATTGTTAAATGGAGTTTGATACTCAAGAATCTCAACAAAAGTCTCACCTTAATTTTCAAAACTTCACAGTGAGGCGAAGATGAAATTAAATAAATTGAATGGTGATTTATGTACGAATTTGTAAAATCGATTGAAAACCGTGAGTCTTAATCCACTTTTAAAAAAAAATGCAGATTTTTTATTTTCTCAAAATATTTTTCATGAGCATTAAGAAAATCTTTATAATGTATTTGAAAGCAGATTTACGATTTATTGAGTAACAAGTGTATATTTTGTATAAGAAGTCATTTGTTAACCTTTTCACTTTCAATTTTTGGTTTTTAATTCACTTTTTTTGAAATTTGAAAAATGAAAAATGAAAACCAATAAATAAAAACTCATGGCCAAATTTTGAAATCTCAAGACATCAGGGTTCTTATTTTTTTTAATTTTTAACTGAAGCTAGTTACCAAACAAAATTTCAGTAAATGAATAAAAACAAAACAATATGATTATCAAATGACCCCTAAAATCTACGATGTTGCTCATCCAACTAACGTAATACACTTTACTTTTGATTTGATAAAAAAAAGTTCCACCAATTCCAACAAAATTAACTTTTAAATTTTATCGAATTAGATACAATTGCTTTATAGCATATGAAGTTGGTAATGGCTATATTGACCATGGGATTATCCTTTTTCTGTTATTTTATTTCCATTTTTGTTTTCTTAAAGGTATATTAGATACCAACAATCCAATATCCTAGTGGATAAGAGCGATAGATTTTCATCCATGCACATTCTGAGTTCGAAACATCCCCTCCCTTAAATTATTGTAATAATTTCGAACTCTCTCCCCTCACTCTACTAATAGTAAATTTATAGAAAATGGAAAACACCAATCATCCAGTGGCATGCAAGGTAAAGCCTTGGCATTGATATCCGGCAAATCAGTCACCAGACAGCAAAACGACGGCGAATAATAAACACAAACCGTGAAATCAACTGCAAGCTTGTACATTTTTTACTCAAAAAAAAAAAAAAAAATCGATTAAGAACAAAAGGTTCTACAGAAAACCTTAAACAACATGCATGCGCCGCGAGTTAAAGATAAAAATGTTAAGACGCCAAAGCTCGGTTACATTTGTACAATCAATTAACAAAACAAATTTGATGAAAAGCAAGCATATCCAGAAGCAAAAATTGTAATGAAAGAACAAAATTATTTACCAGAAACGGATGCGTGGTAAAATCACTGATTGATCGAACCTCAACGGCCAAAACATAGTGCATGAGCAACAACTTTGTATTCCAATCCAGCAACGTCTCACTTCCAAAATGATTTGAATTTAGTCCAGCTGGAGGATCTGAAGACAAAGGCAGCTCGCTTCGTTGATATTTTTGTCACTGTTTTCTAGCTCCACAAAGACAATCTGCCAAGAAGCACATAAATGTAAATAGATCATATTGCCAATTTCCGCCATTGAACTTGTTAACAACTTGAGCATCCATTCATGAAAAACTGCCTAGCACTAATGTGTGAATTTCGAGTTACAGGGAGGCCTAGGGTTTACTAGCACCCATTACACCAATGAGTGAGCTTGTGAGCATAAGGTGGGTTAGGGTTTACTCGAGTGTTTTAGGGTGAAGAAAACGTGTGCCTATAGGGTCTAGGTATTGGTGAGGTGTATGAAGAGAGTGAAAATGTGTTTTCCTCTTCGATAACCTTTGTCATAACTTCTCATTTGTTTTATGAAGGAACAAATTTGACGGTAACACGAAAAAGCCACAAAAAAAAAAAAAAAAAAAATACCTCAATGGAGAGAAGGAAGCTCTATGCGTCATTGGAGGGTTGTGTCTCAGTTAGCTCTGAACTCAGCATATGGTGAAGAAGAACATCAATTCTCTGGCTCCGAGTTTTGGAGCTGCACAAAACTCAAGATATGAGTTTCGACTATCTATAACACTTTAAAAATAGGCTTAGCTACCAACTTTACGCATCCACAAATTTCTTGAAATACATACCCCAAAGGTCGACGTCGATCTTTTACTCCTTCCTCTTCCTAAATAAATAAAACAGGATACAACTTAATCATTCAGGAGTACTGAATCGTTAGTGGTTACATGCCAATTATATATGACCCATGATAATAGGACAAAAAAAGCAAAAGGAGCAATGAATATTGATGGAGAAAGGTAAACCATAAGTTTCTAAACCATTTTTTCATCCTAAAAATTCAGGGTTGGCATGAGATAAAAGTATTTTAATGCTCGGAATACATTAACGAAAAACTCTGTACAAAAACCAAATTATGTACCCAAAAAAAAAAAACTCCGTACAAAAACCAAATTATGTAAAAAACTACTTTTGCTGGTACTTTATAGAGAGCATCAAATTTTTTTGGATGAAAACAAAGTAACCAGCTTTCAAATCATCCATTTCATGCATGAACAAAATTGGGCAACATCAATATTTTAAGCAACATAGTGGTGGTATTAATTGGTTTTTATTTGAAAATGTACATTCGATAGAAGTTTACACAAGGAGTCCCAACGGCAGGAATTAAGGGAAACCAGAATCATATGAATAATAATAAGCCCAACCCCCACAACATTTTTAAAGTACCCTTAATCCTACTTTTGTATACTAAAAAAAAAGTTGATTTCCAAATAGAGTTACATGAAGAAATAGATGCCACGCTCTCCTGTTCATTTGTATTCCTATAGAAAGTGAGATCTTTTTCACGAATAGGTGTCGGAGTTTAAAAAAAAAAAAATTCTTCAACATGGAAAATAAATTTCACAAAAGATACTGACCTTCCCATTTTCTTCACTTTTTTCTGATGACTCAAGATCCATTTCAGCAAAGAAAGCCTCCAGGACAAAAGCCACGACCTGAAATTACATGGAAACAAAACACGAAAACTCAAACTTCCTAGTTTAAATTCTGTAATTTCTTTAGGGGAACTGAGAGATGCATGACGATACACAAAATACCCATGCTAAGCACAATGCACACAGGGTCTCAGACCACTTCATTCAATCATCCAATTAAAGTTTCGTACAAACGCCAAGATCACATCATTGATTCGTACAAACTCCAAGATCACATATTTCTTGACTAACTTAGAACATTTATTAATCTATTCATAATTAAATAAAAAACTTACACTTTTAACAATATTATACATATACAAGTTCTTATATAATGAAAATGAATGTAGCGGGAAAAACTAGTGCCCCTAAAACATAATGTTGTCGGATATACACCTTAGTTTCAAATCCTTTAGTTATAATCCAGAAAAGAAACATACTGAAAAAGAACTTGGTATTTCCCTTTGCTTACTGTTTGGGTTTATATTATATAGGACTATATCCATGGTTTGAGTTTATCACAAACAATTTTTTCTTTTATGGGGGTCGTATGTGGGTATCAATTTACAGTCCTCTACTATGCCAAGTGCATGGAAATTAGCTGGTCTAAAAGCCCTGCTCAGTTAAATTTCGGGTTGAGTCAGGTGATAGCAACCTGTTCCCCTAATCATCATAGAAAATAACTGACTATGATTGTTGTGCTCTTCAAATAAGTGGGTGCGTGTAACAGAGTATTGTGCATCTACAACACATGAAACTAACAACAGATGAAACACTGAAGTGCGATTTTGGTAGCTCACCAAATTCAATAGCAGTAAGACGGTTATAAGATAAAAGCTGACAAAATATATAATGCTCCACCAAGTTCCTGTTAGTTCCTGATAACTCTGAAATGGTAAAACATATATGATTAGCGTCATTATAGCAATTATTTCATCTATAATTTGGTAAAAATATGATACAAAATTGATTTAATTTTAGGATGATCCTAAACCATATGGTTCAACAAAAAACTTCATCAACAATATGTACTTTGAAAATGGTTATAATATTATTGCTTAAAAAGTGCTCCTATTGATTCCTTACAGAGCAGGAATGTATAATAACAAGGGTATGCTAAAATTATACGAAAGTCAAAAACCTAGAGAAGTGTATAACCGATGAATGAGCAATAACCGAACAGGTTCTGGTGTATCATAAGAGAATGAGGTATTCATCGGTTCGGGCGTATAACCGATACATGTCAAATTTATTTAACTGACTAACAATGTAATTTTTCGTAGGCTATTACTTTATGCATTCCTAAAACTAAAAAGTCTGAAAAACACTGCCTCACGTGTAAACGAGTTGATCTACCTCACTGAGCTATATCCATTGTGATACATATTTTATCATGTAGATAATTTCTTGTCAAGATGAATATTACACGATCCAACATTATATCTCTTCGATACGTTTGATAGGTCCCATTGGTTTCTGTTTGTGATACATATTTTATCATATGCAATATTACTAAAAAGAAAAGAGAAAGCTGAGACAATTTTACGTACCTCCATCCATACTTGCCAGTTTCCCATGACTAGCAAATTGAAAAGTGTTACCATCCCATTGGGGTAGTCATTGAAGTTGAAAAGTAAGTAACTGATTTTGTCAAGAAATTCAATGAATCGACATTTAACAAGCAATTTTCCCCAGAGTTCTACAGTATCTATGCCATCTTTTATCAATATTCTACTTAAGGGCTGCTAAAGAAGATAAGAGCCATCCTGTTCGATATTCTATTAAATATAGCAGGTTTTATGTCAACAGTTCCATCAATGACAGGATACTCATTCTCATAAAGCTCAGATCCTTCCAAAGAGGTATTTCCATCATTCACCATTCCACCGAATATCTACAAATTAAAAAGGAAAGAAGTTCTTAGAAACAGATATAACATTAGCTAACAGATTGAAAGTTAATATAATTTCAGAAATGTAAGTATATTATCAATGGGTTTGGAAGATGTCATGCCATATAATTTCTAATGCATTCATTAACCACTGTCTGCCTCAGAAAGGTGTCCCTCGAATAAGCATGGGCTAAAGTGAACTACTCAAAAACTACAAAGCTAGTACTAAAGTATAGAAAGTGCACTATGATATTAAACAAAGGACTTTCAAAAAGACAGCTTGAAAGGTGTCTATTAAAAGTTCTCTCAAATGTATTGCATCTAGACATTTTCAAGTCCCTCCATCTAATTTTTGTAGTGCATACCTAACAAATTTAGCCTAACTTCCATGGAATTTAATAGTCCCTCGTCCAAACGCACCAAGGATTTGGCCGAGTCAAGAGTACTAAATAATAAGCACATAGGTTTCTCTTCTTTTATCCAGATTTGTTCTTTGCTCTTTTGGGATTGGCAATTTGTATTCTCCTTTTGGTTTTAGTTTAATTTTTGTTATATTTGTTCTGGACGCTTCATTACAATACAAGACACCATTAGCGCCTATCTGGAATTGTGATATATGAAGCATATTTGTTCATGGTACACATATTATACTTTTTTGTTTTTCTACAACCAAAAAAACAACGGTGTAACTGGAAATCTGGAGTGCCTTAGATTAATGTTGTGGTAGTCAATGATTTCATTCGCAGACTTTTGGTGTCTACTTTAAAATCTTAGAGTTTGGCCAGAGGAAACCTTGTTTTCTGTTTTTGTTCACCTTTTTTATTTTAACGAAAGTCTTTTCATCAACAAAGTTTCAAACGCAAGTTTAGAGAACACTGTATTACCTGTACACCAAGTATACAATAGATACACAAGACACAGAATATGGTTCCAAGGTATGGCATCAAACTCGGTATGAGGGCTAAGAAGGTAGCTACAAATGCCCGGCAGCGCTGGATATGCATCAGGAGCCTAATCAATCTTAACATTCTTGCAATGAGAAGGTAGCGAATCCTGATAACAAGAAAACGAGAAATTCATTGAAAAACATTAGGACCGGTACATTGAGGAAATATAAGAAAGCTAATAGCACGGAGTATAAGAATTTCATCCCCTACCATTCTCCATTTGAAAGAAAAGTTAGTCCTTCAGGAGCCACAAAAGTTATAGTTTCCCCAATAACTGCAAAAGTAATAACCATTTGTCGCTGAAGTACAATACAATCTAATAATGCTAAGAAAGATACATATAAAATCCAAATTCAATTACAACTAGAAATCGCATACCAAACATAGCCTCAAGTGAATCGCACTAATAGGTAAGTGATCTATTAGTCATCAACTAATCAATCCTACAATTAAGTGCATCGCACTAATCATGACAACAGTGAGGCATATGCAAAATAATTTGCATCGGAAACAGAGTCGAATTGTATATCGACCAATACTTAGAAGAGCTTTATATGATTGGAATTATTTTTAATAACAAATATCATTATAAAACATTATAGAACAATTTCTTCAAAAACATTTTGATGATAAGGACAGAAGTTTAATATTAGATCAGAAGAAACAGGGATGTGGCTGTCCCGTACAGGTTACCTATTATCCATGTCACCACAAAATCAAAGCGATTTTGGCCATCCCTCCAATAGTTCTCAAATCCAAAAGAATAGACTTTCAGAGCCATTTCCAGTACATATACCCACCCTGTGGGGCACAAAGCAAACCATTTGAACAAGTTAAAGCTGAGGTCCTCAAAAATAGCTCTCAATAACTGACTTCACCCATTGGCCTAGTGAAGAACCAAAAGAAAATGCACATGATCGTAAAAAATTACAAGATAATTTACACATTCTGTAGATTTGCCACCAGAAACTGGAAATTGAAGTACTTTATTGGTTGAAAAACATGAATGTACTAAACTTTGGATGCAAATGACCTCCAGCCACAAGTTCTAGAACATCCTACAATTTAGCTGGCTATAAATATCTTCCAAACCAGAAGTAAATTTTGTGTGGCAACTATATGGATCATTATTCAACTCCTATTCCAATAAAGACAGTACCAGAAGAATTATTGTTGTCGCAAGCCCTTACCAAAAACAAACTCCGCCACTTGCCATACCTCTTGAGCAGTACTGTTTTCTATATCAAGCTGAACGCCCAAATTCAAATTAGCATGCATCTTGATAATTGACTTATATGTAATCAGAGCAATTAATAATGAGGCATCAAATTTTCAAATGATTCAAATCATGGTTAACAAGAACGTGGCGTAACATTCCATGTAATTTTGGTTCTCAAATATCTTTTTCAATACCAGAGAGCAACTGCACAAGCATCAACGTTTCTCTCAAGCTTCATACCAGAACCAATCATTATATTTCCCATGTACGTCAAAGCAAAGTTGATGTAAATAAAAAATAGTCAAGTCCTTCTTATATAGTGTGTAGAAGATTAATGATACTTCAATCATTATCAGAGCCGATAATCTAAAGTGAAATCTGATAAGGACCTGGTATACTACAAAATTATTTAAAAGAAAAAACTGAAAAAGTAAAACTGAAGGAACAAATAAAAAAGTTGGAACATTTAAAAGAGGTTTTCCAACCACATTTAGATTTGGGGAGATGGGGGTTCCACCATCCCCTGAGATGGGGCACCCAAATGTCGACCAAGAGTATTGCCATGAGCTCCTTCCATCTTATATTTCCAAGTACATAGCGGATGTAGGACTCAACATATGAGCATAAGATACACATAAACTAGGGCCATGACAATGTCCCTTGAGATGGAGGCCTTGTGCCCCCTAAAGAAGAGTGGCTCCGAAGGGGTGGCCAGTTTTTATATGACACAATAACAACTCCAGAACAAGAAGTTAGCAGATTAGTATTAAGTATGATCATGTCCCTTAAACCCGTAAACAGTCTGTGTATTGGGTTAACCACAACTTGAATACAACAAGAATGGGTGCGATCAGTAATCATGTGGCGTTGCCACGAAAGGTAGATGACCATGTTGCGTTGACACAATTATAACCTATAGTCTATTATAACTTGTCAATTTAAAATTTCAAGTTATATTTATTATAGTACACATGCAAGTGTGTGCAAACAAACTATGATTTCTATAAAGCACTAGTGCAAGTTATGTTGAATTTCAAGCCATACCGTTGTTTCTACAATAACAGTAGCCAGGTTGAGTATGAGTATGAAGGATATTATGTATCCAAATATGGGACTCCGTACGAAGGCCTTCAACTTTTCGGAGAACAATGAATGGTAGAATGAAGGGAACTTTTCAAGCAAAGAGGGCTGCACCCAAAATTTAAAGCATCAAAAGTGCAGTATAAGAGCAGTTCACCATCATATAAAATAATAACAAGCAATTTTCTTGTGCTTTGGATCTGAATAAATTCAACTTACAGTATCCTCCTTCGGGAATTTTAGGGCAATGGCATTGCAAAGATCAAAGAATTCTTCTAAGTTGATCTACCAGTGAAACAAATAAACATCCAACAAATAAATCAGGGACGTGGAGTCCACAAATGATAATAACCACATGAAACTTCGCAAAAAATGGAGTTGCAAAACTTGCAAGACATACATGATGCTAACATGAGCTTGTATCAAAGAAGGGCAGTACAATGTAAAATAATAATAACATATCAGAAAGAGGCCATCAAAGCTATTTTAAACCAATCATATGAAAATTTCAAATTTATACTGCATAAAAGATACTGAAAATAGTCTAAATAAATGCCTACAAGCAATTTAATCTACCTTGAAGTCTCCACTGTCATCCAGCTCATCAAATATCAGCTGAAATTCCTCTCTCGTCATTTTTGGCAAAGTCCTAAAAACAATTTAAACAAAGGCATAGGTCAACATCAGCAAGATCAATAAAAAGGGCGACCCCAAGCCAACAAGGCTCCCCGCTTTGCAAGATCAATACGACAAAATATTAAACACACACACACAAAACGGTTCACTCATGGAAACATTTGCAAGACAATGTATCACTGACACAGTGTAATAAGTAACTAGTTGATATCTGAAGCAAATACAAAACAGGCACGGGACCAAACTATTGCAAACTGTTTTAACATTGTTGTGTAACGGACCTGGGTGAGCCCACAACTAAAACTGATCCGACACAGATTTTGTAAGAGCAGCTCAAAATATGGAGAGCAGATAACTTAAAAGAAATTTAAAAAGTGCAAATGCATGTTAAAAGCTCAACAAGCTATTCCCAGGCCAGAAATAAACTTCAGGCCTCATTTGGTGTCTAGGGTTAGCTTGAATTGGATAATTCCCTAGGTTCAATGAATGTTGAATGAATAAATGGATGTTAACTTCCATAGTTTGTCTAAGTTGAAGGTAGAAGATGGATTGTCATCAAAGAAACTTGTCCCTTCAAATCCCCAGAAAAATGGTAGAACTGGGTGGGTAAATTTTTTTTCATGACTAATGGATATTCTACTTTCTACTTGGACAAACTATGCAAGTTGACATCCATTTCTTCATTCAACATTCATAGAATCTAGGAGTTATCCAATCCAAGCCAATCCTAGACACTGAATGACGCATCAAAGTAATATTCTCAATCAACTACTTCTCAATGTATCTGTTCTACTTTAAGTATCCTCTTTCGCATTCGACTAAAATGACATTAAGATAAAACATGGAACATTGACAGTATATAGATGAGGTTGGACCATGGATACCTGTACTTATTTAGTTCCTCAAATAGTTGAATACACTCATCCTTATTGAGATACCCTACATTCTGTCAAGCACAAATTGATGGAACACTTAGACCACTTAAAACATGGAACACATTAAAAGTAGAAGTTACGTCAAACATAAAAACCACACTAAAATACAGAAAAAGCTTCCATGTAAGTGTACTGTATTTGTTATGATTATATTTTACCTTCAATTCGAAGTAAAAAGTCAACTAAGTTGTCATAAATGAAATAAACACTGTTTTGTGATGGGCGAAAGACAGAAAATCAATAACAAGGATGGCAATTGGTAGAGTTCAAGGAAAGATAACCCAAAGAATAAGGATCATCACCAACTGTTCATATTCCACCATTAATGTGAATTATTTATCATTCTGGCTCATAAATAAATTCCATAACCCACATGCAGGAGCCCTACAAGAACACAGGAGAAACACTTAAAGCAGAACTACAACCTAAAGCTCAACAGATCTAAAACTCATAGGGGGAAGAAGAGAATAGAAACAAGATTCATCAACTCAAAGAAAAATCAAAGGAACATTTTCTACACTGTTGAAAGATCAATAGTTGAGCGGTCACTAAGTATAGGGATGAGAAACAGAAGAATAAACGTGCAACTTACTCATATCTCCTTAGTTTCTGTAAGATCTTATCAATGAGGGGAAACAATTACTTACATCCTTGTCTAATAAATTGAAGGCTTTCTTTAGTATAGCTTTCCTTGTCTGGTCCATCTCAGAAACTTGTTTTACAAGCTACAGAACAAATTACATATAAGCACGTATATTCATATTCTTCTTGAAAATTACAAAATATAATCACAACAAAACTGCTAAGTGTAGTAAACTCTAGCAGCAGTTAAACTAGTGGGTACCAGATATAATTAAATACAACAGTCATCCATGTGATCGTTAAAAGCAGATAGTATATACAAGAACCACACCTGATTTTTGAAGCTATCGTACACAACAGCAAGAATCAAGTTAGTGACAAAGTAAACTCCCAGCAGCACGTATAGAACAAAAAACAAGGAATACCAACGTGAAGCCCTAAATAACAAGAAAACAGAATTTCATTAAATAGTAAAACCAACGGCCACATGTGAAGAATTGTTCTAATGCCAACTTTAAGAAGAATAACAATGTCCGCAAGCTAAAACAAGAGCAAAGGAAATTCCAATGCTCATAGACATCTTAATGTGAAAATTCCATGCGAATAACATAAAAAACAAAAAAAACCAAAAAAAGAAAGAAAAAAAAGCTAACATTCGTTCAGCATATCTTTGGTGCATTCCTTTCTCGACATGCTTTTTTAATTTCTCATTTTTACTCCTTTATTGTTCTGCTCATTTGTTGCCCTACACAAGGATTCTTTGAATATTTCTTGCCAGTATATTTCTCTCTATCCCCAAAGATAGACATACCAGCCAAATCAACTCAAAATAAAATCCTAATGGAATCCCCAAATTATGGGGAAAACATGAAAAGTCTTTAAAATAAATTAAATAATTCAGTTTACGGTAGAAAAATAGGAACCTGACTTTCTGGATGAAATTATAAAACAAGAGAAAATAAAAACAAAAACAAAAAACAAAAAAGAAAAAGAGCTCTCTAGTCAATTTTCATGGTCAAACTTACTTGTAGGCAGGTATCCAGACATCTGGATTGTTGGATGTGGTGAATAAAACAAACATCTTATACAATGTAATACCATACGAAGTAAATACTGTTTTCCCCTGCTTGGTATCTTCAAACATGACATAGGCCAACCAACTGGAAAACAGAAGAAATAAAAGCCCTAGAGCCTGCAATGGAAAAAATTAATCGTGAGAACCAGACTAGGAATTTTAAATAATTGTATTCAATGAAACAGAACAAAGTGGAAGTGTGCCATCACAGAATCCTTACAAACTGTAAAAGAAAAAACGTAAGACTTTCCTTTTTTGATAAGGGAGAAAAATAATTGAATTAAAAAAAAAAAAAAAGATGAACAAAAGTCTAACATTAACCAACAAAAACTAGAATATACGAACAAAATCTTTCAACAAAAAAAAAACCAGAAGCAACAAACCAAACGTTTGAAGCACAGTTTTCATATAACACACTAACTGGGACACTCCTCCCAATCAAGAAGGATTTCACGACAGGAACAGCCTTTAAAATGTACGGACAAAGAATCCCGCAAAGAAACAAAAAGTTCAATTTATCCCAATTGACCTTCAAACCCTCCTCTTTGTCTTAAAAGATATTCTTGTCCCATTCCATTCCTAAACCCTAAACCCCTTCAGGGCCTTCACCCATGAAAAACCCGTGACAAGACAGAGCAGTTTCTAGGGAAAACCCAGATCAAACCGAACACCTCCAGCAATCCTAGACAAATCTGACTAATGAACACGCAGTGCAGAAATATGGTCTGCATTCTCCTCATCCAGTTTACACCACACCCCAAAGTGGTGATAATCACGCGAAGGATCTTCTTCTCTAGAACACGTCAGAGATATTTAGAGTTTTCCAAAATCAACCAGCCAAGAGAATTAACACCTAAGCTGTCACACCAGCCATCCAAATTATCTTAAATGGCTCAAAGGATGGATTCAGTTGATCTGTTACCAACTGAAAGGAGAAGGATGAGCTGACCATGATCTTTGGTCAACTAGACACGAGCCCAAGGAGACATGACTCATAAGAATCTCAATACAAGATGGGAAAAAATATTGGTTCCCAAAATGTGACTCTCCTCCCATTATCAACCACAATAAGATTTAAGAGGGACAAAATAAAATAAATAAAGCTATCAGGTAAGACAATCAGAAACTAACAAAAGGATAAAATACCCTACTGATACAAATAAGAGCTCAAAAATAGATAGTTAACAAACCAAGACGTTCAAGTACGTGCCAAGCATTCCAGCCAGGATGAGCATGCATGACCGCAATTCCCTATTAGTAAAGGTGAAATGGAACCAAGCAAGCTCAAGTTATTATGGGAAAAAGAATAGCATAGTACATGCATCAAAAGATAATAATACATAACGAGGTTTGCTTCCACAAATTATTATATCCATATGGCATCATCAATGGTCTAACAGAACCAAATGTCACTACGTAGGAATTTGTTCCTGTAAACCTTAATTAAAAACCAGAAAGTTTGTGTCCTCCGCTTCTTCATTGTTTGGTGGAAGGGTAGGAAATGGAAAATGTAGTTTCCCCACATAAACAAGATCAGAATATGCATATGATTATGTACAAGCAGCACTCCTCAGCATCTGTGTTTTGACTCCTTTTATGAAGTATAAGAGTCCATATGAGGATCATATATATAATGTTTAAGCAAAAGGACATAATAACATACAAATATAAATGTCATTTGTATCTTATGTGGCCCTTAAAATCTTTAGTTATGCAACTTCATGTGAATAACTTTAAAAAAAAAAAAAATATAAGCAATGCCACATGAACTTTTAACCCCTGTGACACTTGACCACCTGAGACAAGCTTTTGAGACAAAATACCGCCCACCGTCAAGACTGAGGATCTCCGTTTAAAAACAAAATGTCACGTGCACGTCACCACCATTTTGTGACTAGTTGCCACTTGAACTAATGTTTTGTGCAATACTGCACCCTGACTTTTTTTTTATTTTGTCCATATTGTCACCTGAAACCTTAAAATTATCCCCCAACTCTATTCAAGCAATCATTTTCTAATTCTTTTTATTTTACTTTAGTTTTGGTCAAGTAATATCGGGCATTTGGAATAGCTTCTTATGGGCCATCAAAAAATAATTTTGAAAGCCCATATAATTTCAAACCCTCAAGATATTTTTTATCAAAACTAAGAAAATACCTAAAATTGTTGTAAAATATGGTGTGATGCCACACACAGAAATGCATGAAGAAGCAAAGCAACATGCTGCCAAAGTGGACATTGGTGGCACCAATTAAGGGCTTTAGGTGGTACACGTCGCAAAAGAAAGTCCAAGCAGTCAAGTGTCACATGAATTGGATTTTACACACGATACCTGAAATTCAATATGAAAAAGATAACTCTGATGTATGGTGCAATCCTGAAAGGAAGGGAATCAAAGGCCACCGAAGACACATAGAGAGCATAAACCAGCATATCAGCAACCAAAATCAGTAGGCATGTGACCTAAAAAGATACAAAATTAAAAAAAAAAATCATTACTAGAAAGAAAACAAGAACAGCATTCAGCGTTTATAGTCAGTGGACAAATCAAATATTAATTTCAACCTTGATTTTAATCATTTTCTACAAAAAAAAAAATGCTTTTTTTTCTAAGCTGTTTATAATGCTCAAGATATCAATAGTTATGTAAGTCCAAAAGCACAGAAATACTATAGTCTACACATCCCTTTGGCTGATATTAATTGAAGCAGAAATGTTGACCAAAGATCAGACAAGAAATCTCATGTAATTAATATAGTTGATTCTAAAGAGTAAATGGCAATTGTCAACAGTAGATTCATAGCAGTCATCATAACGATTCAACGTGAAAAAGGAAGTGCTGGCAGTCGACTACCTGATTCATAGCAGTCATATTTGACTTATTGTATTTGGTATCATACTTGATCTATATTGTTTGTATAGCTATATATATCCTCCAACTTCAAGAACAACATAATCAAGAGGAATGACTCTGATTTTAAACTCATCTAGAAAGGATGAACTGCTATCATTTTTAGCAGTTCGCCTTTTGTTGTACTACTGCAGCACCAGAAAGGAACTAAAGCCCTACTCAACTCCTCAAGGATTTTCTGCTGGAAGGTTATTTGCTTAGTTTTCCTTTAGTTAGAAGATAACTGATTTCCATCTGTACAGATTTTGAATATCAAATATGAAAGGCATGTCGAAGATACTGTATGTGATAAAACACAAAAAAAATACTCTTTTCTGATTTTCATGTAAAGTCCTGTATGGATTATATTAGAACCCCTGTGAAGCATCAAGCAGTCATCAGGAGAAGCAATAAAATTTCCAGACAGAGGCCAAAAATGCATAATGGTTGAAATTATACTGGAGAAACAATGATGCTTAAATGGCTGATTCCAATACAATAATGGCTGCATAACAGTTACATCTGCAGGGTTAAAGGTAGCACCAACTATAGCCAGATTTGATCACCCCCTCCCCCAAGAAACAAAAAAAAAAAAAAAAAAAAAAAGTCATGTAGATTATTTGGATCTCTGCAACAACAAATTTACTGCACTTTGATTCACAAAAAGAGTGCTAGAAGACCAAGATGAATATGATTTATTAATACTACGGATGAAGGGTTAGGAAGAGAACCTTTCATATTATAGCCAATGATAAGGCCAAAACAAAGCACTTACCTTAAATATGGTAAGAGGATTTTTCCAATAGAGGAACCCTTCATACGAAATTGGAAAGAAAATGTGCACTATGAGTACAATGAGTGTTATTCCCTGCACAGAAAAGGGTAAATTTATAATTCTAAAAATAAAAGTAGCTGTCTAATGCATTAACAACAGAAATTAGGCCAAAAAAAGTGAAATCTCAAAAATGTATCGTATAAGCTCAAGTAAACACCACAAATCTTCTAACTTCATCTTGTAACAACAATAACACAATACCACTATGCGTGTATGTGAGCATTTCTATTGATAATTTACTTGCACTATGCGTGGATAATCTGTTTTACACATTACCCACGCATGGTGATTAATTTACTTATTCTGATTAATTTATGAATACACTTAACAAAAGAAGAAGTGTGTGTATGCGTGCATAAGCACCGCATGAATGTGAGTGGTGAGCAAGTTTTTGCAAAGCTACATAAAATTTTGGAGAACTCCGCCTTCTGTAAATTAAGGAGAAATTAGGTTCTCATCCCTAATTATTTTATTTCATTGATTGAAACCTTATTCCTTTTTAATTTTTTATCAAGGTCCTTTGGTTTTTATCACGCCATTAAACATTTACATGTTAGCATATTTAAATTTTATAATTTAAAAATTATTTAACCATTTCCAAATAGATCCATTTAGTGTTAGAAACGTTACATTTGATAATATTTATATTTATTCTAAATTTTGTATCATATATTTCTATTTTTATTATTTGCACCCATTTTTAAATTGCAACCATTTTTTTAATATGTTTAAACTTTTATTTGGTATTAATCTTTCCCTATTAGGTAGGTATTAGTCTTTGCATGATATTAGGAAGACTTTAATCATTTTTGTTATTAAATTTCTTGATTAATACTGAAACTTAACATTTTATCCTTCAATCAAAGTATTCAAATTAGTAAAAGTTTCAATCCAAAATTTTAGTCAATCAGCTCAGAAGTTAGTAGAGTACAACAATGGTACACTAGGAGCAACTAATTGAAATTGTTAAAAGAAAACATCGAAACTGCATCGGACGTAGACGATGAACTTGAACAGAATGATGAGTGTGAAACAGAAATGAGACTTTAAAAAAAAAACAAAAAATACCTCATAAATAAGAGACTCCAGAGAATTCAAGTACGGCAATTGGCCAAGATAGAAGTAGTCTCTGTCACTACATGTATAGACAGTGTCGGTATACCTATAGCACCATAGAGGTTTCTGCACAGATTTCACCAAGCACCATATAGTAAAATTGGATTTTATATTTTTGAAAAATTTTAAAAAAAATTGCAGAGACGAACCTCGAGGAAGTTGAGGAGTATGAGGGCGAAATAGAGGAGGGCCCAAAGGATGCTGAATCGGAAGTAAAGGAAGTAGTACTTAGCGGCACTCTGAAAGTTTGATTGATCCAGTATCTGCTCTGGTAACCCAATGCCATCTTCCGCCTGCAGATCATTGCAATTTATTTCTCTGTTTTCGCAACGAGCAATATGACAAATGAGGATTTAGGGAAATGAGAGAGAAAGAGAGAAGGACCAAATCGACGAGTGCAGCAGCTTTCTGATAAGGAGTGCCGAAGGTGATGGCATCCGCGCGGCGTTTGTAGCCGGGGGATGGATCGCCGCGGCGCCGAAGGCCGCTGCCTTCACCGCTGAGCAGAGGCTTCTCCATCTTCTCCGGCGATGTGATGAGCCGAAATGCGGTTCGAGGAGTTATTGCGGCAGTTGTGAATAGCGACTTGTGACTGACTCTTGTCTGTCTGGTGTTTTTAGTTTACCGCTGGAAAATAAAATAAAAATCGAAGTTTAAATAAAACTCGAAGTTTATTCCTAACCGCAAGATCAATTTGGACGGCCAAGATTGCTCATTCCCGCAGATCCCGAGAGAAGGATCCGGTGGTGTTCGGTTTAATTTGATGTGGCGGAGGATATGCATAAAGTATTGTTGACGTGGGACATAATGGATGGAGTTTTGGAATGGAATACTGATCGTGACCGAACCCAAATCTTATTTTTTCAATTTATTTTGTTTTCATGTGGGGTTTAGAGTGATTGGTGGAGGACTCAAGGATAAATTACGCGATGTCGGCAAGGCCATGTACCATACTCTATTTTTTTGGATTAAGCATCCAAAAATCCCAATCATTTGGTGTCCTATCAAATTTATCTCGACTTTTTAGTAATCTACCTATTAAAAATAAAGAAAACTAATGAAAATAGCATAAAAACTTTGAGTTTTAACGAAAATGATAAAAATGTGTTGTAAGTGAATAGTAGCATGATTGACTTTTTAGAGTAAAAATGTAGTTTTTCGTTAAAATAAACAATACCGAAAGCTTTTCGTTAAAGTTCCCTTAAAAATATCACCTTCGTTAAGAACCAATTAAAATTCTCTTAAAATTAAAAGGAAACTTGGTATAACTTTAAGTCTAATTTTTTTAAATCAATATTAGAAATAGTTTAATTTCTTAAAATAAGTTAAATCCCTTAAATTTAGAATTCTTTTATTATCAATAAGTAATTTACTATATATTAATATAATCCACTTTTTCAATCAAAAAATGGTGAAAAAATTATTTAGTCTTTTATAACAATTCACAAGTTACAACAAAAAAATTAAAGACAATAACATAATTTCACAATCTTGTTTACTTTAATTTTTTGTAATAGTTGATGCATGTGTCTTGTGTGACTTGGTTTATGGGTAAAATGCGTTGTTTGACCATTTTGTTTTTAGAGTTCCCAACCTTGTTTACTTCCATTTTTTGATCGGATTCATAAGCAATTGTAAACTTAAAAATAAAATGAATTTTAAAAAAAAAAATATGTCATATGAATTTGTACACATTTTTAAATTTGTCATATAAACTAAAATTTTAAACAATATGTCATACCAACTTTTTGAAATTATCAATTTGTCATCTCACCCTAACTCCGGTAAGTTTTTCATCCAAAATAAGTCGTGCACATGACTTGTGTTCTAAGTTATTTATGTCATTTAAGATCTTTTTATAAGTTCTTTACTTTTTTTTAGAAAAACTCTTAAATTTTGTGTTTGAGAGTATTTATGTGGATTGTTGACAATTCCATTTATGGCTACATACCTTAACTCGTTTCTTATATTAAAAGAGCCCGTATAAAATTTGATTTCATGACATGATAAACTAAACACCTTATAATTGTTTCGATCGAACGCAACTTACTAGAAGGAAGTGGAGTGTTTTTTTTTTTTTTTTTTTTTTTTTTGTAGTACAACGATATATTTTACACTAAGAGAAGAGAGAGTTCGGTTAAGCCACACAATGAGCAACCTAATTTGGTATTGAATTCGCCATCCACGAGATTCGAACCTAATATCTCTCACTTACAAATGAAGAGGAATACCACCAGACAATAATACTAAACGGCGAAATGGGGTGTTAAAATGACAAAAAAAACTCTAAACACAAAGGCACATGACTTATTTTGAATGGAAAACTTAACGGACCGTGAGATGATAAATTGATAATTTCGGAAAATTAGTATGACAAATTGCTTAAAATTTTAGTTTATATGACAAATTGAAAAATTGATACAAGTTTATATGACATTTCAAAAAAAAAATATTATATTCTCAGAAGCCGGTATCCCTTCGTTCATAACCGCAACGGGTTCACACTTGGAGCCGGTATCTTTATTTGCAAATCACAGATTGATACGTCTACAAAATTAACTTATTAAAAGTACAAAACAAGGTTCCGCAAAGCGTGCCGTGTATACGTTGGAACAGACTCTTTTCATGTAAGAATCCAAAGTATTTGTCAAGCTAACATGTCAAGCAGAACCAGCCGATCAGAAACAAAAGGTCGGCTGCTAAGATTGTCTCACCGTAACAGAAAATCGCAAATCAATTCACTTACCTCGCTTATGCAGCAACCAGCTTACCAGGCACATTTTCTCTTCTGTAAACCTAGAGCAAAGCTCCATGTTGGAGAATTTATGCACATATCAAGTCAATTTATTTTCAACGTTTTCACGCGCTTAAACATGTCTCGATGCTGAAAGAAAACATCGATAAGCGAGCACGTTGTACATCAAGATTCGAGACCAAACACAGAGAAAATGAGGAAAAGAACTGCATTTCTCACAAAAGAATAAAAAATGTTGTGACAATCTGGAGAAGCTACCACAGTAAACAATACTCAATATAGACACAACGCAAAAAAGTTGCCCCGTCTAAGATGCGGGAGGGTAACTGCAAATGACACTAAAAGCAAAAGCTCCCTAACTGGAGATTGATGGTATCTATGATAAAATTTACTAATTACACAAGTAATTGGGAAGATGAAGCCAGTATCAAAGAACAAAGGGAGTCCTCCACTCCTCCGTGAACGTTAAGTAAATCATACCTCCTTGAAACACACATAAGAGCCCCCAACAAGTCTAAACCGTAATCCAACTCCTCAACTTGTCGAGATTTTCTACATCTTGTGCTCACATCAAAACTGCAAAAAAATAAAATGCAATCCCGTTAGTAACGCGGAACTGAAACATACAAACTCAGCAATCGCATATAAAGAAGGTTTAAGTAAATTACGAGTTCATTTATGCTTATATAGGGGCATCCCAAATAAAGGGAATATATTGGCCCACCACCCTCAAGTGACAGTGATGCTCACCGCTCTATTTATCACCGTTAGATGAGTTTAAATTTCAAGATCTGTGTGATGGATAGACACAAATTTCAAAATTTAACTCATCCAACGGTGATAAATAGGGTGGTGAGCAAAAATGCACCCCCAAATAAATAGAGTACATCTAACTTCTATGACATTACAAATGCATCAGAACTCCATGCAACTAGGTGAAATTCCACCGGAGATCTATGTCAAAAGAGATAAATGGAGACCACAAAACACAAATACGGAGGCTTAAATTTCTTGTTTCGTAACTCTAATTGAGTATATGTAATCAATGGATAACAGCTCCAAATCACATACAACATGTTAGACAACTTAATTAGCACATTAAATATTTATTCATTTGAACAAAATCTAATTTCACATTAGTTCAATGACAAGTACCACAAATTCTGCCAATGATTCAAAAGCAAACCAATTCACCATGACTAAACAGAAATAAATGTGTGGGTGAAGTGAGATAGCAGATGCATAGACTAAAAAGAAAATATGCAAATTCCAAAAGTTGGAAACAGTTGCTGACTGTACATGCTACTGAGAAAGCATGCAATTAAAAAAATCAACGGTTGAACGTGACCTACACATAAAGACATGTTAAGAAAAATAGAATTTTTAGACTCATCAGGTAAACTGAACACATATTTCACGTAATTACATTGTTATGCCCTGTGCCATATTAAATAAAACAACAGTAGTTATTGTTTATTGTTCCACAGCATGGTGTATAGTGCATGACACAATCACAGTTTTGGACAGTCATTGAGAGTAATTTAGTGAACTGGCATAAATAAAAGAAAGGACATGGTAAATAACTCCACAAGTTTCCCTAGAAGATCAATGATTAAAAATTTACCTTATCTGACTTGGACTTTTTTCCCGTAACAATCTGGAATATACGAAGGCCCCGGCTGAATGCTTCATTAAACAATATCCTAGTCTGCATAGACTGAAAACCAGGAAACCATGATAATACTGCCACAGGTGTCATTACAATCACCCCAAACAATATATCATACAGTCGAGCCACAGAAACAACCGCCGCCCACAGTATAGTGCGCTGCAGACAGGGCCGAAATACTTGTGCTATCAACACCAATCCCCACCCAGTCGGAACGAATGCCAGAAGACTAGTGAAAATATCCATGAACTTGAACTCGGTGAATTCCAGCAGGGCAATCATAACAATTAATCCAAGTTTTATGACAAGAAATTGCACCAGCCGATAGTAAATGTGATCTTTTGAGGCATATCTGTCCCGAGCATATGCTATCACCACAAAAATGCCAAAAGCCACAAACACAAAGATCCAAGACAACAAGTAAACAGCAATACTGGTACTTCCAGCAGCAATACCAAGCTGGTATACAATCCCATATTGGAAAAAGAAGAAGCGCAGGTCTAAAATTATCTCTAGAAACTTTCCCCAGAGGCCAGTGGTCCTTAGATGATCTTGCTCCTCATACCACCATCTTTCCCAGCTCTGTTCAGCTTTTGCGAAGACACTGCCACGATACCAAATCCAGGTCATGAAGTCATCAAAGTCATCTACAGTCTTCAACCAATCAAAGCCAGAAGGATTGAAAACGAAGGGGGCCATAAACCATGACACGACCAGGAACCAACTCGTGATGGTCATGCCTATGTAAATAAAAGTGTCCTTAGCTACAGGACTATGCGATGCATAAACAATAAGTATCAACCCTAGTTCAATTGCTTTCACAAAATGACTACGAGCATAGAGCCTATAATTCTCTGCAAAACTTTTGTGCTGCACAACAAAGCCACGTCCAGTTGCACGATACTTTGCACCACCATGAAGAATAGTTCGCCCAAAAAAGTGGGTACGAGTTCCCATTGAGAATGTGTAAAAAACTGATGAAAGCTGGAGCTGCATCGTCAAGAAATCCCAAATAGCATGAAGGAATCCATGTTCAAGGGAATTCTCCACTATCATTGGAAGGGCAGTGAACACACCAAGTTGGATAATGAACTGCTGATTCAAGACTGTAGCAAGTGCTCTGTTAGTAGAATCATTTCCCAATATAGAACCTTCAAGACCACTAAGAGCCAGATAAAGCCGGCCCCATAGAAATGTATACACAGTAAGAACAACAACCATTGTATTAAAAAAGAATCCCACTGTGGTGTAAAAGAATGATAGCATCCGCAAGAAATCCAGCCTGTGACCCAATCTATAGACATCTCTGCTAAGAATTTGTTCCCCGTTCCCACTAGCAACCTTGGCCTCAAACATGGAAATTTGATTGAATCCCACATCCCTTCCCTTGCCGACTTGAATGTATTCATGGTGTGTGACATTTCCACCCCGCAACGTACAATTAAAGCCAGCAAAAATGTCTTCACTGATGTTAATGACCCTGGAAGCTTTACTGATGCCACCTCGAGTCAAGAACCAAAATCTGTCAAACACATCTGGATGACCATAATGCATTCTAATTTTCAAGGGGTTCGCCAACACCCGTTGCCCCAAGGTGACAAAACTTGTTTCTTGAGCTGACATAAACCAGGCAAGTGATGAGACGGAACCAGTAAAAATATGCTCTCTGACTCCCAAGATAGTAGGCTTCCGGATGCCATAATAGTGCCTGTACTCTTCCAATAGATTCCGCATTTTGAGTGCCTCCTCAAAATAATTGTCTTGGTTCATATCAATCGTCTGAACTGCATCACCACGAGTGAAGATAATGGCATGATTTTGATTCTCTGGTTTTCCCTCTCCGAGCTTCATTGGACCAGGCAACTTTATGCGGTAGATTTCCACCTCCTTCTCTAATTTCTGATCATACTTCACAAGAACAGAATAGTACTCCTTCTCATTCCTGCCAGTTGAAACCTCATCAAGATATGCAACTCGAAGTGCTTCGTTGTTTTGCATCAAATACAAAATTTCATCAGCATGGGGATCTTTTTTCACTTTTTGTGTTCCGTATATCTGGCATGCAACCACATATGTAAATTTCATCAAAGCAGTTCCATATTCATGACCTTTGTACAATGAGTCCACACAACTGCTTGTTCTAGTTAAACTTAGGGAAGAAGGTGACCTCTCAGAAGTCAATCTGTCCAAGCCAATGTCTTGCATCGTGGAACCAGGTTCTTGTGATCCTTCCCGAATGTCCATCTCGGATGCAGAATCCAGAAAAGCCAACATCTTCAGAGCCCGATAGTAGTACATCATTCCCCTTACGGTCCTTGTAAGTGTTTGGCCTCTGTAAGAAGCCCAGAGCCTGAGTTCTCTCAACTTAGTTGACCATATTTCATCATCACTCCCCATTCCTTCTCTGCGCATCCTCTCCATAAAATTTTTCCACTCGTCAACATAAATTGTCTGTAAATAATACAGGGTAGAAACCCCATCTTCATTCTCCGTACGTAGTTGTTCTTTGTTGTACAATACTTCTTCACTGTAGTACGGGGTCAGCACACTGAAGGCCATCATTTTCTCAACTTGAGGTGCATGGGGTATGTTCATAAACAAGGAGTTACTGAAGAAGGCAATTCTGCGTCTTGCCTCAAGGTTAACTGGGATATTCTGCATTGAGTCCCGAGAGGTAAGTATTGTGTGCAAGCGCCTAACCTGCCTATAGAAGAATACATTGTTAGGATCAGGCAACTCAACAGCATTTTCAAAAAGCAGCCCTGCAGCAGAACCTGGATTACGAGGGGCCAAACCATCCTCCATCAGCTGCTCAGTACTTCTTTTTTCCTTGAAAAAATCTCGAATGGCAATCTCATAAAGGGCCTGCAGAGTATTTACCACCTGGTTTGGGTCTTGCTTGGGTTTTTTCAAAAGCTCAACAAGTTTGATCAACTTGGCATGCAGCTCTGGAAGCGCCGTCGTTTTAAATGTTTTCGTGAACTTCTCAATCTCAAGAGAGTGATCAATTTCCTGAAACAAGACTGTCATAATGGAATGTTCTTCTGTGTTGCGTTTGATGATGTCAAGTAGCAAGTGCTTGATGCAACCATAAGCTTCTATAACAGCGCAGCGCCTGTACTCATTCTTGCATATCTTATACCAGAGCCACTTATCAGGAGCATCTACTAACTCTTTGGCCTGACTAAGTGCCAGCAGCAGTTCATTGCAAAGAAGAAAACAAGGCCACCGAATAACCCTGATATTCCAAGAATTTTGTGGCAGCTCTAACAGCTCAAGCTCGCTGTCAGAAATTATATCTTCTTCCCTGAAGATCAAAATGATCTCATTCCATATCAAAGCAAACCTGGTTGCCTCAACCTGGTTGGATTCGAGCTTCTTATAAGGCCGTCCAAGCCCATACCTCAGCTTCAACCGGTGGATGGCATCATTAAACTTACTCCTCAGAGTTCCCCTTGCATTTAACAGTTGCTCTTCTGGCATGAGATTAAATTGAATTGCACCTGCAAAGAACTGGAATCTTAGCCTCAATTGCCCGATATTTCGTATCTCGCCCAAATGTGCAAACAAGCCCACTCCTGCCCCCACAAGAGAGGAGTAAATGGAATAAAACAGCTGCAAATCCATGAGGTATATCAAAACGACTGGAAGCCACAGCAATCCCACGGCAAATTTGTTGCTGTTGCCAAAAAACTGATGCCACTCATAGTTCACATTCTTAAGTTTTATGAGTTCTTTTGACGGGCGAATCAGGGGTTTGATCTGCATGAAGTAGCTGAAAGAAAATTTCGTAGCAAGCACGAAAATCCAGAACAAACTGTACTTTATATTGTCCACAAGGCCTTCTCTCAAGCCACGGCCAACAAAAGTTCTGCTTTGAAACCACCACGATAACATGTAAAATATCTTCCAGTTTGTGTTCTCAAGAAAATTCCGAACCCAAGGAAGAATAAAGAGGACCAAAGCCAAAAGCTCTGGCAGGATGAAAACTACTGCCACCGTAAGAAAATTCACCACCCGATTATTTGCCTCGGTGGACCACTTCCGATCCTGATTTCTCTGCGTCCATATCCTCCCATAGAACACCCCAAAAACGACAATCCACAGGGCAGCAACTATGCTCTTCAACACCATCCTCACTCCGAGCCCCAAAGTCTCCCTCGAAACCAGACTATACTGCATTCCCACATCAAGCAACGACTGCAAAAACCTCAAACCAGCCCAAGTGAAAAACACAGTCAAAACCTTGACCTGCACTTCCCTCTCCTCCAACGCCTGCCACGGAAACTCCCTCTCCTCCCAAGCAACAATAATAGCGGCCTGGAGGAACATAATCAACATGATCCAGAGCTTGTCGAAGCTCCGAAACAAGTTCCAAAAGGACCTCTGCTCCACAAACCCAGTCTTCCCCACATGCCTACTCCTACTAGAAGTCACAAAAAAGTTACTCCCAACATCAACAGGCCACCTGAGCTTGTCAAAACACCTCTTACTCCAGAAATACTCGTTGATATCATCATAGTTCCTCCACACACTATGAGGGGCAGTCCCATTCTTGCTGCTCTCCACCTCGGCTCGAATCGTCTCGTATATGGGCTTCACAACACTATTCAAGAACGCATTCTCCCCCGACGTCGACGGCATCACGGGCTGACCCGTCTCCTCATCAATATAATCCTCCAAGATCTTGTTCAATTCCATGGCCATGTTATGAAAAATAAAGCACAAGCACTCGGGGACAAACCTCAGATTCGCCGCCTCGCCCCAGATCAGCAGGTACAGTGACACGTACAGCAGCTCCCGGCGCTGGTCGGCGGCGGTATCACGCCTCCGGTCGGAGATCCAAATATTGGACTTCTTCCCCAAATAGGAGCACCAGCTGGTGTAATTCTTGAGCAGCTTTTTCCGGAACTTCCTCAAAACGCCGCCGTCGAGTGTGTCGATGTTGTCCGGGGGAGGGTTGAGGCGCATCTGAGCGTTGGCGAGGTGGAGAACTATGTGCTCGCGCTGGTTGCGGACGTTGTCGTACTGGAAGCCGAAGAAGAGGGCGAGCCAGTCGAGGAGGTCCATGTGGGGCTGCCATTGGGAGTAAGGGGGACGGCGGAGGTTGCCAACGGCGCGTAGGGAGGCGGCGGCGGCGCGTACCTCTGGGAAACGGAGGGAGGGGTGGTCGGCGAGGAGGTCGTGGACGGGGATGATATTGTAGGGCTCCGAGTCGGGGTCGGAGGAGGAGGATTGAGTACCCCGCTGGATACTCATGGCATGGAGGATTGGAAGAAGGGCGTAGCACGGTGGGTGTGTGTGTTCGGCGGTGGTATTAGGTTTGCTTATTTTTTCTGGGTTCTGATGAGGGGAGAGAGGGGGGGAGACAGCTGGGGGAGATGGATGTAACGTGCACAAGGAATTGCACAGAGAAAGAGAGAGTGTGCGGCTAAAGGGCCGAAAAGGAAGGTGGGGGGCGCGTTAACGTCGTTTCCTTGCCGTTTCCTTTTCTAGTCGTTGCTTTGACCAGTTTACGGCCATTTCAAAATTCTTGGATCTTTCCGTTTGAAATGTTATTTGAATCCGGTGAAATCATTTTTGGGCTAAGTTTGGGGTGACCGGGTGACAGATTTTTAAGTTTAAATTCAAACGGATTTCATGTAACGTTAATAAAGAGTTCCCACATAATGCTAGAAAAGAATGATTATAGGCGAATCCGAATCATATTATTGTTAATTTAGTATGAGGTTAAACTCACTTATTTCTTTTAGTGTAGATAATATTTTTTATTAAAAAAAATTACTATATGAGCGTCACAAAAACATAAAATTTGCAAATTTCTATTTAGGAGTTATTTACAAATTACTTTAGGCTTCTTTTATATAAAATGGTTTCTTAGATTAATATAACTTCTCATTTTGGTCATTGAGATTTGAATCGATAAAAATGGTCCATAAGTTTGTTCACCATCAATCATTTTAGTTATTTCATGAAAAATATCCATTATCAGGGGTATTTTTATCATTTCGATTCTTATTTAATTGAATTTTTCATAAAATGACCAAAATAATTGATGGTGGATAAACTTAGGACCACTTCTGTCTCAAATCTTAGAAACTAAATTGAAGAATTATGTCAATCTCATGGACCATTATGACTAAAAATCCTTATTTTTACATTGTAATACTTGTGGTGTACTTTTAATATCTCATATTTAATGCCAATTAGTATTGCAATTTAGTTAAGAGGTTTCTTGTTCATTTACATGGATGGCGGTGACATATAATATTTGCATTTAGTTAGATACCTAGTTATGGTCAGTAGCTCAATTTTCATCCTTTTGTGTAAAAATATCATTGTATAAAAAATCTCTCACATCTATCATTTTGGAGTATGACTTCAATATTGTATATCAATCAATGTTATGCGTATTTTAGCCGTTAGATTTGATTTCCACAACTTTTTAAATATTCTCATTTTCAATTTCAATCATTCGTTCTAATATCATTCAATACCACGCAGTACTACAAAATTTCCAACATATTTTGTGATCAATCTAGTACTAATTTAGATTACTCACCCTATCAAATTGCCCCGCAACCCACTTTGGAACTTTCCATACAAAAGAAATTCCAAATTATATATAACTACATAGAGAACCAAGAACACACAAAAAAGGACTTTTCTCAACCAATTTAGGGGGGTGTATTTAATTGGGATTTTGAGGGATTTTAATTCTTTTAATGAATCTAGAGGTATTCAATTAGGATTTTAAGTGATTATCTGAAATTCAAGGTGTATTCAATTAGAATTTTAAGAGAGTTTATTAAAATCCTTAGAAATCTGGGTGTATTCAATTAGGATTTTAAAGAAGTTTATAACATTCTAAGTGTATTCAATTAGAAATTGATTTTAAAGAATTTGAGAAAGTTGAGGAATTAGAGGGAATTTGAGAGATTTCTTATTGTATTTTAAGTATCCACAAATCTCACCTCTTCCGATGAGATTTCAAGAGAATTGAATCAAAATTTTATATGGAATCTCTACAAATCAATTAAACTCCATAAAAATCTATGGATTTATAAATCCATTAAAATCTCTCACATTCTCAATTGAATACACCCCCGGGTGTATTCAATTGAGAATGTGAGAGATTTTAATGGATTTATAAATCCATAGATTTTTATAGAGATTCCATATAAAATTTTGATTCAATTCTCTTGAAATCTCATCGGGAGAGGTGAGATTTGTGGATATTTAAAATACACTACGAAATCTCTCCAATTCCCTCTAATTCCTCAACTTTCTCAAATTCTTTAAAATAAATTTCTAATTGAATACACCTGGAATGTTATAAACTTCTTTAAAATCTTAATTGAATACACCTGAATTTCTAAGGATTTTAATAAACTATTTTAAAATGCTAATTGAATACACCTAGAATTTCAGAGAATCACTTAAAATCCTGATTGAATACCCCTAGATTCATTAAAAGAATTAAAATCCCTTATAATCTCAATTGAATACACCCCCCTAAATGTAAATTGCTCGTAAATGATTTTGTAATCGATCTCACAATTAACATTAATTGGCTTTTTAATTAAAATAGTCCGATGATTTGAATCTAGTACAAGAAGAAAATGATGTTAGACTAGAAGGTTTTATTTATATTTTTGGGTCAAGGGAAAGAAGGGAACCTTCTCTGTGTCCAGACTCCCGATGAGAAAATGCTATTTTCCTTCTTTTTAGGCAGCTTCCCACTCGCATGAAACGCGGCCGTTTGGGATTTAAGTACGCGCTTCGTCGCTGTGGTAGGCGAGCGGCCAAACGCCAGCGCCAACCTCTATATCAGATGTACACATCTACATAATCCAACATTAATTTCGTTTTATATTTTACCTATTTCCGAAGGTCAAACGCGTTTCGTACTCAATAAGAAAAAGAAATTTCAATTGAAAGGTTAGTCGGGATATTTTTCACATTTGGGTTTTGGTGCTTTTAAGAAAAGTTTTATTTAGGAGAAATTAGGTTTACATCTTCTTTTTTATACTCCATTAATTAAAATCCTATTCATTTTTAATTTTTGATCAAGGTCATTGGGTATTAATAATATCATTAATTATTTGAATAATAAAATATTTTTATTTTTAAATATATTCCTTTGGTGTTAAAAGTGTTACAATTAGTATATTTATATTTATATTTATGGCTAAATTTTTTATCATATATTTTTATTTTTAGTTTGTACCTATTTTTAATTTGTTCCAATTTTTTTTTTCATTTTTAATTTGTACCCATATATTAGTTTCTTTTTGTGCCCATATTTTTTTAAATTTTATTTGTGTTTGTACTCATATGTATACCGTTACGTCACATTGTATATTTAATCAATAATAGAAAAATTACATATGATATATTTATGTTTTATGCCTAAACTTTGTATCATATATTTATATTTTTAGTTTGTACCCACTTTTAATTTGCAACATTTTTTTAAATTTGTAGTATTTTCTTTTTAGTTTTATTTTGTACCCATATATTAATTTCTTTTAGCGCCTATATTTTTTAAAATTTTATTTGTTCTCATAATTTTTTATCTTTTATATGTACCCTAATTTATTTACAATGTACCCATTCTTCTTTATTAATGTACCACTTTGTTATATGTGAATGTACCAATTTTTTTGTAAAATGTACCAATTTTTTTAACACTATGGATACATTCTTTTGCCATTTATTATTTCTTATTTTTACATTATTTTTATCCATTTATTCAATCAAAATGTTTGAATTTTTTTATTGTAACCATTTCTAATAGTATTATAACGAGGGATTTTAAATTTATAGGACTATAGATCTCATAAAATATCAAACAATTAATGTCAAAACTATAAAAATATAAATATTAATTGTAATATAATGAGGTGTACAAAGTCAAGGGACTTTAATCAAACTTTGAATATCATTAAAGTTTTAGTCAAAGAATGTTAAGGATTAAGGACCGCATCCAAAGTATCCCTTTTATTTATTTATTTTGTGTTTAGTTGGGATTAGATTCCAAAGTGTTTTGCGTGCATGATTAACGGTGCAATGCTATCTGACGTTATGTTACAAAAGCAATTGAGGTCAGTACAAGTTCTTTATGTTCATCATGATGGGTTAGGTTTTTTTTGTTTCGAGAGAATGTGACCTTTATATAGATAGGATTGTTTTAACTTTAAGTCAGGGTGATTGTATAATATTTTGGTTGCTGATGTAAACGTTTTTATCCAAATTTAATGAAATTTTATGTCGTTTAAAATAAAAAAAAAAGGTCACTATAGAAGGAACAACATGACTCCACTTTTAGCAATATCATAATCAAAGAAGAGGTGTTATATATTTTCAATGTAATTGTTGCACATAGGACACATAGTGTCAGTTTTGGGGAAAATAATTACTCAATCTTTCTCTAGTCTGAAGCCTTTCTCTAAAACAAAGCCAACCAAAGAAACATTATGATTCCAAAATTTGTTTAAATCCTTTTGCGTTTTGAGGAATATTAAGATTCTAAAGTTTGTTTGATGCTTTTGCTTTAGGGTGAGCTTGATCATTATTAGTCTCAATTTCAAGTTGCAGATTTTACAAAAAGAAGAAACCGTTAGGACTAGGTCCCCACATAAACTCATAAATCCAGTTTTTAATTTTTGTACATAGGTATTTTAGTTAAAGTGGTCTTTGAGATTGGTTTCTCACTTTAGTGATTTAGTCCTTAAAATTTGAAATTCAAAGAAGTTGTCACTGAGTTTGTCTACTGTCAATTATTTTGGCTTTTTTGAAAAAAATCTCTTTTAAATAAGGATCAAAATAACAAAAAAAACAACCTTCAATTTAATAAACAATGGGAAAAAATGATTTGACAAAAGGTATTTTTTGTTGCGACATATGTTCTTATCAACTTGTGACTGTGTAAATCCTAAGTAGAGATATAATAGGAATCCTTTGGGATTTATAAGATATTTCCTAATAGACTTTGAATTACTTGGAGAGCAAGTTTCTCTCCTCCTTATAGTATAAAGGCATGAGAAATTAACACACAATTCCTCAAGTCTATTTTCCAATCTCTTTCTCTTCCCTTTGCCACACCTCTCTACTAAATATAGGCCACAACATTTTTATCATTTTTCTTTCTTTAACATAGATTTTTTTATAGAGTTACCAAAATGATTGACGGTGGACAAACTCATGGACCACTTTTATTGATCTTAAATTTCATAAACCAAAGTGAAGAGTTATGTCAATTTCATTGGACTATTTTGAATAAAAAGCGATATATATTGTTGTGGCCTATATTTAACTGATAGATGAAGGGGGCCAGCAGAGTTGTGTAGATGATGTATTATTCCCCTACGCAATGCTTTTCTTTATAGTAATAAGAGATAGAAGAAATTATTCTCCTCCAATGAATACAAATCATAATAGGAAAGAATAACTAGAATCAAATTTAATCTAGGATTTACATAACCACACTTAAATAAGAAATTTATAATATACATACATACATTGATTTTGGTTTTCATTAAAACAGTTATCAAACAAGTTTGTATTTAAAATACAAAAAAATTAAGAACTGAAAAATAAAATGCTATAAAACTGCCCTAAATTAACTTCTGGATCGAGACTCATTCAATCATGTTTTGGACTTGGTATAGGTCGACATTGCAAGCTCAGCCACTTCTCCAAGACTACTTCGATTAATTGCCATTTGGATGGACACATGCAATACCTACCCACTAAAGACTTTGTCAAATTAATGTGACATTAGAAATCTTAACCATGGTTCATTATCTTAATTTTCAATAATTTAATATAAAGAGGAAAGTAGCAACAGTCTTTTAATTTTAACACAATTAGAACAATGGTTTCTTAACTAAAAATGTTTGACCATTTGTCTCTTAACTTATCAAAACGTGAGCTATAGTCATTTTCATCAACTTCGTTAGAACTTCCGTCAAAATGAGTCAAGTTCGTAGCATGTGAGGCTGAATTTAAGGGCAAATATAAAAAAGCAAATGAGAAAAATTGTAGCACTGTCCCTCAACTTTAACTCAATTAGAGAAATACTCCAACAACTTCAACTCAATTGGAGCAATGGTTCCTCAACTCCAACCCAATTGTTGCAATGGTCCTTCCAACATGACTCATTTTGACAAAATTCTGACAAACTTGACAAAAAGGATCATAGCTGCACGTTTTGATGAGTTAACGGACCAATGATCATGAATTTTTAGCTAAGAGACTATTGCTACAAATTTCTCTAATACAAACTATAAGACTTAGTTGACTGGACCACATATCTATATCAACACACCACTTTCACTTATTAATATTTATGATAAATATCTATTTGGCCACCAATCCCAATTTATTAAGAAAAGAGGTGGACAATATCTAAAGTAGTAAAAAAAATATTTTCCCATAGAATCTTCTGGAGTGACCTCATACATTGAGAAAATTCAAAATTTGGCTTTTTTCAGAATTCTGCATGCACTTACCCGTAGTATTCCAAGAACAAAAAGAAACAACAAAAGAGAAGAAAAAAAGCAACAATATCTTCCATGTTAATTGTCGTTTTTCTACAACTTAGCTCTTGCAGATACGCATGGTTAAGGCAAGCCAATTTGTCAGATAGGATGTTTGTTCAATTCTAGTGAAATTTGTATTTTTATGTAGTCTAGAATATCGTCTCGTTCATAAAAAGCTCTCACGGTATCAAAATAAAAAGTTATAATTATTTTAAGGTTATGTTTGGGCCAAGACTTCCAAACTTTTAGAAATTTCGGTTAAATAAGAAATAAATAGAGTAAACAAGTGTTAGATATTCAGAGAGACGAACAACTGACCTATCCCTAAACTAGCCCATTTCTAATCACATCAATATTGGCCCAATATAGTGTTGGGTTTTGGATTTTATTACAATAAACCGCGGTGTTATTATGAGTAGCATCGTATGCTTATATATTGTATTTTATTTTCTCAATTTCTCGATGTGAGACTCATATTCAATAAAAGGTGATTAGAGGCCACTGTATAGTAGGCATGCATACGAGGTTTCGCGTTTTCAAGTATTGAATGTTTACAAACACACTACCAAAAAGTATATGTGGGCCTATAACAAGCCCAAACATTTTCAGAGGTCTGGTTTATGCTATCGGTTATGGAGTTCTTAGAGATCATCAGGGCTCTTGGTTGGGGGATGTTCAACTAATATGGGAGTAGAAGAAGTCCTTGAAGCTGAACTGTGGGGTCTCTTTTTGAGTTTGAAAATGACGTTGGATAAAGGTGCTGGGAGGATACTTGTGGAATCTGACTTTGCTGTTTTAGTGTCACTCTTTATATGTACTGTGCATAATATATCCCTTGGCTTCTTTGTTATATAGTTGTCATCGCTTGATTTCTCAATTTGATCAATGTGTTTTGAGTCATACATGCTTAGGAAAAGGAATATGGTGGCTAATGATTTGGCAAGCTGAGTTTTTCTTTGGACTTGAACTGCATTATGTTGGATGACCCCCCTTCTTCAATTGTTGGTTTACTTCTATCATTCCGGGGTTGGACTCCGGCCGTTTGTGTAAGCCCCTTGGGCTGGCGTTCTTCTTGGGCTTTGGGCCCCTATGTAATCGAAAAAAATAACAAACACAAATTAATTAAGGGAAGTTTTAACAAAACACTTCCGGTACTGTTCATTTTTAATGAAAAATCACATTTTTACATTTCCCTGATATTATTCACTATACCTTCATTTGTCATTTCATTAAAACTAAAGTTTTTTTGAACTTTTCATTAGGTTTCCTTTAATTTAAAATGACAACCGAAAAGAAGCCAAGCCCAAAAGAATGCGTTCATCCCTCCCAATTAACCAAACAAAAATAACGCATTTCATGTTATCACCAACGCTTTGTTCATTTAGCTACAAGTCTGCTTGGGCTCGCACTTTGATTACGACTTCTCTCCCTTCCTCGCGATCTTATCCGGGTAATAAGGCGGCGGACAACCGCACCAGTCCCGTCAGGGCAGCGACACCATCGGTTGCACCAAGAGGGAGAGAAATGGAGAAGACTGCATGGAGCGATTGTCGGAGCAAAGCTCGCAATCAACAAAGTAAAGAACAAGCATGCCAATAAAGACATAACATACTCGATCACAAGCAATCAAAAGTCAAAAAGCCATTAGATACTCTCTTATATTTCAGCGCAGAAACAGAAAGCTGCCGGCCACAAACCATCACAATCTAATCTCAAAGTCGAGCCTCATGAAAAAATCAACAAAAAAATCAACAAAATGCACCGCACCGGGGCCTTCATCGCTACAATTGCAATCCAATCAAACACACATCCAACACCAACTTAACTTGCTAGACAAGGACGAGAAATTGAAAGAAGAGAAACATTAAAGTATCGACAGGGAACGGAGAGGGAGAGATCTACGACAAGTGTTTTCTATTGCTTGACATCCAAGTACGGCATAAAAGCGCCATTCGGCTAGGAATGAGGTTTACAAATATACAAAAATCATAGCATCTCTCAAACCATATATACGAGGCCTGAGGACACCATACACATCATATAAGCCTTTATTCAATGCGTAATAATAAAACACACGCATGACTCTCACCCAATTGGAAATGGAAGATAGATAGGTACGTAATTCTTTTACCCTGACCATCCTCTCTGAGGACCCCCAGATGGATGTGAATTCAACCTGTCAATCACTGCATTAAAATCAATGGGTTGGCCACTTTCCTCCATCCTTTGAATCACACTTGCAACGTGATCGCTCCTGAACCCCATGGGTACCAATTTCTCAATCAACTCATTGTAAGGGTGATTAGGTGGGAATTGTTGATTCCGAGCCATAAGATTTGGAGCTGTTGTTGGCTGTGGTGTATGATGAGAGATGCTTGTAGGAGGATATCCATAATGAGCAGAATATTGAGTTCTACCCCCTTCACTGTCGTAGACCATATAAGTACTCCCTGGAGGAAGTGCAGGGTGAGGACCAGCAGCCCCATATCCCTCACCTGGTTGAGCACCAAAAGCCCCCTTGATTTGCTGAGGCGGAGGCTGCTGCTGCATTGTTCGACCAGCTCCACCATATCCAAAAGGCATGGGATCAGAACGACCCGGCCCTGGTTGAGGAATGTTGGAATATGGCACTGGCATCGGCATGCTGTTTGGTACAGACTCTGGAGGAGATGGGTTTGTTTGTTGACTAGGTGGATAAGGGTAGACATTTGTTGATGGTGGCCTCATCTGGGGTTGCATAGAGGACTGTTGTGGAAATTGCACCTGACTCTGCGGTAATTGTTGCGAATACGGAAGGAACGACTGGACTTGTGTCTGATTCACTTGCGATTGTGTTGGCCGTGGTGTCACCCTTGGCATTTCTTGCACTTGGGGGTTTCGATACTGAGAATCAGGAGGCAAATATTGATTCTGCGGATGCTGTGCCTGAGGTGGTGGATTTTGTAACTGGGTTGGTAAATAATAGGATTGTTGTGGAGTCACATTCTGTGGAGGGGGCTGTGTGGGAGGTGCCACAGGCTGCTGCTGTGGCGCCACTTGATGTGGCAGGGCTAAAGCCAATTGCTGGTTATGTGTTTCAGATGGGTGGTCAGCTTTCTGAGCATCAGAGGTGGGTGGTGAAGCTCTGTCCTCATTGGATTGGGAATGGGTTGAAGATGCAGATCCTTTCTGTGCAAGCTGAAGCTTAGCTAGTTCTTTCTGAGTCTCCGCAAGTTCTTGCTTGTCCCTTATGATCTGGACAGACCTATGGACCTGAAGTGGGCATTGGAAAAAGTTCAATGACTGCTAAAATCATCTCTACAAAGTCAAACTAATAAACATTGGGTGGAAAGATAAACTACATTTTACGAAGATGAGAACAGCCCGGGCCCAATTACTCAACAATTTAACAGAGTGTGCAAGTAAAAGATGCAAAAATCGTTAGGTACGGATGAGAAAAATCAAGATATGATGCAAGAAGAAAAAGACTAGCACTCATAAATTGACTATGAAGATCTCACATTCAAAATTTCACACTGCCAAACTCTTAATCCTAAGAAAGCTAAGAAAAGGATGGATCCACCCAAATCACGGGGCCACAGGATCACCCTTGTGTACCTAACAAAATACTTTACTACAACTCCTTTTGAAGCCCAAGAAACGTATGGTAGAACCACTGTAGCAGAACACACCAAAGCATCGCATCCATAAAAGAGAGTGGGTTAATGAAAAGTTGAAAACCTATAAATATTGGCAAACAGAAAGATCAATAAAATCACATTCCAATCCAAACAAATTGAATATATGCACCATCTGAAATGCTTAATTTAGAGTTGCAACTCACTTCTTGAAGATGTTTCTCAAGAGACTTGAGCTTTGACTCTGCTTCTTCATGATCACGACCTAAATCAGATCGCATCTCACCAATTGACTTGTCAACATTGTAGCAATACAATTCCAGCTGCGAAAGCCGTGAACTAATTCCTTCAAGAAATCTCATGAGATTGTCAGCATATTTTTTCATGCTCTTTTCAACAGTAGCAGTTACATCTTGATGAAGAGATTCTTCCGGCTGGCTATAGGCAGGAGAAGAGAACATCGGTTGTCTTGACATTCTACTTCTCTGAAAATCCTGCTATAGGTAGAATGCAACAGCCACTAGTTAGCAAATTCAATAGGTTCCAACCCATTTTAAGACTCGATAACTAACACGTATTAGGGTTCAAATTAATGGCAAAAGATCAAAATGGAACAAAAGAAAAATAACTTGAAAGGTTTCTGAACTTCGAATTTAACGTGTTGTTGAACAATAAGTTTGTTAATGACAAATGGTTTCCCAACGTGCAAAATTTATTTTCTAAGCCGAAGAGCATAATTGTCTTCTCTTCTCTGTGCAAAACCAGAACCAGAATTCCCCATCAGGTGCAAATTCAAACTTGTATCATTTAACTACCAATTTCCAAATCATTTTCGTTTTAGGGAAATCAAATAATTAAAAATATAAATTAAATTCCTTTCCTTCTAATTCAGAACCTTACAAATCTAACCCACACCCATTTCATAAAGTTCAAAAAATTAAAACAAAAACATGCAAAATAGATAAAACAAAATCCAAAATTGTGCCCAATTACGCATATGATCCGGAACCCTAAATTAACAAAAACCAAAATCCCATGAAATTACAGCTCAATCAGCTAATCCCTAGATCCAGCAACCTTCATCAGCAAAGCGTCGCGAAAGAATCCAAAGGTGGGAGCAGTAAAAGTACCTTCCCGGAATTATTCCCCATGACAGGTTCACTGTGGTTGCCATTGGAGGAGTCCTGGTTGCCGTAGTCCTCGTAGGAGCAGAGAATGTCGTCCGACCCGAAATCGAATCCCTGTGAGCCCGGGTTGCCCCGAGCCGATGATCCAGACGCCATATTGGAAATGATTAGGAAGCGTAGAGAGAGAAATTTAGGGTTTTTGTAGAGAGAGAAAATTCGAGATGGAGAAGAAGATAGGGAGATTGAGAGAATAATAAAAGAGACAGAGACCTGGGTGTTTGGTTTTGGTTTTGGTTTTTTGTTCCACTAATTTAATTTAATATAATTTAATTTTTTTGATATTTAGTTTTATTTAATTAAAAATAAGAAACACGAGGAAGATAGTGTTGGAGTTTGCGGTAAGATAAGGATGAGCTGCACCGACCATGCTTTTTCATTTTGCAGATATGGGCTTATATAAAGTCCACTTTTCAATTTGGTCCCCAAAAATTTTGAAAATCCAAATCTCAAACTGTTGCGTAAGATATGGGCTTATGTAAAGTCCATTTTTCAATATGGGCTTAAGACACAGTGGTTGAAAATGAAGTTTCTACCGTACTCTGACTCTGCATTCGGAAGCTGATAGAGATCCATCGATTTTTGCTCATTTTATTATGATCGGGCTCACACAACGCGTTATTTTTGGGTGACGAGTTAGCTTTAGTGCCATTTCGTTTATAATTCGTTATCATAGGGATTTAATGTGAAAATGCAGTGTCGAGTGTCGATTACCTAACATCTTCCCTCTCTTTTTTTATCCGGATTTGGGACCGATAACATAATATAAACTTATATAGGCGGAGTTGGAGAAGGAAATGATCTTTTGATCAACACACAAAACTTCCTATTTTTGCTATCTTTTACTTTTCTTAGTCTAGGTTTTTATTTCCAACCATCCGCTCCGCCGTTTACTTTTCAAACTCTTAGTTCACATAATTTTATTGCTTTAAGATTTATTGTTTTACACACTTATAGTTATCTTGTTATTTCATTTTCATTGAAATATGAGTCGTTTATTTCAATCGCACTTTACTTTCTGCACTTACCTTCTTGTAGTTTATGATATCGCTTTTTATATTATCACACTTTATCTTCTCACACTTTAAGTCCTTGCACTTTTACATTCCTTTGCGTCTATGAACCTAAAATCACAAACTATACAAATCCGATCTAACCACCCTTGATCCTAAAGGAGTAAAAGGACTTTATTGGTCGTTTAATCTTTTTATTAGAAGTTAGATTCACGGAGCACAATCACTTATATATTCCATCGAGACCATATGTGATTTGTTGGTAGCACGCCTACGTAATCCATAAAGAAGGATAAAAAGTCCTTCTCTCAGCCCGACCTAGCCGAAAAAAAGGAAACATAATTTTGAGTTGACTTCCTCAGTTGCTTTTACATTTGCATGAAGACTTGATACGATTACTTCTTAAGTTGTACACACTTGAGGAGTGTTGCGAATAAAGTTACTTTATGAGTTGTATAGAATCTAATAAGATTTAGGAGATCTTATTTTATTATGACTTGTATTATTTGGAGGTCAAGTAAAACCCTACCTATGATTAGTAAAATAAAGGTGCACGACCAAGAAGAAAACATCATCTCACAAATAACCAAGCCTCTTCTCTCTCTCTCTAACCGCCCCTCTCTTTTTCTCACTCTCAAATTATTTTATTTCATAACAATTTTGTTATAGAGTGCCCATTTATAAGCATGTGATTTACAAAGAAAGGGTACTAACTAATTACATATTAGTAGATAACCACACAAATTTAAAGTTACATCAGCAAATACGTGGAATCAGTAATTATTATGTCATCACTCAACGGCCAAATATTATTTGACGGAAATATGCATTGCAACTAAAACATGATTTGTGTATGACATTGAATATTTTAAATAAAGTATGGTGTTCCTATTTCACCCAAACTTGAGAGTGCGTACTGTAATTAAATAACCCAAAGAACAAAGTAATTACATATGCACTGGATAGACAAAACTGATGAGATCCAGCAAGACCATTTTACTCATTGAGAAGGTCTAAGTTTTTCGCAAGAGGAGAGGATCGAGGACAGTGTGGATGGCATACAGAAGCAGCAGGACATATATGATGAGGCCAACAAAGCTTGAGATTAGGGCTCCCTTTACTTGGTCACAGTATTTTGGGACTTGTCCACATATGGGTAGCCAACCCGCATATGAATTTCCATTCTTCCCCAGAGTACCAATAGCCAAAGCTGCTGAAATGCTTGTGCTCAGTAGTACAGTGATTACCTGTTCATAATCCAAACAATTAATTGCAGCTTTTATTGTTAAATTAAATTGGTTGGAATTACCAAAAAAATTAAAATATTACTTAAGAAACATGAGCAACCGTCAAATAAGAAAAAAAAATGTAGCTAGAGAGATTTAAGTTATAAATTCATATGAGTACCACATCCAAAGCCACGACTAATCTCCATAGCTGACTCTCAGAAGGAAGAAAAATAACCAGAAAGCCGTATACGGTTGCAATCGCATTTGCGATCACAAAGTACCTACAAAGATAAAAGAGTACGTTTATAGCAACAAGCACAGGTACATATATACATACATACGCAAAGAAAATGAATAGAAATCATGCTAGTAGCTATGGTTGTACGTCTTGCCAGACTATCATCAATCCAAAATATTGATCATGATGTTTTTTGTCTAGCAAGAAAAACTATCGATCTCTACAGAATATGGCGCATATAGCGTGCGTACGTAGAAAAGGCGTAAAAAAACGAAAACAAAAAACTTACTGGAAGGCTGGAGTATGGTTATACTTGACTTCAAAAGATATTCCAAAGATGCTGGTTCTCTGATGGCTTGTAACCATGACAATTGCAGCCAAAAGGGTAGCACCGACGGCCATCAGCCGTAGAACTAGCGTGCAGAGTCTCTTAGTGATCTTTGCCATGGATTCTGCACTGAAGTTTGGGTGCACAAGCTTGCCCTATAATATGCAAAGATACTGATGCATGCAGGTATCTTTGTATGGATGGTAATAATCCTACGTAGGGTTAGAGTGTTAGGAAGGAAAAGGAGGGTAGTTTGGGTGCACTTGTAAAACTTATTCATACTTGTTTGTCTTTTGTTAGTTGAAGAGCTCAACGGTCACCACCAGCATAGTCCAGCAGAAGCTCATCTACCTCGTGCTTCAATACACTTGAGCCATTTGTGTCTCTTGTATTGTACTAATCTATTCTTTTTTCTTTTGTGTGGGTAAAATATGGAAAAAAATTCAAACCGAAAGTCACGGTCTAGTTGATAACCATTTGTTTTTTAGTTATTTGTTTTTGCTATTTAAATGTAAATAAAGAGAGAATACAAGGGAAAAAAAGACGGATGAATAAGAAGGGGAAGAATTGTAGGTGTTCGTCGCAGGAATCTCCTGGCGGACGAGCACACAACTCCCCTGGGAGAATGGCGTCGGTTGAGGGTATCTGTCGTACTTCTGCTTTCTTCTCGGGCTCGCTCGGGCAAGCCTTTGTCGGGCAGATCTTGGTCGGGCAAGACACACTTCGGGCAAGGCTCGTCGGGAAGTTCTGAAAGAGAAGGACAGAGTTAATTTGAAAGGGTGCCTTTGTGGGGCCTTAGATGTAGGCCTTAAGGCTCACAATCAAGATTAACTTTGTCGTGCTCAGGCGTGCCACTGCCATCTTCAGTATGGCAGATGTTGAATGGGTGTTAAGCTTTGATTGAATATGTATACGCCCGAGAAACCAAGTTAGATATAACAGGTGCCTTTGTGAGGCCTTAGGTATAGGCCTTGAGGCTTCCTGTCAAACTAAACCAGCGCTTGGATGTATCATATTTGGTCTTTTATGGTTGCCAGAGTCTTATCACTATTATACTTTTGATTATCTGAATCCAAGAGGTAGGACGAACCCAAATGAGTGCCTTTGTAGGGCCTTAGGTATAGGCCTTGAGGCTTCCCATCAGAGTTAATCTTTATACTCGGACCAACTAGACCATAACATGAAATGAAGCTAAATAGATGCCTTCGTGGGGCCTTAGGTGTAGGCCTTGAGGCTTTCTATCAGAATTCACTCCATGCTTAAGCCTTTTCTACGAATCAAGATATAATAGCAACAAAACGGAGAAATAGATTGATTACTTGCGCCCCAAGTAACTTCGGACTTCTCGCTTATCAAGGATTGTCGTGGATGGGTTGAGTCCACATAGAGTTCTTTTTTATGCCTTGAGGCCAAGGACTTTTAAACTGATCTTTAAATTACATGCCCGCTGGGCTTAAGACTTAGATCTGATTTGAACTCTGACGCGATTCAGATCGGATCCAAGTGCTGAAGACTCATTTTCATTATGACTTTGCTAGAAATAACTTGTATATAACTGGGAATATATAACATGTTATTGTGCTTTTAAAAGAAAGAAAAGACAAAGACAGAGCAAAGATAGTCGGGTAAGTTTGAACCTTATCGGCCAAGGCTGAACTTCTTACAAAATCTATCTTTGTGGCTCTGTCAGAGGTCTGAAAGCTTTTAGAGGGGTTGACGGGGGAGAAGAGGATACAAAATGAATCGATACCACCATGAACAAGGTAGCAGAGCTATTACAGGGGTTTGGGAAGGTTTATCCCGAATGGGATGAAGGCTTGTGCTGACTACAGCTTCGTTGAAGGAAAATCTGGCTTGAGCAGAGTTTTGGCTTTTGTTTGTTTGTTTGAGTGTCCTTAATTCTGTCTTCTCTTCCTCCTTTTATAGACGACTTCAGCTTGGGTTCCTGTAGCAATAGCGGTGCCCGAATGCGGTTTGGTGATGACTCACTAGCTTTTTTACATGAATGCCACCAATAAAGTACTTTATTGGGCTGTGTAGTGACTGAATAACCTACCCCCTGTGGTCTTTGAGCAGGTAAGCAGGTGGCCTTTGTAACTTGTGCCCAGCCGAAAGCCTCTTTCCTGCCTCCTAAGTTTTCCTCTGGGCCTTGGGTTTGGGCCGACTTTCTCTCTGGCCCAAAGTTCAGATTTTATCCCAAACAGTGCCCCCTTCAATTGATGTTAAGGTTGGGATCCCAAGCGCCAACATTAAATGAATAACAGCATGCGTGCCCTTTGAGCTTCTTGCGACCTTTAAACTGCCTTCTGGTTCTCTATAAATTCTGGCTTTGGAAACCCTTTTCAAATCATCACCTCTTCTTCATTTTGGTCTTCACCCTTCATCCACCTTGAATCCTTCCGTCTCCCCACTGAGAAATGGGTTCCTCAGGTTTTGAGTGGAGTTTCCTGAAACTCCCCTTTCGTGAGAAAAAAGAAAGTTTTCACCTGATGATTGCTACCTCCAACACCTTTGGTCGATCACCCCTCTACCTCCAACACCCTTGGTCAGGAGGTCTCCTCTTGATGACTGATCTTCCCACAACTTGTGGTGATAAGTCGGGCTTCATCATCATACATGGTGAAGATCTTGTGGGAGGGTCCTCTACCAAGCTCATGTTGGCCGCACAACCCGATCACCTGATTGGGTTCAACCAAGAAGATTGCGGGAAACCAGTTGAAGACACCAACACTTTCAGAGAGGATCAAATGTAATACATAAGATTTGGTATCTTGTAATCTCATCAATTTGTCGACATGAAATAAGTATTTTTATCTATTTCTTAATAACTGCCTTCTTTAAATGTTTGGATGAACAAAATACCGTATGTGAATTTCTAAGGTCCGTCCCACTCTGCTCCCTCTTCGATATAACAATCCCTAACATCCCATAATGTAGGACAATATTTCTTCAAGAATTTTGCATTAATAGGGTGTTTCTGCTCATTGCCTTCGAGGTCGGCTAGATAATATCCTCCTTTGTTCAAAACCCGACTAATAATAAAAGGACCTTCCCATGTCGGGCTCCATTTCCCGAAGCCACGCAGCTGAGCGCCTAGCGGGAGGACCGTTTTCCACGCTAAATCTCCTTCCTTGAAAGACTTTAACTTCACCCTTTTGTTATAAGCTCGGGCAACAGCAATCTTTCCTTCTTGAATCTGGTTCAAGGCTTCAATTCGGGCTGCATCCAGATCTTCAATACCTTGACACATGGCTTCGATATATTCTGCACTATGCAACCCAAATTGGTTTTGAATTCTTACGGAACTGACGTTGATTTCCATAGGAAGCACTGCATCTTGCCCGAAAGTCAAGGCATAAGGAGTCGTGCCTGTCCCCGCTCTTTTAGAAGTCCGGTATGCCCACAACGTGTTCCCTAGCATCTCATGCCACCTTTCTGGACTATCAATCACCATCCTTTTAATAATGTTGACCAAGATCTTGTTGCTAGCCTCTGCTTGCCCATTTGACTGAGGGTAGTATGGACTGGATTGGATCATCTTTATTTTGTACTTGCTTGCAAACTCTTCAACCTCCTTTGAAATAAAAGATGGCCCACGATCCGTTACTATAGTTTCAGGCACCCCATACCTGTGCAGGATCTTGGTCTCAATAAAATTCTTGACCACGGCTGAAGTTATGGATTTTACTGCCGATGCTTCTACCCATTTGGTGAAGTAATCCGTTGCCACAATTATGAAAGTATGTCCCTTACTAGAGGCCGGATAAATCTGCCCGATGAAGTCCATTGCCCATCCTCGGAACGGCCAAGGCTTGACCACTGGATTGAGAGGTACTGATGGTACGTGCTGGAGAGGTCCATGTCTCTGACATTCTTCACATCCGCGGGCATAAGACTTACAATCTTTTTCCATGTCGGGCCAGAAATAACCATACCTTCTGAGTAGCCATCTCATCTTTGTTCCCGCTTGATGTGCTCCATATATTCCCTCATGTACTTCGGCCATTACTCTCATGGATTCCTCTAGGCCTAAGCATTTTAATAGCAACCCATCTGGGGTCTTTCTCAACAGATTTTTTGTCCACAAGACATACTTGGTTGCTTGCTGCCTGTTCTTCTTACTTGTGGGTGAAGAAGGATCTTTCAGATACTGAGTAATAGGTGTCCTCCAATCTTCCACCTCGGTCTCTAGAACCATTACATCCAGACTGAACCTCCGATCTAAGATAGAGGGAAGGTTTCTTGTTTGGATCTCAACATCAACACCATACCTCCTTTCTTGCATTGGCACTCCTGAAGCTAGTTGCGCCATTTCATTGGCTGCCAAGTTAGATCCCCTAGGAATGTGATTGACTGATATCTCAGACTCCCACAAACTTAGCAGTTGTGTTGCTGCCATATAGTACCCTGCCATAGTGATATGTCTGCATTTGAACTCGCCATTTAGTTGATTTATCACTAACTCTGAATCACCAAAGATCTCTACTTCAGTTGCCCCCAAGTCCATCAGGATTTCCAGGCCGATAATCAATGCCTCATACTCCGCCCGATTATTGGTATTTTCTTGATAATCAAGTAGGAAGGAATAGTAATGATAAACCCCTTGAGGGTTTATAATCACAATTCCAGCTCCTGCTGCCTTCTGAGTGTAGGATCCATCGAAATATAGCTTCCAAGGTGTAATCCAAAGACCTGCTACTCTCCTTATCTCTTGCTGGATCCAATCTTCTTTGCCCGAAACATTACTTCTTGGTGGGATCCATACATTAGCAACTTCTAAACTTCCCGGGATATTGATTTCCTCGCTTTGAGACTCCTGATGTTCGGTCAGGAAGTCAGCAATTGCCTGGCCTTTGACTGCCCTCTGGGGTATGTACTGAAAACTGAATTATGATAATGCTAGAATCCACTTCCCAATCCTCCCTGCTAGCATAGGTCTTGACAACATATACTTTATCACATCTGTTTTGGCGATAATGTGCACATGACAAGGTAGCATGTAATGCCTTAGCTTGCTGGCAGTAAAATATAGAGCCAAACACAGTTTTTCCACCGGAGAATATCTTGTTTCTACCTCGGTCAGAATTCTGCTGAGGTAATACACAGCCTGCTCTTTTCCTCCTTCATTATTCTGGGCTAGTAGACTCCCAATTGATCTTTCCGATGCAGAAATATATAGTTTCAATGGCTTTCCCCTTTGAGGTGGCACCAGCACTGGTGGGGAAGTTAAGTAAGCCTTGATGCTATCAAATGCCTGCTGGTGGGTTGGCCCCCACTCAAAATTCTCCATATCCTTCAATCTCAGTAGCGGAGTTAGTGGCTGGATTTTGCCCGCCAAATTGGCAATGAATCTCCTTAAGAAGTTGATTTTACCTAGCAATCTCTGAAGCTGTACTTTGTTGGTAGGTGGAAGTGACTCTAATATTGCCCGAGACTTATTTTTGTCCACCTCCACACCTCTCTGATGCACCAAGAATCCAAAAAAATTGCCCGCTCTTACTCCAAAAGCGCATTTCTTTGGATTCATCTTCAACTTGTGGATCCGCATCCTCATCAATGCTTGCTTGAGGTCCACGAGATGCTGCTCTTCTGTCTTAGATTTCACCACAATGTCATCGATATACACCTCCATGCTTTGGCCAATTAAATCATGAAAAATGGCATTCATTGCCCTTTGATACGTGGCGCCTGCATTTTTGAGCCCGAATGGCATGACCAGATATTCATATGCCCCCACATGACCAGGACATCTAAAAGCTGTCTTATGAATATCCTCTGGCGCCATCTTTATTTGATTGTAACCGGCATTTCCATCCATAAACGATAAAACTTTATGCTTTGCTACAGCATCTATGGATAAGTCAGCCATGGGCATGGGATATTCATCCTTTGGTGTGGCGCTATTAATATTCCTATAATCAACACAACACCGTACTGCTTTTGTTATAGCTTTTAAAACGGGTACAATGTTGGCTAGCCACTCTACATATTTGGCTGGTCTAATAAAGCCAGCTTTCACCAGCCTTTCAATTTCTTCTTTGACTTTTTCTTCTATCTCCTTTGACATCCTTCATGGTGCCTGCTTGACAGGTTTATATCCTTCCTTGATGGGCATTCTATGTTCCACCAAGGCTGGGTCTAATCCTGGCATCTCGGTGTAGTGCCAAGCAAAACAATATTTGAATTCTTGCAAAAGAGAGATAATCTTGGCCCGATCCTCAATCCTTAATAAACCGCTGATTTGAATTGGTCTCGGATCCTCTTCTGTGCCTAGATCAATAACTTCCAATGGATCCTGGACTTCTGGAGGTGGCTTATCAGGTTCTGCACACAAAAATTCAACTAACTCCGGGTTCTCGGGCAGACCGTCTGGCTCGTCTATATCGTAGACGCATTCGGCCATTTGAATGGCCTTATCTAACTCCTCTGTGCAAGATTCTTCCTCATTTTCCGGCTGGCTAGTAGAAACTTTCCCCTGCCACTCCTGCTCTTCTTTATCCAAGAGCTTTTCTTCCTGTCTTCTTCCCTTTCCATACACCAACAGTCTTTTAATCAGGGATCTGACTGCCATGACCTGATCTTTCTTCTTTTGTTCGATCATTGATGGTATAGAGAGTTTGGTATAAGACAGGGTCTCTCCCACTCCTCCTTGGTAATGAGCATCCCTTGTTCTAGAAGCTTTCGGGCCGTCACCTTGGTAGGGCGGCCGTTCTCATCAGCTCCTAAACATTTCAAAATTCCCACGTTGGGATTGTAGAAATTTGCTTCTGCAACATTAGCTGAGGGGAGGAACGGCCGTGATTCGGCCTCTACCAACTCCCAAAAGCTTGATCCTTCAGTACTTGCCTCGTGGTATACAGCCACTTGTTGATGAAGAGTAGAAGGTATGGCTAAACTTTGATGAATCCAATCTCTTCCAAGTAGGGCCCCGTAAGTGGAAGTGCAGTCTACTACAAAGAACGCCAACATTATTTTCTTGGACCCCAGATCTACCTCCAAAGGTAATATCCCATGAGTCCTGGTGATGGCACCTGAAAAGCTCGAGACTGTAAGGTTTGTGGGAATAAGATCTTCAGTGCTTCTCCCCATCCTCTTCATCTGCTTGGCTGGCAATATGTTAACAGCCGCTCCTCCATCAATCAAAATTCTTTTGAAAGGTACACCTTCCAGATGAGCTGAAACGTATATAGGCTTCAGGTGGTTGGCCAACGAAATACTTGGGCGGCTGAACACCATTTTATCTGTGTAAATCCGTAGGGGACCACCTTTAGGTACTTTTGAGGATTCAACCTTGCCTGAGTCTTCCTCTGTAACTACCTCCACATTGACGTGAGCCATCATCGGCTCAGTTGTTAAATAATCACCTTCCATGGTAGCGGGCTGGTCAGGCCTGGCGCCAAACATGGCGGATAATACATACGTCATGTTGATGTGGAATTTGCTAGGTTCGAGCAAGTCCTCATTCTTGCTCCCAATGTGATCCATGAACTCGTCTAACCAGGCCATTGCATCGGCTGGTAGTAAGGGCTCTGGTATCCCTTCCTGTTGTGGTTGATTCATGTCTCCGTACAGCGCTTGCTTTGGAACTTCACCAAACGGATCCAAAGGCAGAAAGGTTGGTCTCCTCTCAGATGCAACAGTTTCCTCATGGGTGGGCCCTGGCCTCCAACCAGGTGTTGGCATCATAGTCAGATCTTCCTGAGCCCTTCTTAAGATCCTATACTTGCCAGGATGTTGGCTTTGTGGCACATGATTCCCCATACCCTCCGTCTTGCCGTTGGCCCTTTCTACTTCCTTCTTACTTCGCCAACGAAGCTGACTACTACTTCCAGATGTTGCCCTATCTGGCTTTTGATTTTTTGAGGCTTCAGAGGTGATGGGGGTCATCAGGGAATTCATGTAGGCTTTGTGCTGCCTTTGAACCTTTCTGACCATGGATGCTCCCATTGGTCTGGTGGGCTGCCCATCTTTTCCAACTACATACCATTTCCGCCCACGATATGCAGGAGTTGCTTTCTTAACAGGATTAGCTATCCCATCAGTTCTTCTGACTTCCTTCCCCTTTTGGCCATTTTGAAGCTGCTCTGTACTTCTTTGGAGTTTGGCTTCCATGTCCTCTGCCTTGTCAGAAACTTCATAGTTTCGAAACTCGTCAGAAACTTCATAGTTTCGAAATACTTCTGACAACGCCTTGGGTTGGGAATCACCTCCTAAACGTTGAAAAACGCTTCGGGAAGTATTTTTTCTTGTTGCCTGCTTAAGCCTTTCGCAGGCTTCTCTTTTAATTAACTCGTGATCAATAAGGACTCCAGCTGGGGGAATCTCGAGTTCACATTCACACTGGCATTTACTACACATAACCAGCCCTTTGATTATGGCAGCCTTTGGGTACTCGGATGGTTTGCCTATCCCTTCCGTAGGTCGTTTGGCTAGTTTCCCTTCTTCTTCTTCCCTTATAATTTTCCCTTTTCCTTTCTCTGCCCAGGTCATGTTGAGCATGTTTACCGGGGCTTCAGAAAAGGGCAACACAGGGTTGACTATGACTACCTCATCTGGTTGGGTAGTCCTGTGTCTTTCTCCTTTGGGAGGAGCCAAACCTGTCTCATTTCTAGAGCCTAGGGAGGCTTCATTCAGTCTCTGTAGCATTTGAAACAATGTATTCTGTAAATCTTCTGGCATGTTTATCTTTATCTTCAGATCAGAGGATCCCACCGGGCGTGCCAAAACTATGTTCGTCGCAGGAATCTCCTGGCGGACGAGCACACAGCTCCCCTGGGAGAATGGCGTCGATTGAGGGTATCTGTCGTACTTCTGCTTTCTTCTCGGGCTCGCTCGGGCAAGCCTTTGTCGGGCAGATCTTGGTCGGGCAAGACACACTTCGGGCAAGGCTCGTCGGGCAGTTCTGAAAGAGAAGGACAGAGTTAATTTGAAAGGGTGCCTTTGTGGGGCCTTAGATGTAGGCCTTAAGGCTCACAATCAAGATTAACTTTGTCGTGCTCAGGCGTGCCACTGCCATCTTCAGTATGGCAGATGTTGAATGGGTGTTAAGCTTTGATTGAATATGTATACGCCCGAGAAACCAAGTTAGATATAACAGGTGCCTTTGTGAGGCCTTAGGTATAGGCCTTGAGGCTTCCTGTCAAACTAAATCAGCGCTTGGATGTATCATATTTGGTCTTTTATGGTTGCCAGAGTCTTATCACTATTATACTTTTGATTATCTGAATCCAAGAGGTAGGACGAACCCAAATGAGTGCCTTTGTAGGGCCTTAGGTATAGGCCTTGAGGCTTCCCATCAGAGTTAATCTTTATACTCGGACCAACTAGACCATAACATGAAATGAAGCTAAATAGATGCCTTCGTGGGGCCTTAGGTGTAGGCCTTGAGGCTTTCTATCAGAATTCACTCCATGCTTAAGCCTTTTCTACGAATCAAGATATAATAGCAACAAAACGGAGAAATAGATTGATTACTTGCGCCCCAAGTAACTTCGGACTTCTCGCTTATCAAGGATTGTCGTGGATGGGTTGAGTCCACATAGAGTTCTTTTTTATGCCTTGAGGCCAAGGACTTTTAAACTGATCTTTAAATTACATGCCCGCCGGGCTTAAGACTTAGATCTGATTTGAACTCTGACGCGATTCAGATCGGATCCAAGTGCTGAAGACTCATTTTCATTATGACTTTGCTAGAAATAACTTGTATATAACTGGGAATATATAACATGTTATTGTGCTTTTAAAAGAAAGAAAAGACAAAGACAGAGCAAAGATAGTCGGGTAAGTTTGAACCTTATCGGCCAAGGCTGAACTTCTTACAAAATCTATCTTTGTGGCTCTGTCAGAGGTCTAAAAGCTTTTAGAGGGGTTGACGGGGGAGAAGAGGATACAAAATGAATCGATACCACCATGAACAAGGTAGCAGAGCTATTACAGGGGTTTGGGAAGGTTTATCCCGAATGGGATGAAGGCTTGTGCTTACTACAGCTTCGTTGAAGGCAAATCTGGCTTGAGCAGAGTTTTGGCTTTTGTTTGTTTGTTTGAGTGTCCTTAATTCTGTCTTCTCTTCCTCCTTTTATAGACGACTTCAGCTTGGGTTCCTGTAGCAATAGCGGTGCCCGAATGCGGTTTGGTGATGACTCACTAGCTTTTTTACATGAATGCCACCAATAAAGTACTTTATTGGGCTGTGTAGTGACTGAATAACCTACCCCCTGTGGTCTTTGAGCAGGTAAGCAGGTGGCCTTTGTAACTTGTGCCCAGCCGAAAGCCTCTTTCCTGCCTCCTAAGTTTTCCTCTGGGCCTTGGGTTTGGGCCGACTTTCTCTCTGGCCCAAAGTTCAGATTTTATCCCAAACAGTAGGAAATGTAATAAAAACTAAAAACAATTTTAACCATGGTTTCCTTTTCTATTGTTTGTTTTCATTTTGCATTTCTCCTTAGTTCATTCTTCATTTCGTCTTCATTCTCTCTATATTTAGTAACAAAATTTGAAAATTGAGATAAAAAAATGAAATGCTTATTGCGAGAGCAAATTTCCACCTCACATGAATTGACAAAAACCTATACACACAAAAAAGAGACAAATAGAGTTAGACTAACATTGGTGTGGTGTTAGCTAAAGGGTATCCAATATGCTTAAGTCAGAAAGATTGTAGGAAGTAATAAGAGTGTTGTGAGAGTTCTTGATTACCAGAATAAAGTGACTGACATAGACTATTTATAGAGAACTGATGAGTTAACCCTAGCGTCTAGATTCGTTGAACCTGTTAGCAAAGTGTTACCTAGTATGCAAACAAATGGAGGAATATTCCTTTGAGATTTTTGAAATATGCTTCGGAGAATCTTGGCATACTGAGAAACTGATAGACAAGTCCATTACATACTACGGTAATCTGCGCAAGGCGCGTGGCGATCGATTTGGACTGTTTGTGATGAATTGGGCGTAGGGGCTTGTTGTTTGCGGGCTTCTAGGGCCTAAGAGAGAATGTGTCCCGTTAGCCCATGAGTTTGACTAATGTTCTGTGTATTCCATCAAAGACAACGTAATCATATTTGATAAATTGTACAGTGTTCCCATTGATCAAAATATTTTATGTTCCCACTCTTATTATGCCACTAAAAGCAAAATATCAACTTTATAGGTGTATCCATTTAAACATTAATCCAACAAGGCAACAACTCCATGCTTACTTTCTCATTTACGACAAACGATTCACTCAACTGTCTCAACTATTAATCTCTTGCTTCGTTTTGGCTTTTTCGGTTATCAACCGAGAATGACTATTTAATTTACATTTTTGCGAGGGAAGGAGGAGGCGTGAGTTGAATTCTTGGAAACCAATACAACAACTTATGACAAGTTTGGGAGTTTTAATACTTTATTAAAAGATCAAATGATGCCACTCAATACTACGATCTAGTGATATTCTTTTTAATAGTGAGTACTCTTTATCCTCACTTTCTAAATTTATCTAATACTACGGTCTAGTGGTATTTATTTTCACTTTCTAATTTTGCCTAATACTACAGTCTAATGGTATTCATTTTCCCTTGTAAGTGAGAGGTCTTAGGTTCGATTTTCGCCAAAGGCAAATTTGAATTGCATTATTGTTAGCCCATTATGAGACTAAACTCACAATCTCCCTCTTAGTGTAGATAATATTGTTCCTTAAAAAAAAAAAAAATAAACCCAAGACAAATTAAATCAAAATCAAAATGATTTAAATTCCTATTTCTTGTAAGTAAACATGCCCTTAGTGCATAACAATTCATCAAACTAATACATTCCTTGAAACTAATTCATCAAACATGGAAGCAAGCAAATTAAAGAATAAGAAAGATGACATAGGTTCACTTGAACAGTTAACAAACGACTCTTATTGATTTTGTTGCAAGTAACATTTTCACTCTGCAAGTTTATCCCATATGTATTTTTCTTCTCTAAAAACTTGACCAATTGGTTTAATATCCACACTCTTATACAATTCATCTTACAAATCGCCTTTTTTCACCATAAATAGTGAAGAAAACGATAGGTTATCCAAAATTAACTGAGGAAATGGATCAAGTAATTTCCTAGGTTCGCGGATCTGCACTCTCCAAAGAAACACCTTGAGGATCTTCTCTAACTAACAAGGCCAAAACATTGAATGAACTCCAAGAATTCGACACATGGCTCCCAGCATCCCCTAAGGTAACGGCAAATACCGCATCAAACCCACCTGCTCCGGGAACTCCAGCCAACAACACTCCTTCCATATCCATAGTAGCATCCAAAAGCTTTGTCTGTGATTCTGGTTCTATCTGAAAAGTTTTGAAGACAAGGAATCGATCAGACAAGGAAGAAAGGTGAAGAGAGAGTATGACAACAATAGTTTGAATCTTAATTATTCTATTCAGAATGACGAAAAAATTTGAATAATAAATTTATGAGCAACATCATGTTGTCCTGTGTTTAAACGACTGACATCAGGTTGCCCCTGTTCTGATTCTAGTTTCTGGTTTAAAGTCTTTAGCATATTTGAAACATCAGTACCAATGTATTTTAAAGGAGTTTTTGCGGTACACCTCAAGGCCACCGGAAGAATAATGCCATAATATGTATTCTGCTAGGAGAAAAATACGAATCATTTGCATTTTCTCTCATTGATAAGATTAATGATTCCCAACATTCCAAAACACTAGAAAGGGCATTGTTGAACCGTACTGATTCCTATAAAATTCTTTCCACGGAATGGATTTTGATTCCCAAGAGCCGGTTACGCAAAACAAGCAACTTCTAATGGCAGGGATTTCTGCTTTAAGTCTAAGAATGCTGAGTCTAAGGACTTCATCAACGGGTTCATTCAGCATGATACGTAACAGAAGCCATATTTATCATTCAAATATACTTAGGGAGATTAAGTAAATCAACTAGGACTTCCATAGGGGCAAAAATAGGGATGACTAGTGAGTAGTGACAGACTAAGTGTGTGTGTGTGCATGCGAGCGCACGTGTACATGTTTTTTCTTTTATTTGAATTCCAGGAAGATACTTTAACCTGGTCAAAATACATTCAAATCACAAGTTATTTAAATATGGAATGTTCAGAATATGTATTTTTGAGAAAGGACTATGAAACAATTAACATAATATATCAATTATTATTCTCCACTATACAAACCATATATTTTTTATAGGAAAGAAACAAGAATCCAGTTAAGAAATGCACATACCGGAACACCTGCAGCCTCTCCCATCTGATGCATATGATATCTGATCCCAAGCATAGCGTCTCTTGCTCCTAATAATGCTTTAACAATTATTTCTTGGCTTGGTTTAGAGACTTGTTGTGTCCACTGTACAATTTTGTAAAATTGTAACAAACATCAATGTTGGGCAATACAAGCAGCAGGAAGTTATAGGGTAGGGAAAGTATTAACAGCAATTCAAAGAAGCCAAAAACACATACTTCATGACACGGTACAACATGACATGTCCAACAAATCCAAAATGGGGCACTTGTCTCAATTTTGATTTTATCATATTAAAATTCGTTTCTGAGAGAGGATGAGTAAAATACCTTCTCTGATTTGAGGATGCTGCAGCTGTTTATCAAGCTTTTATATTCTTCCCAGTGTTCTTCTGCCAATTTGCTTAATGTATTGAGTTGCATTTCAAGTGCTGAATTTGTCTCCGACAACTTTTTCCATGTCTCCAGCGATTTCTGAGGGTCAGACTTCTGCCACTTTTTCACAGAACCCACCATTGATGGAGTGGATGATCCTCCAGTTCCTGGTTCTCCAAGTAACTGCAGAAAGCACTCGAATCACTAAAAGAGACCCTTAAAATGATTGCGCCATTGTTTTATGAATCATGCACAAAAGAATGATAAGAGACAGCACGAAATCTACACTTGAATTCAAGCTTAAATTTTTTATTTATTTTTCTTTAATAAGTAACAACCTTCATTTTTTTCCATTATGTTTCCAGTAAGGCTTTTTAGCCAACCTAAGATTGGCATAACTCCTCACCTTGGAAGTACAAGGCTCTATGAACCACTCTATAATGCTCATATCCTACACATAATAATTAAGAACATACAAATGGAAATTAAAGTACCATGCATCAGAACACATTGCAGATTTTATTCTACAAAGTTTGGGGAAGGTTTGTGGATTTATTGTCTTCATGCATATGATACTCTTTTGCATGGATAATCATATTTACAAAGCAAGCTACAAAATGGATCTTGACATGCTTACAAGAGTCATCAATGGTGGCAAGGAGAACTTAGTCCTATCATGGTCCCATTTTCCTTTTAGGATTTGAGGAACGACTTCTTGTAGTGGTGTTCCCGTCACTGCAACCTGAAAGCATAAAAAAAAATGAACTTACAAATTGAAGGTGTTCTCTAACAGTATCTGTTATGTGGCCATACAAAGAGCAAAAAGAATATTAGATTAAAATTAATGAAGATAATCAACCACACGACAACACAATCAGGAATCCCATCTCCATGGAAGACACCAAATGAAAATGGTGTTTTCGATTTTACAGCATGTCCTGAATGGAAAACGGTGGATGTTGGTGTATCCGGTCATGACAACAAAATCAATGTGAGAAAGGTAATTTAATGAGACCACATGACAATCTTAATGCCAAAGTAATAAAAGGACAAAAAATCAGAATCGGGCTATTGGTAACCAATGTTAATTTTATTTAGAGTGACCAATATTGGGAGAGTAAAAATTAACTACAGATAACCTGTAATAATTTCATAAGTTCTGATTTGCATGTGACTAGCATATACCAAACTCCATTTTAACATTTAGACAAATAGGAACTAGGTGCACTAGTTTGATCCATATTGCATGCTCTAGCAGAGAGAGAGAGAGACCTGAGCAGAAGAAATAACTTCTGGTGAAAAGCGGACATAACGTTGACTTCCATAAACTGCAGAACTAACATCAAACCCACTGCCCACTTTTCCCTGTGCAATACAGTGAGCAGTCTGAGCTATCACATGCACCAAATCAAGATCTGCAATGTGCTTTTCATGTTGATGATCTTTAAGCATAGATGGAAGATTAACAACTCCAAGGTAGTGAAGCAACGCAGCAACCACAGCGGTTGTCATTGCTGCAGACGAACCCAATCCAGTTTTTGCAACTTCAGGTTTACAGTTTTCTACATTTGATCCCTCATCATTGAAGGTAATCGATGCAAAAGGAGGTAGTGTAGCCAATGCGTCTGGAGTCAAAGGCAGACCACGGGCTTCAATCTACAAGGGCACAACTCAGAAACATCTTGAATTAGGAATTTGGATTGCAATTAATAAAATAAGAAACCTAGAAGTTTCAGCTGCAACAGTTTATTGGAACGTGAATGCTGCAATTTTTATACTTTTTTATTCAAATATATGTCGGCTTTTGGTAAGAATTACATGATCAATAATTAAAAGAAGATTAGAAACAACGGATGACTCAACTAAATTAAAAAACAAAACTACAGAAACTAAAAAGGGTAACAAACCTGATTCCGATAAGAATAAAAGTCATTGCTACCTAAGATCGTGATATCAAGACCTGCATGACAGACCCAGATGAAACATTAGAATTTTCAATGCTGTCAAGTTTGTTTAGCATTTTAAATGATGGGGAAACATATGGAGAATGAACATTACCATGCAATAGTAGTTTTTCTAACAAATCCTTGTTCTTCTTGTCAACCGTTGCACGGGCAGCAGCTACACAGTATTGGACTGCTTGTTCCACAAAAGGGTTCCTCGAGTCACTGAAATTGTGTTTATGTGAATTAAAATTAAGCATGTTTGAAGCAGGAAACTTTTGTTTGAAGTAGGAAACTTTCCCGATATAACCTTATAAGTGGTTACATGACAACGAAGATGATGATATAAACTGATGATTTGTAGCATTGTTAAAAAATCTATCATTATTCAAGAAGCTTATATCGAAAATGACAACTCACCCTGAAGAAACATATTCAAGTGATAAATTTTTTAGGGAGAGTTTGTAGACGCTTTCTCTGGCGAGCTGAGGAGACGTCAATTTCACATCTGTACAACCCTGAAAGACACAAAACAGATACACATTTTAATCAATCAGACTCAGAGAGAGAGAGAGAGAGAGAGAGAGAATGATGAAGACACACCGAGGCCCCGCTATTGGGCTTGAGAGGCTGGTAAAGCGGTTTGACAATGGCGAAGAAGCGGGCGTTGGTGCTGAGTACAAGGCCTGCATTGGGTCTCTCCAGAATTAGGTAACCTCCGGTCAACAACACCTTCCCTGGAGCTGAAGCAACTCTGTAATTGTTTGTTTGTTTTTCAACAACAATCAATTTCCTTTCTTTCTAATTCACAAAAGTTCATATACAAGAACAAATTTTTGATTCAAAATCCAAAACTTACACAGCCTCCATTGCAATTGCAGCCTCGGACTCCCTTTTCTCTCTCTCTCTAGCTGTTAAGTGTGAAGTGGGTTTCTAATTCTCTCTCAGCTATGAGTTGCTGGGTGTTGAATTTGCAGAGCTGCAGAATCAAATTCAAGAAAATAAACTTGTAAAGGTTTGGGTAGAAATTCAAACAAAACCCCAAACAGTTGCAGTCATACTAAAATGCCTTCATCTTCTTGTAAAAGATTGAAAATTTAAACAAACCATCAAAGCAGCAAATTACGAGAAAAAAAAATCAAAATTTAAAACCAAATCATTACCTGAGAGAGCTGATGAGAGAGAGCTAGAAGATGGTAGGTTTATTTTTGTTTTGGTTTTTTAGTCGAAATGGCAGGGTTTTTGATCAACTGAAAGTTAAGAAGCTAGCAGGGGGAAGGTGGGTGGGTGGGTGGGGTTTTCATTTATTTTTGTGTTAAAATTTAGTATTTAAAAAAAAAACATAATAGGCCACAAAGGCTTAATTATTGTATTTTTTTTTTTAAGAATTCTATTTGTTTATTTTTAGTGTAAATATATCATTATACATAAATAATTTTTGTTGTGTATCTATACTCATGGGTGAGTGAGTGAGCTAAGCCTCACAATGAGCTAGTAATAATGTAGTTCAAATTCGTTTTTGGCGAGGATCGAACCTCTTACTTACAAATGAAAAGAAATATCAATAGATGTAATACTAAATGATAATATATCATTATATTAAAATATTATTTATTTAAGTAAATTGACAAGAGTGTTCATTAGAGATAGAGTGCAAAAATCATTTTTTTTTTAAATTACAAGGAGCTCGATCCATGTGCATTTGACAACTAATTTTGAAGCGAAACGATTTATACTCACCATATTTTCTTTACACAACTTTCATTTTTTATTTTTGTTCAAAAAAAAACTTTATATATTTGATTTTCTATTTATTTATTCAATTTAAAAATGTACAAAAAAGAAAATAAATGTGTAAAAAATCAATTATCATTTCAAGCCACGAGGGCTTACCTAATAATTTAAATTAAAAAAAAAAGTCAAGTGAGCTTAGTTTGACTAGCATAAGCAAGTTGACATGTGAAAATTTGTTGTACCATTTTTTGTTTTGGTTTATGGAACGACGAAGCCTCCAAAGCTGACCAAGTTTTTAGGGGCAGGTATATTCTAATTTTCTTAAGATCTTTATCATTATTCGTAGTTTTTGTTTAATTCTTCATCAAAATCTCTATCATTATTCATAGTTTTTACTTCATTCTTACAATGTCTTCTTCTTCAAGGATGATGTATGAAATTGATCAGTAAGAGGAATAATTGTTTAACCAATCAGAAGGAATGTTTAATCTTCAAGTGGCCTAAAATGAGATGGAAGATGATGAGGAGCGTAGAATGAGAGATGACGAAGCAAGAATGGCCAGAATCTCACATTCCCGTTGAGTCATCCATCTAAAGGTGTATTCATAATGTCACGATCTCGTTGAGCCATTCTTTCTTTTCTAACATGTTGCCTTTCTTGTCTAGGTGGCTCTCTTTCTCTCTCATTAGCTTGAAATAAACTCTCAATAGCTGCAACTTTTACCTCCTTTCTAGCTTTATCAGCCTCAAATTTTGCCATTTCCCGCGCCAAAGTCAATTCACTTTGGCGAGCAAGTTCTTCCATATACTTTGCATAATCATTCTTGGAAGCATTCCCTTTTCTCTTTTAAGCATTCTTACCTTGAGGCCTAATTGGATAACGGGTCGACCCCGACGCTTGTTCAGGGGGTGTTTCGAGCACTTCTTCTGCGTCATCTTCATGAACATGCCCACCGGTTGAATGATCGGGTGTAGAGTGTAAAGGGGTGCTGTTCATGAAAACTTATGAACCAACAGACACAACTCTGAATTTAGGACAATCTTTGACAATATTCCAACATTCCCACCAGTTGAATTATTTGTTTTTGCTTTTGGTTTTGGCATTATACCAAGCTTGTGCTTGAAGTTCCTACACAATGCGGGAGAAGAAATAATTATAATGAAAGTAGGTAACAAATAAATAATACAAACAAATAATTATAATCAAAGTAGCTAACAAATAAATAAGACAAACAAATAATTATAATGAAAGTATGTAACAAATAAATAATTATAATCAAAGTAGTTAACAAATAAATAATACAAACAAATAATTATAGTGTAAATTTGGGTATAGTACAAACAAATAAATAATATATTGTTACCTGATCCGCTAAATTTTCCCCATTTCGAAGATTACCACTAGCTTGTGCCAAGGCATCTCTCCATGTACTAAACGATTAGCTAAGTAATTTCCAACGACTGGACATCGATTCTTTGGTTCTTTTCCCACCATTTTTCTCAAAAAAATTGGTATGAATAAGATTCCACATTTATCGTAACTGCATCTCATTACCCCGTAATCGGATCATGAGTAACTTCAACACAACTAGTACACAACGCAATATCTTCAATAAGCGTCTAATTCGTACCTGCATCAATAGTCATTTTGTTGGAAAAAAATTAGATTGAAACTTTGAGAGAAAGATAGGAATGTGGTTGAAAGTAGTTGAGAAAATATGAAATTGTGGTGTAAGGTAGAAGATAATGAGAAGGTATTTATAGAAAAGTAAAATCATTTTTTTTTAATTTGTCAATTTTTTTTTTCAGATTTGTATTAATTTTTTACTTTTTAAATTTTTTTATTCCCCTAATTAATCTCTGCCATTGGATTTAAAAATTTTGAATTCCAACATTCCAGATTGTGCCACGTGGCACAACAGTAAGATTTCTTATTTTTAAACTATTTTTTTAATTTATAAAGGCGAATAACGTGGACTGTTGATTTCAGATCAAATGGCTGATATTAAATTTTAATTTTTTTTACCGTTGGAAATCCAACGGTCCACAAATTGTAGTCTTTAAAATCCAACAGACGTGGGGAAGCCACGTGACCTCCCCAACTGTAACTTTGCCGAAGTGCGCCGCGGACCCCACTTCTGAAATCCTGTCGGACGACTCGCGCCCACGCGCGCTTAAAGCACACACGCCTGACAGAAAAAATTAAAAAACGTAGCTGACGTCTGGGCGACGTCAGCCTTGCGTCAGGATGCCTTTAGGCTATCGGGCTGGCAACTCGTGCTGGATCTCTCTCTTGGGCCTGCTCGGGCTCCCTTGCTAGCACATGGGCTTGCTTGCTCGGGCTCTCTGCCACTATTCGCATGCCTATCCCACTGGCTCCAGCACACGCTGGAGCTGCTCTAAGAGCAAGTCCACCCCTAAGGACTTTGTGCCAGCACCCAGCACATTTATCCACTCAAGTGAACAGTAATATACTGGAGTGAACAGTAATAGGCCAAGGCATCTCCACCCCTAAAAAAATGCGCTGGCACCCAGCGCATTTATTTCGTGTGTTTTTTTTTTTTAAAGTTTATTTGGGATAAGATTTTTAACCAATTTCGGATAAAATTTCAAATAAACTTAAAAAAAATTACACACTAAAATAAAATTACATACTCATCAAATAAACTTAAAAAAAAACACACTAAAATAAAATTACATAAACTCATCAAATAAATTAAGGATGAGCTTTTTGGTATTTTTTTCACACAAAAAGTATATGAAAGCTTTGGTAGAAGGTGTAGAAAATATTGAAATGTGGTGTAAGGTGGAAGATGGGGGTTAGGTATTTATACAAAAAAATAATAACTTTTTAAAAATTTTACTGTATTTTTTTTAAAAAAATTATGTATTTTTTTATATTTTTAATTAATTTTAATGTAGTTAATTAATCTGGACCGTTGGATTTGAAAAATATTCAAATCCAAGAGCCCAGGATCGGCCACGTGGCCAATGCCAGAAAATGGCCCAGTTTCTTGGTCAGCATGTTTTGTGCTGGCCCAGAGACCAGCTTGGGCTGGGTGCCAGGCCGTTTTGTGGGCTGGAGTAAATGGACAGGTCCCAGTCTGTTTTTTGTGCTGGTGCTGGCCTAATTAACCACGACTTGCTCTAATAAGTATAGATCAAACTCATGATAATACAATATAATTAGTATAATGCGATATCTAATTAGTCTATCAGAAAACAATTAGATAGTTAGATGTGGCGAACGAGCGTACAAAAGATCCCAACCTGTGTCGCAATCCGAAACAACACAGAATGGCAGTGGCACTCTCAACAACTCCTCAACCCTGTGTTGTACAAAAGTTCCACTCTGTCTCCTCCAAAACCCTCCGAAATTTCAACCCCCTTTTCAAACCCTCCACTCAAACCCTCTTCCTCAGCTTCCAAAAACCCAAAACCCATCTCCAATCTCCTCCTCGCAACACAATCCGATGCCTTTTCACCGGCATTGTCGAGGAAATGGGCCAAATCAAGCAACTTGGCACCTCCCAAAACGGCGGTTTCGACATGAAAATCGGCGCCAAAACCGTTCTGGAGGGCGTTCACCTCGGGGATAGCATTGCAGTCAATGGAACGTGCCTGACGGTGACTGAATTCGATACCCAATTGTCCGATTTCACAGTCGGTCTGTCGCCGGAGACGCTTAGGAAGACGTCTCTGATCGAGCTCGAAGCCGGGTCACTTGTGAATTTGGAGCGGGCGGTGCAGCCCACCAGCAGAATGGGCGGGCACTTTGTGCAGGGTCATGTGGATGGCACAGGGGAGATAGTGTCAATGGAGCCCGAGGGTGATTCGCTGTGGATCAAGGTAAAGGCATCAAAGGAGGTGTTGAAGTATGTGGTGCCGAAAGGGTTTATAGCCGTCGATGGTACTAGTTTGACTGTGGTGGATGTGTTTGATAAAGAAGAGTGCTTTAATTTCATGTTGGTTGCTTATACTCAACAGAAAGTGGTGATTCCGTTGAAGAAAATCAGGTCAAAGGTGAATTTGGAGGTTGATATACTCGGGAAGTATGTCGAAAGACTTCTCAGTAGCGGGTTTGTCGATTCATTCAAATCTTCATGACTCATAAGGTATTACTCAGATATAGTTCCATTACTGCAATCCTGATTTGGCTTCATGTATAATTACATTCTGTTTGAATGAAAGGGCTATTGTGTAAGAGATTCAGATTTTAAATCGTTCGGATTGATTTATAATATTGAATTTAGGCCTATGCAAATGCAAATACTTTCGAGCAAATCCTTTACTATTTGGTTAAGATAGTGGAGTTGTAAGTTATGAAATGTGTAATATGTAGGATGGTCAATCCTTAGTGTAAACATTCCTACATTTATCACTACTGGCAAACAAGATTAACTTGAGGTAAATGGAGAAAATTGAAGTGTTGGACAGGTGTTTGAAAATATGCATCTATATGTAGTGTTTTGGCATGGAACTGATCATGGTGAGAAAGGATTAATAGCTGACCCTATGCAGTGACCATCCATCATAGTTTGCTGAGTGGAGTTGCCGAGTTAAGTTGTTCTTTTGTTACTTAGATGCCTAAGACTTGATGTAAAGAAAAGGACCTTTTTTCACGTAATGGATGGTGCATCTTTAACAGATCAGAAATTTTCTTGCAACTAAATACAGTTTTCAAACGTGGAGTTCACTCCTTTGAAACTTTTGTTGTTGAACCTCTGATCGAAATTTGTTCTTTCTTTCTTGTGCTTTCCTTATAAAGTACCAAGTTTTTCTTTTTTGGCAATTTGGTTGATGGTTTCACGAGTGACATGTACGACAAGATTTTTGCAATTTATGAACTTGGGATAAAAAGGGATGCAGCAATTAATTATCTTACAAAAAAAAAAATCAAAAATCAAATAAAAGCAAGTGGATATAACATGAAGATTTTTTACTTGGACAGTAGAAATTTCTCCCTGTTGAAGTTCTTCTTTTCTGATGTCAAGTGTTGTACTGTTTCTGCTCATTTTCCTTGCAAGGTCATCACCCATGCGGCTTGTACACACTTGTGATTGGGTTAGCAACTGAGCCAATTGGTGGCTGTAGGAATGCTGTTCAGAATTTTGGCCGCTTTTAGCTTCGCTGTTTGTTTTTTGGAAGCATTTATAGGTAGTGTTGCATTTTGGATAGCTGTTATATCTTGATTTTAAAACTTTTGTTGTATCATTGTTAGAGATGTATTTTATTGGTTGCTCCGTATACTAGTTGGAGATCTTCTCTGCAAGAATTATGATAGTTTCTGTAGTAATAAAAGTTTTTCTTGGAGAATTGTTAGGGCTTTATTGTACTACGACACGCACATGCCCTCACACACAGACTTTCATCATTTTGTGTTTGCAGCACCAAGGGCATCACTGTAAGCCACCGATGCTCCTCAAGTGTGTTTTGGGCCTCAAATTGCACATTAGAAAAATCATTCTGCAGCGAGTCTGATGAAGATTTCTCTCATATTCTGTCCGGAAAGGCATATGAACTAAATTATGTATAGTATTGTAGGGTTTAAATTTTTCTGTGTCAAACTTTTCTTTATTCTAAGAGGTCGCACTTGGTGCGATGGCAAGTGCCTTCGCCCATGAGCGGTAGGTCTCAGGTTCGAGACTTGGGAGCAGCCTCTCCATAAATGGGGGTAAGGCTAGCCGACATTCACCTCTCCCAGACCCTGCGTAAAGCGGGAGCCTTGTGCACTGGGTACGACCTTTTAAACTTTTCTTGATTCTCAGGCTAAAAGTTCGGCGTAATGAGCCGGTAAATCCAAAAGGAATGAGTAGTCTTTTGCCTATAATCTAGTTCTAGTATTTCTTCTCCTAGTGGTAGTATTCTCATTTCTCCCCGAGTAACATGGTTTGTATCTCGTTCTGCTCAATTTAGCTATGATTTTTCCTGCAAATTGAGCACCAATCTCTCGTTCGTAGTGCTTCATGGCCAGTTTTAGGCTTTACTCTTCAAACGAAAAACTTTCTGCTCGTAGCTTCCTCCAATATCATAAATTTGGGATCACCAGTGGCATTTGTTCATATGGGAGTGACGAGAAACGTTTTCATCAAAGGGGGCTTGAACCTCACGTGAAAGAAGAGTCTCGTGTCTTTGGATGTGTAATTAGTTGGTCTTGTATTTCATGATACAATTGGATTATGCCATTAAATGCATGGTTTTATATAAAAGCCTCTTGGGAAGTTGTAGAAGGAGAATGATGATGTTCCAAAAAGAAAAATGTTATTCGTACTCACACAAAATCTCGCTCGGACTTGCTTTTGAGAGAGTCTGAATGGCAGTTCTCGTGAAATTGCTCCAACGAAGAATCACCGTTGTTAGTGATGAGGAACGTGGTCATCACTTAGATTTCTCCAAGTAGAGTAGGTGCGGCTTGCTCAACATCAAGTTGCCCGGCCAGGGGGGGACTCAGTTTTGCCAAACCAACCACTTCATTTGGACAATTCAGTGTTTCCATCACTATTGACATGAACCCCTCAGCCGAAAGTGAGAAACAATGACAAGTTAGTCATTCCTTCACCACTGAAATTTGCTGTCGGCTTCGCCAAGAACAAACACAAAAAAGGGTTTTACAGTTCGAGAAAAGATACATACTGTGCTGTTTTCAACTGGCGGCACTGTTGGGGCCCCAAACACCCCTATGCTGGTTCCAACCAAATACAGCTGGTTCTCCTTTTGTGAGCGCGGGCGGATGAGGATGAGACTCCGTACCAAATAATTTCTCCTTTAAGGACCTACATGTGTCGTGTCTTACTAAAAAGTACACCAACAATGCGAAGATACAGCATTTGAATATAACATTTGAAGAAAGAATGCGCGTGCTATATATGAACATTCAAATTGGGTGTGTTTTTGGCGTAGCATTCTGCGTTATTGGGTTAATGGGTTTGACTCCAAGTTTAGTGGATATGGTGATCTTTCTAGTCTCCATGTCTGTCGGCAAGACTATAATTTTTCTAGTTATTTATAGCCACTTAGTACTACAGTCTAGAAATATTTCACTTCACTTGTAAATGAGAGCTCTTAGGTTTGTTCTTGCTAAAGGCGAATTTGAACCACATTATTGCTAGTTTATTGTGAAACTAAGTTCATCCCCTCCCCCTTAGTTCAGATAATATCGTTTGTAAATTAAAATCTTATTTGACAGTTCATTGTGAGGCTAAGCTCACAATTCCCTCTTATCATCAATTTGAGCATCTCCAACAAGCTAGTTAAAATAGCCTCGTTGGACAGCTTTAGCAAAAAATATAGAAAAACTCACAAAAACTCAAATCCAACAGGCTAGTTATATAACTGAAAATCAGCAATCTACTTTAGGTGCAATCATAACACCTTGTTTGTTACAATTTACTCACTTTACAACACATAGGATGTGTATGATTGCCCTCCTTAACTCTCACTGGACTGGACAAGATTACCATTTAGTCTAATCCCGTGTTTGTTTACGGAAGGGCCTAACTTTAGTGGGACTCGCCTAAACTAAATTGGACTACACACTTCGCTAAAGGGGCTTAGTGGGACCCCCCGAAATCGGGTGGACTACTAAGACCTTAGCTTCCCCCTCTCGTTTGCACATCCATCTACTTCGTCCTCTCTTCCTAGAACCATCTTCAAGACCAGATTCGGCAAAAGCAAAACAAAATAGAAGAAAAATTTGCAAACGTTCTATTTTCAAAACAACATCCAACACCCAAAATCTCATAAAACCTAAAAAAAAAAAAAATCTGAAAGTGAGATGAGCTTGATATTTTCAATCACACAACACCGAGAAAACCAGAAACCCAAAAAATCTGCAGTGAGGTGAGCTTGAAATTTTCAATCACAGCACCCAGAAAACCAAAAACTCAAAAAACACAAACCAGATCCAACCCCCATCTTCTACCTTCAGGCCAATCGCACATGCAACACGTTCCCAACTCCTAAATTTTCAATCTCTTTCTTGCTTTGTGGTTTGATTGTGAAGATTTCCAATTGATTATGAAGTTGGGAGATGAACAGCTTCTGGGTTTAATTTTGATGTTATTTTCTTTCATCAAAAGAGGGAGATGAACAGAGAACAAAAGGTAGAAAATAGGGAGATGAACGGAGAACAAAAGAAGAAGATGGAGATGAAGAGGCAAGGGGACGAAAAAAAAAGAGAGAGGGACGGAGAAAAATTAGGAAGAAAACAGAGGGAGAGGGGCGGAGAAAATTAAGAAAGAAAGAGGGGATGAACGGAACACAATTGGGAATGGAATGAGGTTTCTAGAGCGAGAAAATAGACAGAAGTAATAATAAAATATTACTAAATATTTATTAAATAATGTAAAATATTAATAAATATGAATTGAATCCTGACACTGCATCAAACACTTCACTAAGCTAGTCCAGCTTAGTCTAGTCTAAGTTAGTCTAGCTTAGTCCCTGCAGCTAGTTCAGTCCAAGACAGTCCAGTGCAACAAACGCGCCCATATAGTCCATCTTTTAACATTATACCTTAAAAAAATATTAAACTTGACTATATACGTGCTATGCAGGCTAGTGGCCAAAAATATAAAAAAGTTTTATTATTTGGATAAAGTTGTCTAACTGGGTAACTCTTGCACTACATGAAGATTAACATAGTACTAAGTGACACTAATTACAAAGTATATCATATTTTGTGAAAAATATCTTACATACGTCGATCGCTTCACAACAATGACGATGAAGTATGGTAAATGGTTAAAGTGACTCATGGGGCTAAAATAGTAAATTGCTTTTGCAACTTCCAAACTCTCAATCCCGGAACCAGATCCCTACCTGAGCATAGAGTGGGGACTCTCCTGACCGGATCATATGGGCCATTGAAATTTGATCCAATGACTACAATAATTACAACTTTTAGAGAATCTTCCTGTTTGTAGCTGTTGGATCAAATTTCAATTGTCCAGATGGTCTGGTTAGGAGAATCCCCACCCTATGCTTAGGAGGGGATCCAGTTCCCTCAACCCTAATCCGCCATTCCACACCTCCCATTCCAAAGATATAGGCCTTTAACAGCATCCCCAGTGAGGGGCTGTATATAAGGCTGAAAAAGTGGTGGATTAAACCCATTTTAGAGTTCTGAGGAATCTTTAGGGCTTTATAAAAGAATATGTTCAAATGAGGGGCTATATCTTTCGGGCTCTATATGGGGCTATATATATTTATTTATTTAGTAATTTGATTAAGCGATTATTATTATTATTATTTTTGTTAGCTTTTCTTAAGTTGATAGTTGGATGTGCTATCTTAAATTTTTTTTATGAACCCTTCATCCTAAAAAGTTCACATTGTAACAAAGTTAGATTTCATCACTTATGAATCGTTCGTTGGATTAGATTTTCTTATCTCAATCTCATTCGTTGAAATAATCAAACCCATATTTTGCCCTCTGAAATAATTTGATTTTCACGCATAACACAACAATTTACCTAGCACCAATTGGTAAATTAATATCATACAATTTTGAAAAAGAATTATTTAAAAATTTCACCTATCAATGCCCATGAACGTTAAATCAGTTTGAAATTTTAATTTTTATGAAATTTAAAACAATCATTAATTAGCCAGATTGCAAGAAAAATAAGTAAGAAAAAATAATTAAAAGAAAATAGAATGAGAGTATAAGTGTATTCGTAAATGGAGGGAAAGTGATATAATTTTGCTCACATGAGTTGCTATTTTTTTTTGGGACCCACTCTTTATTGGGGCTAGATGTAGCCGGATTTTATGTTACCCAATAAAGGAAGTAGCTAGCTCCAGTGGTGAATCTAACCTCATTTTTCGGCTCATTAGAGATGAGATTTCTCGTTAATGTTGAAAATGTGGTAGCCTCGTGGAATATTGGAAATGCTCCAACTAACTTGTGAAACAAGTGGCACTTGCGTGGTATAATCTGGATCATACACGTGGCATGACATAATTGAGTCTCGAAATTATCAACATCGACGTGCCGCCAGCCCCTCCAATATTCTTGCCTTTCTAGATGGACTTTCCCCCTCTTACAAAAGTAACCCTATCCTATCCCTTATTTTTCGTTTCCTCGATTCTTTTCCCCCCTTGGGTTGGTGGATAATTGGAAGGTGAGGTTAATAACATGAAAAAATGGAAATATTATATTATTCAAAGAGATAGAGCAATAGATTCAAATTGCGGCACATTCAAAAGGAAATTAAAATCATATTTCAAATTGCGGAGCGTTGGAGCTCTGTGCCTCTGGCAACTCGACGATGGCGTTGTGGTGCGTCTTGCTTTGCTTTTGGAAGGACAATAGGCTAAGGTACATGCGCTTGAACTCCTTGAGTTCGTCTATGCCAGAATCGACGTCGGCGAAGGACTTGTCGAAGGAGGGGTATCCAAGGCATACGCGGTTGGTTAGTCTAAGGTTGTTGTTGGTTTGTTGGAGGAAAAGGAGAGGGCATGCTCTATTTTATAATTAAAACAGTTATAATTTTTTTTTTTTTTTTATCAATGTGGCACAAATTTTAGGGAATTTGAACGAAACACTTTCGGTACTGTTCATTTTTAACGAAAATGATATTTTTACTCTAAAAAGTCATTTTTGGTACTATTCACTTACAACACATTTTTGTCATTTTGATTAAAACTCAAAGTTTTCAAACTTTTTTCATTAGTTTTCTTCAAATTTTTGAAGTACACGAAGTTCACATGGGCAAATAACGGAGAAGCTAACATAATTTGAGATGGATGCATGGCATTGGTATGAAATCGTGAGGCGTTGTATGAAATAAAAAAAAAATTGAAAGATGTTGTAGAAATTGAATTGACAAAAATCTGTAAGTGTAAAGTATAATTTATCCTAAAGAAAATGATAAACATACACTATCACTCCCTTGTTTAACTCTTGTTTTATTTTTGTAATTCACATGGACAAATAACGGAAAAGCTAACATAATTTGAGACAGATGCATGGCATTGACACGAAATTGTGAGCCGTTGTACGAAATTAAAAAAATTGAAAAACCTTGTAGAAATTGAATTGACGAAAATATGTAAGTATAAAATATAATTTATCCTAAAGAAAACAATAAACACACACTATCACACCCTTGTTTAACTCTTGTTTTATATCTGTAATATCGTATTATATTTTTATACTTGTTAATATAGAAAAATAAAATAAAAAACTAATAATCAATAGCAGTAGTAGGATCTTATAGTTAACAGATGGCATGATAAAATTAAAGGAAAACTAATGAAAAATGCTTGAAAATAAAACACTCCCACGAAAATAAAACACCTAATACTAAATTTCTCTAGATTTAACTATAGCCTAATTTCAAATTGCATAAATTACACAAAACCACATCAATGGGTTGCACCACAATCTCATATCTCATGTTTTAAACATTGCAATGTTAACCTTATCTTATGAATTTGTTGTAATGTCAAATCTCCGTCAGTTTGTATATTAATTTTCTGTTAACTGCTGATGTGGCTAGAGGTAAGGCCCACTCCCTAGCCCAGTTGGCTTTGCCTCTAGCCACGTTAGCAGTTAACAGAGAAATCGACAGACTGACTGACGGATGTCTGACATTACAACAAATTCATAGGTTAACATTGAAATGTTTAAAACATAAAATATGAAATTGTGATGCGACCTATAGTTAAAGTAATTTTATGTAATTTACTCTTTCAAATTGCTAACCATATCCAAGGGCCACAATATCCCAATGAAAAGAACCTCCCCAACGGAAAACAAATGAAGCAATGGTATGCGCAAGTTGGGGTATAGAAGTTGGAGACCAAACACAATCGGTGCAGGTGCAGGTGAATATGTCGCCCCAGGGAGGGTATTTTAGACAATTGAGAACATTTGAAGAGGAGATGTGAAAAGGGTAAATTTGGAATTCTGCAGCCAAGTTGCGGGCATAGTTGCCGCGTAAATGTTCGAACTTACCATGGACCAGCAATATATATATGTATGCCTGCCGTCATAGCTCCTGCAACTGCCCACACAACTTTCTCTCATTTTCTCGCATTCATTTTCCTACCAGACAAACAGTCAGTTTCCCAACTTTCAGGCTCTCCAGGTCCAACCATCCAAGTATCCAGCCAGCGAATACCCATCTTCTCCACTGATGAAGAAGCCGGGCTTTCTAGCGGCCTCAGTCGCCGCCGCTTCTGCCACTGCTCTCTCCGCCACTTCTTCCTCTTCAAGCTTTGTGTCTGATTCAACCATGCGGTTCTCTCACCAGGCAATTAAATAATCTTAATTTGTATTCATTGTTTCTTCTTAGTATCCAGCTTAATTGCCCTGCTTCTACTTTTCTAGGATTCTGCTCTGTTTGGTTGCTGAGAAAAAACAAAAAAACAGAAAAGGAAAAGAAAATGAAATCTGGGATTTTGACCCTTGAACTCATGAGTTTTATTACTTAATAGTTAGTAGTTACTACCCCAACTAATTTTATTCATGAATTTCTACTATTTGAAAACACTTACCGTTGACATTTCTAAAAGAGGTGGACCCTAATTGTGTGCTGGACCCACCTATCTAAGCAAAATTCAGCGAGCGAGTTTGTGTGTTCAAAAAGCGTCGTCTTCTTATTTATACAAATGGTAATTAAGAGATAGATATGTTTATGTTTGATTTTGTAGGAGGCTGGCTCTAAGAGAAATCAAGAAAAATCATCGGCTTCGATGGACAAATTTGCACCCAAGTTCGATGGGCTGAGATTTATTGAAACGCTGATTACTGCTCACAGATAAGATTTGACGGTCTCTATCTTCTATCTATTCTAATCTAAATATTTTTGCCTCCCTTGATTATTAGATCCATCTTCCATCTTGAGGAAACATCTTCAAAATTGGATTTCGATTCTTTTGGTCATGAGATGAAGTTAGTACTAAAAACTAGAAGTAATCACAACTGTAGCGTTTTATGTTAATAATTTAACGTCATATGAAAATAAGTATTAGTGGCATGATATGCCAAGATAGCATTGTACCTGCCAAGCAGGTCATCCGCCTAGAAATAGGGGAATTGTAAGGGTATCATTTCAGTGATGCCTTTTTGTATTCATGTACTTAATCTTAGCCTAAAGGCCGTAAAATGTATTATTTTTGTAATCGTGTGGAAATTAATGTAATATCTTTTACTTTGATTTGATTTGATTTTTTGTTTTGGTGGGTAATTTCAAAAAATCATTTTCCATCTGTTTTAAAACTAAAATGTTACATATTGATCAAAAAATTATCATTCACAAGATTTAAATTAAAAAAAAATATATTAGATTATAGGACTAAGTAACTGATTGATTAATGATATGATGTCAGAATGATGTGATATGATGATTTTGATTTTTCATGAAATCATGTGGCATAAGATATGGAAATTTATAGGGTGTTTCCTTCCTAATTTGATCCATTTGAGGCTTGGCAATGTGCACACTTGTAATGCTTTTAACCATAAAGTTTTCAACGACAACATGTCGACCAAAGCCACTACCACACTGAAAGTGAGGAAGTTCTTTGCCTATGATGATATAATATGGACCACATATATTTGAGATTGTGATGTGCATGCAACGTATGGATGTGATGCGGCTATATCAACAAATAGTATTATCAATTCACGAGTTTAGCAGACCATTCAAATTTGGCATCAGTATTACATAAATGGACACAAAAACTTAAGATATTTCAACTAGTTGGTTGCTTGGTATTAAGCTTTGTATGAGAGTGCAATTTAGCGTGTGGGGTTGAAATATCCCAAAACGGTTGTCTCGTTTAAATATCTTATTATACTCTATTGATGCACAAAACTGGAGGGGTCTTGGAATAACGTAAATCCGACCGTGAATCTGCAAGAAAGTAAATAACACAAGATGTATCATGGTTCACCCCAATGTTTGGGCTACGTCCACACTGATATTGTATTTCTGATGGAGAGAGAGCTCTGAATATGAGAGTGGGAGCTTTGAGAGAGCTTAGAGCTTAGGGGATGTGAGAAGGCCTCAGAATTGACCTCTGAGGGTGAGAAGTGAGGCTTCCCCTAATTGTGAGGGTGAGGGGTCATTTTATAGAATAAGGGCTCCTCACTTATTACATATTTGCCCATTCCTTTATTACATAACTACATTTAAGTCCCCTGAATATTTATACAAGATCTAAATACGGAGACCCTAAGTATGGTATAAACAATAGTCCCCCAAGTCTTCAGTCAAGAGAGTCTTTTGGCTGGAGATTTGAAATTCAGTCCATGTGTGGGCCGAAGTAACTGGATGTTGTCTTGAACTGATGCTCGATATGAGACGGTGCTCAATCTGAAATGATGCTCAACTAGAAGTAGCACATGTTGTGAAGCTGCTCGGCTTGTGGCTTATGTTGCCTTGGTCGGCTCGGCTTGTGGCGTTGAAAGTGAGGGAGTCCCTTTATAGAATAAAGGCTTGCTCCTCAATACATGAATGATGGGCTAGAGTTGATACTCTCTAATGATGGTGAGGGAGTTCCTTTTATAGAATAAGGGATCGCTCCTCAATACATAAGTGATGGGTTAGGAGTGATGCTCGCGGTAAGGCGGTTGCTCAGCTGATGGCGTTGCTCTCTAATGAAGGTGAGGGAGTCCCTTTTATAAAATAAGGGCTCGTTCCTCAGTACATGAATAATGGGTGCTCTCTAATGAAAGTGAGGGAGTCCCTTTTATAAAATAAGGGCTCGCTCCTCAATAAATAAATAATGGGCTAAGTCCCCCAAGTATTTTTCATGAGGCCCAGTTGAGGCCTAATATATGGTACATAATGTAGTCCCCCAAGTCTTCGGTCAATAGAGTCTGTTGGCTGGAGACTTCAAATTGAATCCATGTATGGGCCGAAGTGGCGGTTGTTCGGAGGCGGTATTTGTATACCCTGCATTGAAGCTTGGTAGGTGAAGCTTTGCAAGTGAAGCTTTGAAGCTGAAGCTCTGTAAATGAAGCTTTTGAAGCTAGAGCTTTTGTGAATGAAGCTTTTGAAGCTAGAGTTTTTGTGAATGAAGTTTTTGAAGCTAGAGCTCTATAAATGAAGCTTTTGAAGCTGATTGACATGAGTGATGCTCATGAATGTTTATGTTGATTGACATGAGTGATGCTCATGGATGTTAACAAGAGTGATGCGCACGAATGTTGACATGAGTGATGCTCATGAATGTTTATGTATGATTGATATGAGTAATTCTCATGAATGTTTATGTATGATTGATATGAGTAATGATCATGAATGTTTATGTGATTGATATAAGTAATGCTCATGAATGTTTATGTATGATTGACATGAGTAATGCTCATGTATAATTTGAAGTACTGGGTGTACTTTTGATCACCTGGTTGGTGATAATAGCAGCAGGCTGCCAAATAATTTTAGAGTACTGGGCGTACTTTTGATCACCTGGTTTGTGATAATAATGGCAGACTGCCGAATAATTTTGGAGTACTGAGCGTACTTTTGATCACATGGTTGGTGATAATAGCAGCAGACTGCCAAATAATTTTTTGAAGTACTGGGCGTACTTTTGATCACCTAGTTGGTGATAATAGAGAGCCTGACTCTTTTGGGCGTATGGGCATTCGCCTTACACATAACACTCCAGCCCATTATCTTGGGCTTGCCGTTTTTATTTTTTATTTTTTTATTACCCTCTGATAGGGTTTATATAGATGTCTCCGAAAGATAAGAAAAATAAATTACATCACTCAAAAACAAGAAAAGTAAATCACATCATTCTGGTGGGGTGTTTATTCCTTGCTTTTGCAGTGTGGGTGTTTATTCCTTGCTTTTGCTGATGCTTTTCTTGATCTCCTCGCTCCTTCTCTGTCCACCTTGATTTGTAAGGTATCTTTTGCTTGCAAACCCACTTGCTTTGGTCGTGCCCATCCATTCTCACTTCTCTTTTCCTTTTTTTTTTTTTTTTTTTTTTTTTTTTTGCTTTTCTGTTCCCACTGCTTTTTTTCTTTCTACTTTGCTTTTACTTTTGTTTCTCACTCCATTTCCCGCATGTTCTCCTGTAAAAAGTGAATAAGATGTTCCAGACAGAGCTACCTGGAAAACATTATCTGGACACCCATAGAAGAACTTAGAAATACGGCCTGCGTTGATGGCAAGAGGTGGTCGAAGTGAAATAGTAGGAGCGGGAAGCCAGACAAGGATAAAATTAGCTATGATGGCCATCATCACATCTGTCGCCCATTAAATGATCTACTTTTGTTACGCTGTTTGGGGCGTGAATTTGAAGCAGCTGAACCATTTGAAACATAAGCTTTTGCCTCTGCGCCATTTCCATCTTTGCTTTTCTTTATTGAAATTGGGGAGATGCTCTTAGCACCAGGGGCCTTCTCATTCTTGCTCTTCCCTGGACCTTTATGCACTTTGGCGGACTTGGTTGAGTAGAACCTTTCACTTCGTTTTCCTTCGGCACAAGATTTCGGCAACAATCCCTTTATTGTCATTTCCGCCACAAAAGGCACGAGCCGAGCGACTATCAACAAGAACACACTTCACATTTGGGTCAGATTCCCATTCATCCAGATAGCTCTTGTATTTCACACCCATATCTACTTTCATGGCGTTGAGAGCTTGGGGGGCGACCGAGGGTGATGACAGCGACGCCATTTGGGTGGATGCTGCCATTGACGAACGCGTCAGCGGAGGCCAGATCCCGAAGGTGCGAAGAAGGAGAAGGGATTTGTAGGGTTTGTAAAGAGAGAGCTTCCAATTTGGGTTAAGGAGGAAGAAAGCGGACGACGATTTGCTCATAATTTGGGTCGCTCCTCGCAATAAGCTTCCCATTACTTCCGTTTGAGAGTGACTGTTTCAGATTAGAAAGAGAGAGAGATATTTTTGGTGCTTCTGTACCAGACTACCCTTGAAATCGAAAAATGAAAGAGGCGTTTGATGAACTGATTGTGATCTAACTCAAACATGTGATGATGACGATGCATCACCTCCTTGATTGTTGATAAGATCCAAATCTGTAGGCCCTTAATCAACATCCAAATGGGGGTGGTTTTTTGTTGTTTCAGCTGCAGAGAGATCTGGAAATTGTAGTCGGCGCGCTTGCGCTAGTCGATGAGGATTTGGTAGGCCTCAGAGACCTGCTTGAATCTGACGGTGGCTCTGTCTCTCTCCACCTTGGGGGAGGCGGAGTGCTTGTCTGGGTGCAGCTTCACCGCCAGCTTCCTGAAACCCGGCCTGTCTCAGGTTAACTTTGTCTTCCGCCACCTGGAACCCGGCCTTGATCAGGTCCTTAGCGTTGGTGCTGTCACCCGCCACCTTCTCGAGGCTGCTCTGGCAAGTTTCTTTATAGGTTGTGGGCTGGCATATGGTCTCGATGGTTTCTTTGTATCGCACTTGGCATAGGGTTCATTACTTTTGCCAATCTTTGAAGAATCGTTGACCGTCTGATCTGACAAGAAACCCATCAATTTGGATTTCCAATCATACAAAAATCGAACGGATTACGATGCATGCAGAGAATCTGAAAGCTTTTATTTTGGGGCGAAAGGGATCGGAGATTTCCAGGAGATTGAATCAGGGCCGTGGATGGTGGATCTGATGATTGATTCTTTTTTTTTGGAGCTTTTGGTTTTGTGTTTTTACATATTTTGCGATGGAGGTGAAAAAAATGAAAGAGAACCGACATAGTTTTTTGTGTCGATTCCCACAGACGGCGCCAAATGTTGATGCACAAAACCGGAGGGGTCTTGGAACAACGTAAATCTGACCGTGAATCTGCAAGAAAGTAAATAACACAAGATGTATCGTGGTTCACTCCAATGTTTGGGCTACGTCCACACTGATATTATATTTCTGAGGGAGAGAGAGCTTTGAATATGAGAGTGGGAGCTTTGAGAGAGCTTAGAGCTTAGGGGATGTGAGGAGGCCTTAGAATTGACCTCCGAGGGTGAGAGTGAGGCTCCCCTTAATTGTGAGGGTGAGAGGTCCTTTTATAGAATAAGGGCTCATCACTTACTACATATTTGTCCATTCCTTTATTACATAATTACATTTAAGTCTCCCCGAGTATTGATACGAGATCTAAATACGGAAGCCCTAAGTATGGTATAAACATACTCTAACTAATTCTGAAACCTTTTGTGATAAAATCTCATACTTATTGAACTGTGTATATCAATGTTGTTAAAAATGAACTTTTGACCTATTTCTCTCTCTGATAATTTGATAATTTGACGTGAGGTCATGCCAAAATTGACCAACTTTTATGTGTGAATTCAACAAAACAATCCTCCTTTTGCAGCCCTGCTTTGCCATTGCATCTGATTGGTATTTGACTAGGCATGCACTTGCACTATCCAATCGGCTTTGCATTATATTTTTAATATAAAAAAATGATATTTACACAGTGTACATGACCAATTTTAGCTTTTCTTTGAGGAATACCACATCCTTCAACAAAGACGTGCGGCCACCCAAAAAAGGACGTTGAAAAATTTCACTCGACCTTTTCCACCTCCACGATTGTTGTACCATTGGTTTTTCTTTGGTGCTTCTTTTGGTATGATAATTGTCTCCAATTCTTTTCTTGGCATGCTTTTAGGGGGCTTTTGCTTGAGCAGACTAGAACTAGATTCAACTATTTAACATCAGTCTTTGAGTCTCAGCATAAACCAAACACGATAATATTAACAACATGATAAGTTGAGATTATCCCTTCTCCATATGGGCAAATTTGATGTATCAACGTGCTGTTAAAATATAATTGTTTAGAGAAACTCAATTATTTTAAGGAAAATTTTATTTAAACTCATCTAACCTATTTTTACACCCTATAAACCCAATTCAATATGTGGATTTATTTTTACACCCATTGGACTTCAGTGATTGTCGGTCTTTGTCCCTGTTATGCTCTGCTCTGCGAAGCTAATAACTTTCCTCTGCAAACAGCTAGCCAGCCTTGGTTTTTGGGGCAATGGCTGGGTAAAGTATCAATGTGTCATCATGATTTGCTTGTACTAGGCTTGTTTGTTGAGGGTGCAATTTCCGTAATGCTTGCATTATTAAAAAAACAAAAATTAAGCTTTCATAAGATCAAAAATTAAGCTTTCATAAGATCTGTAATGCAGATTCATTCTGTTGCATTGCACAAGGAAATCAGATATGTATTGATTGGAACTGGAATATTTGGTAGCAATTCCCCAAGTAAAAGGGCAATTATGCCCTGTTAGGCACTACTCAAATATTTGGTAGCAATGAAAATCGCTTGAGTCTAGATAATGTTCAATATGTATCTAGATGCATAATTTGTGTTCGTTCAATATGTAACGAGGAAACATGATTACGGTAACAAGGAAACACGACACTATAAACATGAATTTTGCTTGAGTCTAGATAAAGTAACTGGTCTATATTCAATATGTATATATAGATGCAGAATTTGTATTTGTGCTGGAGTCTAGATAAACTGTATTTTTTGCCTCAATCAGACTGGGCGTTAGCCGAGCAAGATAATGCAAAGGAATCATGGTTTTCGCTTCAAGATGCTTCTATTTGTTGAAAAAAATTATAGTAAAGTAACTTCTACACTCTAAAAAATTAAAATCAAACGAACGAAAAATTCATAAATTGAGTCATACCTTGGTTGGAGGATTCAAAACTTCAAAATCACCATCCATCAATAAAATAAACTTATTTTTCTCTATAAGAGGTATTAGGGTTTTAGCCATAATGAACGTAGAGTAAACAAAGAGTGATCGTAGGGTTTAATTACAGTGTTTGAGTTTATTGATAAATTTGAGTTTTATTATTAATTTCATTTTGTACTTAATAGTAATTATGCAATAGGGTAAAATAGACAATTAATATTTAAAATTTAAATTGGATGTAAAAAAAAGTTAAATGAGTATAAATAAAATTTCCCTTATCCTAATAACTATTTAGTTTCCACTTTGATGATCGAATGACGTTCTCAGTTCAAGGATGGCATTCCCAAAGTAATCACCCAATTTTGTATACCTCTTTCTCTTTGGCGGAGATCCGACTCTAGTCATTTTTAAGGCTAAAAAAACCGAAAGATCCGAATCCGACCAAAGAAAACCGTAACCCTAACCGATAAAAATGAACCGAATGTTCCGAAAACCAAAATACCGAACCGACCGAATTTTTTGGTCAATTTTGACCTATTGCCAAACCAACCGAAATTTTAGTCACTTTTGGTTTATTTTTCCTTCTAACGGTTCGGTTTGGTTTTTGGTATGGGGTTTTTAGTTTGGAAACCGAACTGAAACCAGCCCTAGTGCTTTTCGGTTGAGTGCGACAATTTTGGGTTTATCTTTTGAAGTTACACCCGTAATCTCCACTTAAAACATAAATTAAATTTGGGGATGCATTATCTCGACGTGAATTGTATGCTTTGATACTATGAAAAAATTAAAGCATCCAACTTAAAAGTCATTGGCAACTTGAAGAATCTGCATGAAAGCATTACATACTGTAGTCAACGCTTTACATTCATAATGTGAGATAACTCTCAAGAGATCACAATTAGGGTTTTTCATGTACTATTGACTATTAGAGCAAAGGAACTTGTTTCATTATCAGAAATGTGTGTGGGTTTAGTGATAAACTGCCAAGTACATAATGAAATTATACTATTTGGGTTACATGTTCAAAGCATACAAATTGGTGGGAGTTATCCGCGGAAAAATAATTGAGTGGGGGGTGATGTTTTTTCACACTTACACCAGCTCAGAACATATGGAAGGATAATACAAGGAAGGAAGCAGATAGTGCTAGCATGATGGAGTGAGTAGCTGATATGTGACCTCTGCTGCTCTTCTGATCAGATTTCGGGGCCTCAGCGGGACATGCGAGACCTTCTTTCCCTTCGCGGCATTGAGATGCAAACAGACCGGGAGGATACTTCCCGTAGATGTTTATGTAGCTGAACATGGTTGAAGCACAGTCATTTTTCAAGTCATTGATTTCTTCTGTAAAAGGACAGGCAAAATCCTTCAAAGCATCACAGCAGCTCTTTGCTGGGTAGTTTGGTCCTTTGCACTTGCTTGTTATGATTGTGTAGTTCTGGTTCTCAAAATTCACAGGACAATCTGCAGATAACCCAGCCGGAAAAGAAACTTATACAATGCAGATGAAACATATATACCACAAGCTAGCTAAAGACGCCGAATCAAATGTACATTTTAATTTTTTTGCTCTAATTGTATTTCCTTTCCGTTTTGGGATGAATTCTCGTGTATATTTTGGTTATGAACTCGTTATCTTGATTCAGAGACAAATAATACTATGAATACATAGAAAATTGAATTTTTTTTTTTTGTTATTTTTGTTATGAAGGTGTTTGTTGAACGAAATGACCAAATTAGAACATTCAACTCAAAACTAATACGCAATCAGTCAAGAAGCATTCTACATTATATATTGTAAGCCGTAACACATTTCCAGCACATTGAATTGATGGCCAAGAACAAATTAATTATTTAAAAATTAGAAGAAAAATTATGGAAACATAAATTATATTTAATTAAAAGGAGAAAGTAAGGAAATGAAGGGTAATTGCCTACTTTTTTTGGCCTGAAGAAGGGCACGTCCCCCCGTGGATGATCCACCAGGCTGTAAGATATCATCTGTAACATTCACAAGACGAAAATTAAATTGAAACAAAATAAAAATAACAAAAATAAAAGAAGAGACGAGATGAAAGGGGAATTACAAGAGATGAAGGTGGCGGAGGAGGCAAAACCCAATACAAGGAAGAAGAAGAGGAAGAAAACGGGATGAGATAACGAAGCCATTGTGAAATAACTTCAGAGACCGAAGAACCTATGACCTATGTCAAGTTGTCGTTGTCGATCTCTGCCTTTGGCCTCTCAGTCTCAGGCTCAGCTCCTTCTCCCCTTTCTTTTTTGGTTGATGGTTTTGGTTCCCTCTCTTTCTTTCTCTCTTTAGGTCTGTCTGTTTGTTTGAGGGAAGAGAGAGAGAGAATTGGAGGGAGGAGAGCGAAATGCTGCATGAAATTTGGAGAGGGTAAAGTGGCAACATAAACAACTTCTGTGGGTGCTGATGTTTCAGACGTTACTAGTTTAAATGGCTGTTTTTTTTTCTAGACAAAAGCTGTTTTAATACTTTGGGGAAACAAATTGTCATGATGTTTTAATTTTATTTTTAGCTAGTTCAAGTTCAGTTCGTAAAAAATGTGAGTCGAGGTCAAACAAAATATTACGTTCATTTGAAAAAAAACTGTTAATAATAAACTTCGAAATACTTGGTTCGTCAAAACTATTATTTTTAAGCTCGTTCGTTAAAGATTGGTTCATTAAGGTCAGACAATGTCATTGCTTTCCCTTACCATTGAAGACCAATCTTCCAAGAGTTTACGTGTATGTTAAGAAATGTCCTACTACTAGTAGTGTATGCTTTTTTATTTTTCACTTTTCATTAGGTGAAGCCGAATTAAATCTCAATCCAAAAACAATCCTGGGCGAGTTTGAGCTCGAGTTTGAAAGAATCATTTGAGCCAAGCATGAACACGGCCGTACGAGCTTTCTTTGAGCTTTTTCGGTTGCCGGAGGCTTAAATTATAACATCTAAGCCAAACTGATCACCAAATTGTTCGACCTGAGCTAATCGTTTCTCTTTCGGCAGGGTTTATGTTTTGACACAACGATATGGCTTGCTCCGTTCGAGCAATACATTGTCATTCCAGCTTCAACGCTGGACTTGAATCAACCAAACCATTTAACCCCCCTAGGGTATCCAAAATAATGGAGGACAAGAAAAAAGTGGAACTTGGTTTTACTGCTCTTCATTTAGGTTTCATCAACGTACTCTGAAAATAATCCACAAAATCATTTGAATTTGATCAGTTCAACAGTAAATAAATTCCGTGTGACAGTGACCGTATCAGGTGCCCTAAAATATATAATCCTCCGTCCTCCTTCACTGATGGTAAGAAACTAGAAGGGATGATCATTTCAGAAGTAGGAAACTGATGCAGTTTAGCAGTCGAAGTTGGAGCCCTCGTGCACATATTACTCAATCTATTGCTGATTTCCAAAATTCGTTTCTGATACGATGTGAACCGATAAATGAAAACCTTGAAAAGAAAAAAAAAATACATATGTAAACATTTCTGCAAGATGGTTACTATGAAAACAACCAAATGAGAACAATATGCAATCAACAGAAGGGGGTAAAGCAACAGAAAGTCAACAACAAGCAGAAACAGTACGTCGTAACAGTAATCAACTGAAATTGTATGGAGCGTTGGCATCCATGTGATGTGTGCGACATGCAGATCCATATCCAGTAAATTAGACAATCAAGGGCAAGTAAGGACATTCAACAGACGATATAAACTAGCAGAATACCATCCATTGCATTTCAGAAATAAGTATCAAAGAATTCAGTAAAATTACCTCAGAATTTTATAATCTTCCTGGTGACAGGTCAAGCATCAACTTTTCTTGGTTGGTTGTTAACATATTGTGTGTCGTACTTTGCGACTGATGGACCTGCCCATCCGAAGCCGTCTATTTGTCAGTGCTTCTAATAATACAACTAAAGTATCCTCCACAGCTTCAGCCTGTTTATCTAATCCAACGGAGCTGAACTCTGGAATAAGTTGCAGCTCAGAGAGGAGGCCGATAGCTGCTCCTGCTGTACAGGTCCGATCCCATGATGGTTGGGGCCTGCCCTCAACACAAAACAATCAGTTACACAACCAGTTTAAAAAAAAAAAATGACTAGTGATTTGGAAAGTGGGAATGTAAAAGAGCAAAAGAAAGTGCTCAACAATAAAAAAATAAAACCAAAGAAAAAACAAAAGCTCCTGAATAGAAAACAGTAAAAATCATTTATTAGTTCTTACCGAAGTTTGTGCATTGCAGAAGTACCAGTGGCCAGGGAAATACAAGGAAAGTCTCCATCGCCCCAAACTGACGCTGCTTGATCCTGCACTAGAAATACTTAAGTGAAAAACTCACAAAGAGTGGAGGTCCTTTCGTTAAAATTGTTAAAGGTCATCCCTAAATCGATCTGATAGCTTTATACCAGTACTGAAGTAAAGCAAAATTGATAGTTATGGGCATCAAAGGTCCAAACTGTTGACCCTATTGTTAAATCGAAAGCAGAGGGACTTTTAGAGAATGATTTATTTGTAACTGTAGTCTAATACCAAGTTTAATGTGGGGAAAACTGTTTTGGTGTCGGAGGTGAGGTTCTACTTTTATAGTATTTGACCATTTTTTGACCAAATTGCCCTTCAGGTTCGACCGATGTCCAACTCAGTTCAATGCTAAAACCGACCTTCTTGAACCTAAAAAGACATCTCCTGCAGTAGCTCCGTACAGCAGTTAGTGGAGGAATAGTGGTGAGCAAAAAGGTTGCCAACCCAATAAATCCAGAAAAAAGCAATGAAACTCATCAAAAGAACTAACCATCACTCTCTGGTTGCCCACACCATGTCTTAGCATAAACTTTTAGATCTGAGCATGGACTCAAACTCGCAAAGGTCAGCTGTGGAGTCAAACTCATCTCCTCCACAATGCCTATCAAGTTCAGCTCTAAAACTGACCTTTACATACTCATCTCCTCAAAAGTGCCCCCAAGGCTTGACAGAAAAACCATGCAGTATGTACAACAGGGGCATTTAGATCTTTTTACAATGAAAATGGCTATAATATTAATACCTCATAAAAAGGGGTAAAAAAGGTTTCACTTTTTTTTAAATTTTTTTGTACTAATATTAGGGGAAGAGGGGGGGGGGGGGGGGGGGGGAGGGGGTTTGGGGAGATTTCGAAACTATTACAATAATTTAGGAGAAGGGGGAGTTTCGAACCATGACCCATGGGTAGAAACCCAACATTCTATCCACTAGGATATTGGACCACATGCAAAAAAAGGATTTTCACTTAATTTAACTAGTCATTTGAAAAATAACCCCATGATTTATTGGTAGAGGTCCAAGTTTGATGGTCAAATATATGCCATATGAAATAATACAAGAAATCTACATTAAGCATTTTGTAGACAACAATCAAAACATGTAAGTAAGAAAATACATAGTAACAAAGATATGCCTGACAGGTTTACCTTCAGCCGACTGAATATTGCAACTGAATTGTTCCATGTTCCGTCAATCAAAATGAAATTCAGAGTCCTATCTTCATCTGTCTTCGCATAGTCAAACTGAAATTGACCACCATGGTAAACTTGAAGAGATTATAACATATTTCTTACAAAAAAAACCTGATGCCTAAACATTATTCTTGCTAGTGTGGCAATCTATCAACACAGTATCTAGGAGACAACCAACATTTATAATTGAACCACAGGTGTGTTTGGGAGTGTTTCGGAAATGAAAAGTGCACTTTCAGATAATCAAAATGAACTATTTAGTGTTTATCTGAAGTAGATAAAAGCAAGTTTGGGGTTAGAGAAACCCTTTTAGTGCTTCCTAGAGCACTTGATAGCTTCAGCAGGACATGCTGTCAGATGAATAATGTAGGAAAAACATGAATTTAATAAATAGAAAATGCCTAATAAAAAGACCACTAAGAAGAGAACTACTTGGCCAAAAAAAAAAAAAATCATGCAGAAGCCCTCCCAACATTGCTCTCAAACAATAATACCTTAGTATCTGTTCCTGCCAGATATGGTGACGGTTCTTGGCCAAAGACATCCTCAACTGATTTTAACACTCCATTTTTGTTGGGATACAGGCACCAAGTATTACTTTTTCCTGTATTTAACGTAAATCCGAAAATGATGTTAATGATTCGAAAGGTTTAATATCCATAAAATAAACTAGGTAACATATACAAAACTGCAAAATAGAACTGCTCAAAATATTATTGGCAACTTAAATTTATCAAGATAGCTGAGTACTAATACCAGTAGTTTGTTTCAACACGCAGTTACAAAATCTACTGCAAAAGCCAAAGGCTACAAATAATAAGAAAATAAAGCACCCCTTTTATCACAGTTAACACACACTCGGAAACCAAAGTAGGTTTTCGTAACAATAGGGAAAGAGTATCATAAAGAAAAGTTTAATGCTTTAAAGTAACAATGCATTAATCACATTAGGATGGTCAACTTGACATTTATAGGCAGCATCAGTTTTGAACTTCTTTGAAGAGGGAAGAAAATCAAATAAACCTGCAAGCTTCAACGCATTCCACATTATTTCTTCATGTTCGGAAATGCCAAAGAGGCACAAAGTTGCTGCCTCAGTGCCAAATACCTGCCATAACAACTTTCCAGTGTTGTTCTGTCGCAAGAAATCCTGCAACATTGATGATTGCAAATTTAAAAACGTTTTGAAATCTGTAAATAAGTATCAAATTGATTCATAAATGAGCAGTAGAAAACCTTGGGATGCATGTATAACCAGAACCGCATTCTATTCCATAGAGTGCATTGTGTGACTCTAGAGCACATACAATCTTCTTCGGAAGGAAGCCAGCACTGCATTAGTGCATAGTGATAATAAGTCCAATAAGCAACGATGAACATGATATGAAGATATTAAGCAGTAAAAGGGCATATTGGTCTCTTCTAGGATGCACATGCTTCAATATTACCTCACCAAGAGGAAGAAGGTAAACCTGATGAAAGTGCAAATTTGTTTTAACAAAATAACCAAATACCTTTTGACAAAGGTAGCCCCTACTTCCGAGCAAACGACATGCTATTTGTCGAGCTGAAAAGAATTGGAGCTTTTTTTCAGAATCACCTAAAGCCTGATATGTTTTTCGGTGTTTTCTATCCTCTTGCACTTTGAAATCTCCCTGAAAAGTAAGGTATCAAGTTATCAACAACCTACCTTAGAGCCAATTTATCAACCACTCCAATAGTACAATCCGAAAAGAACACAGAAAAACTTCATCTGAGCTACACATTTCATAGAATATAAGTCTACCCAAGTAAATATTTGTTACATCAGACACCCTAATCACCCAATAACCTAAGCTCATAATATTAAAGTGTTTCTTATAGATGCTGATAAACCTCCATGGTAAATAGATTACACAAAATGTAAATACATAACATTGAAACAAAATTTACTCCAAATATTCATACAGAAGACAAAAGGGATAATAATTTGATCAAATGTCATATGATATACCTGAAGTTTGCCACGACTACCACCAAAGCTCATCTGGGTATCAATATCTTTCTCCAAAGCCTTCAAATCCTCAACAATTTTGGTAACCATGGCGGGAACTGGAGACGCGGTGCCCCAACCCTGCCATTCCTGCAATGTGATAGCACCTTCATGAACGCTGCTTGTACGAGCTTCTCGTGGGGGCGACCCAGAAATTGAACATGAAAAGGGTCTGTGGAGAGTTGTGGGTTTGGAGTCCATAAGGGTTTTGGTGGAGAAGGCGATACAAGGAGAACATTTCAATGTTAAAGCCCTTGAAGGCGACGCCATGGTGTATTTTGCTTCTTCTGGGCACCGTCACTCTAGCGTTAACCTTTTATTATTATTATTATTTTTTTTTATCTTGGTTTTCTTTATTGGTAAAATGAAAATAAATTTAGAATTTAGCTACAATATTTAAATATATGAGAAATGTTTTTATAGGACTCTCTTGAAAAATGTGACACTTTATGAGTTTTCTGCCGTCTTATGTTTTTTACTTAATGTTTTATAATATTGATATTTAAATTGATGTTAAATTGTGAGGTGTCAGAAAGTCGATAAAAAATCACTCTGAGTGGTATGCATTTTTCCTCTTTCTATTTTTATATTCTCTTGATAAATATTATTGAACCTTTCAGTCGTTATTTGGTTCCTAGTATTTTGCTTTTCTCGAGTTATTCAGTTTGGTGTTGAGGAAGTAATTGTCACAATAGGAACAGAAAACTGAGAGTTCAAATGAGAGGGCTTGTTAGGGATTGATGTTAGCTTTAGGTTCTGTCTTTTTGCTTGATTGTCCGTATCATTGCTTCATTGCTGCATCGGCTATTGGCAATCGTGTGTCATTGTCTATAAGAACAGTTCAATCGACCCCCATGCGTTCCCTAAATCAGAAAATACGTATTTTTCCATCCGTGAGAGTTTTGTCTCCGTCCTAAGTTGGAATCGAAATGGTGATAACTTTGTCGTGCGACTTCCTAATTGGCTGGGGCAGGGATAACTTGGAAATGTTGATGCCTCAAAGACCAATTCAAGTCCAACATTGGGGGTTGGGCTTGCTACAAGTCAAGCCGACGAACCTTCCGTGGGTTTGTGGAAACTGAGAGGTGGGAAGGTTGGAATTGTGGGCAGGCTGGAGTGGGCGCTTTTCTAGAAAGGGCAGTGATCTCATTGTCCATGATAAAAGTATGGGTTTGTTGGCAGAAAGCCTCATGGGACTTTTCTGTCCCACTTCGCTTCATGGAAGTATTCTTTTTCACTAAATAGTCATTTTTTTCTTTTCTTTTTTTTCCTCAAGATGCGAATGTAAGTTGTTGATGTACAAAATCGGATAGAATTCATAATACGTAAAGTGTCAAGTTTGTTATCTTCGCACTGGTTGTTCTGGTCACCTAGTGAGGATAATATGTAAAAGGTCGTACCCAGTGCACAAGGCTCCCGCTTTACGCAGGGTCTGGGAGAGGTGAATGTCGGCTAGCCTTACCCCCATTTATGGAGAGGCTGCTCCCAAGTCTCGAACCCGAGACCTACCGCTCATGGGCGAAGTAAAGAGATAAAAAAAGGGAAGCAACACAAGATGTAGGTGGTTCATCCTAAGTTGGGCTACGTTCATAAGGTAGAGGAGTTTTCATTAATAGTAAAGAGTTTACACAATACATAGGTTCAAGCATAATCATCATTATTGGGTTCTAATGACAAATTTCAATACAATAATGACATTAGGGACTAACTATAGGAGAATTGTCTCGTTTTATAATTGAGAAGAGTCGCTCGCTTTTGTTTACGGTTGATGTGGGAATTTAGGAGATTTATGCCGACATTGACATGTGTCGTGCTGTGATCAGTCTCTTGATAGGAGAGGAACTCATGTGCTTTGGCATGAATACCTTAGCATGAACGCTTCAATAGGTCCCTGAAGATATGAAATTGATGGTGCTCGGTAGTTTCGGGATTGGTAAAGCATGGTACAAACACAAGTATTCTTCATCACTAAGATGACCATGTTAAGACCAAGGTTGCATTTTAGATCATGTAGGATCTAAAAGAGATTAATCCCATTCACTTTCCAAGAGAGTTTGTAATAGGGATGGTCCTTCGTGCAAGTGTTGAATTAGGAACATGCAAACCATTAGAACTTTGGGAACCTTATGCCATCTCCAACCGAATGAGGGCTTGTTTTAGCCCTATAGCCCTCCAAGAAATTAATATTTTAATAAACAATGTCAGACCATATTTCTTACCATCTCCAACCGAGGGGCTAGAGGGCCACATGCCATACATAGCCCTGTGACAAAAAACAATCTCCAATCGAGGGCTAAACATTATTTAAATTTAAAGACTACAACAACTTAAATTTGAAAACTACAACCTAAATTAAAAAAAAAATACAACTTAAATTTAAAAACTACAACAACTTAAATTTAAAGTCTATAATCATCATCATCTTCATCATCCGCCATTGTAGGATTATAGTCAGATGTAAACAACTGCTGTCGGGCCATAATTTCCGTTTTTTCCTATCAAAATAGGTCTTACTAATTGGAGTGTAATCTGAAGTGTTCATTTGCATGTTCCTATCATCCATCTCTTCTTAAATTTGTTTTGCCAGTTCTTTGTGCCTACGGTTCCTTTCTTCTGCGGCAAAGGCATTTTGCTCCGTCATTAATCGCAATGAGGCCGCCACTTCCTATTGAGCGGCATAATCATCCTTTGCTTTGCCCTTTTCCTTCAACCTTCGAGTCTTGTTTCGTCCCATAACCTTAGGTATGGAACCTTCACCCGAAGATTGATTTTCTACCCTTATTTCTTGAATGGTAGGAGATCCATCTTCATCCCCATCTACAACTGAGGATGCAGTTCCGAACACCGGCAGAGGACCTACTCTATGTTGAAGTGGATCTTCAAATAACACCCATCCTTTACAAATTTCCCAACAACCGTGATGCTGAAAGGGTTTCGAGTTGCCCTCCATATACAATTCCTCTGCTTGGCGTACCTACAAAATATATTTACAAAAATTAAAGGAAACTAATTTATGAAATTAAATGTAATATAATTAGATATTTAAAATAAACTGCTAATAGTGCTTGATGCCATTTATTCAAACTTGGATGAAGATGTTTCTTCTATCTTGAAGAACAACTCTCATAGTTTCGGGTATTCAGTGGAGTGGTGCATTCGTAGAACTCATGGTAATTTTTGGACACATGAGTCTAAACACCTTTACTTGTTTGAGAACTCCCCTTCACACAATCTTCCGAGACCCATCTATAAGCCCTGCAAAGAGTTTCATCTTCTTTTCGGGTTCAAGCCCTACCTTTCATTGCAGATGAGGCCATTTGAAAATTATTGAAAAAATTGAAGGAAAGATTATTGGAAGAGGTAAGAACATATAATGTGAAGAATTGAAATAGAATGAAGTGAGATAGTATGGAATGGTGAAAATTATGTGACAAATGGTGTAGAAATTGCTTAAGTATTTATACGAAAAAATGAGAATTTTTTAATTTTTTTTTTAAAATTGTTTTGGCCTAAATTAAAAAATTCAAATCCAACGGTAACTGACGTCAGTTAGTTGTTGGTTTTGAATTTGTGGCCTAGCCTGGGGCTGGTTGGCTGGCTGGGTTGGGCCAACCGGTTGGCCATTTGGCTCTTTTTTGTCCCGGGGCCCACGAGCCCTTTGGTCTAGCCCTCGGTTGGATACAGTTTTCAGGCTATTTTCGACCCTCTGGACCCTTTAGTTGGAGATAGCCTTAATGATTTAGTTTGAAGTATATGGTATTAGTGTAACCCTTAAGTTATGACGTACTAGTTTCGTAAAGAAACTGGCTTAGTACTTGTGCGATATTTATCTTAAATGATATTTTAAAAAGCTGGTATATGTTATGGTAATTTCCTAATTGAAAACATAAATTTGTCCCATTTACATGCTGGAAGAAAAAAATTGATTGAATTTGAGTGAATTTTTACTTTAAATTTTTTTTAGCTCATCAAAAGATTTAATGTGCAATTTTACGCATAAATTGATTTAGACTTGGTAAACATATATTTTGTGTAGCAGATGCTTTACGCTGGTCTTGCAGTTTTTTTTTTTTTTTTTCTGTCTCTGTACTAACAAATTGGAAGCTTCTTTTGTCAAACATATTATCTCTTTTAAAATCGATAGCCTACAATCAATTTCAAACACTGACAAAATTATTTCCACCACTATCCCTAATGCAATAATTAGCATGTCATCTGGCCTTTGCGGTGGTGAAAAGTCATACTTGTCCGGTTTGAAGGGAAGGACATGAAAGAGGCAGGTAGAATCTAAAGGTTTGGATGTATTTTTAAAAAGGTTAAAAGTGTTTTAAGGTTTTAAAAACATTTGAAATGTTTTTTTGAAAAAAGTATTAGTTATGTGCTTTTTTTATGAAGCACTTTTAAGTTTTTTTTTTTACTAAGAATTAGTTCTAAAAATATTTTTACTAAAAACGCTTTTAATTATTTTAAAAACACATCCAAACGAGTTATAATATCTCGCGATTATCAGACCTATATGAGTTTGAAGTTATTTAATCTCTCGTATTCAATTATATGATGACTCACCCACTGAAAGTTTTGGAATTATATGTCTGGGGCCCTATTTGTCAAATCTATATACATGATTCTTGACCGAAAGTTTTGGAATATTTGTTGTTGGCCCAGTAAGAAGGATAAAACTTCGGTTGTTGTTGTTTGATTTATTGTCAATGTTAAATTTTCTCCATGGTGAGGGGCCCTGCCGCATGATCCATCCATTAATACTTAATAGGTGAACTGGCAAAGGAGTATAGTAAGTGCTTTAAGTTGAGCACAAGCGATAGTCCTTCAGTTACAACCAAATATGGAATTCGGAGCGTCCCAACCATATCATGATTTTCATCAACGGTGAGAAGAAGCATACGATAATTGGTGCTGTGCCTAAAACCACACTGACTAGAACCATTGAGAAATTTTTGTAGAGGTGGCTACGGAAACCCTTTGCAAGATTTCTGTTTTTGGTATAGTTTTTCCCGTTGCTTTTGCTGTGACTGTGAGGGCTACTAATTTAGGCCAAGTTCAGAAGCGTCTTTTATCTCGTCTTTCGTTGATGATATTATATATATTATTTATTAATCTTCTGTGTTAGATGCATATCAACATCTTCACTAATGTTGCCCTACAGAAAATTTCTTACCCTACTAAAGTCGTCGAGATTTTAGACGGTCAACTTCTGCAACTCTGAAAATCTTCGACATCTGACACTACGATGACCTGGGTCCTGCATTTGCAAGCTTTATCGGCTACTTGCTTATTTTTCATCGTATTTTCTACAAATCTAGAACTTTTGAAATTGTCTTCCATGTTGATATGATATTATTTTTTGAGTTAGATTAATGAATATCATCGCCTTCGCCTTCCTTTCAACTTCTGTTGGCCTTTCACCAATAAAGATATCTAGGGCTACTGCCTGTTCGAATCTAGAAGCTCAAAAAGAATAGCTGTGACCTTTATTTTGAGTCATTTTTTTTGTCATGACATTGATGTCTTTGATCCAAAAAACAAGACTGTTCCTCTTGTCTATATAACAACAAAGTCTTATCCTACTAAATACAGGTGGTTGAACTAGAAAGATGAAAAGAAAATTAGGTCGAAGTTACTAGTAGCTCAAATATAAGAAACAGGAAAGGAAGTATATATATATTAATATAGAAACAACAACAATTTGTTGGGGTCTGTTCTTTAATTTCACTGCCAGAAGCCATATCCTATTGCAGTCTTTTTGTCATTCATTTGAAAGCCCATAAAACTACAATAATTAATGTCATTTTAGTTAACAAAAACCAGGAGTGTTTTTTCTATATCCCGAACGTATCGTACGTGCCCGATTCTAGTAGAAACATGAGGAACCATTTTAACTTTTCTATTAGAGCTGGAGACGTTGTGTCTGGCACAACAAGTACATTTTGCTAAAAATAGATGTGCACAGAACTAGATCATCTATTTATTTTTTATTTTTTTTTAAATACTAGTTGAACTAGCAAAGGAGTATTCTGGTTTAAGAAAGGAACACGCATTTTTACTTTTTATTTTTGTATTTTTTCGGTATTCTAATCTAATATGTACTACAAAGAGGGAGATTCGAACTTGGGCGTAAAAAGGAAAGCATATTATCGTAGCGAACTGTGACTATGTCCGAGTCTTCTATTACTTTGTTTGCTTTTTAGTATGCTGATGAGTAGATTTTATATTATATATTTAACCATATTCTTAGTATATTTTGATTATTATTTTAGAAGAATTTTGATACTTTGAATTGTATTTCCAATATAGGACTTTCAACTTCATCTGGAGCAAAATGTGGTCAAATGGAGGAATTTTGGAGTAAATCCAGTTGGAGGATGTTCATGGGTCGCTCAGCTTGATCGTGTCAAAATATCAGATTTTTCTACCAAGTGATGATTTTCTGGAAATAAAATAAAGCAGCGATGTGCAGTTCTGGAATAGTGACATTTTGGGCTTAAATTGTGTTTTTGGAGTCCAAGATGACCTCGGATGGGTTTGTGGCCTTATGGAGATGTGTTTAGAACGTCTCGATCTTTAAAACAAGCTATCATGGGCCAGATTTAGAGGATATCTGAGGCTAAAACGTGGTTGTACAAACTTGGCAGATTCTCCTAGCATAATTAAGACTTTATTTTCTAAACCATTTTATTATTATTTAGTTTCCTAGTTGGAATAAGAGACCTATGTTTTAGGGTTTGTGCGATGGCTTAGCAAATATATTGCTTGGCCGTTCTTAGTCTTTTCTACGCTTTCTTTTATGCAACTTTGGAGACAGAGAACTTGCTAGGGTTTTCAAAGGCTTTCAGATTTTCTAATTCAAGGTGTTTTCATTCTTATTCATTCTAATAATATTTTCTATGATTTCAATTATGAATATGCGTAACTAATGTCCGCTTTGTTAGGGCAAAGTCTTGAGCCTTAGCATGAATATGTGAATTTTATTTAATTGCTTATGATTGATTGGATGCATACTTTGAATTATTGATCACCGTGATTAAAACTATCTAATTGTCTTAATGCCTGATCACTATTAGGATATTTAGAAAAGTAATTTGATGCAATTTTGGTTAGAAGGTTCCCTGAAATTGATGCTGGTTTCTTGTGATTAATAATTGTAATTTCACTTAGGATGAACACGTCTTAAGGGTTACATGATTTTTCAAAGGGTTTTCGTAAAACATAATGAGTCTTTCATGTTTAGATTTGATCCGAACGTCCGAACGTCCGGACGAGTTGTATGTTAGATATACATTCTATGTTGGAGGTTCCAAGTAGAATATAAATTAGGAAAACCTAACCTTCAAAGTGGCATGTTTAGATCATAAGTAATTGGTAAAAAATACATAAGATTGCTAGGTGATGGTGGAACCCTAGTGCTTTTATAAATTGGCATGTAAAACTCTTTTCTTTTGGCATATTAGTTTTTAATATTACCCAATTTCAGAATCTCTTTTCTCTATTTTTAATTCTAAGTATTTGATTAGGAATTGTTTCTACATAAATTATCCAAATAGTCCTTGAGGAGAACGACTTTGCATGAGCATCTATACTACAACATCCTTGTATTCTTGCAAGTATTTCAAGTGATTTTGACCCTATTTGCATAGACGTTAAAAATCATATCATATGCCAAAAGTAGTCAAATGAGTCATATGTAAAGTTACTAAGGTGCACCTTTGTGTGATGTTTTAGGGAATTCTGCCAAGAATTTTACTAGTGGATTTGCCATCGTAAGTTCATAACTGAGAAGCCACAAGCGCTGCCTCCTTTGACTGGAAAGAAGAGGACAGTATTGCGGATAAATCACAGGTAATAACAAAAGCATTGTTGTTAATTCAATTTTTTTTGGTTCTCCTGCGGTTGGTTTGTTGTAATGGGAGGCATCTCACGTATTTAAACTTTGTTTGGGTATACATCGCAGTCATACCCAGCCAACCCTATCTAGAAAGAATTGTATGGAGATAACAATATAAAAGCAATTCTAACATTGAACAGACGGCGTTGATGTGTCGGAATGAATAATCAATTGATTAATTATGTTGATTTTTTTATGAAAACCTTAATAGTTATAAATTCTTGAATTTTGTATTCTGTATTCTAATCAGTTGATTTTGTTGATTAGTATTTAATGCATATTACTGTAAGAAAAGAAACTTGGATTTAATGTCTTGTCTGTTGATTCTGCATAAACACTTAAAACAAAAATATGAGTGTTGCTGAAGCCCAGCCTAGTTTATTGGAAACATTTGCATGTCATCAACATGCAGATCAACTCCAAATGCCACACTAGTTTAGTTGGTGGTTTGTGTTTGCAAACCGAGAAAAACTTGTGTACGGGCATACCGACTGCAAACTAGATAAACTTGTGTAAGAGCAGTTGGACCATGTGAGTCTCACGAAGAAGTAGCACACAACCACTGTATTTTGGTAGTCCCACCCGAGCTTACTAGTCACACTCCCTTGAGAGCCACGGGACTAAGGCCTGGTTTGGTATTGAGGTGATTCTGAAAAAAGCTGGTATAAAAAAAAGCTGGTAGTTGTTTTTGTGTTTGGTAAACATTCAGCTTCAGATTTTTTTCATAGTTTTGGGTGAAAAAAAAGCCAAAAACAAGAAGCTGCAAAACCCAAAGCCAAAAACAAGAAGCTGCAAAACCAAGCTTTGAAAAACCGGCTTTTTTCACATCTATTTTACATAAAAGTTTACCAAACACTATAATACTGCTTTTGTTTTCAAAAGCACTTTTACAAAAAAGTTTACCAAACACTCTGCTGCTTTATTTCACAGCTACTTATTCTCACAGCACAGCAGAAGCAGCTTTTTTTTAAAAGCACAGTAATACCAAACCAACCCTAAGAGGCCAGCTTGTAGCATCTTAGTTACATATATAGGTTGAATCGTTAAAATACACTGTGAAGTGAGACCTATAAAATGCGTCCAAAAGTGTTAAAAAAATAGGTATTCCTTAGATCCACATCGTATTTGCACGATCCAACCATCTATTTTTAGGTCTTCTTTCAAAGACTAAGCCTACCAAAAAGACCCAAATACGAAGTCATACAATCGTTGGATTAAATTTAGTATTACTTTATAGAACTGTATTTGTTCATTTTCTTTACTACAAGTGGATGTCTTAATGATTTTGTATTTATCTAATTTTTTTCAAGAATGATATATGAATACTGAATTGAAGACAATTCGCATATTTGAAAAAAGTTATCGAATAAGAGCTATAAAAACGTTTGCCAATATGTGTCCCGTGATCTTAACGCTCTATAGATATTGATTTCTTGTTCTTGTGTCCTGGAGGAGAAACATTGACAAGAAGCCATGCAAAACCCAAACCCGACGCAAAATTAGTTTAACGTCAAGTTGTGGAGTTGTTGGTTTGTGTGGAGCAAAAAATAATCACAAGGCGACACGTGAATTTTTGACAAAGGAAGACAAAACTACCCTTGAGGCATACCGGGAGTCCTACGCGCAAGCAGCAGACAATTATTCCTCAACCAAGTCAAAAGTGCCAAAAATAGGTATCAACTTAAAACCTAATTTATTCATATATTTCCCATTTCATTATTTAGTTAATCAATTAGCTAAATAATATACTTATTCCTTTCATATTTCCTAAAATCATAATAATTGACTAATTAAGGGATTAATTACCTAATCAATCCCTTAATTATCAATTGAAACACCCATCCAAACCTAAAACTACTAAAGTGGCCGGCCAATCCCATCAAGAAAAGTAAACCATCTTATTCTCCACCTTTTCCACTATTTTCCCTTTTTAATTACCCTAATTAACTAGCCAATTAATTCCAAAAACCACCAAAACATTCATTTTATGTTTAATAGCCAAATAAATTGGCTAATTAAACCTAAATCAAACACAAAAACCCTAGCTAGGCCGGCCACCCCTATCCCTATAAATAAATTCCCATTTCCACCAAAAGATCATTCCAATTCTCTTACAAAAAATCCCAAATACTCTAAACACTTTTTCTCTAAAATTCTAACTTTGGCATCGGAGGTTCTTCGGCCAAAGCCCCCCCCCTTTCATCGTGGGCGCGTGAGACTTTTGGCCTTAACCTAAGGTGCTAGTTGTTTTGTAGGTGCAAAATCGTCCAAGATCAAGGAGGAGAAAATTTGCATCCACAGTTTGTCTATTCGTTTGCCACGTACAGCCAGTAATAGCTTTTGACTCATTGAAGTTAATGTGGAAGATGATCTGTATTGCTGGGTGTGCATATGCATCTGTATTTTCTACGCCTATATACAACAACCTAACTTATATTTTGATATTATGATGCAAATTCATAGCACAAGCAATATTCTATACAAATCAACAGAGCATTTGATTCCGGATTATCGCAGGTTGAAGAGAAATGCTTTATTTACAAGAACAATTTGCTTGCATACTGCAAAAAGATAGTTGCATGCATAACTTAATTTATTTTGAACAAAAAGATAGAGACAACGTCGGTAAACAACTTTGGATTGAAAATTAATGACATTGACTTGCATATTATATAACTTGGTAATGAAGGGGAAAGAACGTTTTTGCAGATCAAGTGAGGCGCTTAATCCTATAATACTCACATGATTATCTATAATTAATTGACTATAATTCAAATTTCAAATGGACCAAATACCAGATCAGGTAATCCGCTCCTATACGCTATGAGGTCTCTAGAATTTGGATTGGAGATGTGGCACTTCATTTTCACAACGTAATGAGCTTATCAGGTCTTCTTACTAATATTTCCTTATTTTTTTAGTTACATCAATACTTATCAAATGATTAAATTATTTTTTTTCCATTTTCTAGAAGAGTAGCTTTCTTCTTATCTATCTATGGAGTCATGACAAAGATGTCTGTTGTCCAACGAGATTGAGAGGTAGTTTTCCTGTTTTAATTAGGTAATAATCATTACTATTTTTATTAGTCAAATATGGTCGAAGAGCATCTTTAATACGACATGCAAATACTATGAAATTTGTATTTTACATTTTTTTTGTTGGTCGTAAAACTTTCCAACGTAATCAAAATAAAATTGTAAACTTATAGTTTCTTTACATCTTTTCCCGTCAATTACAAAAGAAAATGTAAATATTATCGCAAATTTACGTTTATTTCATTGGAGTAGAGCTCGCATTTACATCCTTTAGAAACATTGAATGAAATGCACATGCAACTTTTGCATCTCTACGTTGAGTATGCTCTGATAGTTGAGGGAATAGTGTCCTCAGGATATCAGATAATAAATGAAACAAGTAATACAAAGATGGGGCCGGCAACTGGCTCACAAAATGGGAGATAGGAGGCCGCCAACGGGCCGGGACGATGGCTAAATATCTTTTTGGTTTTTTGTTTGTTTGTTTGCAATAGCGATATTAAAATATAAATATTGTAATTGATCATATTGATTGTACGTAAACGATGTTAAAAATGTTAATAGGTTTTCAGATTTTTAAGACGCAAGATTGTCACGTTCATGAATTTGAGAGTTTCTCAACAAAAGAGAAACATAAAGTTGAAAATTGATTCTAAGAAAATTTTAGTTGAAGTTATATTTTTAGAAACTCATACAATTAAATTATTAAAAAAAGAGCACGTTAAACAAAAATAAAATAATTCCTCAGAGTCAGAGTGCAAGAGACGGAGACGATGATTCAAATTAGCTGAGTCGGCGGCATAAAATATAGTGGGAGTGGTGGTGCCGCTGCCACCTCCTCTCCCTACCTTCTGTACGTAAATGTATACGTGCAGGGAATATGGTCCCATTCATATAGGTGCAGATAATCAATTTGATTAATGGGGTTGCTTTGAAAGCAACTTATGATTAAAAAGTTAATTAGGTATTAAGACTCACCGGGCCATGATCATATGTAGATAAGTTCAACTATGGATTCTCCTCCCCAAGGGTCAATTTTATTAAATAATTTGAGATTCTTATAGCTGCCGTGCTCCGGCATCATTGGTGCCAATTGTCGTTGGTCCTTGGAGAAATAAATAATAAATTAGTATTTTCTTATGCATTAAATACAAAAATAGTTAATTTTATCTAGTTATTCAATCTACTTGATAGTATTTTATGTTCACTGTAAGTAAAAGGTGTCACGTATGACTCCCATGAAAGTTAACATATTATGTTTATATTGAGTTTTCACTTTGTTGGGGAAAAACATGTAACTTTTTAGTGTAGCATTTCGTAAAATGATTGGTGAGCTATTGTCACCTACAGCGTCATGTTGCACAATTGTCGACAGATGCGAGCAACATTCAAGCGAGTATGTTGACAGATGTTGATGTACGCTGAAAAAGTCTATATATAGATGTCAACAGCAACGTACATATAGGTGTTGCTGAGTCTCAGTCAAACAACTTATGCACAAATTGGTTGCCACCTAAACGGTCAAGGGATCATCAAAGGCGCTTCTCAGCAACCTTTTTGGTCAAAGAGGATCCGGCGAGGATCTTATCTCTTTTGTTTAGACTTTCAACTTAGGAAGAAGTTTTATTTACCTCCTTTGAGAAAGTGTTTATACCATATTTAGGGCCTCGTATTTAGATCTCGTATAAATACTCGGGGGACTTAAATGTAATTATGTAATAAAGGAAGGGGGCAAATATGTAATAAGTGAGGAGTCCTTATTCTATAAAAGGACCCATCACCCTCACAGTTGGAAGAGGCCATTTCTTAAGCCTTCTCACCCCTCTCAGAGCCTCACCCTCATTACAGAGGCTCTCTCCATCTCTCTCACTCATAAACAAAGAAATATATAATCAGTGTGGACGTAGCCGAAACATTGGGGTGAACCACGATACATCTTTTGTTATTTACATTACTTGCAGATTCACGGTTGGATTTACGTTGTTCCAAGATCTCTGGTTTTGTGCATCAACATTTGGCGCCGTCTGTGGGAAACGACATGAAAAGCTGTGTCGGTTTTCTTTCATTTTTTCACCTCCGCCGTGGATCTGTAAAACCGAAAAGACATCCAAAACTGTCACTGTCCCTCTCTTGCTTCTTATCTCTTTTACCTCAACAAACTACAACAACAGCAACTAGAAGAAAGCAGAAAGCCTCATGACAACCGCAACTCTGCCTTTTATCTTGCATTTCAACAGCAACCCGTTGAAAGAAGAGTTGCATTTCAACAGCAACACGTTGAAAGAAGAGTACCCGGGTTTGAGTTCGTCTCAATCGGATCCAGATTTCGACCCAATGGTGATGATGATCCCTCCGCCGTTTCTGAACAAGACATATGATTTGGTGGACGACTCGGATTCGTATCGGGTCGTGTCGTGGAGCAGGGAAGGGGGAACTTTGTGGTGTGGGACCCACATTGCTTCGTTATGGTGGTAATGATCCCTCTCTGCAAATTCAACTACTCCGAGCACGAAGCCCAGAACTTAGAAGACGACCTCCAAACCGTCAAACAGCTCCGCTCCGACGTCGAGCGCCAACCCGACCCGTCGCTCACCACTCACCGCGACCTCCTTCAAAATTACTTCAAAGCCCTCTACCTCGTCGAGACCCGCTTCCCCATCTCGCCGGATAAGGATCATATCAACACCATCACCTTCGTCTGGCACGACACTTTCAAGAACAAGCAAAATGCTTCCCAGCAGAACATCCACCTGGAAAAGACTGTCGTTTTGTTCAATTTGGGAGCCGTGTACAGTCAGATTGGGCTCTCCTACGATCGCGCCACCGTCTCTGTCTTATTACGCACACACTCATGGTTCTCCTGTCGTCACCTTGTTGGATCGGACGACAGTCATTCAGGTTTCTAAATCTGAGAGATCGGACCCAAAGGCGAATCGCACCGCAAAGGCCTTACCTTTTCGTTTAAATTCATGTAAGGGAGTCCCTCAATCAAAAGCCCTGCCACTGCCTCACGCTCTCCTATTCGATACTTCAATGACGATGCTCTGAAGACCAAACTTCGTTTCAGCTTCTGGGATATGGCGATCTTCAGGAGGTTTAGCGGTCTACACAAAGCCAATGCCAGAATCAAAGCATTACCCTTTTGGCCACACGCACAAAAGAGCCTTATCAGACTCTAAGATCTTCAACAATGGTGACGATACGATGTTTCCCGTTCTGATCGTCGGTGCAGGGCCCGTGGGTCTTGTTCTGTCCCTACTTCTGACTAAATTAGGAAATGAAAAGGAAAAAGAAAGTAAAAGCAAAGCAAAGCAGCACAAGGAAAGAGAAAGAAAAGCAAAAGAAGAAAGCAGAAAGAAAAACAATCAAGTGAGCTGCAGCACAAAAACAAAAGACAGAGACGCAGTGGAGAGAAAAGAAGAAAAGCAAAAGATCTTCATATTATTATGATTCCTTCTGTCTGCCAGATGAAGAGACAGAGAGAGTGCAGTAGAAAAACACAAGCAAAAGCAAGGAATAAACACCCGCACTTCAAAAGCAAGGAATAAACACCCCACCAGAGTGATGTGGTTTACTTTTCTTGTTGTTTTTGTATGATGTAATTTATTTTTCTTATCTTTCAGAGATATCTGTATAAACCCCATCATAGGGTAAAAAAAAGGGCAAAGCCCAAAATAAATGGGCTGGAATGTTGTGTAGAGGGCAAAAGCCCATAAGCCCAAAATAGCTTCAACCAGGCGATCAAAAGTACGCCCAGTACTCCACAATTATTCGACAATTATTACCACCAACCAGGTGATGAAATGTACAACCCGTACTCTAATATCATTTGGCAACTAGCCATTCATGCCACAAACCAGGTGATGAAATGTACAACTCGTACTCTTCTTCATGCCACCAACCAGGTGATCAAAAGTACGACCAGTACGTCAAATCATACATGAGCATTACTCATGTCAATCATATATAAAGATTCATGAGCATTACTCATGTCAATCATACATAAACATTCATGAGCACGAGCACCACTCATGTCAACATCCATGAGCATCACTCATGTCAATCAACATAAACATTCATGAGCATCACTCATGTCAATCAGCTTCAAAAGCTTAATTTACAAAAGCTCTAGTTTCAAAAGCTTAATTTACAGAGCTCTAGCTTCTAAAGCTTCATTTACAAAAGCTCTAGCTTCAAAAGCTTCATTTACAGAGCTTCAGTTTCGAAAGCTTCATTTACAGAGCTCTAACTTCAAAGCTTCACTTGCAAAGCTTCACCTACAAAGCTTCAGTGCAGGGTATACAAATACCGCTTCCGAACAACCGCCACTTCGGCCCATACATGGATTCAATTTGAAGTCTCCAGCCAACAGACTCTATTGACCGAAGACTTGGGAGACTACATTATGTACCATATATTAGACCTCAACTAGGCCTCATGAAAATACTTGGGGGAGTTAGCCCATTATCAATGTACTAAAAAGCGAGCCTTTATTCTATAAAAGGGACTCCCTCACTTTCATTAGAGAGCACTCGTGAAAAATACTTGGGGGACTTTGCCCATCACTTATGTATTGAGGAGCGAACCTTTATTTTATAAAAGGGACTCCCTCATCTTCATTAGAAAGCACCGCTGCCAGCTGAGCAACCGCCTAGCCACGAGCATCACTCCTAACTCATTATTCATGTATTGAGGAGCGAGCCCTTATTTTATAAAAGGGACTCCCTTACCTTCGTTAAAGAGTACCGCCGCCAGCTGAGCAAACGCCTCGCCACGAGCATCACTCATAATCCATCATTTATGTATTGAGGAACGAGCCCTTATTCTATAAAAAGGACTCCCTCACCATCATTAGAGAGCATCAACTCTAGCCCATCATCCATGTATTAAGGAGTGAACCCTTATTCTATAAAAGAGACTCCCTCACCTTCAAACGCCACAAGCCGAGCCAACCAAGGCAACATAAGCCACGAGCCGAGCAGCGTATGCTACTTCTAGTTGAGCATCATTTCAGATTGAGCACCGCCTCGTATCGAGCATCAGTTCAGGACAACATCTAGTTACTTCGGCCCACACATGGACTGAATTTCAAGTCTCCAGCCAAAAGACTTTCTTGACTGAAGACTTTGAGGACTACTGTTTATACCATATTTAGGGCCTCGTATTTAGACCTCGTATAAATACTCGGGGGACTTAAATGTAATTATGTAATAAAGGAAGTGGGTAAATATGTAATAAGTGAGAAGTCCTTATTCTATAAAAGGACCCCTCACCCTTACAATTGGAGGAGGCCATTTCTTAAGCCTTCTCACCCCTCTTAGAACCTCACTCTCATTACAGAGGCTCTCTCCATCTTTTTCCCTCACAAACAGAGAAATACATAATTAGTGTGGATGTAGCCCAAACATTGGGGTGAACCACGATACATCTTGTGTTATTTACATTACTTGCAGATTCACAGTCGGATTTACGTTGTTCCAAGACCTCTAGTTTTGTGCATCAACAAAAGGAATTCAAGATTCTCAGTTGATCTCTTAGCCTGTGACAGTGCAGAAATTTTTCATTCTGACCGAAACATGGATGGATTTCATGTTTTTATTTTGGGACACTTTGGATGCGGTCCCTAGCTATCAATATTCTTTGATTGAAACCTTGTTAGTTTTTAGTTTTTGATTGAGGTCCTGACATTAATGTAATAATGTAAGTTACTATATTTTTTAAATTAAAAATTAAAAATTGAAATTTGTAATTGTTTATATTAATGAGATTTTAAATAAAACCCATAATTTATGGGATTAAAAATAATAAAATATAAATTATACTCTCTATTATATTGTGTGTGTGTGTGTGTATACATATATGTATGGGTACATTAACCAAAATTAACAAAAAAAGTTATTGTACCAAAATATGGATACATTCTCAAATCAACGAAAAAGAATGTACCCATATAAGTTTAAACATGAATTAAAAAATTTGAATGGATTTTATATTAAAAAAGGGTACATTTTACATATAACAAATTGATATATTTGAGAATGGGTACATTTAAGATTAAAAAAATTGAAAAATTATATGAATGGGTACATTTAAGATTAAAAATTGAAAATCTTTTTATATATAAAAAAAACTAATAGGTACAAACTTAATTTAATTTAATTTTTTATTATTTTGGAAATGTTTGAATTGAAAATTAATTAGAAGTTTAATAGAGGTGTGAGTATTAAACCCTAAATTAATTACTAATTTTTATATTAAAAATTATATAATAAACATGTAAATTCATTATCATATGCTAGAGACTTGAATCAAAATTTGATAACTAATAAGGTCTTAGTTAATAAACAGTAAGAACTAGGGACCGAATACTAATTTTTTCTTTTATTTAAGTAGTGAGAAATTTAATATTTTAAGTTATTTAACTTTTTAACACATGTCTCTCATCATTTGTATAATGACACATCATGTATCACCTCATATTCCAGTCATATTGAAAAATCTCTGGGGACAATGAACTGTGACCATCAATTTTGGAATTTGGGAGCCAAACGTTTGTTTGCTGTTGGTTCGAATTAAAGCGATGGATACTTGTTCAATAAATGTTCCGTGGAGTGGATCAATCACTATTTGTATGGTCTCATCTTCTAAAAGGTTTATTTTGTACAAGCAATTTTACAATTTATTTCATAGTACTGTAAATTACATTTCCATCTTATTTTATGTTTTTTGAAGAAGTAAATGTGAGTAAATGACGAAAGTAAATGAGATTCTAAACTTACTTATATTTTATTGAAGTATAATTCAATTTTTACATTTTTCTGGAAATGTAAAGGGGTAAATTTGGTTTTTTATTTTTTTTATTTTTACATTTTAAATTTGCATTTATTAATTGAAGATGTTCTAATAAGTGCTCCATACAACCCAAAAAAAACTTCTCCAGGGGTTCAAAAAATGGATTAGGGTCAAGAGATATGACACATTTCGTAATTTTTTTTCAAAGATATGAATCGTTTTGTATTTTAGTTTATCAGTTATAGACTATACTTATAAAAATTAGACAAATTCAATCAAGACAATGTTTTGTAGTTAAGAAAATGGACAAAACAGTTTTTCAAAGACACACTAAAATGACTATCATTTAATTCTCCCATCATTTGGTTTTGGATTTCAGTAATTTTTAGTAGATATCAGTTTTGGATTTTATTGATTTTTAATAGATATTATCTTTATAAAAATAGACAATCAATTTGTTAAAAAAACATTATGAAGTAAGCCGTATCTAGTCAACATCTTAATATAAATAATATATGTATTGAAAAAAATATGGCCTAATTGGATAAATAGTCCTCGTGCTGATAGGGTATTGAGAAGATAGCCCTGTGCTAAAAAAATTTCGATTTAAACCTATGTGGTGAAGTTCGTTAGGAACTAAACCCCAAATCAAAATTTTCATTAATTTCTTTGTTAATTTTTTTTTTCCAGAGAGGTTAAATAAAAAGGAAAACTAATGAAAAAGGCTTGAAAACTTTGAGTTTTAACGAAAATGACAAAAATGTGTTGTAAGTGAATAGTATCACAATTGATTTTTTAGAATAAAAATATGATTTTTCGTTAAAATAAACAATACCGGAAGCTTTTAGTTAAAGTTACTAAATAGAATCGTTAGATAATACAACCTCTGCACAACAAGCTTGAATCGTATACGACAACAAGAGAGAGAGGTGATCAATCATTGCAGTCATCGATGGTGTTCTTTAGGAGCGTCACCTCACTTTCCAAGCTCCGTCAGACGAGTCTCAGATTCCGTCAGATGAAATCAAACACAAACCTCCACAAATCTTGACCTTCGTTCTCAGTTGGTCGAATGATTCATGAACAACAGGAACGTATGAAAAAACTGAAAGCAGAAAAGTTTAACCAGGCAATATCACTGTTGATATTGATTGGTGGAATTAGAGGAATGATAAGGTTGTTGTGGGAAACCTCCTTACTTGATCCAGATGAGGGAATTCCCTTCAGGGGTTTGTCAATTTTAGAATTCCATAAAGTATTAACAGCTGCAAATCCATGTGGAGAACCTTTGCCATAAAGTATTAACAGCACATCCAATGACTTAGTTTACCACTGGTGTCATGGCCCCTTAGGTATGGAGTGAACTCCAGAAGGCATATCAAAAGGGGATTGGTTCATTTGCAGCTGCTTTAAACGGCTTGCTAGTGTTCATGTCTTTCATTTTGGTTTGACTGAGGCACATGAAAGTTATTGATTGATTTATTACTTAAACGATGATAAACGTGCACAATCTTATTGGTATTATATTATTTAGTTTGTCAATTTAATCTCTTTAGTATTACCTTTTAATTCCTAAAGGACTTTACCACAAGAGTTTAAATCTAAATTTTACCATTATATGAAATATCTTCTGAATACTCTATCACCTCGAAAATTAGTTATCCAATTAAACCAACAAAATATAGTCGATCCCACAATACGAATGGTGCCTACCAAACGAAGTGGCTCTTTCTTGGTGACTTCTCTTTCCCATGCCTTTCGCTTTCCCAATAAAATGTGCATAACCTAATTCCTAGCCAACTCCACGTCTCGGTTGTGTGCTGCTACGTGTGGCGGTGCTTAATCCGCACAGTGGCTCCCACGCCACCCCATCTGCCACGTCCACGTCCACGCCCTCCCATCATTTTTTCTTCTAGACGAAAGCAAATCATGCAAGAGACAAGGAGTCAAACCCTTATCAAACATAAAAAAATAATTATACAGGAGCATAAAATTTTGTACTAAAAACATGCTAAGAAGGCTCTTTAAAGTGATTTTTTTTTATAAATTCACTGATATTTCATAATTTAAAGTCAATTCTTATAATAATATTATAAAATATTATGTTAAAAATATGACATTACATAAAATTTATTAAGAGTTCTAATTTTGAAAAACTCTTCATATCATCTATATTAATTAATGAAACCCTCTTTGTAAACTAAAAGATGATGAAAAGACAACTTAATCTTCTATCACACAAAAAAAATGATGGGCAATAATGTAATTTCACATGTTCAAATTTTACTGTTTTTTATTGAAACCTCACCTACAGATGATGTTAAAATATTTCTAATATTTAAAATTAAAAAAAAAACACCACGTTCTCTCTGTCTCTCTTCCCTTCTCTCCTCATTTTCTTAAAAAATACGTTCATACACACAAAATATGTTGGCAAATGTTAGTTTCTCATTAAATAAATAAAAGATAAGGAGGGAGTGGTGGGAGTCCTGATGTTCGGTAGCAGTTGTTACGTTAACGGCTTTGCAACCCCCCGGTTTCTGGTTGTGATCCGGCCTTTAGGAATAACTATGTCTCGATTGGTCAATGACACCATGCACATTCCAGGTGGATTAATATTTATCCTTAAATTCTAGGTGGACTTTTATTTTCTTTTGCTTGCAAATTCCATGCGCTTTAATGTAACTCAGATGGTAGAACAGGAATGAGGATCCTTTCCGGATTTTTTTGTAAGGATTTTTGAAATCCTCTATTCATATTCGTTCATTGTATATATAGCATAAGCATAGTCAGTTTTTATCACGTACTATTTATATTTAATTTTAAATAAAAAAATTATAATAATTTTTAACTGCACAATATACGATAAACAGTGATTGGAGGATTTCCCGGGATCCTCATTAGGTAGGATATATTGAAGATCAGATGAATAGTCAAAACAAAGTTTTACAGATTTAAGCTCTAGAGTTATTTAGAACCATAAACGATGAACTATAAGTTACTTACATGTGTTTTGTTAATGTTAACAACAATGATATAATTATGGGGTGCGCTATCCACATACCTCTTTTTTACTTTTCATACACTTTTTATTAATTTTTATCTTTTGACATTTTTCAATTCATCTGTCCTGACGGCAAAAAATTAGAATGGTGTGTGAGAAATAAAAAAAAAGTATGTGGATAGCAAACCACTATAATCATATCAAAGAAGAAAAATGATTTCCAATTAAAAAAAACAGAGTGTAGAATTGAAAGAGGCAGATGACACTTAACTGTAGTGGTGAAAATCACTTCCAGTTTATAAGACATTTGGGAGGAGGGAGGATTAACCAGCCTTTTATTATTTTAAGAAAAATGACCAACTTTAAACTTTTCTAAAATTTAGTGTCATTTATTTAAAAACATAAAGGTTTTCCCCTTGTTCTTCTTGGTAAACTGCCATAATCAACTTTGATATTCGCCTCTCAATGGCCTTAAGACAAGAATTGAGTGATAGAATTGCACTGGAGAGATGTTGTTAAGTTTTTTTTTTTTTTTTAACTTGTATATTTCACGATGAAATATTGAAGCAAATATATTTTGGAGTATTTTTGTCATTTAAAACCAAAGATATTTTTTTAACCCAAAAGATTTGAGAGAGGCAGATGACACAACTGTAGTGGTGATCATGCTTATGTACTCCAGTACAAGTTTGATCGCTCTTCCATAGCAACTAACAACATAAATCACCAACGGTATTGTTTGTGTGTTTGTGAAAAAACAATCTGAGAGGGGGCACGTGCCCCATCGGCCTTCGTCAAATTCGACAGTGTTAGGATTATAAATCATGCATGTATAAATACAAGAGGTCCCTACACACTCTTACACAAGCAATTAATACATTCCCTCCCTCTACTCCTCGTAAAGTCGTTTCATTAGGATATTAGCAATATATATAAGGTTTTGTTGAGGTTTAAGCAATTGTGCTTGTGTACATGCATGGCTGCTAGCTATCTATGTACAACAAGGAAATGTAAACTGAAAAATTACGAGCCAACACTCAATTCACCTGTTTGTCGAACATGAGTAAGAGATTAGCATCCAAAAGTATTGTGAACTATTCTTCAATATCATCATTAAACATTTTACGAGCATATTTCAAATAGAAGTGGAATCACCCATATATGTATAAAAGCGAGTCTCACTTTTATTAGAGCAAGTCCACCCCTAAGGACTTTGTGCCAGCACCCAACCCATTTATCCACTTCAGTGAACAGTAATAAGTCAATGCATCTCCACCCCTAAAAAAATGCGCTGGCACCCAGTGAAAAAATGCGCTAGCGCAAACGATCTCCACCCCTACAAAATGAGCTGGCACCTAGCCCATTTAAAATATTTTTAAATTTTTTCTAAAAGAATAAAAAAATAAAATAGTTTTAATTTCGGATATAATTTTTAACCAATCTCGTCACGCCACGTGTGATTATCCGAATGTACTATTATGTGAATAGATTTCCGCTAAGATTTTGAACCAATCCCGACGCGCCACGTGTCACTTCCGTTTTACAATAATTTAGCCAAGATTTCGATAAGATTTTCAACCAATCACGTCATACCACGTGTCATTATCCGAACGTACTATTTTGTGGATAGATTTCCGATAAAATTTTCGACAAATCCCGATGCGCCACGTGTCACTTCCGGTTTACAATAATTTAGCCAAGATTTCGATAAGATTTTCAACCAATCACGTAGTGCCGTGTGGCATTGTCCAGAACCTCATCATTTCTTTTTTTTTTTTGTCCATATAAACCCTACATCCCTACATCTATCCTCACACCAAGCTCAATCCTTCTTTTTAGCTCAGAATCCTTGTTCATCGTTTTCAAACCTTGAGTTCTTATTACAATGTCTTCTTCAAGAATAGTGTATAAACAGTTGCAGGAGCAACAGAAAAGGTTGTTGGCACAACAGCCAGAATTGGCCAATCTCAAGGAAGGGGGAGGTGGAGATGAGGTTTTCTTCATGGAGGAGGATAAGGATGATCACCATAGAAGGTAAAGGGCCTCACATTCCCGTCGTGTCTTGGAAGCCGTGGGTCAGATAGCCAAACCCACACGTGCTACAAACCTCGATAGAAAAAAGGGAAATACGAGGTAAATATCTCTTGGAAGATTATTTTATTCCCAACAGCATATTCCTTGATCATGTTTTTAGACGTCGTTTTAGAATGCAACGAAGTTTGTTCGAAAAAATCATGAGTGCTATTTGCAACCATGATCCATACTTTGTGCAAAAAGATGATGCTTTTCATGTTCTAGGTCTTATTCCTGAGCAAAAAATTACGGCTGCCTTGCGAATGCTTGCATATGGAGCATCTGCAGATCAAGTGGATGAGATCATGAGGATGGGAATAACAACTGTTCTAGAGTCCCTGATGCGGTTTTGCTCTGCAATTGAAGCTTTCTACACCAATGAGTACCTCCAGACACCCACGCCAAGGGACATGCGAAGGCTTCTGAGAAAGAGTGAGATGCGAGGCTTCCCTGACATGATTGGAAGCATCGACTGCATGCACTAGACTTGGAAAAATTGTCCAAGTGCGTGACAAGAAGCTTATGACGACAGAAAATGAGCCAAAAGCATCATTTTGGAAACGGTGACTTCATTTGATACATGGATTTGGCATGCTTTTTTTAGTGTTACAGGAGCTCAGAATGACCTAAATGTCTTTGCCCAATCCCTAATGTTCGACGAACTGCTGCAAGGAAAATCGTCGAGATGCACATATTGGGTTAATGGTACCTAATACAAGGGATCATACTACCTTGCAAATGGCATTTACCCAAAGTGGTCAACGTTTGTCAAAACAGTGCCACATCCACAAATTGAAAAGGAAAAACACTTTGCAAAATGTCAAGAAGGGTGTAGCAAGGATGTTGAGCGCTGTTTTGGTATCCTGCAAGCTCGTTGGGCGATTGTCAGGGTTGCAGCTAGAATGTTTGATGTCAAGGCTCTTCGATCCATCATGATGACGTGTATTATTCTCCACAACATGATTGTTGAAGATGAGTATGATTATGATGTCGTCAATGAATATGAGCCGGATCCGATGAACAACTCAAGAACACATATCTATTGTGATCATGATCGGACCGAAGATCCTGTGCAACACGAGCCGTTGGAACGTGATGAACGTTACAATGAATTGATCGTTCAGTGGTACACTGATATACAAGAGCCATACTGGCACGTAACCCGCCAGAATGACTTGATTAAGCACCAGTGGGGATTGCATGAAGGTGAAGATAATTAAAATGAGGCTTGGGGTTGAAGAATAAGGTGAATTTTTTTTTAAGTTTATGTAATTCTATGTAGTGTGTTTTGTTTTTTAAGTTTATTTGGTGAGTTTATGTAATCTTATTTCATGTGTTTAAATAAAGTACAAAAATAAATAAATAATTACATTAAAATTGCATAATAAAGAAAATAAAAATAAATAAAGTTTTAAAAATAAATAAGAAAAAACATAAAAATTACATAAGAAATTAAATAAAATTCTAAAAAAAATAAGAAATTACATAAAAATTATACAAAGTCTCTGGAGCTAGGATATGTGGTGCTAGGATCTTGGTTACTATGATTTGTGTAGCTAGAACCCCATTGACTTGTTTCCGCATCTCTTGCACGCCTCTTTCGCACGACATCTCTTTTTTCCGATGTCTAAAAATATTTTGAATTTGGAGACATTCCTACTAGAGACTTGCTCATAGTGTCACAATCTGCTTGAGCCATCGTTTCTTCTCTAAGCATTTCATTTTCTCGATGAAGTGCTTGTCCAACCAGCTCGTTCTCTCGATTAACTATTTCTCTTTGTCTCTTAGCCGCTGCATCACGGACCTCATTAGCTGCTATTATTGCTGCCATAGCAGCAACTTTTTCCTCATCTTTAGCCTTTTCCTGTGCCATGTTTAGTTCACCTTGGCGAGCAAGTTCCTCCATATATTTAATGTAGTCATTTTTGGAAGAACTTCCTTTTTTCTTAGATGCCTTTTTACCTTGAGGCCTGAAATACTGATGAGTCGGTTGGGTCTCAGGCACTTGTTCAGGCGTCCCTTCCGTGTCTTGAAATGTGTCGGCTTCTTGTTCGGCCGTGTTTGGTTCTGGCGAACTATGTAGACCCATGCCGTGCATGACAACTTCTAGACTGGTTGCCACAATTTTGTATTTAGGGCAATCTTTGACAATTTCCCAACATTCCAATTTGTTGAATGATTTGTTCTGGTTCTTTGAATTGTAGAATGATTGAGCTTGTAGTGTCTATAAAAATGTGGGATAAGATAGTGTTAAAAAAATGCGGGTGTAACACAAATAAATAAATAAATAAAAATATTGATGCGGGTGGAATGCATATAAATTACATAAAAATGACATAAGAAATTAAATAAAAATTACATAAGAAATTAAATAAAAATTACATAAGAAATTAAATAAATTAAAATTTTGATGCGGGTGGAATGCATATAAAAATTACATACGAAATAACATAAAAATTACATACGAAATTAAATAAATTAAAATATTGATGTGGGTGGAATGCATATAAATAAATAAAAATATTGTCACCTGATCCGCTAAACTTGTCCCACTACACAGGTTACCGAAAGCATGAGAGATGGCGTTTTTCCAACAAGTAAAGGATGCGTTGAGTTGACCTTGACTAGTTCTGACGTCTTTTCCATGTACATCGCAAAACGCTTTCGTAATTTTACTCCACATTTCTTGCTTATCCATCTCATTACCCGTAATCGGGTCATGAGTAATGTGAACCCAACATTCACACAACGTAACATCTTCAATGAGTTTCCACGAAGACATTTTTTTTCTCTTAAAGTGTAGAAAATATTGAAATGTGGATAGCATAGAAAGTGTAGAAAATATTGAAATGTGGTGTAAGGTGGAAGATAAGGGTTAGGTATTTAGGTTAGGTATTTATAGAAAAAAAAATAACTTTTTAAAATTTTCTATATTTAAAAAAAAATATATGTATTTTTTAATAATTTTTCATAATTTTTAATAATTTTTAATATAGTTAATTAATATGGACCGTTAGATTTGAAAAATATTCAAATCCAAGAGCCAAGGAGTTGCCACATGGCCAACGGTCATATTTCTGACCGTTGGGCCTTTTTTAAATTTATTTTTTATTTTTTGTGAAAAAAACGTGGACCGTTGATCAGTGATCGGACGGTCCATTTTAAAAGTCAAATTTAAATTTTTTTTACCGTTGGAAATCCAACGGCACTAAGGAGGGTCACGTAGCCCTAATCCGGGTGAACACAAGTGGGCTGACAAGCGGGCCCTGCCTGTAACATCCCACATTGCCCAGGGGAGTGATCCTTAAATGTATATTCCCATCCCTACCTAGCACGAGGCATTTTGGGAGCTCACTGGCTTCGGGTTCCGTAGGAACTCCGAAGTTAAGCGAGAATGAGGTCAGAGCACTCCCAGGATGGGTGACCCACTAAGAAGTTGCTCGTGAGTTCCCAAAAACAAAACCGTGAGGGAATGTTAAGCCCAAAGCAGACAATATCGTGCTACGGTGGTGGATCGGGCTCGGGATGTGGTCCGTCTCGGGCCGAGATGTGACAATTGGTATCAGAGCTTAACCCTGGCCGCGAGTGTGCCGACGAGGACGTCGGGCCCCTAAGGGAGGTGGATTGTAACATCCCACATCGCCCAGGGAAGTGATCCTTAAATGTATATTCCCATCCCTACCTAGCATGAGGCCTTTTGGGAGCTCACTGGCTTCGGGTTCCGTAGGAACTCCGAAGTTAAGCGAGAATGAGGTCAGAGCACTCCCAAGATGGGTGACCCACTGGGAAGTTGCTCATGAGTTCCCAAAAACAAAATCGTGAGGGAATGGTAAGCCCAAAGCAGACAATATCGTGCTACGGTGGTGGATCGGGCCCGGGATGTGGTCCGCCCCGAGCTGGGATGTGACACTACCGCCTGCACCCTTGTCTCCTACTCATGCTCAGTCACGAGTATGCTGCACGCGCCAGCCAAATAGGCCAGCCTCTGGGTCTGTCCGAAATGGGCTGGTCTGGGTGCCAGGTTGGTGCAAATTGACAGGGTCCTGGCCTGATTTTTGGACAGGGTGGTGGGCAAATTTGTGTTCGGTTGACTTGCTCTTAACCAATGTGTCTAGATCATCTCTATGCTATATGTATAGTTTTTTTTTTTTGTCGAAAGATAGAAATTTATTGAATTTAAATATGAACAGTTATATTTGCATCTTCTGCTAAAATATTAAAAAGAAACTTCGGACCTAATTCATCTTAGTCAAATCTCCCGCTATGCTTAACTATGTGTGCCGCCACCAAATGAGTTGGACGATTGCATTGCCGAGGGGTAAAGCAAAACTTCACCAACTGGAACAAGCTCGCCATCATCCAAATATCTTGGAGACAAACATCGAGTGCCACATCAGTCATGACCTGCTTGTTAATCATCTAGATCAACCCCTTTGAGTCCGATTCCACCACCAACCTAATCCCAAGCTCCATAACATCACTAGCAATAATCATCTCCATCCCTTGCCTAATTGTTTCAGCCTCCGCCATAATCACAGCAGCAAAACACTCCCCACCCACCCCTCCCGTAAGCTTTGGTATCCTGGCAAAATCCCGGAGCACCCAGCCCACACCACCCACCTTCGTAGCTTTCCACCATGCAGCATCACAATTGAGCTGTAGAGTACCAAAGAGGGGTTTCATCCATGTGAATCCATCACCCTAACCCCATTCGTCTCACTACTACCCACCTTTGGGTCCCTACTCTATTGCCTCTCCCCCACCTCCACTACCATAGCCTCATTGAACTCACTGACCTGTTGCTGCCATAAATCAATTGCAACATGGGGTATGATTCTATTTCCATTGAATATAACTTCATTCCTACACTTCCAAATTCGCCATAAACCAAACGCCACATGCTACTGTACATCCACCTCCTTATCCAATTACTCTACCAACCTTCCATAAAATCATTCGCCCCCATAGACGCCATATGAATTTGCAAAGATGTCCCAAACTAGAAAGCACAACTAAATTCACACCCAAAGAACATGTGAGCCTCGGTTTCGTTAGGTGCACCACATAGTTCACACTTATTCACAACCCGAATCTGTCGTCGCTCCAAATTATGCCTCACTGCCAACGCCTTTCAGCAGGTCATCCAAATAAAGAATCTAATTTACCCCCTTAATTGTTCCCCCTTAATTAACTATTTTTACCTAGGTATGTAATTAAATATTCATGAAAAAAAAATTAAATGAAATTAAAACAAAAAAAAACTTATCTTTTATTCCTTGATCTACCCATTAATTAAAGAATTGATTCCATCCTTACCAAAGTAAATAAATAAAATTGATTCAGTTATCCTAACCTTCAAGGCGCAAGGGCTTGCTAAACAGAGGTGATATGGTTTTTACTAGGATAGGCAATGGTTATGGTGGACGGGTAACCGCGGTTATTTATCCATAACCGTTTATTCTTATACCCACATAACCGTTTACCCATAACCGTTTATAAATGGTTAACCATACCCATAACCGTGTACCCATTTAACCGTAACCGTTTAGTACCCGTTTACACATTTATCCTTTTTTAACCCGTTTATCCTTTCTTTTTTACCATTTACTCCTTTTTCACCCGTCTACGTGTTTTTTTAACAACTTGAAAATTAAAAAAAAAATTGTCATAATTTTCTTTTTCTAACAATTAAACACCGTTATAGGTACATTCATCATACATTTCCACATTTTAATTTTTTAAATCCTTATACCATTCTAATAATTGAAATAATAGTTTATTGACGATATTTTTAATTATTAACAATGAAGGTAATATAAAAATTGCTAAGTATTATTGGGTTACAAAAATTATTAAAAGACAGTATTCTTGGGTTATTTAACTCGGAATGTAAGGTATTAACATAATATATATAATGGACCATGAAATTTAAAGTGGTTAAGGAAAACTATATTATATTAGCTATATATAGAAATCATGCACTATAGTCAATAACATTGATCTAAGTTTTGTCTGATAGAGAACATGGTTTGTATTAATTTTACATATATAAAATAAATAGGTAAACGGTTACCCGTTTATAACTGTGGTTAATACCCATAACCACCCATTTAAATTTTACAAGTAAACGGTTATATCCATAACCGTAACCGTAAAATTTAAATGAACGGGTAACCGCAGTTACCCATAACCGATGGGTATTTGCCCATCCCTAACTCTAACCTTCAACCCTAATTGTCAGTATGATTATACTTGCACCCTTGCATCTCTCTCTCCTCACTCTAAAGATAGAGTTTATACTCCAGGATAACTTAGGGTTACATGTATTGTTTTCATGCCAAAAATGTGACATTATTTAGTGATTAACGTTTATGTTTTTTTGGGTAAACAATCGGAAGTAAACACAAAGAAAAACCAAAACAAAATATAACGAGGTCCTAACGTATTTTTTTTTTTAATGATTTTGATATAACAGAAACGTCGCTATAAAAGCATTGACTTCCTTCCCCGATGACATTATACACTTAACAATACTTGGTCAACTACTAAAAAAACTCATGGTAAGTGTCAACTAGAGTTCGCAAAATTATTCGATTTGTTTTTCCTTCTAAATGCGATAAACGATCACTTGCCGTCTTATTTGATGCTTTCTTCTGGGGATGAGCACTGCAAGCAGAAGCAATACAATTATTGGACTTTATTTCTTAATTTATTTTGTATAGGGAAAAACGCATTGTCCCAAATACCCAGTCGTGCTTTATATTATATCTGTTTTGTGGTTTATTTTTTGCGATTCATGCAGAAATAATTCCTCGACATGGTTGGTTGTACTGTGTATTTTATTAGAGATTTTAATAATTAATATATATATATATATGAGAACTTTAACGAAAATCTCTAGGTACTGTTCACTTTAATGAAAAATCACATTTTTACACTAAAAAGTCAATCATGGTACTATTCACTTTACCCTTTATTTTGTCCTTATCAATAAAATTCAACGTTTTCAAGCCATTTTTATTAGTTTTCCTTATATATATATGACCTGGTGCTGCTGCGATCCGCAGCATGTGTGCGGCAACATATGTATAGAAAGGTTGGATTTAATTGAATCTTGTACCTTTTGGTTAAACTGCAACTTTTGGTTATAAGAAATGATACTTATTCAAATTGTATGAGGAGCTATTCATACCATGTTTTTGTACCACATTTTCATACAATCTTAGGTGACATTTGATGGCATTTGATGTAGACAGCCACATCATTTGAATTGATCAGATTTTTAAATTTAGTTCAATATTTAATAAACTAATAATTAAGAAAAACTAGTTAATTAAATGATCATTGTGGTATACATGACTCTTTCTCCTTCCTTTCCTTGAGTTTTGCAAATTTTTTGAATGATGTGGCTGTCCACATCAGATGCCACATAAGATGGTATAGAAATGTTGTGTAAAAACATGGTATAAATAACATTACTCTTGTATGAGTAGAATTAAAAGATGTAATCAGTCAATATTTATTTTATGGAAATTCTAAATAGAAGATATGTCTTTTGGGTCAACACTATTAAGAAGGGTTGTATATCTTCAACTAAAATGAAAGGACTCAATGAACGGGTGCTTTAATGTCTATAAATATCTATTGTGGCATAATATTTCACACACAATTTCAGAAATTTGTTTCTATATTCCTTGTTCTCTTCTCTCTTCATCATATTCATACAATTTCTCTCTAATTATTTCTAAGGGAATATAATTCGGTTTTGTTAATCAAATATTCTATACTTTGTTGTATTCTATAAGTAATTTGCTAAGAATCATTTAACAAACTTATTCGAGTGAAGACAAATATCACTTTTAAAAAATGATTCAAATTGTATCTCAAAATCATTCTTCAATTTATTCTCTATATTTATACATTTACTCCAACTAGACTGCTGTTGTCAAAACCCATAGGTATGGAGTCTATGGACGGCAGTTGTTCAATTGGGAGCACTTTTATAATCATAAAAATACTTTTATATATAATTCTTCTTCCTACTCTTCGTGTTTATCGTTCTTCCCTAACCCTATAGGTTGGTCTTGGCCGTTGGGAATTTGATGGGTTGTTTATTTATTTGTTTTGTCATGGGGGCGGGGGGTGGGGAAGGATGACATACCACTGTACAAATACGAGAAACTCCTTTGTATACGTATGGTATTATTTTTTATATGCAATTTTCCTTGTTCCTCGTTGATTGATACTAACAGAAGTCAAGTTCGATTTAATTATTATTCTACGGAGTATTATAGTTTATTCATGCGAATTGCAGGATTCAATTTTCTTTGATTTTTACTTTTGTAGTTGCTAAATATGCATGAATCTCTAATCGTTCGAAGCAATTTTGTGTTACCATTGGCGATTCATACAACTAAATTCTTTTAGTTTATCAACTATTGGCAGAGTTAGGTATTTTTTAGTGGGTAGATGGGCTAACCTAAAATTAAAGTTGCAACTTGTAATAGGAAGAAAACATATAGCATCAATCTTGTTCATAACAGCTTAACAAGTAAAAAGAAGAAATATCTATCAAGTTGTGCCCTTTGATTCTTAATGGAATTGATATCCTTTGCTATTTCATCTAAATTAACATTTTCATCAAGGGGCGTAGGCAACATTGAAGTTTATTCTTTGAGTGGTGAAAGGCTACAGTCTACTAGTGTATGGCAGTAATGACATTAAAGTTTATAATTTAATACTATAAATTTTTAGTTTTGGCTAAAATGATTAGTTTTTTAGCATTTAAAATACTTTTATTGTTTTATATACTCTAAAAGCAAACTTAGGATTCAGGCTTTTCATTAGTTTGTAAACTAAATGACATGAAAATTGATGATTTGATTATTACTTAAGTGTTGATTAACATGCTTATTTCTCATTGGTGACATATCATTTAATTTACAAATTTAGTCTACCTAGCATTACTCATACAATTATGGATAATGCTAGGAAAACCAAATACCAAATGATGTGTCATTAATAGGAAATAAGCACGCTAATCAACATTAAGTAATAATCCAATCATCAACATCCACAAAGTTTACAAAATTTAGTCTTCCTAGCATTACCCAAAAATTATATAGTAGCCTACCTAGCATTACTCATAAAAAATAAGGAAAACTAATGAAAATGGCTTGAAAACTTTGAGTTTTAACGATAAGGACAAAATAAAGGGTAAAGTAAATAGTACTATGATTGACTTTTTAGTGTAAAAATGTGATTTTTCGTTAAAGTAGACAGTACTAGGAGTTTTTCGTTAAAGTTCCCAAAAAAATATGGATAATGCTAGGAAAACCAAATTTAAAAACCAAATAATATATCATCAATAGGAAATAAGCACATTAGTCAACACCATGTAATAATCCAATTATCAACATCCACAAAGTTTACAAAATTTAATCTCATTAGCATTACCCAAAAATTATATAATAGCCTAACTAATTAGTATATTTAATAATAAAGAACTCAAATCCTCCGTATGCTACAGGCCACCGTAACCATGAACGTGGCTCCACCAATGCAACTACAAAAGTAAAGGGTTTACGATATGGAATTCTTCTGAATGAAGAATAAGTAATGCCGAAACGAATAAAAACTTGAACTTAAATAATAGATAGTCCATGAGTGGTACCGGCCAAAAGAAAACATGTATAGTAATGGCAGAAAAATTGGAGGTGGGTGACGTTGCTAAAAGACTTTTTAATCAAAATGGTTTATGAGATTTGCATAACTCCTTATTTTGGTCATTAAGATTTGAAATCAATAAAAGCGGTCATTGAGTTTGTCCATCATCAATCATTTTGGTCATTCTTTGAAAAATTTCTATTAAATAAGTATAAAATGACAAAAATACCCGAATTTTTGTCAAATCATTTTGGCCCATTGTTTATTAAATTAAGGTATTTTTGTCATTTGGTTCTTATTTAACATAATTTTTCAAGGAATGACCAAAATAATTGATGGTGAATAAATTCAAGGATCACTTCTATTAATTTCAAATCTCAGAGATTAAAATGATGAGTTATATAAATTTCAAAAAATATTTTGACTAAAAAGTATTGCTAAAAATGGCTGGTTGGAATATGGACGTCGTAGACGCAAATTCACATTAACAGGTTACGTGATTCACTTGTTTTATCAAATTTTCATCACAACACCAACTAATTAGTTACAACCAACTAATTAGTTACAATTTCGATCTCAGAACAAAATTTAGTTGCCATATCAGTATCAATATCACATCTTGTTCTTGTAGAAAGAACAATATCAGTATCTACTTGTTTTTTAACTTAAAAGATTTTTTCTTTGGCCCAAAAAGTAGGTCTTTTCTACAAGCTTAGTGTGCTTGATTGACATTAACGTTTGATTTTAAGTCTCAGACAATTTAGATTGCCTTGAAATTCATGTGAAATTTAACCATCACAAGATGGCTCAATGGTTGGGGATGAATTTCAAGCTCGTATTTCACATGACATGTCTTAGGTTCGATTTATAGCACTGGTGAACCACACGTTGGTGGCTAGAAGGAGGCTTAAATGCTCTTGTGAGTCTTCCCGACCCTTAAAAGGGTGGACTATTGTGGCAAAACCACCAGTTGGTTCCTTGAAAGATAAAAAAAATTCATGCGACAATTTCCTTACCTAGACCTAATTAATTAATAAAAACTCATTGATCTAGCCTAAAACCAAAAATAACTCTTGATATATTCCTAAGTACTAAAGAATATATTGATCTTAAACTAAATCATTTTTTCCCTCAAAACAATGAATTTTTAAATAGTAGATCATTGAATATTTCAAGTTGGGGTTGAAGATATAAGTTCCATTCAACTTTAGACAATGGTAAACACAATGTTCTCAAACAACGATCGGAATGCCAATAGATCCGGAAGCCAATAGATCCAAATCCTCTTGAATTTGTCCAAAGGAAGATGGTTTTAATAAGTATATTTTATTTGAATTATAGAAGTTTCGAGCAATTTTTTAGTGCGCCTAGAACACGGTTACATGACTTTATTATTTCACTCAAATCATAATATATGTATTGATTTTATTATGCATCAAAAGTGAGACATATTAATCATGTTGTTTATTCTTATTATAACGCGTGAAATAGTACAACACGTGACTTGTGTTTCTGACAATCTTAAAGTCATTTTCTTGAATTCTCACTCTTCATTCTTGCTTTTATGATATCCATACAAAAGAAAAATGTTTAACCATATTTACAAAAAAGAAGTAAAAAAAAAATTAGAAACAAAATAGGGCTTGAAGAAAATAAAGTGAAGCAAATTTCTTCAAGGAACATTCGGGGAACCAAGAAAATTCATCTTACGAGTTATAAGTAGAAAATGTCTAGACTCTAGAATTTCTTGTGTCACTTTGAATATTCTGTTCTCCCTTCTTCCAAGTGACACGACTTCAACTTTGCCTCTTTTGTTTTGTTTTTTTTTCTTTTTTCTTTGGGAAGTAACAGAGGAATTGCTCAATTGATGTAGACAAATCAGTACATGAAGATAAAAAACAAAATAAAAATAAAAAGAGAAAAAATATGCAAATAAAATTCTCATGAGAATACTTTCTTAATTTTAAATGAATAGCCCTAAATTTTAATGAGTTTTTGTGATGATTTTTTTTTTCCTCTTAAAACGATATTATTTATATTCCTCAATTGAATGAGTGGACTAACTCTAAACTTCAAAACGATAAAAGAATATTCAAACTCAAGTATTAAAGAGGGAGTCATAATACTTCGGCTAATTCGACTAAATTCGCAAACCAACTACAAAACAAGGTGTGAGAAAGAGAAAAAAAACAAACAATAACATCAAATAAATAAAGAATTTCAGTGGGAAGAATGAATTATAAAATTTTATTTTTAAAAATGGAAAAGAAAATTGATGGGGTGCCACGTATGTGTGAGAGAGAGATGGGAAGGAGGGGAACCATGCGTGAAGAGAAGGTGGCTCATGGATTTATCATTTTTTAATATCAAATGATGTTTCTGGAAGACGTAACATGTTTTGTCTGTCTATATATACCCTTTTCCCCTCCCTCTTTCCTCCTCATCTTTCCTTTCCGATTCCCTTCATCCTCCTCCCTCTGCAATCTCCACACCTCTCTCTGTTTTTCCATTGACGCCTCTGCTTCAAAGCTCACAGAGAAAAGAAAACCCACCAAAACCCACCTCTCAAATCTTGCTGGTATGCACTCAACTTCCCTCTATCTGTTCCTTGTTTTGTTTGTGAGTCTGTTTCTTTGAATGGTTTTTCCTCTTGGGTTGCTGTGTTTTCTGATTCTCGAGCTGAAAAGCTGATTCATCGTCCAGCGATTCAGCTCAAGGATCAACGGGGTTCTTGCCTATTCTTTTTTTGTTTTGGTTTTTAGTTGGTTTTATATAAAACCATGGAACTTGATACCCTGTTGAAGAACAACAAAAAGGTGACACAAATTGCATAAAACAACACTTACTTAGATCTATCATGTTTTAGGCTGCTTAGTTCACCTGTTTTCCCTAACAGGATTGTCTCTTCTAGTCAACCTAAAGCATTGAAAACATAAGTATTTCTGGCCTCTCTGTTGATTTTCGACTACATTTTCAACTCGATGTGTTTATTGGTGGCGATGTGGAAGACATGTGTTTGTGTTAGGTTTCCATCAATTTAAAGTCAAGCCGCAGAGATTGTTTGAGGTTGATAACATAATATTTGCTTATTCTCACCTAACCGATATCTGTTTAAGCCTACCTAAATATGTTCACTTTAGAACGACTCCCTCAAGAGCAGATTTTATATGAATTCATTTAAGCTTGAAACTTTGAGGTTGAAATTGTTAATCTTTAACTTTCAAGATTAAATGATTTGTACAAAATCCGTTCTTGAGGGAATCGTTCTAAAATGGTACCGAAATATTTAGTATTTGGCTTCTGAACATTCCTGAA